>NC_079890.1:25580394-26276288 GCF_024868665.1 Triplophysa rosa
ACCTCACTGCCCATGCGCAATTTTCACAACCACATGCTTGTCTGTAACAACTTGATGTACATTAATTCACATATTCATTTTTTGTGTCTATGTAGTGAATTTCTACCAAGCCAATAGAGTTGAATTTCTGATGTGTTAAAATGAAGTTTAATATTAATGGTAACAGGAATCCTTAAAATTTCATAAAATTTTAGTTAATAAGGGACAGGAGAATTTTACAAACAACAGCAGTTCTGCATGAAGTGCAGAGCCGTCTGCACAGCTCTGCAAGCGCAGACTCCTGGTGGGCCCAGTTATATGTAACCAAATCAAGAGTGGGATGTAAATGAGAGAATGAGACTGAAAAAAAACTTAAAATGGTGGGGCAAGTAAGCGGATGAGTGAGAATGCATTCTGTGTGTGGTCCATTGATAGAGAAGAGGCTGAGGAGCAGGACTGTGGTTAACTGCTGTACTAAGCATGTCAGATGGGCTCTATTCCCTGGCTCCCCTCTTTCTGCTTGTCATCTCAGTCTGATTCATTACATCTGTACACCAACAGCAAAGCTCCTATTCCTCCACAGATTAACTGCTTTTATAATAATGACAAAGGGGATACATCTCACCCATTCAGATCTGTCAGGGAAAATCTCGCCAAAATTTTACTTCTCTTAGTGTGCCTACGCTATAAATTTATCTCTCTCTCTCTGTTCTGATCATGTTGTTGTGGGGATGTCATGGTTCTGCCTCTTCTTGTCATGTCTTTCTTGGTCTTGTGGCAGAACCATGGCAGAGCCTCTTGTTTTGTGTGGAGAGAAACATATTATTGTCGGTCACGACATAATGTGCGTTCTCTCCGGTCTCGTCTATGGCCCCGCCCCTCTCGTTTCCTCGTTTAGCTTTCCATTAGTATTTCATTCCCCAAACCTGTCCCTTGTTAATTACCCTTTGTTAGTTTCCCCTAGATAATGCCCTCGTTTTTTCTGTCTTGTGCCAGTTCATTGTGTTCTATGCCTTGTGTAAGACGTTGCGTCTTTTCATGTATTAGAAACTTCTGGTCACAGTAAGTCTAGTCAGTGTTAGTCTTTGTCAAGTGTTGTCTTAAGTCTAGTTTATTTAGTTTAGTGTTCCTGTTAAGTCTGTGTTATTATATTCCCCTGTTTTTTGTTTTACCCCCTCGTGGGTTTTTGTTTGTGTTATTTAATAAGGTTTTGGTTACGTTTAACCCCTTGTTGTCTGCGCCTGGGTTCTGCCTCCTGTCCCCAGACAGGGGAGGAGTGTGCTAGGAAATCAAACATCTCCACCCTGTCAGCTATTAAAAGATCCACTTCCACCTCATTTTTACCATACCAGCGCTGAGGGAATTTACGTCAAATTGCTCCACCAAGCGAAAATGACTGCTCATCTCGAGGGACACGGATGCGTCCTGTTGCTATGGGTTTCACATCATTTGGCAAGGTTTTAGCATTTTGCAGAGATTGTTGGTCTGTTTTACTTATACAGATCATAACACTTTGACTCACATTTCATGTTGATATGTCAATTTTGTTTTGCTTCTACTCCAGTGACAGCAATAGGGTTATGTCGAATGTCACATGACATCTTGTTACATTCACTTGTTGGGGAAGGTGATTGATATCTATATGGATTTTCTAGTTTCGTGTTGGGTTCTTCTGATCACTGTCGAATGTTAATTTTTGCGATAACATGCAGCTGCCTGTACATTATCCCATTTAATACATGGCCACTTACCTCATAAGTATATATATTTTGAACATGAAATATTGAATTGAAATATTTTATGAGCTCATTTTTAACGAATGCAGATCTTCCGTTGGGAAAAGTTGTTAGCTTTCGGTTTTAAGGTAAGACATGACATTCAAATGCCAGGAACAGGAAATTTTGTTTATTCATTTGTAAATATGTCATACATGTTGTTAAACACTCTAAAAAAAGTGGTGCTATAGCACTAAAAGTGGTTATTTGCTCATAATCATAGGGGGACCACTTTTAGTGCTATATAGCACCGTATCTTGAGGTTTCAGTGGTTCTTTGGGGTGACTGAGGTGCTATATAGCACTGTTTCCGTATAAAGAACCTGTTAAGCCCCTGTATGGTTCTTCAGTGGTTCTATATAGCACCTCAGTCATCCCAAAAAATCGCTGAAGCATCAAAATATGGTTCTATATAGCACTAAAAGTGGTTTCCCTATGATTACGAGCCAAGAACCACTTTTAGTGCTATAGCACTACTTTTTTATAGTGAAAGACATACAGTAATTATTTTTTGTAATATTAAACTGTGACTGTCAAAATGATTTACTGCATCCGGGTTACCATGTGTTATTAGTATTAAGCAGTTGTTATCTGGGAATATCAGACCTTGGAATGTCTCAATTGGCCAATCAGTATGAATTATTCCAGAAAGCCGTGTAATAACGTTAATTTATACACTATCAGAGCCATTGAGAGAGAGAGTCTTGTCAACTCTGTAGATGGCAATGGAACCGTTTTTTCACAGCAATGGCTCTTCATGGAGCTTCCCAATAGTTCCTGGAAGTTACTTGCAACGCATGGATTTAGCACAATTAGCACAATATCAGTCTGTTGTGACCATACTATTAACACAATTCATGTTGTTTTCACACAATATTCAGTCGATTAACACGTTTCTAAAATGCTTACATTTTATTTTCACACGAGCTTACCCCATACCAAAATGATGGATCTTTCTCTTTTTTATAAATGCTTAAACACAGCATGACAAAAATGAAGACCTAATGTTCCAAACCCTAAATAAAAAACCTCTTCTTCTTCTTCTGCAACAACAGCAGTTTACAGTAAAAGACCTGATACGAATTTTCTAATTAGTGATCATTGAAAACTAGCTAATTCCAATCTCAATCTGGGACATAGTTTTTTCCGTTACATGATCATGAGCGTCCAAATGCTGAAGATCATATAGATTAGAACTGTACTGTTTTCTGTGCATTTTGTTTTATTTTTGATATCTTTGAACCAAAGGGAAAGAATTTTTATTACTGACAGCAATTACATTGTGCTAATAAAGCCTTTAATGCAGCAGTGCACTTACTTTTTTGTACATTATACTGATGATTCCTTCACTATGTTGTCTTCTGTGAGCTTTTGGAAAGTTTTGAAAGGTTGTGTTTTCATGGAAATGTTGGACAAAGAGTTTTTTGGCAGCATGAAAGTAAACTTTTTCATCATATGTTTTTTTTTCGATTTCTCAGTTGTTTGTGTAAGTCACCGAATCCAACCTTATATCATCTAAAACATAGCACCATATTGAAACTGAAATTACAATATCAGCAAGAGTAATAGACAATTATGATTTTTTATAATTGTGTATCATTTTCAAATATATCTATCCATATGTATTGATCTATAATATAAGGATGGTTAGACGAGGGATGGCTGGATGATAGATGTGTGTGTGGCGATGTGGTATGGGAACACTAACAAGATCTTAATGTAGCAGACTACGCCACCCTGTTACCAGGGAACTAAATGACCCACAAAGGGAGCACACAGGTTCACTAGTGTAAGAAAGGGGTTCCAAGACAAGGAAATCAACAAATACAAAACTTTATTTAGTACAATTAATCAATATATTTAAAAAAGGCTGCATGGCATAAACCAGAGAAGCACAAATCACACTCACACCCATACACACACACGCACACGTCTCACCACACACACAAGCACACAGTGAAGTCAAGCATCAACGTACGGCACTCAGTGACGGGATACCCACCACCACAAGGAAAGATTGGCTAGCTGCCTGCCCTGGACCTCGGCTCCTGTAACAAGAGATTTACCAATTAAACACATCAAATATCAAACAAACTTAATTTTGGGAAGTACATCCTTTAGTAAAAGAGAGGTACACACTCTAGCAAGCAGCAGAAGAGAGTAGAAAAAAACCTTGCTAATGAATGACCACTGGCACTAAACAATTCAAACAAAACAACCAAAAAAGATGAAAAGAAAATAACAGAATCTCCAAACTTAAATTGACACAACTGACACATGAATGAAAGATCATTCACAGTGCCAAGGAAACTATAAATTAAAGAAATAAACCAACAAAATATACATATAACGTATAGTCAACGATCGCGTCAAATAGTGTTTAGCTCCTGTAGCCCCTTATCCCCTTACTGGTTAGTACACATTAGAATTCTTGATAAAGGCCTAGGTTCTTTTTCCTTTATGATCCTTCTTGTCTTTATTCTAGTGCGAATCAGCTACCCTGAAATTACAAAGGTATCCTCTTATTATACACCAGAAACTTACACTTTCCACAACAGTTTCGATTACCATCATATACCTCAGGGTTACATTCTCCCCCTTCAAATGGTCTTCATGCCCTCATGAACCCAACCTTTTAAACATAAACTCACTTATGTTCAGTATGGACAGATACACATTTACAGCCTGTGGAGACGGAATTAATGTTACTCGTCTCGTAACTTATCCGAATAACCAACCCGCGATGCACCACGGTAATAGGCTGATATGAAGGTACCCCCGGCTTGTCGTAACTAAGACGAATGACAGGCTTTATTCTATGTCTGAGTCTATATGTTTGCGGGCTCTCATCAGCATTATCAGAATCGCATGAAGTGGGATGGTCTCCCCCTTCTAACTCTGACTCCACTTCTCCTGACAGTAAAGGCTCAGCAACTTCAAGCCTTACAGATTCTTCACCCACATCACTCTGTTCACTGACAGACGAGCTATCTTCTGCCAACACTACCTGCTAAATTTCACCAATTTCAGACTTTCTTCTGAAAGAATCCACCATCTCTTGACAACTTGCAGTCTCATCATAATGCATATCATCTTCTGAATTACAGGAGCTGCCTGAAAGACTTACAGCTACATAAGGCAAACGAGTATTCTCCGCTGCTCGGGTAGATTTTCCCCTTGCTCATTGAGCCCTAGTCACATGTTTGCGAGAAGAAATTTCTCTCTCATCAGAGTCGCAAAACTGAACAAACTCACCCACTGGAAGAAGGTGATCTCTGTGCAACGTTCTCTCCCGCCCATGGCCACTCTCTGGACTAACAAGATATACAGGCAAATTTGGCAATTGTTCCTACACAAGAAAAGGAACAGAACTCCATCGATCCTGAAGTTTGTGCTTCCCTTTAAGCCCCAATTTTCTGACCAACACTCGATCCCCTTGAGCTAAAACCTGATGCCTGACTCTAAGATCATAGTGAGCTTTGTTCTTCTGGTGGTTTCTCAAAGCCACAGCAGATGCAAGTTCGTAAGCCTCCTGCAAATCAGCCTTCAGCTTCTGAACATACTGTGTATGTGTAGTACTTCCATTTCCACCTGGGGAAAGTCCAAAGCAAACATCAATGGGCAACCGAGCCTCTCGCCCAAACAACAAGAAGTAAGGGGAGTAACCTGTTGCCTCGTTGTAAGTACAATTATACGCATGCACCAATGAGCTAACATACTGACTCCACCTTTGCTTCCTTGCAGACTCTAAGGTGCCCAACATTGACAATAGGGTCAGATTGAATCATTCTGGCTGGGGATCACCTTGAGGGTGGTAAGGCGTGGTCCTCGATTTTCGGACGCCTAGAATTCTGAGAAACTCCTGAATCAACTTGCACTCAAAATCACGGCCCTGGTCGGAATGAATCCTTGCAGGTAAGCCATAGTGTACAAAAAATTTCTCTAATAAAACCTTGGCCACAGTTGTCGCTTTTTGATCCCAAGTGGGATATGCCTGAGAGTACCGGGTAAAGTGATCGGTAACTACCAACACATTAGCAACTCCCTTACTATCCGGCTCTAAGGATAGAAAATCAATACACACTAGATCAAAGGGTCCATTACTGGTCATCCGATGCAAAATGGCAGCTTTCTGAGGAATCGTTTTCCGAGCAATGCATCTACCACATTCTTTCACGTGCGACTCAATGTCGGGGCTCATTTTCGGCCAATAGAATCTGTCCTTAATCAATTTCGTGGTCTTGTCGATACCTAAATGACCAGATTCATCATGGAGATACTTTAAAACGGTCCCACGATACTCTTCAGGCAAGACTAACTGCAACCTTTCCTCACCACTATTTGTCTGCATTACACGCCACAAAATACCATCCACGCTACGTAACTTGGGTCCTTGCCTCCGAAGAAGAGCAACAGCGGGTGAAACCCCTTTTGCAAGAGACACTACACCACCATCCTCTAATTCTCTCTTCACGACCCCAATTACTGAATCTCTGTTCTGAGCCTCTTTTAACTCAGTTGAAGACAACAGTTCCAAAGACCCAGCGCCTATTTGCACATGACCAACGAACGCAGCTGGGAGACCATCCGGATGAACTCCCAACGGATCTGCCAATCGGAAAGGAGTACTTGAATGTACGCCAACTTGTGTAAGTCTACAAACTGCTCTGACCCCGGCTATAGCAATCTCAGTCCACACAGCTGCATCGCGGCCATCCTGGGGATTGCGCGACAACACATCAGCATCAATATTGTGGCGACCTGGCTTGTACTGAATGTTAAACTCGTATGTAGCGAGAGCGGCTAACCATCGATGTCCGGTCGCGTTCAATTTAGCACTGCTTAAAACGTAAGTGAGGGGATTATTGTCGGTGCGGACAGGGAACTTGGCCCCGTACAAATAATCATGAAACTTATCAACAACTGCCCATTTAAGGGCCAGGAAATCAAGATGATGAATGGTGTATCTCTGTTCCGTTTCACTCAACTTACGACTAGCATACGCGACTGGTCTCAAACCGTCCGAGAATTCTTGATTAAGCACTGCCCCAAGCCCATTCATACTGGCATCCACATGCAAGATGTAAGGTTGGGACGGATCAGCGAATGCTAAGACTGGTGCATGTGTCAAACGGTCAATAATCTCCCCGAACGCTTCGGTACACTCAGGAGTCCAACGATCTCCAAACGGTTCGGATTCTTTGAAATACCCCTGAGAATCGGCGGTAATAACCTTTGATTTCCCTCGGTTGGTGGGCGGAAAACCCTTTGTTAGCTCGGTAAGGGGTCGCACGACGGACGAGTAATCTTTTACAAACCGGCGGTAATAACCACAAAAGCCCAAAAAGGACCGCAGCGACTTCAAATCATGCGGCTGTTTCCATTGTGCAACTGCTTCGACTTTTGTAGGATCGGCGGCTATACCTGCTGCAGACACGATATGACCAACATACCTGACTTCCGGCTGGCAAAATTGACATTTGTCAATCGAGACTTTTAAACCGCATTCTTCTAACCGATCAAGAACTTTAAGTAGACGCTCTTCGTGTTGTTCTAACGTTTGTCCAAAAACGATGATATCATCCAAATAGACAATGGCTTCAAGGAGGTGCATGTCCCCAACAGCCCGTTCCATAAGCCGCTGAAACGTGGCTGGGGCTCCAGTTACACCTTGGGGCATGCGCTCGAATTGAAAAAATCCAAAAGGGCAGATAAATGCTGTTTTCTCTTTGTCCTCCTCAGCCATCTCTATCTGATAATATCCGCTCCGGAGGTCCAGAACAGAGAACCACCGGCTACCTGTCAGGCAGTCCAAGGCGTCATCTATCCTGGGCATAGTGTACTGATCGGGTATAGTACGTCTATTAAGAGTGCGATAGTCCACACACATCCTCACATCGCCATTCTTTTTCCGAGCAATGACGATGGGCGATGCATAGGGGCTCCGTGACTCCTTAATAATTCCGGCAGTCATCAATTTCTTTAAATGGCGGCGAACATCCTCAACATCTGCCGGAGCGATACGTCGTGACCGCTCACGAAAGGGAGTTTCATCGCGCAACCGCATATGGTGTTGGACCCCTTTTGCTAACCCTACATCAACATCGGATAGAGAAAACACGTTCACTCGCTCGGATAGTTTCTGTTTTAGTCTTTCCTTTCATGCCTGAGGAACCGTCGTATCACCAAAATCAAATAATTCTGGATCAATGACTTGACGGCACTCGGAGACCGCCCTCGCCTCCCTCACTGTGTCCGTAACATATACTCTGGCTAACACAGTCCCTTTTTGTATAGATTTTTCCTTTAAAGTGTCGTTGCACACTAACACTCGAAACTGTTTTGCCTCAATGGCTGAGAAGGGGACCACTACAGGAGGAACTAACACTCCCGATGGGAGAACATCCTCTTCCGGGCCTTCCACCAAGTAAATATCGTTCTCCATAGGAAACTGACAGTCCAGGTGACCCACTACACATTGCTCGGTCCGTGGCAGGAGCGTAAGAGGGCTATCGCTCACCCACTTAACCTCACCAACAGGCTTATCTGATAAGTTAACCTCTTTTGCAGGAAATACCCTACCTGTCACCAATTGAGACTGAATCCTCATAACCTGGGGGGTCTTGGTACCTGAAATTCCTACACCAATATCAGTTAGCCTCTGGAAGAAACTGGCATTGGTCCCTATTATCACAGGGACCTGATCAGGTCAGGTTGAGTCTGGACACACCAAAGCCAAAACAGTCACAGTTTCCGAGGAACCCGTTAAAGCCTGAGGGAATTCCATGTCTACTACAATATACCCTCTATAAGGATAACTGGATGAACTCAAACCCAAGATAGCTAAACAGTCAAGGTGCTTTAAAGGTACTTGGGATAAGTGGCGCAAATACCACTTCTCAAAAACAATGGTCACTTGTGATCCGCTATCCAGCAAAGCCACGCAAGACTTCCCATTAACTTTGACTTCGACCGTGGATGATGGTCCTACTAGACCTGTAGGCAAAATGCTAGATCCAGGTACCTCAATTTAACTGCTCTTAAAGAAACAATCACTCTTCTCTACCTCAGACACTCTCGAGTTGGAGACAGGGTTTTTCTCCTTGGTTTTCCGAAGTAACTGCAGCAGTTTCAGAATGACCAAAGTTGAATTCTCTGTCTTGTCACATCGGCTGGCAATATGACAACCTTCTCCACAATTATAACAGAAAAAGCCATCACTGCTCTTACTCGACAGTCGGGGTGAGTTAACCAACCCCCGGCTCGAAGGGGAATACTCTTAAGTACTCCTATTATTTGCTCCCACACTAAGCACAGACAACTGTTTCTGTAGTTGCTCTACTTGAGATTTCAATGCCAGAACTTCTGCATTTATTGCATTGTTTGAGGGCCCTACTTCAATTTGACGGTTAACATCATCTCTCTCTGATACCCGGGGCTGACCTGTGCTCCCCATTTGCAACCATAACTCTTTGGTCACTACTCTCAGATTGTCTCGACCTAACAGTTAGCCTCTCATTTTGTCTGGTGTGCATTTATCTTTTATACTGACACCAAGTTTACGCCGGGCTGCTTCATTTTCTTCCTCCTCCCGAATCTCATTGAGAAGCTTAAGAAATGTCGGGGGATTTTCTTTCTGTTCGTGCAGCCGCAATTTCAAAAGCATCATATCGGATTCAATCGCACCCCTTAACAATTGTTCCACTCGGGCTCGGTCAGCTCGCTGTGGTGTCAACCCACCTCTCTTTATGACTAGGGTCAGCGATCGTTCTTGTCGGCGAAGAAAATCAGACAAGGCCTCTCCAGGTTCTTGCCTAAGCAAACGGAAGTCGAAATATAGGTCCTCCCCCGACTCAGAGGTACTAAAAGCACTCTCCAAAGCTTCAATGTACTCTAAAACTGTAGCTTCTGAGTCGTTGGCTCTAACAGCCTTTACAACCTCTAAGGCTGGACCCTTAAGGCTTTCCACGATACGTTTGCGTTTCTCTTTGGCTGAACAGTCACACTCGGAGATCATTAATCTAGCTTGCTCAAGCCAATGTTCACTAACCTCTTCACCCACCGGAGTAGGCTCGACGCCCAAAAATATGCATAAACGACGGTAGGCTTGGTTATTGCTTGTGGGCTTAGTCTTCTCCAACAAATCACCTATGGCGCGAATGATCGTCTCGGGTGAAGCAGCATTTACAACCATAGGTCTCACCAGACCATGTAGGTCAGTCATTGTTTTGCCCTCCTTATGCAAGAATTGAGCTAATTTGTCAGAGAACCCATCTACGTTAGTACTCTCATCCGTTATCACAACAATTTCCCATGGCCCCCCAGAGGAAGGCAACACTTCCGGCGGAACCTGAGAGGGTTGGATTATTTCACGACACTCGCACAATACAAAAAGTGTCCCTGGAGCAGTGCCTTCTTTACTAGCACGAGCCCGCACTCGACCCAAGACCTTAATAGTTTGCACAGTGTCTTCGATAAAATCAACATCAGTGTCAGCCGGCACACCTACCAATAACACAGCATGCTGGGGATCAACTTTCTCTGTCACACACCAACTACTAAGCTCTTGTGAATGATCTTTCCCTGCCATTTTGCTTGGTTCTCGGTTTTAAAGACAGAAGAATCCCAGCGGAGCCTCCATTTTGTAGCCCCTTATCCCCTTACTGGTTAGTACACATTAGAGTTCTTGATAAAGGCCTAGGTTCTTTTTCCTTTATGATCCTTCTTGTCTTTATTCTAGTGCGAATCAGCTACCCTGAAATTACAAAGGTATCCTCTTATTATACACCAGAAACCATTCTCTGTTTACTTTCACCCCGACAATAACACACACGTACAAGTAAATATGTAAATAACAAAAGAAACTGTATTCACAAAGGAAACCAGTTAAAATATAAAAAGAAATAAAACAAAACCAAATCACCCTCTATGGATGTTACCCAATATGTAATACAAAATAAACCTGTCTACTATTAACGTCTCAGTACAATCAGTTTGCGACTAATCACGAGTGACTTAACGTCCTTAAACCTGAAAACACAGTTAAACCGTACTAACTCTCTGAAAATTTCACAATAGATTTGAAATCAAAAGAAAACCCAAATTAGGCCTGCGCATATCACACTTTTACATTCGTAATCACGTGCCAAACGAAGCATTCACACAACCCCCCGTTGCAGGCCTGATCCGATGCTAACGTACGTGGGGCCAGAAAACAGAAAATGGCCTCTTCACTCAGACGAGCAAACAAAAAATGACTGTTACCTCTGCCTCGACGCTAGTGTGCATTGCAATAACTTCTTTGCATCTCGTTGACGAAGTCTCGGGTTTCGAAGCTCCAACCGCAAGAGATCTCACTGTTCCACAAACAAGAAACGAAATCCAAAATTCCAAATAATCACGCGATTCCTGGATGAATGTCCTGTTCAGATGAAACAACCGTCCTTTTCTTCCCCCTCTGTATGCTGGTACTACAATAAATCAAAATGGAGAACGTCCCACGAGTAGCTCTGGCCGAACTAATTAAATGAACGATTCCCGACTTTCTATACTTCGACTATCTTCACTGACACGCAATACACTTTATTATATAGAAATGCTGATCGTACTTCTAACTATCTTATCCCTGCTTTATTCCAAACTTCTCGTTTTTACTCGAGAACTCCACAGACGTCTCTCCCATCCGCAATCTCTTCTCCTTCCTTTTTTCAACTCTCTCTCAAAACCAAACCTGATTGGCCCAGTCTCTGTCCCTCTCTGATTTTGGCCAATACCCTTCAGAGTAGCAACCCACTTGATGTCAGCCACATTTTCACCACACTTTATACATGAAAAAATCTCTTAAAGGTACATTATACATAAAACACAATACACAATATATTATTGTAAAACAAACATTTCTTCATTTTGTTAATATCCACTTCACTTTCCACAACAGTTTCGATTACCATCATATACCTCAGGGTTACACTCCGAAAGGTCATTAAACCCCTTTTGCACATTCGTGAACCTGCCAGACACAAAACAAAATTTATATTATATAAAATTAGATTTATATTAACGTTTGCACTTCTGCCACTTTTGCTGTAATTGTATGGTAACGTTTGCATTTCTGTCAGTTTTGCTGTAATTGTATGGTAACGTTTGCACTTCTGTCACTTTTGCTGTAATTGTAATGTAACGTTTGCATTTCTGTCAATTTTGCTGTAATTGTATGGTAACGTTTGCACATCTGTCAGTTTTGCTGTAATTGTAATGTAACATTTGCATTTCTGTCAGTTTTGCTGTAATTGTATGGTAACGTTTGCACTTCTGTCACTTTTGCTGTAATTGTAATGTAACGTTTGCATTTCTGTCATTTTTGCTGTAATTGTATGGTAACATTTGCCCTTCTGTCACTTTAGCTGTAATTGTAATGTAACGTTTGCATTTCTGTCATTTTTGCTGTAATTGTATGGTAACGTTTGCATTTCTGTCACTTTTGCTGTAATTGTAATGTAACGTTTGCACTTCTGTCACTTTTGCTGTAATTGTATGGTAACATTTGCATTTCTGTCATTTTTGCTGTAATTGTAATGTAACGTTTGCACATCTGTCACTTTTGCTGTAATTGTAATGTAACATTTGCATTTCTGTCAGTTTTGCTGTAATTGTATGGTAACGTTTGCATTTCTGTCACTTTTGCTGTAATTGTATGGTAACGTTTGCACATCTGTCAGTTTTGCTGTAATTGTAATGTAACATTTGCATTTCTGTCAGTTTTGCTGTAATTGTATGTTAACGTTTGCACTTCTGTCACTTTTGCTGTAATTGTATGGTAACGTTTGCACATCTGTCAATTTTGCTGTAATTATATGGTAACGTTTGCATTTCTGTCAGTTTTGCTGTAATTGTATGGCAACTGTAGGTTCTAGAAACAAACTGTTCATTGGTAGCAGAGATGTGTATGTTGTTTGTGTAAAAATATAATTACAGTAATCAAGCTCAAATATTTTTTGAGTGATCGAGCTAAAACACAAAGCGTTACATTGTGCCCTGCTCTCCCCTATCTAATTAATCCACACAGAGGAATTACGATACAGAAAAGAAAAAGACAAAGACTATTTTACTGCACAATAGAAAACAATTGACTGAATTATTTTTTAAAAAATCTGTTACAAGTAATGCAGTTTTTGTAATGCCATTGTTTGTTAGCATTTTGACAGTCTATGCGCTATGATTGACTATATGTTCCTGTTGGATAGAAAACTAGTGCTAATGTTTTGACTGCATGACTCGATTTTGAATTGGGTTTGCTGTGTTTTGATTGAGTTAGCATAAGTTGAAAAAGGCATTCAGCATTTGAAACGTAGAGTTTGTATTTATTTAACAAAAATTGGTTTTGGCAAGAAAATAAACTATTTGGCTAATAGTGTGATATAGGTGTGTTACTATGTTAAGAGTTTAGAAAAACTACTTTAAGTATTTGTAAACGCTTGTTAGCAATTTGAAAAAAACTAAAATAATCTGACTGATAGCGCTAACCATCATTTTTGTGCATAAGGCTTTTCCTGAAGACTCTCTCCTCCTTAATACATACAGATATACAGGAGTGGAGCCAAAGTTGGGTACAGCAATATACCCCGGTGACTAATGATTACAATATGCTATGTCTGTGATAACAGGGACAGATTGCAACAGGGACCGAAGGTAGACACCAAACAGCTGTCTGACACAGTTCTGAATGGCTCCAACAGCAGTCAGTGCCAAAAGACTAGATTACACGGCTAAAATAAAGGCAGTATGGCACAACAGCAAACTGCACATGTAGAACTGTCATGTGGTCATGGGGCAGCAGTCCAAAACAAACAGGTCACTTTAAAAATGGACAGAGAACTGATATCTCAATCCTGTCTTTATCAAAACAAAAAGAGAAGTGTGTTTTTGGAGCACCATTCAGATGTGAAAAGCAGTGTGATCTTCAGTTAGAGGATTATTTTGCTTCTTACCCCTAATATAATGAAAGTAGCTTTAAAAAAATCGAGGGCAGTCTGTATATTTAATCTTATCCAGCAGGCAAATTACATTTAATGTCAGAAATGTATACATTTTGCCAAGCCACGAGTCGACATAAGCTATGGGGTGATTTGATTAGCAATAATAAAAAGAAACGACACATTCGGAAAGTGCATTGCAAGGAAATCACATAACATACAATATGAATAATTCATAGGCATCTCAGCCATTGCTGAGCTCTTCATTTAATGTGTCTGCTAAGGAAATAAAATGTAATGATTACAGTGAGACCCTGGATTGTCTGGGGTACCTCAGCACCTCATTAAATCAGCCGGAAAATGAACCTGCCAAACTACTGCCTCTCATACACACAGACAAATATCCTTTACTCTTAAACAACAGCAGTCAATGACACACCAATCCCCGGCTATTAAAGCACAGCTTGTGGCATACAGTAACACAGACATGCTGTTTAACAGTGCTACTGTAAACTGACGATTTAATCCGTTTCATATTACGCATGAAATGAATCAAGGTGTTGAAATACGATTCGAGCATACTAACTCTAAGCACTGGACGCTCTACAACTTTCCTCTCCTCGAGGATATCCTTTTTATTAAAAGCTCTGTACTTCTTGTACTCAGAATAGTTTATGAGTTCTCCAGGGCTTGGTTAGCACTTCAGGGCCAACAAAGACATGAGAATGAAATTAAAAGGAAAAAACTGTTCAACAAAACACTTGACCTCAAGTCCCACAACCTGCACATTCTTCTCGACTTTGCTCATTGGGCTAAAATGAGTGCATTTGACCATCCATGTGAAAAGCACCTCTAATTGCCCTTTATCTTTTGACATAAGCTAGGGAATACAGAATGGACTGTTGGATTTTCTTAGATAATGTCAATTAAGTCTGATTTTGTATTCATAGAAATGGTAACATTTTAGCGCATTGGAATTATCTAGAGTTTGCGAAGCTCCTCACCCTTCCTCAAACTTTTACCATTTATCTTTTCATTAACTTCAGACTCTTCTTGAAGACGATTGCACTGATAGGACACATTATTAAACTTTGGGCTCATACCAGATTACCACTATCATCACTATCTCTCTTTTGCTTGACAGACTTTTTATTTAGGGTGAACACATATGCTAATTTTATTTCATTTTAGATATGGCAACATTTATCTTTTCCCCCTTCAATGCCGAGGACCTCTGGCTGCCGCATGGGCTACTTTGAGGAAATAAAGTCGTTTTCCGGTTAGGGGTGGTTCTCTCCCTCTTTTTTTTTTTGAAGTGACCAGAGCTTTTGTGTTAAATATTCCCGCACACTATTGTGTCATCTTTTATTTTAGTCTAACAAACTTCCCTTTCAGCTGTGTGGATTCCATATCTGAATGAGGAAGCAGTGTTATGGAACATGACCTTCACAACAAGAATTCATACTCAAAAATGACCAACAACAAGCAACACAAAGACTGTGCTACATACTCACAAAGCATCCAAACACTTTTTGTTTCTCGTTCCATCTGGATGCTTCAGTGAATGTTGAGGATGTCTGTTAAATATGATTTATGCATTTCATGGCTAATGTTTAGTCACAATTAAACTGTGAATCACAGAGAATATACAGTACAAGCAGATTGGCTTAGCTTTAGTGGAAGTGTATACACAAGGACACATGTGGCAGACAATTCCAGATCCACATCTCTGAAAAGCTGTTTCAGTTCAGATTAAGTAAACAGGAAGGCTAAACAAATGAAGTACTTGATGCCGTAAATTTGGAAAGAATGAGAGATAAATGTTACAATAGGGCCATGATGATGTGTGTTGTTTATTTGGTGGACCAGATGGAGACCGGATTTATACACTTTTAATGCTGAGGCATTGTCATTGCTAAATAGAGTATTAGCATGTCATGCATAATAGCAGCTTTTGTACAACGTTTATCTCCGAGGTCTGCATGAGAATGTGTCATTGAAAAGTACGTGCACTTCAAGGGTAAACCATTTCCCCTCTGTGCAGCTGTGTTGTCTTCAGTATTCCAGGTTCCATTCTTGCACTTTTGACCTTTTTATACAGTTATTATTTTAATGTCTGTGTCTATTTTTAATGTCTAATATAAGATATTTAAAGTGACAATTGCTCACCTCATATAAAATACTGTAAGATAATGGGCCCTATTTTAAAGATCCAAGCGCATGGTCTTAAGCGCACGGCACAGGTGCGGCATGTCCGAATCCACTTTTGCTAGTTCAACGACGTGAAAACGATCAGCGCACCCTGATGGGGTTGAACTGATTCTCTAAATGGGTAATGGGTATTTTTTGGGCGTAACGTGCAGTAAACCAATCAGTGTCTCCTCTTTCATTCCCTTTAAGAGCCAGTTGCGCTCACGCCATGGCGGATTCGCTATTTACATGGTGGAATTTGCGAGAGCAAAGACTGGACACTTCTCCTGAGAGGAAACGCATCTGCTCGTGCGTGAGGTTAAAGCGCGGACCAGGCAAGAGGCGCATTTTCTACTAACGCGCTCTTTAAATATAAAAATATATATATATTGCGCCGTTGACTTTAGACCAGGTTTGAGTTGGTCTATGGTGTAGTCATAAAAGATCTTGCGCTGCATTGCGCAATGCGCCAGGTGTACGATAGGGCCCAATGCATTCCTATCTTTATTGTTGTCCGGCATAACCTATTCTGATTGGTCAGCTGCATTATTCCGCGTATCATAGCTGTTGTCCCAGGCAACCACATGTAATACCTACCATGTAGCTGTGTTTCATGTCCTACATTTCACTCATTTTCTCTTTAGTAACTTTATTTACTCAAATTAATAGTTTGTGTCCATATGTTTATTGATTTGGTATGTAGCCATGTATTAAGCCAGATGTATTCCTCGAGCTCAAAGGTAATTAAATAAATATGGAATCAACTAGTTTCCCGAAAGCACTGCGGCACTGTACAAATCACTTTAAACAACATCATATGTTAATGTACAGCAACATCATGGAGCTGGAGCTGCCAGGTGAAAATGTACTGTACTTCAAGTAATATGTCAAGAAGTTTATCTCCGTAACATGAAAATAGATAAAAAATGCTGACAATCATGGAAATCTGTCAAAATGTTCATTTTTTCTTTAATCTTAAAATTATTACACATTTCTACATTTAAAAAATAAATAATGGTTTTGATAAGGCAGGGTTTCAGAGAAAGTGAAACTTCATAGAGAATTCAAGAGGCAAAATGTCTTTAGAGATGAAGGTGGCGTAAGATAAATGCATGTGATTGCGAATGATGTCGAACACTAGCAGTTACTTCCTAGTTTATAATACTCATATCATTGAAAACATACAAAGTACAGAACATAATTACAAATGAAAGACCTAAAGATTGTAGTGAACTACTCCATATACTGTATATCAATATAGAGAGATACTTGGGCTTTTGGTCTGAGAACTGTAAACTTATGCAACATGCAGTATGCGACTGCAATACTACAGACTGGAAAATTCAAGCAGATTTGCAGGTAGCTTATATAATGTCTTATAAATGCAGGTGTGGTGTGCGAACATGTTTCGAACATGATTTTTTACCAACATATTCTCAGAATAAAACATACAATGAAAACACAAATACAGACTTTTCAAACATTCAGATTTAAGTTGCACGTAATGGACAAGTGGTTTGAGGCTTTTATTAATTTACGAACGCTTTTACTCACTACTTAGATATAATGATGTATTAATAAGTAGCATGGCATTTGTATAACATGCCATGCTACTTATATGGGATTCACATTCTACTTAGTGCTTTAGAATGCCCGGCCTTAGTTGTTGACTTATCCAGTACATTAGGTGAAATATTAAACATTGATATGATATGATTCAAATTTACTTTAAGTTTCTTGACAACATAGTATTTTGATTTTTATTATTATTATAGTTGGTGGAATTGTTTTATTGTGAATATTATTATTAAATATATATTTTTTATTTAACATGGTCGGCTGTTTTTAAACCACAGTTAAGGACAACAACACCCCTTAACCATAATAAAAATCCATGTTACACATGGCCTCCTGTGTCTTATTGATTTATTACACTATGAAACAGTAATTTACCTGCTTAAAAATAAACAACCAAATCTCCCTGAAACAAAAAATAATGTCAAATATTTTCTCTTGTAAGAGTTATCAGTCAGGAAATGAGACTGTGTTTTCATTCATTTCCATGGCTTTCACCTGAAACAATTCTCCTCAAGGGACCAAAGAAATTGGTTTAATGAAATTGATTTAATCTCACTTGTTTTAAATGATTTGAGAAAAATGCCTGACAAACAGCAACACTTTTAAATGAATAATGCTTCGTTTTAAAATCAGGTCATTGATTTAAGTGTTGCTAAGCAGGTAGGTTTCCATCTCATCTTGTTTTGATCTTTATTTTTAACAACACTGAGGCAAAATATCCTTCCACTTAGAAGCGGTCATGAAATATCCATTCCTGGCTATTTCACATTGCCGTCACAAGCACCAGATCAATTTTCTAGAGTAAATGAGAAACGCTGTAAATCTTGCCAAAGAGTCTGGCTGTACTGGCTTGGACCTACACTGCAGTAACTAACATAAATAGCTCTTCAAGCATTACAGACGTTTCAGACTAAAAGAAACAAGACATGAGCAAAAAGTCAGTGTGGATAAGATGATAAGAATAGTGCTTTTCTGCCATGATGACTACGATGAGGAGATAAATACTGTGGCTATTCTTTGATAGCATTTAATGACAGTTATTACCATTAGCAACAGAATAAATGAAAGAAATTTGTGAGAACAGAGAACATCCCATAATACGGCCGTGCCCTTCTAGTGCAATATTATCACCCATGATGGGTTCAGATCAACTAGCCTTTTATTAAAATGCTAATTATGTGTTTTTAAAATGTACTGTATTGTAAAAGAGTGCACATATTTCATAACTTAAAGGTCCATTGTATAAAATTTAGCGGCATCCAGTGGTGAGGATGCGAAATGCACCCAGCGATTCACTCCACCCCTCCCCCTCCGAGGCTGACCTAGCACTAAGATGTCATAATGTTTTCACATCTTTGTGGAAGGAGATAATTTATTCATGAACTTTAGTGCTACTGTAGAAACAACATGGTGAAATCCATGTAAGGGGACCCGCGGTGTATGTAGATAGAAATAGGTAATAAAAACATAGCACTTCATTATGGTCTTTATACACCTCCTAAGACATAGTTATTATATTGCATTTCTGTCAATAGATCGTCCAAAAAATTACACACTGAAACTTTAAATACGAAGACACATAAACGTATAAAATGTCATCACTTTTAAAAGGCCAATGAAGTTGGCGAATGGCATGAGCATGCCAGTCTCCGCCCCGTACATACGGGTATAAAAGGAAGATGGCGTGCCCCATTCATTCACCTTTTGTTCTTCGGAACCTGTGAGGCTATATGCTGAGCAAATTCATCTTTGACAACGTAATACTGCTGGATTTACAACACAAGCAGCAGATCGTCCCCTCTTCTGTGACTTTCCCCTGGGCTTTTCGGCAGAGGAGTCTAAAAGAGCAAATTTCTTTCTCTCCACAGCGTTTCTCTTAACATGTCTAGCCGCTGTGCTTGTGGATGCGGTGGGCTCATTCTGGACGGGGACACACACGATACCTGCATCACATGTTTGGGTCTACAGCATGCTGAGGTAGCTTTCATGGATACTGCCTGCCCGCACTGCGAGCAGATGAGTATCAAGGTGTTGCGGTCACGGGTGTCTGTGTTCTGTCTGAATGCAGCCACCACCTCGTTTGCTTCCCGATCAATGAAGTCTGCCGCTTCGGAGCAGCCATCTGTCTCGGTGAGCAGCGAGGTTGATATGGGGATTCCCACGGACATTAATACGTCAGTCACTGGCTCGCGGACCGTCCGTGCCCTGTCACGCTTGCCTAACCCGTCCTCACGAGACTGTACAGAGCACGATGAGGATGAGCTGTCTGTCATGGCATCGGAGGGTGATTTGCTGGCATCAGACCCGGACGATTCACTGGACCTCCCACCTTCGGGTGGTCGAGCCCAGGAAGAATCAGACGTGGAGATGTCGGCCATGCTTGCCCGGGCCGCAGCAGGCATTGGGTTGCAGTGCACGGCACCGCCTTGCCCTCAATGCTCGCGGCTGGATGCGTGGTATCTGGGCGCTGGATGCGACTCCAAGCCGTGTTCAGCTCTGGTGCCATTCTTCCCGGAGGTGCATGAAGAGCTCACGAAGACGTGGAATGCCCCCTTCTCGGCACGTTCTCGTCAGATGGGCTCTGTCGCTCTGACTTCCCTAGACGACGGGGCAGCTAGGGGCTATGTCGACCTTCCCCAGGCTGAGCGCGCTGTCGCGGTGCGCCTTTGCCCGCAGACGGCCGCCACCTAGAGAGGTCGGCCTAGGCTCCCCTCCAAGAAGTGTACGTTCTTGTCCGCACTCGTGTCGAGGACTTACACTGCTGTGGGCCAAGCTGCCTCCGCCCTGCACGCCATGGCCATCCTGCAAGTACACCAGGCCAAGGCATTGAAGCAGATGCATGAGGGAAAGTCTGACCCAGGGATTATGCAGGAACTTCGCACCGCCACTGACCTCGCTCTCCGGGCGACTAAGGTGCCGGCACGAGCCCTGGGTTGCACGATGTCCAACTTGGTGGTCCAGGAGAGACACCTCTGGCTGAACCTTGCACAGATTCGCGACGTCGAGAAAGTCCGCTTTCTCAACATGCCCATCTCGCAAGGGGGGCTGTTTGAAGATACAGTCGAGGACTTCGCACAGCAGTTCTCGACTGTTAAGAAGCAGACGGAGGCGATTAAACACATTTTGCCCCGCCGCGATCCGGCCGCCTTTAGGTCATTGAGATCCCGTGCGGTGTCTGCTCCCCAGCAGCCCCGCCCTTCCTCAGCATCCGCTCCAGTGCAGGCGCCCTCTCGCCAGGCGGCCCCCCAGAAGCATAAGACCCCGCGGAAGAGAGCATCGTCTTCCAGTCAGCAGCCGCAGAGGAAGCAGAAGCAACCCTGACGATATGAGCCCAGGGGGATTGAGAAACATAGACCTGCCATCAGCCATTCCATCACTGCCGGGCCCGAACGGAATGGTCCCTGCCCCATCCCCTCCTCTTTTCAGGGCCTGGTGGCCACTCCTTCACTAAAAAGTTTCCTCTCTCCCTGGGCTTTTTGTCTCCACAGACAGTCACAGCCTCTCCCCGACGTTGCGTCATGGACTGTGGTACCGCAGCAGACCCACAGGCATCAGCGCTCTCAATCAGACGGCGCGTCGACCTCCGGTCGCAGCAGGCAGGTAAGTCAGCATTGCCCCTTGCCTTGCTGCCCTGCCAGCCACCGAACAGCCCCCCACAGGCACGATGCAGCAGATCAGTCCACTAGTCCTGCTGTCGTGGTCCCTGGAAGCCTGGCTAGCGCTTTCCACACCATCGCGCTGGCTAGAGAGGACCATCCGTCTCGACTATGCGATCCAGTTCACCAGATGCCCGCCCGTGTTCAGGGGCATTCTATTCACCTCTGTTCGAGGCGAGGATGCCCCAGTTCTTCGGGCTGAGGTCTCCACCCTTCTGGCGAAAGGATCGATCGAGCCCGTCCCTCAGGCCGAGATGTCCTCGGGCTTCTACAGCCCGTACTTCAATGTCCCCAAGAAAAGTGGGGGGCTGTCCCCATTTTGGATCTGCGCACCCTGAAAAGGCACCTTCACAGGTTACCATTCAGGATGTTGACGCAGAAGCACATTCTGGCGATTCTGGCAATCGACCTGAAGGACGCATACTTTCATTTGTCGATTCTCCCTCGTCATCGACCATTTCTACTGTTCGCTTTCGAGGGTCGGGCATATCAGTACAAGGTCCTGCCCTTCGGTCTGGCCCTGTCCCAGCGAGTCTTTACCAAGGTCGCGGAAGCCGCCCTTTCTCCCCTCAGGGAGAGAGGTGTGTGGATTCACAACTATATTGACGACTGGCTTATCTTGGCTCACTCGCGAGATCTGTTGTGTACTCACAGGGACCTGGTGCTCCGGCACCAGACCACTTGGGCCTTCGGGTCAACTGGGACAAGAACAAGATCTCCCCGGTGCAGAGCATCTCTTACCTCAGTATGGAACTAGACTCTGTCACCATGATGGCGCGTTTTACACCCAAACACACACAATCGGTGCTGAACTGCCTGACACTGTTCAGGCGGCAGTCATCGGTCCCCCTGAAACTGTTTCAGAGGCTCCTGGGACACATGGCATCATCGGCAGGGGTT
This sequence comes from Triplophysa rosa, assembly GCF_024868665.1. NCBI lineage: Eukaryota > Metazoa > Chordata > Actinopteri > Cypriniformes > Nemacheilidae > Triplophysa > Triplophysa rosa. The sequence goes on from NC_079890.1 coordinate 25,602,444, forward strand.
ACCCCTCTCGGGTTGATGCACATGCGACCGCTTCAGCACTGGCTACAGAGTCGGGTTCCCCGGAGAGCGTGGCACAGAGGCACCAGGCGTATTCCCATCATGCCTCACTGCCGTCGTACCCTAACCCATTGGTCGTCCATGACCTTTCTACTGACAGGAGTTCTGCTTGGGCAGGTCTCGAGAAGCGTCGTGGTTACGACGGACGCCTCCCTGCACTGATGGGGTGCTGTGTGCAAAGGGCATGCAGTGTAGGGTTGTTGGACGGGCCCCCACCTGCATTGGCGCATCAACTGCCTAGAGTTGTTGGCTGCTTGGCATGCTCTGAAGAGGTTCCAGCCCCTCATTCAGGACAAGCATGTGCTGGTTCGTTCAGACAGCACGACTGCCATGGCGTATATCAATCACCAAGGTGGCATTCGCTCACGGCAGATGTCACAACTCGCCCGACGCCTCCTCCTGTGAAGTCAGCAGGTGGTGAAGTCTCTGCGGGCCACACACATCCCAGGTGACCTGAACCAGACAGCCGACATGCTCTCTCGTCAGGTCACGCTTCGCAGAGAGTGGCGACTCCACCCCCACGCAGTCCAGCTAATTTGGGAGCTGTTCGGGCAGGCACAGGTGGACCTGTTCGCCTCCCTGGACACCACCCATTGCCCGCTTTGGCACTCACTGACCGAGGCCCCCCTCGGCACAGATGCCTTAGCACACAGTTCGCTGCGGGACAAGCGGAAGTAAGCCTTCCCCCCAGTGAGCCTCATTGCACAGGTCCTGTGCAAGGTCAGGGAAGAGGAGCATTAAGTGCTGTTAGTTGCACCCTACTGGCCCAACCAGACTTGGTTCTCAGACCTAGTGGCTCTGATGACAACTGGACCTTCTTTCTCAGGGGAAGGGCACGGTCTGGTACCTGAGACCAGACCTCTGGAACCTCCACGTCTGGCTCCTGGATGGGACGAGGAGATCCTGAGTGGCCTGCCACCTGCGGTTGCTGAGACTATCTCTCAGGCTAGGGCCCCAGCCACTAGGTGTCTATACGCCTTTAAGTGGAGCCTCTTCTCGTCCTGTTGTGGAGACCCGCAGAGATGTGCGATCGGAGTCGTGCTGTGCTTCCTCCAAGAGAGACTTGAAGACAATCTCTCCCCTTCCACGCTGAAAGTGTATGTAGCCGCTATTGCCGCTCATCACGATCCAGTCAGTGGTAAGTCACTTGGACAGCATGATCTGGTAATCAGGTTCCTTAGGGGCGCTAGGAGGCTGAATCCACCTCTACCGCACTCCACAACCTCTTGGGACCTTAACGTCGTCCTTGAGGGCCTCCAAAGGCCACCGTTCGAGCCCCTCGGGGAAGTCGGTCTTCCTCACCTTACGATGAAGAAGGCTCTCCTGATGGCGCTCGCTTCGGTGAAGAGGGCAGGGGACCTACAAGCACTCTCTGTGTCCAACGAGTGCCTGGAGTTCGGACCGGCTTTTTCTCACGTGATTCTGAGACCTCGGCCCGGCTACATGTCAAGGTTCCCACCACCCCCTTCCGGGACCAGGTGGTGAATCTGCAGGTGCTCCCTGTTGGGGAGGAAGTCCCAACCCCTTCCGTATTGTGTCCAGAACGCGCCTTGCACCTCTACTTGGGCCGCACGCAGAGCTTCAGAAGCTCTGAGCAGCTCTTTGTCTGCTTTGGAGGTCAGCAGAAAGGGAGGGCTGTCTCCAGACAGAGGTTGGCACACTGGATCGTGGACGCCATCAATACGGCTTACCGATCTCAAGATTTCCTGTGCCCACTTGCAGTGAGAGCTCACTCTACTTGAGGTGTAGCCTCCTCGTGGGCACTGGCTCAGGGCGCCTCTCTGGCAGACATCTGCAGAGCTGCGGATTGGGCTACGCCCAATACATTTGCACGATTCTACAACCTTCGTGTAGAGCCGGTGTCAGCCTGTGTCCTACACGGCACAAACAGATAGACTGGCAGCCAGCTGGGCGTACGCCTGTGAAAGCGCCTTCCCCCCTAGGGTGAGTCAGTGCACTATTCTAGCCTCCCTGCTTCCCCTCTCGGCAAAGAACAGGCATTCCATCCATCACTAAGCACTTCTCCGGCAGGGAGCCGGGCGGAGCGGCTTCCTGCCAGGCCTGGTTTCGGTAGAGTTTCCCTAGTCAGGTGAACCCCTTAATCTGCGCTGGTGCTATATACGTAGTGACTCCCCCACTTGGGTGGTCCCATATGATGTTTCCTCACTCTACGGTTCCCCCATTGGTGAACCTGAGACCTCCCTCAGTGGAACCTTCACCTGCGGTTATGCACTCCTTAGAGTGGGTCGCACGCCTTTTTTCCCATGAGTTCTTCCCATTGGTGAGACCATGCTGGCATCTCCACAGATTCCCCCCTCCTGCGGTGGGTTGTGGTCTCCATAGCGCACCCCTTCTCCAAGGGGGGGGGGGTAGCGTTTCCCAGTGTCCCTTACAGTACCGGGTGGCTATCTCGCTATAGAGACCAGAAGGCCTCCAACCGTAAGGCAGATGGTAAGATCCCTCAGACTTCGTCTAGCTCCTGATATCTTACCTTTCCCACTGGAAGGTCAAGATTCGCGTTAGCACTCACTGGTGACAAGCTCATGCCTGTCAGTGTCGCTCTGCTAGTGTCGGTGACACGGCAGAAGCACTGTAGCATTTCATATATGGACCCCATTCTGTCTCGACACAAAGTCGAGAGTCCTTCATGCCACAACACTTCGCCGTCCGCTGCAGTGACCGGGGTACACCTTCCAGGTTCCTCAGCACAAAAGCTGAATGAAAGGGGCACGCCATCTTCCTTTAATACCCGTATGTACGGGGTGGAGACTGGCATGCTCATGCCATTCGCCAACTTCATTGGCCTTTTAAAAGTCAAGTCAGAGATGATAGGTTCTAAACCCCATTCTGTCTAGACTCAACGTCTCGTTCCCTCCATCAGGGAACAAAGGTTACAGTCGTAACCAAGACGTTTTACATACACACAGATCTTTACATGTACCCTGTTAAACAGGACATACGAGACCCAGCAGTGCCTTTGTAATGGCGGTTCTGCAGATTCACTCCATCATCTAAAGATGAGACGCTATTTACTTAATTCTGCCAGTGAAATGGCATGACTGACAGATTAATGGAGAGGCTTTTGACAGTCAGCCTTGCCATCAGATTGTGGGAGACTTTCTGAAATGAAAATTAGACAGTGCTGCTCTTCCGCATCCATATCATTTCACAGGTAATGCCTGTGATAACTAGGAGACTTTCTTTGAAGTTCAAACTAATTTCTCTATGCCACATCTTTCCCGGAGCTCTTTACATTACACAAAGTAAATTGCTAATGTCTTGCAAGTTGACTGTGTGAGGCTGTGCTCACAGTAAATATTTAAGAAAAATATACTTTAGCACTTATCTCAGAATTCAATCAGCTCTTTCCGGCACCTCTGACAAGCCTACTTATAATGTCACAGTAGCTGTTTTTAGTGTTTACATTAAGAATGCAATCAAATCGGTGATACACAAATCATGACATGCGTCCACAAAACTGTAGTCTTGGTAAACTTGTGACCTGGTTACTATAAGAAACATGCTCTGCTGGAGTCGTAGCCTACGTAGTCATGTCTTTGGTGGAGATGAAGAGCACATGATGTTTTTCTGAAACACTTCATATTTGCAGGCATATGTGCATGATTATTTATTATAAACACATGTGTACATCTAAACTACACCTATGACTCAGACTGCTGATGTGTAATACAATCGGTGATATTAACAAACCGTTCGAAAGGTTACAATGCCTGGTACATGTCAGGAAGTAGAATAGATGAACACAGAAACTATATAAGACAATCACAAAGACAGTCTGCCGTACATTTGATAAGTTCTGTTTGATGTGTATTCACACCAGGGGTTTTAAGTGTCCGGGGACCACGAGGGGACTCCAGGATGTTCTAAGGGGTCACCAGAAACAAAATTCTAGTTTAGATTATTAGTTTCATTACTACAAACAATATGTTGCCTTTATAATGTCACACTTTCTATTTGTCCAACATTTTAAATGCTTCTTATACAAAATGCTTCCATACCAAAAATGGATGTGTATTTTACAAAGGGTCCCTTGCAAAAGGTTCAAAGGTTTTTTATGCCAAGGATTTGGGGGTCCTTGGCATAATAAAAGATCTGCTTTATATGGAAAATAAGATAATAAATAAATCCAATAAACTGTAAACTGATAAACACATTTTACATACTAAACTGAAAATATTTAATTTAAACCATTGTTTCTTTTATGTTCCAATCAAAGAGGTTGTTGTCTCCTAAACTGGTAATGTAAAATAAAACCACTTCGTAATGAATATCTGCTCTCACTTGAACCCTGTATCTTTAAACTGTTTCATCTGATCATCTCATTGCGAGGTAAAAAAATCTCATGAACAAGGTGAAAATCTCATTTACTCATTCAAATGTGTGATGGATGTAAAGAGTGTAATGGTCACCAGAGTTCACCGTGCATGGATGTAGAATTTATGTAATGGAAAATCGTTTTCATGAACTAACGTGACCTTTAGTGTGCCCCAGACCAGAGCCGTTGAAAAACAGAGTTACAACACTCACATAGACGTCCGTTGGAAGAATGGAATGCGGAAGTAACTCGTGTCATGGAGCGACCAATAGTGCAATAGTGCAACACTGCACTGAAGCATATTCATTTCAATGTCTACCAAATGCATTTGCTGTACAGTTAATTCAATAATAAGACAATAAATTCATATCTGTTAAGAGGTAATTCTCACCTTCCTACTGACTGCAAACCACATGACAAGCCGCTTACAGAATGACAATTAGACTTTTATGATTTCATGTCAGCGTGAATTCAATTGTCGTACTGTAGCAACCTTTCTCTCCGCTTAAATTATACAACGCCAGGAGGACAACTTGATCTATATGCTTGAAAAGGACCATCCATAAAGTCATTTGCCTCGCAATGCACTGTGAGGCTTGGCATTCATTTATTTACAAAAAATAAGTCCTTGTAGGGAAGCCAGAGTTCAATGCATTTGTTTTAGACATTTATTTTAAACGTGCAAGTTATTAAAGAGTTTGTGTGTCCAAAAAACACACAAAAAAATCCTGACGCTGAGTTGGTAGAGCATTGCACTAGCAATGCAAAGGTTGAGGGTTCGATAAGCACACATACTGATAAAGACATACAGCCGCGGAAAAAAATAAGAGACAATTTTATTAGCTATTCTAGATCTATTGTGGCAATTCCAGTCCAGTGTCTGTTGAATTTCAACGAAATCAAACCTTATCCAACAGCAATGTGAAAGAGTGAAAGCATGACAAGACATGTGAAAACTGTGATAAAAATCAAGGCTATCACATAAAAAAATAAAATTTGAACTTTTCCTAACTACATGTACAAATATTATTATTGTTGTATTGCTTAAAATTTTAACTGAACTTGTTTTCTTTGCAGTATTTGGGGTCTAAAAATACAGAGCATCTTTTCTGTTGTTTTTACCTTTCTCCCGTATTTTCTACAAATAAATACAAATAGAAACAATATTTTTATTTGAAAATTGGGAGAAATATTGTTAGTAGTTTACAGAATGAAACAAAAATTATCATTTTACCTAAACACAATAATAGTAAATTCAGAAAAACTGAAAATAACTTTGAAATGGTGTCTTATTTTGTTTCTGCTGCTGTAAATTCACTTTGGATAAAAGTGTCTGACAAATAAATGTAACTGTAAATGCAAACTTCATCTACTGAGCAAGTACATAAAAATCTGAGTTCATAACTATAACCTTACATTACCACAATTCACAACTGTGAGCTTATAACAATGACTTATAATTTGACCTGTTGTTTTGCATTTTACAGGAAATGTTTTCATGTGAAGAAAACTTGTTAAGTAACCTGTATTTTATGTGTCAGAGATGGCAATAGAGAGGAAAAAGTTGCGACTGCAGCTTTAAATAACATATATACAAAATACAGTAAGGTGTCTACTGTACAGTACGGACAGTAAACAACCAGACAGAAGAGGTTTTCCACACTCTACAGGGCATTGAGGCAAGCTTTAACCCAGACTTACTATCAATCACACATGTATCAGCCTGTGTTGGACACAGAGGAGTATCAATATTCTACCAAGTTCTCCTTTATGCTGGCTTCTCTGCTCTTTATTGGATAGAGTTGCTCGGGTATACGTCTGGCAGAGAGAACAGAGACTAACTGGGACTGACTTAATCTGCTTGTCTTGGTTCCCTGTTAGATTTGGCAGCTGATAGGAAGTCAGGTAAGCCATCATGCGCTGAGGTCATGGCCCTGCTAAGAGAGGCGCACTTCTGTTAGACCTCTGCCTACATTTAATCCACTCTCTGACAGAGATGATAAGTGATTTCTTTATTGTCACTTTTATGGTTCCAATCATAATAAACTTGTAGCGAATTTGCTCTTATTACTTCTTAACCGTACCTCATCTAAAGGAACTGCCGTGAAGCAGTTGTTGGGACGTGGCTCAGATGCTCAGATTTTCCATGCCTGACAGGACCAATTATTGTATGCCATCATGGCCAAAACAATTTGGTGTCCTATAGCTCAACTGGTAGAAATTCTTGGTTTGATTCCCAGTAAACACACGATGTGCAGTAAGTCACTTTGGATGAAAGTGTCTGCTAAATGCATGCATGTAAAAAAGCATAATCAACATCAACCAGCATTACAGTTTTTTACAATTGCTATGACAATTTTTTCAATTCTCCTAACAATTTTCCTAAACTCTTAACACAGCAACACGACTAAAACACAGAATCGGCAAAAGTGTTCGTTTCATGCACAAAACACTAATTTTAAAAATACACTAACACAATACACTGTGTCTACCAAAACACTAACACATGTTCTCTACTAACAGGAACATTTAGTCAATCATATCACAATGTCATAAAATCAGGCGTAGCGTTAGTTCTGGCAGGTCACGTGAGTTCAGCTTGCATCAGCTGATCACATCAGGTGCAGCTAATCAACGTTAACCAATAGTCATACAACACACACTAGACTGCGTCCTATTGAAGTTGCATTTCTTTGCTCATTTTCAGCTGATTAATCGTGTTGCACCTAAAACTTGTATCGCCATCCACGATCGATTTTCTGTGCAGCGCGAAAGTTGTTTGGAACTATATGCAACACGCTGTTGCCGCTCATCCAGGTGTATGTGCAGCATGGGTTTTAAGCCCTTGTTTGCGAACTACTTCGCTCTATGCTAACTAGTTGTTCGGATATGAAACGTGCTATTTCAATCATGGATAGTTGGATAATCTTAGTTTACCTTCACCATCAATACTACTGTGCGCAAGTGTTGATCTCGCCTGCCAGCATGGGTGCTTTTCTCTCGGCGTCTGTTCCTTTAAGCAAGCGGCAGTGAGCTGACCGTACTAAACTCACCGGAGAATGCAAACATGGTATTTCCGAGAGTGAACTGTCTGTTTATGCATTTAGCTATACATTGCATATTGTTCCGTTAACGTCTCAAAATAACTCGGGCAGTCGTTAGAGTCTATGTAAGAGCAGGACGTACCTGATCAGTGATTAAGTGCGAGATATACTTATCTTGTCTGCACAACGCGAACACCGTGTATCAGACATTGCGAGCCAGAAGTAAGTTTACACCCTGGATGTTATTGTAATTGTACGGAGCCCGTCTGGTCACCCCTCGGAGAAAAAAAAAACAAGACCCTCAAATCCGTGGCCAGTTTTGTAATTCGTTCCCTCAGTTTAAAAATCTGTACTCACTGATTCTAAAACTGTACCCACGAGTTTACAATCCGTGCTCTCGGTTTTGTAAACTGTCACCTCAATTTTTGAAATCTGTACCCACTAATTCATAATCTGTGCCCACGCTTTCGCAATCGTTCGCACTGTTTTGCAAACTGTAGCCTACTCGCGGAATTTAAGCCTCTGTCTGTCAACAGAACATGCTCCTACGGGAACATTAACGAATATTGTATACTGTTTTATATTAGATTATATTATAAATTGTCTTAATGTGTTTACACACAAGTGCGTGGCGCATATAAAGCATGTTCACGTTCAGCAAGCACGTTCATTGCCGCGTTTCACTGGTGTAAAGTTGGTTTGACATTAAACTTTCGATATTCGTGAATTTAGGGACCATCTCTAAAGTTACATACACATTAAAATACATTTTTCCAACTTCAAAAGCATTTAAAGGGAATGATTTATAGCCACAAAACTAACTGTACAGTGTTCGTGTGTGTGTCAGCTATTATGCACAATTTTTAGATTGAGTATTAAAATAAACCATCAAATCATATATATAACAATACAAAAGCAATACACTTGCAGTGCGTGTGTTCACCACTCACACAATGGGTTGAATGCAGAGGTCACATTTCGGTTCTGGTGACCATAACTGACTATGAAATAACTAAAAATAACTGACAAATAGGTAACTTTTAATACACAATATCAGAACTGTCTGATGAGATGTTTTCTTAATAAACGTTCCCTGAATATCCTATATACACTATTTTTCAATGTGTTCAGATAGGTGTTAAAAGGAAACTACCTGTTTTGTGAAAATGATTTCACCTCAGAATCATAGTACACCATCTTAGATTGTCCATCATACAATATCAGGACTGTCGGATGTGGTGTTTTTAAATAAAAGTCTCTTCAGGGTTATATACCTCCAACAATATTTGTAAGTTTAAATTTGTAAAGTTCTTTTTACTGTAATATCACATTCACTATTTATCTAATACAATGTAAATGTTTCTTTACACATAAAAAATGATAGATGGATATGTATTTTACATTAGGAAGGGGATCCCAGGTTCATCTAACGGTGATGTTCTGTACCTCACTTTCACTGGCGGATCTAGGGGTGGGGCCAGAGGGGCACTGGCCCCAGTTGAAATCTTATTGGCCCCTGAAGTGCCCCTGTACTCTCAGGGCCTCTGTAGCCTACACCTGATATGCGATGGTCAATCGGATCACAAGTGGATGATGTTAACACAGGTGTAAACGGGGTGTGAAACGTTTTGAGCTTGTCGACTTTCTATAACTTCCAGAAGAAGTCGAAAACAAATTCGACCGGATGGTGTTTGTGGTGTAACGTTAGACGCTCATCTGGTTGAAGGTGTTCCAGCAGCCACAAAAGACCGCCTACTCTCCGCGCACTAGCCAGACAGGATTTAAACTTTAAAGACTTCTAACACACACTGTTAGGCGCGGCCTCGCAGCTGTCAAAGCAGAAATAAAAAACGCTGCTTTATGTTTTTTCAGTATGTTCATATCCGGTCACGGTCATATGTAAACTGCATGCGCTTATTTCGTCCACTAGATCTAACAATTTCTGCATACAGCTTCTTAATAGTGCTTATGTTTATGATGGTTGCTGTCACTTAAGTTCTCTTTGTCTACCGTTAGCAAGCTAGTCAGCTCAGGGCTCACGCGAGTGCCTGATAGCCAGTGTGAAAGACGCTCGAGAGTCGAGACTGTTGACGGATTTGTGACTTGCTGGATCAGGCTGCGCCTCAGACCTCTCTCTCCCTTTCTTTGTCTTCTTGTGCTTGAAGGGACAAATACATACAGAACTATGTCAAAAATATCCGACTTGATGAGAATCCTGGAAAACAGTCAGTCGTCATTTTTATATTTAACACAGTGAAGAATATGCATTCTGTAATCTGAAAATATTATTTTGCCTTTTGATTATTGCATTTGATTATATCTGTATCTGAACACCATTAAGCCTAAAAACCTAAAGCAATGTTTAATGTCTTCTGTTTATTTATATTATGTGCTAGCTTGTCTTTTTTTGTTGTTGTTTTGTTCATGTGTTTTTATTTACTGACTGCATGCGGTGTAAAACAGCTGTGGCGACCCCTGATAACGTGAGCAACCCGAAAGAGAGAGATGGTTCTTTACAGACTGTTTACTTGTCTTTAATAACGTTTGAACTTTATATTTGTTAGGTCAATAGTTTTTGCTGTGGTATTAGATGGTATCTAATTTTGGCATAGGTGCAATTTGCGGGTGGGACATGTCCCCACCACTTTTTGGAAGAAATTAAGAAATGCTTGCGGAAGGTGTATATTGTTTAGGGGGCATTCATATTTAAAACGCGTGGAAAACGCAGGATGCGCCACCATCTCCCGTTGCTCACACTCGTAAGTTATATTTACGGAAGAGTTTGGGAACCACATACTGTGAGAGCTGGAGTCGAAAAGCGGAGTATAGCCAATGGATGCACCGCTTACTATACATGATTCCTACGAGTTATTACAGAAACAATTTATTTAAGTGTTGTTTTTGTCATCTCTGTCCCCACCACTTTTCAAAACAAAGTTTCGCCACTGAATTTTGGTGTCATAGAAGTTTGCTAATCAGAATACAAAATTATATGATGGGTCAAAAACAACGATAACAACAACTATTTTATTTTTTGTGGCAGGGCCAGTGAAAATGTAGGCAGAGCAAGTAAACATTTTAATCACTGCCTGGGCCAGTTAAACAATCCTTATTGCGTATAGCCCTGCAGCTACAACAATACACTACTTTATTAGCTACTTTATCTTATTTGTTTAGCAGCTAGATTAAATGTAGGATTCACATAATAGTTAACAGTTGCATAGTTCAGGGAAGTAAAATAGTTCAGGGACGGATAATAGTGTCTGACACTTAAAACCCTTTAGTATTTGGTCATACCAAAAGTGTGTTTATAAGTATATAAAACTTTTGTGTTGTGTTGTGTAGTGTTGGCTTGCTTACTGACCTATACTCATCTCTGTTTATCATTAATAAACCTGCATCATTCTCTAACTCATCTCTAGTGTTTTGTTCAGAAATCTGGTAGTGCCAGCAGCAATTGAAAATGAAAAAGAATTGTGCACTATTCTTGGCCACCCTCTGTAAATTGTGGCCCCAATGTTGCCCCTGCATTAAAAAAATCCAAGATCCGCAACTGCTCACTTTACATGGTTATGACAGCAGCCGTAAATATAGACTACGGCTGTGATTTATATATTTGCGTAACTTCTATTTGCTTTTTCTCATTAGCAATGGAATAAAATACAGGTGATATATTTGTGTTCAGCTGTTCACTTTGACGTTAGCCTATAAGTTAGGTTTAGAACATGATGTTATCTGTTCTGACAAACAGTGTGAAAGCATTTGTAAATTTGGCAGTTAAAATACATTGTTTTATTCTTGGTTGAGCTTGTGTGTTAAAGAAGTTAAAGCGTTTTAAATTTGTTTTAAATGTATGAGTTTGTATCAAAGCAACAATAAATGTTTTAATTGTATAGCCTTCACAGCCAGATGTTGTGATAACTGTGTTAAGAGTTTAGGAAAATTGTTAAAAGTACTGAAAAAATTGTCAAAGCAATTGTAAAAAACTGCAGTGTTTAAAGACAACATATTGTTTCCAAACTTACAAATAGTTGGCTGCACTTGTTGGAGGCATGTAACCCTGAAGAGACATTTTCAATTCAAATGCATTTCTACTGTAATAACTTTCACTTTGAGTGCGAAAAAAAAGGAAATATTCACTAGAAATATATAAATATAAACAATTCTGAAAACTATGCATGTAGGAAAAAAAGCAGATAGGCCCCCAGGGCTCCCCAGACCCCAGTTTGAAAATCCCTGTCATAAACCACAGGTTATCATACAGAGGCTGGTGAATGAATACAGACAAATCTCAGCTGGGAAACAGGTAGAAATTGTGTAAGGGCAGACCTGACATATATAAAATAATGCAGTTTCTGCAATTCCATCTGATGTTAGTGCTTTTTATGACATTATGCTATGATTGACCAAATGTTCCTGATAGTAGAGAACATGTGTTAGTGTTTTGGTAAACACAGTGTATTGTGTTAGTGTATTTTTGTATTTTTCAAATGAGTGTTTGAGTTTAGTTTACAATGTGTGTTTTTGAGAATGAAATTAACAGATTTGCCAATTCTGTGTTTTATGTGTGTTGCTGTGTTAAGAGTTTTGGACAATTGTTAGGAGAATTGAAAAAATTGTCATAGCAATTGTAAAAAACTGTAATTGTATTGCCTACACAGCCAGATGTTGTGATAACTGTGTTAAGAGTTTTAAAAAAATGTTAAAAGCAATTGTAAAAAACTGTCAAGTCAACCATTTCGGTAGTAAACTTTTCTCTTCGGAGTAAAACTTTTTGGAGAGTAATAGATGAATGCTTTAGTGTTATTTCGTATCCACTGGCAGCTGTTTATATCAAGCTCGGCTCTGCTTGATGGGGAGCAGAAAATGACTGATTACTATCACATTTTAAAGCACCGAAGCAGTGACCCTGAGAAAGCTGGGACTGCACAAGAAGAGAACCAGCTTACTGATAGCAATCTGTTTGGCTGATGAGTAGTCATGCACACAGAAATGCTCAGACGCTTCTAATTAGATCCTCAGCACCTTTTTATCACAGGTGCGAACCAACCTGGACATGTGTTGACTTCACATTTATTAGAACTGTATGTTTAGCAACTGGAGACAATGCACAGTATTTTGAGTATGATGTTTACCATTAAATTAGTGACTTTTTTGGATGTGGTTTTGCAACATCATGCACATGTCCAAGTCAGTAGCTGTGCCGCTTGAAATAAAGCCAGGAATCATGGGTCAAAGACACCAACTAAAAACAGATAAACTGAGCTGCAGCTGTGTTAATCGAACAACAACTCTCAAATATCATGTGTTTATAGAGCGCGTCAGTATCTCTTTCTCTCTCCATTGTTTTCTGTTTTCACCAAGTGGCATTTATTCAAAACAGGACAGCTGGAACATGTACTCTACCTAGCGTGCACGATTTACTAACATAATTAATCTGTATTTTGAGGCATGCATCCAAACATTTTCCAACATGCCAAATATTCCAGTTGTACAGACGAACGGATACAGTCGCTGTAAAATCAGAGAAGCTGGCAATAAACGCAGCAATGCCAAGAGCACTCAAAAAAGATTTTTGCTGCTTGCTCAATTTACCTTTGTGCTACAATTGAGGTAATTCTTCAAAGTTTTGTCACAACCTAATTGAATTGCTAGCAATCCAAATGCTGTTATCATTCCCAGGATACTTTGCATGAGTTACCAATCTGGAAAAGCGGGGAGTTTGTGTTGAGGTTGAGGATGGGTGCACTAAGAATATGCTATGTGTTTCTTTTAATGAAATTGTGCAAAGAGAAATACTGCACTTCCTGCCAAGCTATACATTACATTTGAAAAAATCACATTTACTTTGCTCATGTGTACTATTGCCAGTAGGTAACGTCAGATGACTGAAATTTAGTTATTTTAAAATGTCTAGTTTCACTGTTTAACTCGATTCAGTTTGACTTCTGATATCCAAGTCATTACAGTAAAAATGTACCGTTCAATTTCATGTTTAGAAAATGTATTTTACTATGTGAAACGTCTTGGTTATGGATGTAACCTCAGTTCACTGATGGAGGGAACGAGACGTTGTGTCGAGCCGACAGATGGGGTTCGTCCCTGAGAACCAATCGCTTCCGACTTCTTAGAAAAGGCCAATGAAATTGGCGAATGAAATTTGCATGCCGGACTCCGCCCCCGGATATCGGGGTGTAAAAGGGAGACGGCGTGCCTCATTCATTCACCTTTGTTCTGAGGAACCTGAGACCTCTCACGACTGCTGCAGTGGGCAGCACGTGTTGTGGCAAGAAGGACACAACGTCTCGTTCCCTCCATCAGGGAACTGAGGTTACATCCATAACCAAGACGTTCCGTTTCTGACGTTGTGTCGAGCCGACAGATGGGGTTCCTATGGAAAACGCCACAACACTGTGCGCTGTCATAATCTCTAGCGAAGCGACAGTGACTGGCCTGGGCGTGTCAGCAGTGAGCGCTACCGCGAAATTGTAACCTACCAGTGGGTAGGTAGGGGGTCCCAGAGCTTTACTTGAAAGGTGGGAAGGCCCCTGCCTTCGGCCTCACAGGCGGCGGCCTTGTTTCTCTAACAGCGAGAAGCCACCTGGTACCGTAGGCGGTAGCCTTCCCACGCCCCTTAGGAACCAAATGATCAGGTTGTGCTGTCCTAGAGACTTACCAGCAACTGGGTCGTGATGAACGGAAATAGCGGCTACATACACGTTCAGTGTGGAAGGGGAGAGATTACTCTCGAGTCTCTGGAAGGACAGCACGTTCCCAATCGAGCAACTCCGCGGGTCTTCTCTTCGAGAAGAGCACCAGGCTGAGAAGAGGCACCACTTACAGGCGTATAGCCGCCTAGTGGCCAGGGCCCTAGCCTGAGTGATGGTCTTAACCGCCGCAGGGGGTAGGCCACTCAGGATCTCCTCATCTCGTCCAGGGGCCAGACATGGAGGTTCCAGAGGTCTGGCCTGGGATGCCATAACGTGCCCTTCCCCTGGGAAAGCAGGTCCTTCGTCAGGGGAATCGGCCGGGGGGAGCTGTCGTCAACAGCATTAGCTACGAGAACCAAGACCGGTTAGGCCAGTATGGAGCAACTAATACACTTGATGCTCCTCTTCCCTGACCTTGCACAGGGTCTGTGCAATGAGGCTCACTGGGGGGAAGGCGTACTTCCGCTTGTCCCACGGCCAGCTGTGTGCTAAAGCATCCATGCCGAGGGGGGCCTCGGATGGGAGTACCCTAGCAGGCAATGGGTGGTGTCCAGGGAGGCGAACAGGTCTACCTGAGCCCGCCCGAACTGTACCCAATGAGCTGGACTGCGCAGGGGTGGAGTCGCCTCTCTCCGCGAGGCATCGACTGTCTGGTTCAGGTCGCCTGGGATATGTGTGGCTCGCAGGGATCTGCTCACCTGCGGACTCCACAGGAGGAGGCGTCGGGCGAGTCGTGTTAGCTTCCGCGAGCGAATGCCACCCGCGCGCAGTTGAATACGCTACAGCAGTTGTGCTGTCCGACCAGACCAGCATGTGCTTGTCCTGCACGAGAGGTTGTAGCCCCTTCAGTGCGGGTAGCACATCCAACAACTCTAGGCAGTTGATATGCCTGCGCAGGTGGGGGCATGTCCATCGCCCCGACACTGCGTGCCCATTGCACACGGCACCCCAACCCTGCAGGGAGGCATCTGTCGTCACCACGATGTGCCTCATGACCTGCCTGAGAGGGACCCCCGCGTAGAAAGGTCATTGAAGACCAAGGGGTTAGGGTACGTCGGCAGAGAGGAGTAATCACCATCCGCCTGGTGCTGGTGTGCCACGCTCTCCAGGGAACTCGACTCTGTAGCCAGTGTTGGAGCGGTCTCATGTGCATCAACCCGAGGGGTATCACCATTGCCGAGGATGCCATGTGCCCAGGAGCCTCTGAAATTGTTTCATGGGGACCGCTGACTGCTTGAAATATTCCAGGCAGTTCAACACTGACTGAACGCGCTCTGTAGTCAGTCACGCTGTAATGGAGACAGAGTTGAGTTCCATACCAAGAAAGAGGATGCTCCGCACAGGGGAGAGCTTGCACTTTTCTCGTTTGACCTGTGGTACCAATCGATATAGGTGCCGAAGCACTAGGTCCCTGTGTGTACATAACAGATCTCGCGAGTGTGTCAAATGAGCCAGTCGTGAAATAGTTTAGTACCGGCACACCTCTCACCCTGAGGGGAGTGAGGGCGGCTTCCACGATCTTCGTGAAGACTCGTGGGGACAGGGACAGACCGAAAGGGAGGACTCTGTACTAATATGCCTGACCCTCGAAAGCGAACCGTAGGAACGAGCGATGATGAGGGAGAATCGAGACATGAAAGATGCCAGGATGCGCTTCTGCGTGAGCATCCTGAATGGCAGCTTGAGTAGGTGCCTGTTCAGGGTACGCAGATCTAGCAACCCCCTTTTTGGGGACGATGAAGTACGGGCTGTAAAACCCGTTGAACATCTCGGCTAGAGGTACGAGCACAATCGCTTCCTCACCAGAGGGGTGGCGACCTCGGCCCGAAGCACGGGAGCATCCTTGCCTCTGCCTGAGGTTTGGAGGATGCCCGAAACTTGGGCGGGCATCTGGGGAGTTGGACCGCGTAGCCGAGACGGATCGTATCCCGTAGTCACCGTGACGGTTTGGGAAGCTCTTGTCAGGCTCCCAGGGACTGAGACAGAGAGACTAGGGGTACGTTATGCTTCATCGACCTCCCGGGGGGTGGTTCGATGGCTGGCAGTGTGGATCCCTCGCCGTGGGGGGGCCCCCGGAGAGGAGATCGGCTCTGCTGTTTTACCTGCCTGGCGATAAAGTAGCACAACGCACCATCAACGCATGCCTCAATGTTGAGTTGCCGAACACCATCGTGTAGAGCGTGAGAGCGGCTGTGATAAACACCCAGTGAGAGAGAGAAAACTCTTAGAAGTGAGCTGTTGGGATGGGGCAGGAACCGTCCCGGATCAACCAATCAGCGAAGGAATGGCTGGGGTCAGGCCCGAAGGTATTCTCGATCTCTCTGGGGTCTTCCCATGAGGGCCGCTTCGGCTTCCGCCACGGCTGCTGAAGGGGTGGTGGTCTCCTCTTCGATGTCTTCTTCCGGGGGGCCGCCTGAGTGGGGGACGCCGAAACCGGAAGGCGTCGAAGAGGACCAGGGCTGCTGGGAAGCAGACTGTGCACGGGATCTCGACAGCCAGAGGGCGGCAGGGGAGGATATCTTGATATCCACTGTCTGCTTCTTTACTGTCGAGAACTGCAGCTCGACAGTATCACCAAACAAGCCCCCCTTGCAAGATGGGTGCGTCGAGAAAGCGGACTTTCTCTGCGTTACTCATCTGTGCAAGGTTCAGCCAGAAGTGTCTCTCCTGGACCACAAGTGTGGACATCGCCAGACCCAGGGCCCGTAGAGCGAGGTCGGTGACGGCGCGGAGTTCCTGCATAAGCGCTGGGTCGGTCTTACCCTTGTGGAGCTCTCTCAATGCCTTAGCCTGACCTGCAGGATAGCTATAGCGGGAGAGAGGGGACAGCTTGGCCCACAGCAGAGTAAACTCTCGACATCTTGAATGCCGAAAAACCTACATGCTTTGAACGGGAGTCTAGGTCGAGCCCCTGGGGGACATTGACGTATCCTCTAGCTGCCCCACCATCGAGGGAAGAAAAGGCGATGGAACTAGTTGACATGCACGTGCCGAAGGGGGCGTTCCAGGTCGTACTAAGTTCCTCATGCACTTCTGGGGAAACACGGAACTGGGGGCGAGTACGGCTTGGAGCCGCTCTCAAACCCGAGGTACCATGTATCCAGAAGCGAGCGTTGGGAGAGGCAGTGCGTGCACTGCAACCCAATGCCGGCGGTCCGGGGAAGCATGGCTGAAATTTCGACGTCAGCTTCTTCCTGGGCTCGACCCCCCAAGGGAGGGAGCTCCGAGGAATCGTCGGAGTCAGATGCCAGTAAGTCGCCCTCCGATGCTGCAACGGACATCTCATCATCACGCACCATTTCCGAATACGTGGTTGAGGAACAAGACGGTGGGACCGTCTCATGGGGAACGGTCAGACGAGCGAGACGAGATGCGAAAGGTCCGCGAGCCAGTGGCTGACGGATTAGCGCTCACAGTAATCCTCATATCACCCTCGCTGCTCACCGTAGCGGGTGGCAGGGCCGTAGTCCTGCCGTCACGGAACGGGAAGCAGACGAGGTGGTGGCTGAGTCCCAACACAGCCACCCATGACGCAACATCTGAATTGTCAACCGCCCGCAGTGTGGGCAGGACGTATGCACAACATCTGCCCCAGCGTACTGGAAGCAGACCTCGTGTCCATCCCCCTCCTCGATGAGTGTGTTGCACCCACGAGAACAGCGGGACATGCCATGCTGGAGAAATTTGCTCTTTTAGAGAAAAAACTCGAACACTTCTGGAACCGCCGAGACGCCCAGGGGAAAACGCCGCAGGAAGGGACAGTCCGCTGCACCACGTCGTAGAACCGGCAGTCTTGTAGTTGCTATCTTGTAGAGAAGTCTGTTGATCATGAGCGAAGGCTCCGAAGAACAAAAGGTTAATGAATGAGGCACGCCTTCTCCCTTTTATACCCGGATATCCGGGGGCGGAGTCCGGCATGCAAATTTCATTCGCCAATTTCATTGGCCTTTTCTAAGAAGTCGGAAGCGATTGGTTCTCAGGGACAAACCCCATCTGTCGGCTCGACACAACGTCGAGAGACCGACAGAAAGGGAACCACAGATAAATTGTATTCATTTGAGTACAATAGCAAAAGGGAACACAAAGGTGCATTACATTTACCTGTGCATTATAGCCACATACTATTTACTTAAATGCATAATTTGTAATTATTCACAATTTTTTTTTAAAAACAAAACAAAAACTATGTGTCTTTCTGACTACAAAATTTAAAAGACAGTACAGATTCTCTTAACAGACTTCAAAAGCTGGAAACACAGTCACAGACATTGGACTCCATATCTATATCTGTGAGGTTTCCTTCAGCAGGATGTCTACATGGCCAATAGAAAACAAAAGCGACCCAGAACAGAGCAGTTTTTTAGTAATCATTTGCATTAATTCATAATTGTAGTTCTGACATAAAAGACATTTGAATAAGCTACCAAATAATGAGAAACTGATGAGTGCTGTCATTCAAAATGAATTATTATCACATGCAGCTGCATCTATACTCATCCAAATAATTGCATAATGTGATGTATTACACTATTCTAGTGGATTTGTGAAAATTTGTGAATTAGTGCCTTTCTGACTATTATCCCTATCCAAAGGTGTGTTAAAGGTTTATGTATATAGTCTGCTAAACAAAAGTCATATCCTGTAACCACTGCATCCTGAATTGTGGTGTGAATTGAGGGTAAAAATTATATTTGTTGTATTAACATTAGCAAATGCATTAACTAACATGTACTATAAATGAACAAAACTTTCTTTGTGATTCCTTGGTGATGTTAGTTTATGGGAATGAAAGTTCTTACTGCATTAACTGATGGTAACATTTATAACGTATGATTTAAAAAATGCATTAGTAAATGCTGAAATGAACATGAACTGATATAAATAAATGCTACCGAAGTATTGCTCACTGGTAGTTCATGTTAGCTAATGCATTAACTATTGTTAACAAATACAACCTAACTGTAAAGTGTTTCCACTTAAAAGTGTTGCTTCGCTGATTTTCAACCCAGCTTGTATAGTTAGAGCATTGGACAGTATATGTAAATACACGTTTACTCTTTCTCTGTGTTACCTGGGCCAAGACATGCATGTTTATTTGGCGTTTTGACAGCTCCTGGGGTGTATTCCAGAAAGCAGGGTTAACTTACCGTCAGCTAAACACTGAACTCTGGGTTGATTAACCCAAACCTTGTATGTCGGTTCCAGAACACGTTTGAAGGGTAAGTTTAATCAACCTCCCACAAGTTACCCAGAGTAAACGCTCGCTCACAGAAACAGCATGAAGACATTGCAAATGGATCACAGATTTCACTAGTCAACCATGAAAACGGTTAAAAAGCTTTAAGTTTTTGACTGTGAAACAACGTTATAAATCTGTTTTTTTTTTGCTCACAAGACTTAAATCTGCATCGGTGTATAAAGTGCTAAATTATAAAACATAAATATTGTGTAATTGAATTTATACGTTTCTAAAACTATAAACGCTACTAAATATAAAGACAGTTAGATATAAATACTTATATATATATACAGTATATATATAAGTATTTTTATACTAAGATATTTAAAATATATATTCATCATGGCTATCTCTGTTAGATTTGTTGAGATGTTTGTAACCGTTGTTTTACCATGTGTATGGTTTTCTACCAGTATATTTTACATATATTAAATTACATTGCAAAGTGTGTAGGCTGTATATTGAACCTCTATTTTGTTCCTTAAAAAAATACTTCTATTTGGTTTTGTGAAAACTGACTTTGCAATTTATATAAAGTTATATAATTAAAAAAAGTCTTGTTTAACACTTCAGTACACAGTAACCATGATAATTCATTTGCATTTGAGGATGAAGGTCTGCTGTGACAGAGCTAGAGAATGAAACGTTAGGCCCACAGTTACATGTCCTATGTATCCCGTTTAAATGAATGTATTTCAAATATATCCATTTTCATTTTTCGGTTGGGCTTGGTTAGGTAAAAGGCAATGGCTTTCCATATGTTAAAAGAGGTGGAAACGGCCTATCTTTAAAGGTTAATTGTAATTTGGAGAAAGGCTTTTCAATACTAAACTGTAGGAGGAGGCTGAGGATCAGAAAGTCATTTTTAAGGAATACAGTAAGTATGAAAAAAACTTTTTTTATGTATTTTTTATGTAAATGTATTTAATGTTATAATAAGAATTTAAATATGTGAACAGTATGCCATAGGTCAGGGGTCACCAACTAGCGGACTCCGGTCCGGATGCGGACCACGAGATGCATCCGTCCGGACCTCAAAGCCTTTTGACATAATAAATAAATGACTAACATTATTTTATAATGCAATCAAATTTATACCAGGCACATCAAGGTCCGCTCAGTAGCAGTTTGGGTCCTACGGCGCCACGGACAGTTAACATATGCGCACTGTTGCCACGTTCAGACGTCAATGTCTCGACGAGAGAAGAGAGCCGGGACAGACTCGCTGCACAGCGCGTAGACAGATGTAACTGTCAGTGACTGAAAAACAATGTCCTTTTCAAAAGTTAGAAAAGTTGACGCTGAAAACCATGTTTTCCGAGATGAATGGGTCGAGAGATTTGCATTTATTCTTCCTGCATCGAGATGCACGAGACCGGTTTGTCTCATTTGCTCGGAGTCTGTCGCGGTTGTCAAAAGTGGAAACTTTAAATGGCATTATGAAATTAGACAGAGACACTTTGAAGAAACTTACAAGCAGCAGTCCGAGGTAAGGACACGGAAATAGATGAGCTCAAAGCCCAGTAGTAGCGATCTACACGGGTCCTCCCTCACTCACTTACCGCCCAACAACGAGCGAATGTTCCGTAAGAATACAGTGGATCTTAGGAAAACATAACAAGCCCTTTACTGATGGGAAAATAGTAAAAGAGTGAATGGAGCCTGCGTGTGAAACACTTTTAGAAGGAAAATAAAGACATGAACTAAAAGAAAATATTAAACTAACCCCCCTTTCAGCTGCAACAGCCACAAGAAGAGCTGAAATGTTATCAGAAGATGATCAGTCGCAACTTGATGTTGCTATTTGTTCATCTCAGTTCAGCAGAAAACAACACTTTAGTTTTCTTTTAAAGTTGATAATGTTGAAATGAATGTATGTTCAGTGCAGGTTTAGAGATTAGGGCATTTTGCACATTTTCCTTCATTATATTGTTGTCAGACATTGTTATGCCGTTGTATAGATATGAAAAGACATGTTTATTTCTTTGGTCTGCCAAAAACCATCAATTCATAATTGTCCGGACCTCGACTGGCAAGGAGGGTTTGTTTACTGGACCTCAAGCAATTTTAGTTGAAGACTCCTGCCACAGGTGATCCCATTGGGGGGGTCACCTAATAAGCCTTGGAAACCTGCCAGCTCGAACTTGCAACCTTTTAAGTCTGGCTCTCTAACCATTAGGCCACAACTATCTTTGACCCAATGCATGAAATAATGCCTAATAAGTGGACAAGAGTAATGATGTGCAATTGCTCTGCAATTAAAATACTTCACTATTAACATCATTTAACTGTTTGAAATTGTAAGGTGTGCATATACTGTACATCCAGTAATATTTGGAGATGTTTTAATTAACCTAATTCAAAGTATACAGTATTCAATATAAATACATAAAGCCTTAAATTAGTTTAACAATACAAGCTTACATTATTTTATTTAAAGATTATTTCATTTTAAATGTTAAATAATAAAGTTAATAATAAAATTAGTTGTGAATGCTGAATGGGTGAGATTGGAAATGTAATTGTAATATTGCTGTAAAATTATAATATACGTAATCTGTGCTTTCATGCCCACTTGACGCTCATCAAAAGCGCACACATGCGCAGACAACCCCTGAAGCTAACATTTCCTTAAGGTGGCAGCCATGGCCTAATGGTTAGAGAGTCGGACTTGTGACCTGAAGGTTGCTGGTTCAATTCCCAGGGCCGGTGGGTAACGACTGACGTGCCCTTGAGTTAATAAGCAAGGTACCAAGGTACCCTTGAGCAAGGCACCTTACCCCTACTGAAAGTTGAGGTTATCAGCAAACTAACCCTTAAACTTACCCGGGTATGTCACAACCAGCTTTCTGGAATACCCCCTGGTGTACCAGATGACGTGTTTTACATCATCAGGTGGACTTTTGGTGACAAATAAACATTTCTTAGTCCAGGAAACACAGAGAAAGAGAAAACATTGTTCAGAAATACTACTGACAATGTAACGAGACAAGATGAAAATCTGCAAAGTTAAACATTTGTTAACCATTTGTGTTTACATGTTGCTACTATTATATGTAAATATAATCAACAGCAATAACTGACATATGGGCACAAAGGCATGCATAGTTTCTAGAAGTGCAGAAACAGCTCCATATTTGAGGTGAAGAGGTCATGTGATGTCTGACTGAGCACCAAGCTTATGTGAAGTCTAAAGTTTTTGTTTAATATTTAAAAAGGCTGCAAAACTACCGTTTTCCACTATTGCAAATGCAAAAATAGCAGCACAGGGATGCTCAGAAACTGCTTAAATGTTCTATAACTTCTGTAAATTAAGAAAGTCAGCTGACACCTTGGTCAAGAATGACATTAAACTGGTGCTCAATACAAATCCCTAATGTCTCATGCTGTGAACAGTGTCTGTTTTTTAAGTGTAGCTCTTATAATCATAAGTGGATTTTAAGACATTGTTACCTGCATTTGTTAAATCCCCGTTTGAAGGCTTGATGTAGGCTGTTAATGCCAACAGGTTCTGTTCCCTGCATCTGTGTTTATATTATGCTGTTTTCCCCATGTTTGATGCTGCGGTACACAGTTCCTATCTACTTTGCTTATATCTGTTTACTGTGAGCACTCCAATTTTACTTCTTGCAGCCTATTCAGTGCATGAAATAAGACAGGGCCATTTATATTCAAGATCTAAACGTCCCTGCTTCATAGCTGTTAAGCCGTGTCCTCACTACACAATTTTTGCTCAGATTTTGCTGTCACGGATTTTCGAGGCCTGTGTCAAAATTCCAAATCGCAGCCAAATATGTGATAGCTCAAGTACGTGCAGTTCAGCGACGCGATCTGAGTCAGTCTTAAGCTGCTGCAGACGCGCCAACATATTGAGGAAAGTTTGATGTTATCGCTATGTAATCTTGTAGTGAAAGCGACTTGGGGGCAAACTTTAAGAGAAACTTTAAGAGTTGTTTAGAAGTCACAACCTGGTAACTACTAAACAAAACTTAAAAACATGCGGTGAATAAAAAGAAAATGTAACACAACAGTATGCTTCCGTTTGTTAACGTTAATCCATTAGTTTACATGAACTGACAATGTGCAATAAAAGTTTTTCAGTATTTATTATTCATTGGTAGTTAATGCCAATACAATTGCGCTCGACCTGATTTTGCCAAGTGGTTGATGTCCTCAGGGCAACATATTTTGGTGACCTAAGGACAACATTTTTATAAATAAAACCTAAACCCACACCAGACCCCAACCCTAACCATAACTTACCCCTAAAATCCGAGGGAAATGATAAGTGAAAAACAATGGTCTAGAAACACCTAATCCGGGTTGGAAGATTAAATTTAAAATAAACTGTAAACTTATTTCTGAAATCTGATTGGTTGATTTAAATGTTGTCCCAGGGTCAACATGATGTTGCCCTAAGGACATCAACCACTTGGCAAAAACAGGAGAGCCTACAATTGCTCATGTTAGTTCATGGTGCATTCACTAATGTTGAGAGTTATTGCGTTTGATTGACCATATAGGATTTTTAAAATCATTTTTAAACACAAAATGAGATACTTTGTACAGTTTAGGAAAGCGAACAGTTCTAGGGTACCTCTGACTACCATTTTAATTTGTCCTACTATGGTTGTCAATGATGTTCCAGAAATGGCAGTTGTCAAAATTTTTCCAAATATCTTCTTTTTTATACAGGTTTGGAACAACTGGGGGTAATTCATGACGGATCATTTTTTGAGTGGACTTTCCCTTTAAATTATTTCGGAAAACTAATTTAGAAGTATTCCGGGTGGTTTCCCGGACAGGGATTATTTTAAACCAGGACAAGGCCTTAGTTAAATTAGAACATTGAAATTGTTTTTTCACACATTAATTACAAAAAATCATTACATGTGTGCATTTTGAGACAAAATAATTGCAAACTGTTTTCAGTTTAGACAGCTTTAACATTTATTTTAGTCTAGGACTAGCCTTAATCCCTGACCGGGAAACCACCCCTATGTGTCTACCAGCCATACTCATTGACCATGTAAAACAGGAGAAAACAAACAAAAAATAATCTGACAGGGATAAAATAAAAGAGCATTTATCTAAATAAGCAGGTGCTGCTCGTTCCTGCAAGAATGGCTGAGCTGTGACTTCTGACATGATGGATAATCCTGTAGAATTAATTATTTGTCAGGTAAATAAACAAGATGCAATAAAGCATATATTTGTCAAGAAGTGTCACAGCAGTAATTTCATTCCACAGATTGTTTGATGTGCCACTATAAAACCATTTCTAAACAAAGAAGAAATATAAAATATAATTTAGCTCAAGGTGTTTAGCTAAACTCCCAGTACAGACTGACAGGATTACCTTTAATTAGTTGGGAGAATTGTTTTGAACCACAACAAAATGTCAACACATCATACCTTCCTTACTGAGCCTTATTTCAAAAGGCGAGCGAGAAAGCCAACATCAAGGAGCGGTGACGTGGCGTGCACACATATGTAGTCTATTACGTGCACCTCCTCCTCTACCAAAATACAGGCTGTGTCGCTGCACTAACCAATTCTCATCTTTCCAAAAAAAGCACGAAAATACATTTTAGCTTGCCAGCAGTCATGCGGTTGAGCTCCTACAAAGAAGAGAGAAACCACATGGGGGCTGAAAGCTCCAACCAAGAGTGCATACGGCTAAACGCACAGCTGTGAGCATCGGTCATCTGTGTCTGAGGGCTGCGAGATAGCGCTCATTGATTAGCAAATGGCAATTTGGGCTTAGTTTTGAGCTTCATTCAGGCTGAGATTTATTTACCAGATAAGGATCTGTGTTACAACAGGAGTTTAATTTACATATCTCCCCCTTTGGCACCGGGAGTGTTAAACAAGCGTCTTTACACAACCTCACCCCGGTGAAGTGACCTCACGTGAAGTGTGTCTAATCAAAATGGGATTTGCAATTGAGGCGAGCTTAACGATTACAATTAATAATGTGAAATAATGAGACGGTGACTCTAATATCGCCACCCACGATATTACGCAGAACAGGCAACCGACGGAGGGATGGATGGATGGCGTAAGCTGTTATTGTCACATTAATTCCCTGCCCAGACAAGACAGAACAGGCATGCGAGACAGGAGAAATATGGATGCTTGGCAGACCTTCCCGTCTCACTGTGTAAATGTGCCATAGTCCAATTAGAACTCAGAATACCAAGAACAAACGCAGTCACACACAGACGGGCACGCACACACGCATTCTGGTAAAGACAGGCGAAGAATGAACCGTCTGTGAGTCATCAGGTGTACACGGAGACCCGAGTCTCTATTCTGCTTATATTAAGGGGTGCAGAAATACCGAACCTGTCAATCCTGCACATCAGAGAGAGACTTCTGCTGCTTCACAGGAGCTTCACGCTGGCAGGAACAAATCTGTGTACTTTCCACATTTAAACAGAGCGAGAGGAGTTTCAAATCAATTTTGAGGAAAACTTCTCCCTTCTCCAATAAAGAAAGAGAGCGTGAAGGTCAAAAGGAAGCAGGATCTGAGGAGGGGCTGATATTGAGTCCCGCGGTACCGCATAGTAGAGCTGCTGTATTAGTAAACACGACGTGGAGAAAGGCGCAGGAATGGTATTTTCCATTTACCTGCACCAGTGCATCTTTGAGAGATGCAGGATTGGATGGAGAGCAGAGAGACATGAGGCATATAACTGCGAAGGCTGCAGTCGTGGCCGGGGACACTCAGCTGGAAGGTGAGAAAGGAGAGGAAAAAAACAAGAGGAAACACGGAAATGGTGCAGAAAGAAAAGCTCCACGTTGTGCCCAGAAAGGCTTGTGCAGCACTGCAATCAAGCGTTTCTGTCATGCCATGGATCAGAATAGAGAATTCAGGATGAAACATGGTGCGCAAGGTGCTATTTGTTTAGAGATTAGAGGACATCTACGCAAACATTGGAGCTGAGCGCTCAGATATTTGCATTTATTTTCAGACACGGTCGGTCTTCAAATGAAGAGAAAAGGAAATCTTTGGAGAGCTGTAATCACAGGGAAATGGTTGTAATTTTAAGCTTCAAAGACTTGTACATTTGAACCGTTAGAATAAGAAAGCTGTATATTTCTGCGTAATAAACTTATTGCTTTGACTCGAATGCAAAAAAAAAGGATTGCAGTACATCAAGGTTGCAGTTGGTATGTTGTGAGCTGATAGTGTGGCGAGCGCTCTGCACCAGCATTGACCTTTACCATCTGTTGCTCAAGAAACCCACACGTCTCATTAATGGACAGTAAGACATTTTAGTTGAGATATTCTGCCTCCCTTTTCGAGAAAACAATGAACTGCCAAAAAAAAAACCTCAAAACTGCATGTGTTCTTTCAGAAAACAGTCCAATAAAAACAGACGCGTAACACATCTTCTCTCCCTCCCTCGCTGTTCCTGTCTTGCTATACTTTTATCTCATTCTCAGATACACACACACCCTTGGTCTCACAGATTAAAACACTCAAGAGGTGAACAAGAGGCAAAAGAAAGATTGATCCCAATACAGCAGCTTTAGCTTCATGCCCACAGTACCGATAATGCCCCTTAACACAGATTCATATTAATCATTGGCCTTTTGCAAATATAGAAAAGCAATCACAAAAACAATTATCCAGTAGGATATGATAAAGTAGGCAATTTCATGCCCTGCTGCTTGTGTTGTTGGGTGCTAGTCAAGCTGATTTGTAAATCACAGCTGTATATCATCTTTATTCTAAGTTTTGCATCCTCAACTCTCGTTCTGGATTTTGATGGAGAGAGAGCAAAAAAAGACATAGAGAAGTACTTACAGGTCAATCCGGTACATGTTATTGTATCTTGATCTAATGAATAATGTCAAAAACAATACATTTGTGATGGACCTTGCAAGCTCAATTGACCAGATTTTACACACTGAAAGAGATAATCCACCCAAAAATGAAAATTCTGTCACCATTTACTCACCTTTAAGTTGTTCCAGACCTGTATAATTTTCTTTGGTTGAACACAGAGAAAGATATTTGGAAGAATGTGTCTGGGACATCATTGACTAGTACCATAGTAGGAAAAATGTGCGACTGATCATAGGGGGTGGGGATCAATATCAAAAGCAACAGTCAGCATGTGGTGTGAGGAGAATCTCCTCATAGACTGCACCAGATTTGCCAGTTGTTGCTATGAGATGTTACCTCAATCTGTCAACAAGGCATTTGCAAGTTCCCGATGACGTCTGGTGGGACACATGCTGTAGATAGTAGTTTGTCATTGCTAAGACATCATCGGTCCTTCTTGTCTCCCTGTAGCACTGTCTTAGGCATCTTAAATTATGGACATCGCAGTTTATTGCTCTGCTGTCCTCATGTCTCCCGACAGCAGGCCTGTGGCATGTTTGGGAATGTGAGCAAGAACGATTGGCATCTTCTGGTGATTATCAGTCACTTTAGTGTCCTAAGTTATAGTAACTGTTACCTTAGTTGCATACCACTTGTACACTTTTAGTGTCTTAAGGACTGTTCCACAGGTGCATGTTCAATATTTCATTATGATTTATTGAAAACTTCAACATGAAAAAAATCTTTGTTTAAAGATCTTTAATGCTTATTTGTTTTTTAAAAAATATCCTTAACAAACAAACTCCTGTAAAAGCGATGTTTAATTTATATTATAGATTTAGAACTATAATTCTCGACATCTTTAATGTTGCCGTCTTGCACTGAACATTTATTTCTGAAAAGAATGTGTGAAAGAGTGTGTGCACGCACTGTACTGCTAAAGTGATTTTCAAACAGTTGCAAACTAATCAGTGCTGAAGTTAAAATCTTAATTAAAATGTATAATTGTGTGAAGAAGTAATTAAACTCATGCAAATATTGCTTTCTGTGTAGTTACAGATCACAAATACAACCTATACTAAAGCATGACAGATTTGTCATATGGTGTAATATGCAAAATAGTTCATGCCAAATTATTTAATGTCACACTAAATTAGGTCACTCGTTTGACCAAATAAACTCACATCTTGCACACTGCCACATGAAAGCAGTACTTTTAATGTAAACTTCCACAACATATGACACACAAAAGTATGGATTAAATCAATTTCAAAAAGAGTAAAACTGACCTGTTGACCTCCTGGTGCCCTCTGTGTAAATAATACTATGCATCGCTGTTGTTGCTGCCTCTGGATGAAACTCTATTGAATTCCTCTCTCTGTAAAAGTCTGTAAAATGAATAAATGTCAATTTTACGTATGAGATAATGTTCTGCCAGACGGTTGTTATCGGCAAAAAAACCCCAGACATGTGATCAGGACCTAGATGATCAGCTGGGACACAAAAACTGTGACAAAATAAAACCCTTTACAAGGTTTGCCTTGTAAAGGGTTTTATTTTGTCACAGTTTTTGTGTCAGTTTATATATAGAAATATAGAAATATATCATATATTTTGTGCATGCAAGGTCAGAAAAAAAGACCACCAACCAAAGTAATTGATGTTCCAGCAGTGTATAATTGAATGTTTTTGGTTTAAAATGGTTAAGATTATAAGTCTAACTTTATTTGGAGGGGGGCACAAAGGGATGCACCCTACACAAATGGGGGAGATCTAGTCCCTTTCCAGCACGAAATGGTTGATTACCAATTCATTATATGAGCTAAATAATAATTAGTATTCATTACAAATAAATAAACATTTATTATTTGAAAAGTAGGATTTGAAAGCTAAAAACAGTGATTCTCAGCACAGGTGGTATATGATATGGGTTGGAGGCGGCATTGAACTGATGCCAGGGTTGCAGTTGCCAGCCATTCGACACTCATTTTGTAAGCTAACATTTCTGCTCTCAGCTTTACAGTACTGAGCGTTCCCACCTCCCTCCTCCTCATGCCATACTGTACCTCTCTTCACACTGCTCAGGTAATAGGAGCTCAGCGTCTCTCTGCTCATGTCAAGAAATCTCATGGGACACCGAGTCCCTTTTCCTGCTTTTTTTATACTTATCAACATACCCCCCCCACCCTCCCGCGTTGGATTCAAATTACATAAATGACTAATAGCCCCTTTTAGTAATGCATGAGTTGTGTTTGCTGAAGGGACGCAGCCATGAGTGTAATAAACAGCTATGAAGGATGCAGTAAATTTCAATCTCAACTTTCTCTCCACCCTGATTCTCATTACAGGTGTTTGGCTCTAATAAGGCACATCTGGATCGCTGTGAGATCTGGTTCAAAGCTGTTTGTTTGTAAAGGTAAATAAGTACAAGTACAAGTCTGTTTGAAGTGGGATTTTTATGGTGTTAAATGTAAAATGTTTAGATGACCTTTATATTACGTGTCATCTATTTCTAAGAAACAGCTTCCAGTATTTTTTTATGTAATGTTAGCAAATATTAAGTTTAGTGTGACAGTAAACTTTCAGCACAGATTTCTATATCACGTTAATTTTGCACAGCAGAAAACGTCTTGGTTACGGATGTAACCTCTGTTCCCTGATGGAGGGAACGAGACGTTGTGTCGAACCGACAGATGGGGTTTGACTTGAGAACCTATCATCTTCTGGCTATTTTGAAAAGACCAATGAAATTGGAGAATAAAATTTGCATGCTGGACTCCGCCTCGGATATCCGGGTATAAAAGGAAGACGGCGTGCTCATTCATTCACCTTTTGGGCTGAGGAGCCTGAGAGCATCCCTCGACCGCTGTGGTGGGCGGCCAGCGTTGTGGCATGAAGGACACAAAGTCTCGTTCCCTCCATCAGGGAACAGAGGTTACATCCGTAACCAAGACGTTCCCTTTCTGTCGGTCTCTCGACGTTGTGTCGAACCGACAGATGGGGTTCCTCTGGAAAACACCACGGTGCTGTGCCGCGTCACAATCTCTAGCAAGGCGACGCAGACTGGCCTAGGCATGTCAGACGTGAGCACCAGCGCGAAATTGTGACCGTCCAGTGGAGAGATAGGGGGTCCCAGAGCTTTTCTTAAAAGGTGGGAAGCCCCTGCCACCGGCCATCACAGGCGGAGGCCATGTTTCTCTAACAACGAGAAGCTGCCCGGCACCATAAGGGCCACTGGGTAAGCGTTATTTCCTCACTGAGGAAACGCGCTACAGAGACCACTTCCTACCGTAGGGAGGAGTTTAGTGGAGACACCAGCATGGTTTCGCCGTCAGGGAAGAACTCATGGGAAAATTGTGCAGACTGAAGTAGTTTACCACAAGGTGGAGGTCCACCTAGGGAAGGTCATGTGTTTCCCAGGAGGGAACCAATCATGAGGATACATCAGACAGGACCGCCCGATGGGGGGGTTACCATGTCTGGAGCACTAGGTCCGGTTAGAGCTATGTGGTAGATAAATCAGCTGGGACCTGGCCTAAGATGGAATGCCTGTTCTTTACCCAGTGGGGAAAGAAGGGAGGCGTAAATAGCCGTGATCCCCCTAGAGGAAGAGCTTTCGCAGGCATACACCCTACCGGCTGCTGGTCCTACATGTTGCCCTGCAGGACGCAGGCTGACACCAGTTCCACGCGTAGGTTGTAGAACCTCGCAAAGGTGTTGGGCATAGCCCAACCCGCAGCTCTGCAGATGTCTGCCAGAGAGGCGCCCTGAGCCAGTGCCCATGAGGAGGCTACACACCCTCCATCCTAGCGACGGCATCCATGATCCAGTATGCCAGCCTCTGTTTGGAGACAGCCCTCCACTTCTGCTGACCTCCAAAACAGACAAAGAGCTGCTCAGAGCTTCTGAAGCTCTGCGTGCGGTCCAAGTAGAGGTGCAGTGTGCGTACTGGACACAACACCCAGAGGGGAGCGCCTGCAAGTTCACCACCTGGTCTCTAGGGGGAGTGGTGGGAACTTTGGGCATGTAGCCGGGCCGGGGACTCAGGATAACGTGAGAATCATCGGGCCCAAGTTCTAGGCAATCTGTGGACACGGAGGTTGCTTGTAGGTCCCCTACCCTCTTGGAGGTGAGCGCCATCAGGAGAGCCGTCTTTATCATGTGGTGAGAAAGAGCAGCATCTCCGAGGGGCTCAAAGGGGGGGCCTCTTGAGGCCCACCACCTAGGTCGCAAGAGGGTACAGAGCGCGGATGAGGCGGTAGCCTTCTCGCGCCCCTTAGGAACCTAATGACCAGCCAACAACTCTAGGCAGTTGATATGCCAGTGCAGGTGGGGGCCCGTCCACTGCCCCGACACTGCGTGCCCGTTGCACACAGCACCCCAACCCTGGGGGGTTAGGGTGCGTCGGCAGAGAGGCGTGATGACCATACGCCTGATGCCGGTGTGCCACGCTCTCCAGGGAACCCGACTCTGTAGCCAGTGTTGGAGGGGTTGCATGTGCATCAACCCGAGAGGGACCACCCCCACCGAGGATGCCATGTACCCAGGAGCCTCTGAAATTGTTTCAGGGGGACCGCTGACTGCCTGAAGTGTTTCAAGCAGTTCAACACTGACTGAGCGCGCTCTGAGTCAGCCATGCTGTCATGGAGACAGAGTCGAGTTCCATACCAAGAAAGAGGATGCTCTGCACAGGGGAGAGCTTACTCTTTTCTCGGTTTTTTCTCTTTTCCGTGAGGGCCACTTCTGCTTCGCCGCGGCTACTGACGGGGCGATGGTCTCCTCTTCGATGTCTCTTCCGGGGGGGCCGCCTGAGTGGGGGGCACTACAGTAGAGCCGGAGGGCGTCGAAGAGGACCAGGGCTGCTGGGAAGCAGACGGTGCATGGGACTCGACGGCCGAGGGCTGCGGCTCGACAGTATCACCAAACAGCCCCCCCCCCCCTTGTGAGATGGGTGCGTCGAGAAAGCGGACTTTCTCGGCGTTACTCATCTGTGCAAGGTTCGGCCAGAGGTATCTCTCATGGACCACAAGTGTGGACATCGCCCGACCCAGGGCCCGCGCGGTCACCTTGGTCACCCGTAAAGCAAGGTCAGTGGAGGCGCGGAGTTCCTGCATAAGCGCTGGGTCGGTCTTACCCTCGTGGAGCTCTCTCAATGCCTTGGCCTGGCAGGAGCCATAGCGTGGAGAGAGGAGGCAGCTTGGCCCACCAGAGATGCCGAGACCCCACATGCTTTGGACGGCAGCACCGCGGCAGCACACTCCACCTGGGGGACATCGACGTATCCTCTAGCTGCCTCACCCTCGAGGGAAGAGAGGGTGACAGCACTTGTTTGACGTGAACGTGCCGGAAAGGGGGAGTTCCAGGTCTTACTAAGTTCCTCATGCACTTCCGGTAAACACGGCACTGGGGGCGGGTGCGGCTTGGAGCCGCGCTCAAACCCGAGACACCATGTATCCAGCCGTGAGCGCTGGGAGAGGCAGTGCGGGCACTGCAACTCAACGCTCACGGCGGCCCGGGAAAGCATGGCTGACATTTCGACGTCCGCTTTTTCCTGGGCTCGACCCCCCGAGGGAGTCGGATGGCAGTAAGTCAACCTCAGATGCTGCAAGGGACATCTCATCATCATCACGCACCGTTTACGAATACGTGGTTAAGGAAGAAGACGGTGGGACCGTCTCTCAGGGAATGGTCAGACGAGCGAGACGAGGTGCAAACGGTCCACGAGCCAGTGGCTGACGGATTAACGCTCATAGAAAATCGCCTGCGGACAGCAGGGCCATAGCCACTGCTGTCATGGAACGGGAAGCAGACAAGGTGGTGGCTGAGTCTCGTGGGAACACAGCCACCTGTGAACGCAACGTCTGAATTGTCAACCACCCATAGTGCGGGCAGGACGTATCCACAACGTCTGCCCCAGCGTGCTGGAAGCAGACATCATGTCCGTCCCCCTCCTCGATGAGTGTGTTGCACACACGAGAACAGCGGGACATGCCACGCTGGAGAAATTTGCTCTTTTAGAGAAAAACTGCCGAGCAGTCTGGAACTGCCGAGACGCCCAGGGGAAGTCGCCGCAGGAAGGGACAGTCCGCTGAACCACGTCGTAAGAATCCAGCAGTATTTGTAGATCAGCGTAGATCATAAATTGGATCATAAGATCAAAGGCTCCGAAGAACAAAGGGTGAATGAATGAGCACGCCGTCTTCCTTTCATACCCGGATATCCGGGGCGGAGTCCGGCATGCAAATTTTATTCGCCAATTTCATTGGCCTTTTCAAAATAGTCAGAAGATGATAGGTTCTCAAGTCAAACCCCATCTGTCGGTTCAACACAACGTCGAGAGAACGACAGAAAGGGAACTAGCACTGATATTCATTTTGTAAAAGGCTGCTTTCCAACCATACTAACAAAAAGCACATATGCTGTGTTTATGATGGGAACCCAGGACAAAAATTTAGTTCCACGTCAAAACCTATAAGTGCTAATAAGATCATAGCAAACAAAACAACACCATGTGCAAGCTATATGACCAGATTTTTGAGAGATTGACTGCATTTCTGGAAAGCAACAGTGTCTTAAATTAAATTCTGGCAGTTACGGGAGGCCAACACGGTGACCTGAGCAAGGGCCAACTTATTTGTGGAGGTTGAAAGCAGGTTAGCAAAATTCTGGATCTGATCAAAGGGGTTGAGTGGCAGATGCAGACAGGTCAGTGAGCAGTGATTTCCAATAATCAATTCAGAAGAGTGATGACGCATGAACAAGACGATGGTGCTTTAAAAGAGTAAATTTTGACATACTGTAAATCTATGAAGCTCAGCCTAGAAAACCCCATAGCTCAAGTCTATCACGTCAAATTTATATTTAAAATGTAGTATCCATTCTTCATTTGTTCATCCTCATGTCAACCTGTATGACTTTCAGTGTGACAAAAGATATTTTGAAGAACATTGGTAACCAAACAACACTGGCCCCCTTTGACTTCCAGTGTACGGACACTAAACCACCGAGACATTTCTTAAAATATATTTTTGTGATCCCCAAAAGACAGAGTCATATACAGCTTTCATTATTTATTCGTGTTAGTTCAATGTCAATTAATTGATGTCAAAGTACCACAAAAGCGCACACATCGACAAATCTTATCGAAAAAATATATGAAAAGTCAGCACACCAATTATCTGACGTTAAAAGACACAACTTTTGATTATAATAAATGTATCAATAAATATTGAAGTTAACATTAAGATTAATAAATGCTTTAGATGTATTGTTCATTGGTAGTTCATGTTAAAAAGATAGTAACAAATGGAACCTTCTCAGTGTTACCGTTTAAAAATGTTTATGTAACAGGTAACATTACTTTTAGGCAATTTTATGACAAGAATAGCAACAAAATGTGGTCAGTTAATCTGTTATTTATCTGTTTTTGGTAACAAAATTATCCAGCAGGGCTTCGGCATTTCACGCAGTACAGTGTCTTTTCTCGTCTCTGTTGTGTCTCGCACGTGTCAATTAAACCAAAACAGTCCTCTAACAAAATGTTCCTTATACAGTTGTCATTACTTATGTTTTTCTCACATCATTGTCCAACAAGTGAACATCAAAGACAGAGAACAAGACAAACAAGTTTTGTACCATGTGATTTCTGGGCATGTTTTGTGTAGGGCGGCTGAAATAAGATCCCAGCCTCCTGTTAATAAGCAAAGGCTGCAAGAGCTTTACCACAAATTGTGTTTTATTAAAGCCAGTAAATCTATTTTAGTAACCGTGTGCCCAAGTCCCGGTCTGACGGGCTAGGCCTTTTAAAAGCAACCAAAGAGGGGTAAATTAGCAGAACTGGTACTATCATGGGCCAGCTGATACATAAGAAATGAGGAGAGAGAGGAGAGGGAACGTATATTTCGAATGCCACCTCTCCCTTTATCCCAATGCTGTATTTGTGTTTCAAAGGGAGTTAATTACTCCAGATCTTGACTGTTAAAGGCAATTACCACATAAAGAGAATCCATTCAAACTGCTAGATTGATACCAGACATGAAAGCATGCACACGTGGAACCAATTAGAGAGTTAATAGGTTTATGATTGGGGCAAACATTTCAAAGCAAAGTACTAGTGGATGGGTTATGAATAGGACAACTGCCTTTCCAAGTATAGTTTGCGTGCACTGGTCTCACACAAGCCTGTGAAAATATACACATTTAACTCAGCCCCAGACTGTTCCTTTAGGAAAATAATCCTTCTCGTGTCACCAAAGCTTCCTTCAGAAGAAAGTAAGGAAACTCTGATGTCACTCGCAACACATTTTGGCTTTGTTTCTTCTGCAATAAAAACACAAAGCAATAACAACAGGCAGACACAACGGTGATGGAGAGGACTTTAAAATGTGGAAGAGCGTTCCACAAGTTCACTCTCTTAAAGAAATGGATAAAATAAATCAACACAAGTGCGACTGGATAGTATAGCGTGAGGCTGTAAAATTGAATAGTAACACACAAAAGAATTATTAAATACTTAATATAGTTTTTTGTTTTTTTACCAAGTACACTGTGCGGGATAGTAAGAACTGAAAACTGTCGTGTATTTTAAAAAGCAGTGCATAAAGAAATAGTTTCTGGCATTTGATTTGTGCAGAATAATATTCAATCCAAATGGTTTTGGCTGTACATGCGATGTGTTGTTTATTTATTTGCTGCACATATGTAAACACATAAATAGACAACAGATGTGTCTGTATAACTCTTTTTATGTGTTTTCATTTTTAAACAAAACTAAATAAAAGGTTTAGCCTGGAACATGGTATAGGCTTCAAAATAGCTAAAGCTTTGGGGCCGATCTGCAATAAAACCTGTGGCACATACTGTGGTGAAATTGTTCGCTAGATTGCAGAGTACTTTTAGTGCTGAATAGCCGCTTGGGAAGGAAAGGTTTGTGGACATTGATTGAAGCTTTGCTACGGTCTCTCATGCAGCCAGAATGCTGTGGTATCCCTCTACAAGGCAAAGACAGCAAAAAAGGAAACAGAAGCAAAGAGAAAAAAAAAAAACCTGAACACAGTCTTCTGCTTGTGACACCCTGGCACATTTTTCTACCATAAAAGTAGATGTGACTGCTGGGAGGGGGGTGGAACAGGAGCGCTTTTGTTTGGGAAGGAAACCACAGAGAACTTGATAGGCCCTTGCGTCCATTAAATCAGTGTGCATTGCTTATTTATTTAAACACTTGCTTCACACTCCAACTCCATTTCTACGACGGTGACAACGACAAAGTCAGAATAATTTCAATGAATAAAAGCCTGTGCTGAATCTAAAAGCTTTATTGTGTACGTCTCGCTCCTGATTAAATGTATTGGTCAGTGTGTGCTCGTATAGAGGAGAGATTCTCTTGGGAGGAGGCCAGAGTTTAAATCGATAACAAATAAAACCCCCTCTTCACAACGCTTTCTCTGTTTCTCACACATAGTATGTCCATATATACTGTATGTGTACATACTGTATGTGTATGGGTAGTTGATAAATATGCATCCAATGGTGTGACATAGCAAAAAATTTGAAAACAAACTAATTTTGTGATATATTATTAATAATTATATTTATAATATAAAATAGCATAGGACAGGTTTATCTTGATTGTTAGTTTTTTTAGGACACATTTACAGTTTATTTGTCAACTATCCATATACACATAAAAGCTGACACAAATAAAAACAAAATCATTTGCTCATTATACCGAGTTAAGAATTTGAATTTTATATTACATGTCTCAAATTCAATCCAGACCTTTTTTAACCTTTCATGAAAGATAAGCAGTAACAAGCCTGAATCTAATAAATTAGATGCTTAAAGTCTTGAGAAAATAATAAAAGCAAATTAGATTAGTCTCTGCATTTGATCTAATTGTGGGAGTCTCTCTCTCTGTCTCTCTCTGTTTGTTTGTTTTGCACCAGGACATGACATTCTAAAAAAATGAAATTATCTGACCTGATAAGAGCTTGTAAACAAAAACCAGAATGCGTCTGAGCAATTTAATAATTTCAATTATGAAATCAAAACTTCAGGATGTTGTCACATGTAATTAGTAATCCAAGTACCACAAAAAAGAATAGCATAAACATTTAGAGAATAGAGTTTTTGCATTATTAGCAAACTTTAAGACAAATCTCTAAAGCATGTAAGACAATTAGGTCACAAAGTGTAAAGTTGCAGCATTACGAGATTAAATATTTCAAGAATAAATTTGTAGCATAACCACCCAGTGTCTGGATGCTAATGTTGATTTGATGCTAATTTACCGAAACACCAACAATTTCTTCATTGTTAAACCTTATCCTGAAGCATGATTTAACTAAATCCTACAAATCCATTTCCGTTAATGAAGCTGATAACTTGCATACTATTATAAATGAGATAATATTGCGATTTTCCTCCTTTAACTACTTGTACCTAATTCACACAATATTATGCAAATGATCTCAAAACATTATGAAATTATCCAGCTGGGTAGTTTACCACATTAATTGTGCTTTCACTAATATTCTCAGAACTCTCCAATCTCAATAATTTCCTAAAAGGTTGGTGGTGGTCTAATATTTGTTTCACACTAGACGGAGGAGGAATGGGAAAGTAATTGCGAATCGGCACTATTCTAAAAGTGATTAAGTCTAACCAGTTGATTAGATATTTGTTTTTAGGGCTAAATAAACACAAACGCCAATGAGAACAAGAAGAAAAGACAAAAAAGTCATTATCGCAGGAAAGGAAGCATCGTTCTAACAATTCTTTAAGAAATGCTCTCAGCTCAAGCTTTACA
This sequence comes from Triplophysa rosa, assembly GCF_024868665.1. Classification (NCBI taxonomy): domain Eukaryota; kingdom Metazoa; phylum Chordata; class Actinopteri; order Cypriniformes; family Nemacheilidae; genus Triplophysa; species Triplophysa rosa. The sequence goes on from NC_079890.1 coordinate 25,640,474, forward strand.
GCCCCTAATACCATCATACTGTCATCCTCAATCCGCAAGACTGCGGGAGTCAAATGGAAATCATGCTATCGGCAAACAACACGGAGAACTAATGAACATTCACTACACAAAATGCCTCAATCAAACTGTGGTACGGTTGTACTAAGTCACACTTTCTATCATCCTCAAGATAATCCCTCGTAAAAAAAAGGAAAAACAAAAAGAAGATGCAGGTGAAGGGAGTAAAAACGCAATAAAATCACTGATAACCTTCAACGACTGCTGGTCTAATCTTAATGTACACTTTAAGCTGTGGGCCAAGGGGCAGAGCCCAGCAGTATAATGGCTGCAGGAGATGAAGAAAGATTAAGACTAAGATGGACGAGTAGCCACAGTTTTGCGGTGTAAACAGATGTAGAACTATGGCTTGAGAACTACGGGCCTCCAGGGTGCAGACGAGCTCTTCATTCGTGAAATCTATCATGGCCGCGCGTCGAGCCAGGCTCTGCCTCGCTGCCTCGGCCTGTTTTGTAATTAAGTAGCAGGATGACTCGCCTCATTTCACGACTCATATGTTTGGAGCTGGGCTAAGATGAGAGCTCAACCTCCATCTCTGGCAGAGGCTGGGCGCTGGACAGACCCATGACCGGCCTGCCCCTGGGGCCCGGTGGAAGAAAGAGTGGGTGATGTGCTAATAGAAGCTCTAATAGAAGGCTGTATAAAGCAGCACATTCAAAGAGGCTCTTTACATGGGAAAGGATTTTAATTCAGCTATTAATAGTAAAGAGTGGGTTACAAAGAGCTCACATTAGATTCTTAAGGGGCTTATTAAGAGCGCTCACACCACTGGCAACTTTCGGTAAAAGAGTGATTTGAACTCTTTCGTTTTCATTGAGAGCTTGAGCTATGATGTGACCATGAGCAGTGGCTAACCAAATCTAAGAAAAGTTTCATCTTATGCAAATAGGGAGTGACTTTGTGCAAAGACTACCAACGGAAAAAGTGAAGCTTACATGATCTATTCTTTTCCTTCGAAAACCTTGTGGAATCTATATCTTGTGATTTTTATCATAAATCATTATTATTAGTCACCCTTTATGTTTGTCATTGGATTTTGCAAATATCTAACCATTGAAAAGTATTAAAAAGTGCCTGTCAACTTTGACAACACAGTATTTAATTATTTAATTCCCTGAAAAACTAATTTGGACAGCCGGCATTGCAAAATGTGTTCGAGGCTGTTTCAACACATAATTTTATATGTGACCCTGGACCACAAAATCAGTCATAAATCGCACTGGTATATTTGTAGCAATAGCCAGCAATACATACTATGGGTCAAAATTATCCATTTTTCTTTTATACCAAAAATCTTTAGGATATCACGTAAAGATCATGTTCCATGAAGATACTTTGTAAATTTCCTGTCATAAATATATCAAAACTTTATTTTTGTGAGTGGACGCAGCAAAATCTTGAAGGAAAAAAATGGCCGGAAAAAAGCCCACAAACTTCACTCGCTGCTGCCTGCTCTTTGAGAACTATCCACTCAAGTTTGGTAAGTAAAGCTTAGAATTTCTACAGTGGCGAGCCAATAGAGAGCGTTAAAACAAACCTGTTTCTTCTTAGCAACGGCCTGCTACAGCGGCTCTGACGGACAACTTTAAAGGCGATTTAATCAATATTTGGATTTGTTTTGCACCCTCAGATTCCAGATTATCAAATAGTGTTATCTTGGCCAAATATTGTCCTACCCTAACGAACCATAGATCAACGGAAAGCTTATTTCTTCAGCTTTTTGGCTGTGTTGTCATATATACTAGTGGACATAAGTGATGTCCAGAAGGGGGCATTTTTATAAAAAATATGCTTTTCATACCCTCCTCAGGTTAGATTAAACCCTCAAAACATAAGGAAAAACAATATAAACAAAAAAACAATATTCTGTACCTATAGGTATTTATTGGTCAAAATAATTTGGCAATATGGGGATAAAAATGCACTGAAAAAACATACATTGACAATAATTGTATCTTATATCTTACATTTATAATACATATTCAGTAATTGCGTAAAAAGGCCAAGATGTTTCCAAAGTTGGTTATCACTCTTGGCCACAATTGTACATTTCACATGGCAACTCTTGGAGGGTTAAGCATGGTAGTGTACATGACATATAAATGTATTTGGTCTTGGCGGAGTAGATCTGCTACGTGCTGCATGCTGCTGTTGCTGCACATATAACATATATGAATAACCCCCGTATAGCGTACATGATCACCTCGTACACTGTAAAAAATGATTTGTTGTTTTTTGTTGTTTCAACTTAAAAAAATAAGTTACCTTGTTGCCTTAAAATTTTAAGTTAGTTCAACTTAAAAATATTAGTTCACTTAATGAATTTGTTGCAAACTCGTTGTGTTGACTAATATTTTTAAGTTGAACTAACTTAAAATTTTAAGGCAACAAGGTAACTTATTTTTTTAAGTTGAAACAACAAAAAACAACAAATCATTTTTTACAGTGATAGCAGCTCTATACAGGTGGAGCTGGGAAAGGAGGAGGGTTTCTGAAGCGTTGCACTGCCACTACAATCACTATAGCCAAGATTTAAACATTAAGCATTAAGCAGCATGCTCATTGGCTGCTTATACAGAAGGAATCAATCAGCTGCGCCGTGTGGTAAAGTTATTATGTCAGATTTGGTTAGACTATAGGACTGAGCCATCTAGAATTAATGCCAGAACTTTCTCTGTCATAACTGCTCAGTACACTGGTAGATCTGCTCAAACATTTCTTGCATGTTCTTTAATCCAAGCAAATCATTAAATGTTCATTAAAGGTGCTGAGTAAGAAGCACAATAGAACTGTGGTACGTTCTAAATGTACAGAATATAGCTTTTAAATTACAACTCAATGCTCTCTTGTAAAAAAGACACACTGTTCTGTTTCACAGGTAACATTGTGAGTAGGTTTCATTTAGCCAGAAGAGGAAAATCCATCACTATGCAATTGCCTATGTGCATTTCTCAGCACAGCACCAATTGGATGACCCGGTTTCAGTTTCTGTTGATCCCTTATACTTAAAAAACAAATTTGTGGATCATATTTGCAGCATTAGCATGTAATGGAGGTGTGCGCTCATCTGCACTCTGAATAACATGCAAGTTTGGGAGCCGATTATATACTGATATTTGCTACAGACATGCCATACAGATGCAAATGTAATCTGGCTGTCCTCCTTGAGATCCTAATTGTTTGCACCTGCACTCCAATATTTGGGATAAAAGCAGTATTTGCTTCTATTTGAGTCTGCTCAGACTGGAGGCCACTCTTTCACTGAAGGCATATCATTTAACCATTTCTGACGCGGAGAAAAACAGATCAATGTCAACACTAGACGACTGCACGCTAATCCTGGTATTAGACTGAAGGTCATCTGGCTAACATTTCTCAAATAAATATCTTAAAAGTTTGGGTTTTGGTGTCGCAGGATTAAAAACGGTCTCCGGGTGATGTGAATTGTAAATAAAAACACTGAGCCAGAACAAACAAAAAGCACCGTGGTTTTACAGTGTCACAGTTTTTGGATATGTGCTGTGGAGAAAACAATGGTGTTCTTTGAAGTACCTTGAAGTTCTTTGAAGTGAACTTCAGGTTATATGTAGAGAATAATTGAGAATGGATTGTTGTATTATTAAAAAATCAAAAATATTTGTGTAACAGGGCCACAACACAAAGTAGATTAGTAAATTGCAATTATGTTGTCCAGAAATCAGACCAGTTAGCCTTCGCTTATATGAAGGTTATCACACAGATTTGTCATGTCAAGACACTTTATCAGGTTTGTAACACTGTTGAGTAGTACAAGTTGGTTTATTGCAGTAAAGATTTGTGTGTGTGAGAGAGTGAGCATGAGATTAACTGCCGTCTGTCTCAGCTCTCAGCAATATACATGTCACATTTCCAGCTTTTCAGTTTTCCTGTTCAAGCCTTCTCCTGGCTGCTGAAGTATGTAATTTTAGATTTTAGATTTAGGTAAACAGTTGACTAAGAGTCAAATACAATGTAGCAGTCACAACAAAAACAATTGACCACCCTGACTGACCAATCAAAATCCAGTATTCAAGAGAGCAATGTAAAAAGAATACTAATCACTACGAAACACTATTATCATCTGATACCACTACAGTATGGTGCCAAAAGGTTCTTAAAGGGATCATTTACTCACCCTCTTGTCATTTCAAATGACTTTCTTTCTGCTGCAAAAAAACCCCAAAATAAAATATTTTAAAGAACGTTTGTAACCAAACAACGCTGGAAGCCATTCACTTCTATTGTATGGACACAAAACCAATGTAAGTGAATGGGTGCGGTTAACAACAATCTTCAAAATATCTTCTTTTGTGTTCTTTTTAAAAAAATCTTTGACTTAAAGATTATTTAGAAAACCCAAATCTTATATGGCATCGCTGCAAAGAACTCTGCAAAAAACCTTGATTTTTTGTGTAATTTAAGCGTTATTTATATTAATTTATTTGAGTGCAATTTATTAAATTATAGTAATTTATTAAACTGTAAATGAACACATATAATATTGCTGTTGTCGCTGCCATTACTACTAACAACACTAATAAAAGCATATTTATAACAGATCGCCCAAATACCTGGATAAACATGTAAAACAAGTAAGTGAGTGAAAGCAGACTGCTGTGACGGTAGTCTGCTTGTGGTCAGGCATGAAGCTCCATGTGGGAATATAAGAGAGATAAATGAATAGGGGACAGTGACAAGGGCAAAGCTCAAAGCAGCTCAGCGTGAGACGAGCGGAGCGTTTCAGCACGGCCTGCTTCTCATTAACATTCCTCTACATTTAGAAGAGCGGAGAGAAAGCCACCCTCACACACACGTGCACACAAATCACCCCTATCATCAACGCATCTGACCTCGTTTTATACAATTTAGCTTGAACAGCTTAGCCAGTCGGAGGCAAGCGAGGGAAAAAGGAAACTCTAATCACGGCATAATCTGAAAGCTCTTCCAATTTCTTCCTGGAACTGATTCATTAACAAGATGTCCATGTTTCTTAATTAATCCCTCAGATATGTCAAATTCTGATGTTTACACACACGCAAAATATCTAGAAGCAGAAACTCACAAATGAGTATTTGGGTATTATGTTAAGAGTAAAGCCTCGCTCTGTTTAATGAGAATGACTGTAATGCCAAACATAACACCAAACCTTGAGGGTTGCAAATCCAGGAAGGCCTTTTTGTGCCGGTGCGTCCATGCAATTTAAAACTTGTTTTGCAAATGGCTGTTCTGTTCTGTATGTGCCGGTGAGCATCCCTGAAAACAGATGACTGGACGGGTCCGTCGCCGAGGGTACGTGTGCATCTTCATTAATGTCCAATCAAAATCCAATTACAGCCCCTATCGGTGCAAATTAAAGCCGTTTGCATTAAAATGCTACTGCAGGCTGAAATATTTCCAATCACTGCAACGTCAGGATCAGCCTTTGGAAAATTAACTATGGCATGTTGGGAGTTTAAAAATTCCTCCTCCCGTTTCACTGTGGCCTATTTACCATAAACTCAGAGAGAACGCAAACGAGGCGAGTGTGGCAAAAATAAATAAATAAATAGTAAAAGAGTGTGCCCCCTGACAGAAGCATGTTAAGTGACATCATCCGGTGGGCATCATCACCGTTCCCCAAGATGTGTGTGTGAACCCCTGTAACTGCCTCCGTTCAGGTCACGTCTGGAAGGGACAGAGTACATACATATGGATGTCTTGAAGATTTAAAAACTCTGAACGAAAGCAGGGAAAGGACTTCATGAAAATGGAAGTGACAGATTCCACTAACATTTTAGAATATATATTTCTACATTTGAATAAAATGTGAATATTAACATTGTTTCTGAGGCACTGAACCAACAAAAGGTTTTGAGTTTGTTATTGAACCAAAAACTGCCTCCCAATACAGTTTTCTCTCCAGCTCCTGTGAGGTTTTCCTACATCACCTCAAACACAGCAAGAGAGTAACACAAACCCTGTTTACACCTGGTTTTAGGAAGAGTATCTTGGGTCTCAAATGCTGAAAAAGAAAAAAAAATGAGATAAAAAATGAGATTGAAATTGAGTTTTAGTGAAGTGCTTTTATTAAATGAACTCTGGTTCATAAATTGTGCATGTTGAAATCAGGCGTACTCAAAAGGTTGTGTAAAGCCTTGTGTGTGCATGTAAGTGTGTTTTCATGCGTTTTAATCCTTTCATGCATAGAGGTCAGTGGACAGCCACAGTACCTTTCCAACAAAAACAAAACGCATACTGTCCACTCATCTGAAAATCTCTCGGAAAATCGGTAGTTTAAATCTTGTTTTACATTCCCTAAGAGCAATACAAACACACACACACACACACGCACACGCACGCACACACACACACACACACACACACACACAAATCCTGACTAAATCCATGAAAAATCAGTCTCCATCATATTGGCCAATGCATGTCACTCCTCCTTCACCTCTCCGACGTTACTATAGGAACATAAGAACATTGATCCTTGCCTCCTACATAATACATCAACCTAATCAATAGCAATGTGATTAGGGTCTTATATACATCACTACTGGCATCGTGACACATTTATCAAAATCAATGGACCGAATATCACCCGGTTATCTCCCAGGGTTTCGAGCACACAAGTGGTTTGATGAGTTTTGACTGAGCTCACCAACACTCAAGTCACGCTTCTGTCAAGCTATGATTGAGTGACAGTGCTGGGGCCTCTCCAAACAGCTTCATTGAGCCTTAATCCTAATGTAAGAAACGGGTACCGGGAGCCCTGGAAAGGGTGAAAGCTAACTCTGATGCCCAGCTGTCATTTAATCTGGTTAGCCATAGTTGACAACAATCATCAAAAGTCTCCTTGAAACAAGGCACAGGGAAGGTGAACTGTCTCTCTCGTTTCTTTCACTCATTCATCATGTGGAACGGGGAGGGCCTCAGGAAGCCCCTAATCTCCTCCCATTCTCGTTTTAAAAGTGAAAGCAGAAGGAAAAAACATTAATGTTGGAAGAATGTGTTTTTTATTGCCTCCATCTTACATCAATTTGGTGCCTCTAATTAAAAACACATGTCCTTGGGTTCATACGCGGGCCTAGACACAAGACAGAAAATCAAACCGTGAGCCACTTTTTTCCTTTTTTCCAAAACATGTTAGCTGGTTTATTTTGTTTGTAATGAATTGGGTTGACTGAAGTGTGTCTAATTTTGTTTATAGCGAAGTTAACAGCGGTAAACAGAGAGCCTCTCCTGATTGTGTGCGCTTCAAAATGGTTTTTGTTAATTGATTGAGAGAGTCTAAAACCTCCCTACCCACACAAACACAGGGGAGAGCCTGGACACGCTTATATTTACATTTAATCACATTGTTCTAGATTTCCCAGAGAGAACAAACAGGGCATTGTCAATCATGTGACCTGTGGATGGGGGGATGGGTGAGAAAGACAGAAATGTGGTGTAATCTCAGCCACGGGAACGTTTGTCTCTGTTTCTTGTTTATTTATATTTGTTCTCTGATTTTTTTTAGCAACGCATGATGTTTATGTCCTAAATCTACAGAAAGAACAACATTAACAGGGCTTGTACAGACTTGAAACGTTCACAATCAACAACAAAAAAAACATTTCATTCAAATTGTTTTGAATTAAGGTCCTATTTGTAATTTTTGGAGGATCTATTGACAGAAATGCAATATAATATATATAACTATGTCTTCAGAGGTGTATAAAGACCTTTCATAATGAAGCGTTAAATTACTTAAGAAGGAGCTATTTCTACATACACTGCAAAAAATGACTTTCTTAGAAAAATAATCTTGAATTAAGGTTTACCTTTTTCTTAGTCACTCAATTCGAGATTATTTTTCTTACCCCATTGGCAGATTTTTTCCTTGTTTTAAGCACAAATTCACTGAAATTTCATATTTTTTTGACTAAAAACAAGACTTATTTTCTTAGGTCAGTTTGCTCATCAAGAAAATGCTTCTTGATTCAAGAATGTTTAGACATTTTTACTGGAAAACAAGAAAAAAGACTAAGTAAGAAAGTCATTATTTGCAGTGTACACTGCGGGTCCCCTTGCATGGAATTCACCATGTTGTTTCTACAGTAGCCCTAAATGGACAAACTGCGCTACAGAGCGCATTTCCTAAATACGTTACTTCAGCAAAGAAGCAAAAACGTGACTTTGTCCTGTGTCAGACACTGTAATGATTCGAAAGGAAGGGGTGAAGTGAGCCGTTGGTTGCCTCACCGCTAGATGCCGCTAAATTTCATACACTGGACCTTAAGATGAACTTTGTTATATAAAGCCCATTAACTCATTTTCATTCATTGAAAAATATATAAGATAGCCTATTGGCTATTCTTAATGGTGAGGTTTAAAAAAACTGCCAGTGAGTTTCCTAAAACCACACCTTCATGAATATGTGTCTTGCACTGACATGGATATATTGAACAAAACTAAATTAAATAAAATAAAAAAACATGCCCAAGATGTAGTCTCCCAGTGAAATAAACTCCCAGTGAGTATACTAAAACAGCACTTTCGAAAAGGCACTGAGTTAAAAGCCACGTAAACCAATTTCAGAGACGTACAGGTAAATAACATTATGAAAGAAATATCACAGTTTCACGTTTCCAGGAACTGGAGCATTGAAGAGGTATTGGAAAAGGTAGTTTTCCCCCCTGCTCCTTCTTCCTAGCTAACAGGAAAAGTAATAAACTTGAATAGCCAGGTTTATGGGCTCTCCGGTTTCACTTGCTATGATATTCTTTATATTCAATAATCGGCCCTTCAAATGCTTGAAAGGGGCAGAAATGCTACAGCCAAAATTGAGTTTCACCACTATGCTGACGTTTCAATCGTGACTTACAGTATGACCACAAACACAGGTCACGTGCTCTGAAGCACCACTGGGCCCATTCTGTGTAAATACTTGAGAACAGTTTTAATAAGCTGTCAGCATAAGTTCAGAATGTGTGCCATGCCAAAAATCGAGTCAGAGATTTTGTTTACTTATGAGTGTCTAACTTGTCACCCTGCCTCCTGGGACGTTGATGTGCAACTTTTCTTTTTTATACAATTGCATCATTGTACAGCTACTCTTGGCACGGCGAAAAGTTGCCCCAATGCCTCAATAAGGATGTCATATGCTTTTTAAATATAGAAAAATATAGATTTTTAATGAAAATTGCATAGTGACAGCTCAGGATAAATGTTGTTGCATATTTGTACTGCAAGAAGTCCATCAATTCGCCAATTTCACAATATGGCGACAGAGACCGGAAGTAGGGAACAATTTTTTCCTGTCGCACTGCTGCCATAGCCATTCATTCAGCTTGTTTTCTCACAGGCATTCGTTTTATTTACCAAAAGCAACAGTGGCATATGTTGTCCGGTTTGTTTATGGTTTACTGGGAGATGTAAAAATTGGGAAAACAAACATTATTAAAACATTGATTTTTGGTTTATTTATTATCAAGGCCTGATATATGCTAGACAAATCAGCATAAAGGGAGCGCTACATGCCTAACTGCTTCTAGTCTCTGCAACTGTTCTTTGAAGTGAACGGAGCTAGAGCATTGACCTGACAAGCGTTTACCCTACTTCCGGTTTGTACACGTCACGCTGTGAAATAGGTCTTTTGACGGCTCTAGCAGAATCATTAAGAATCTACGTGGTTAAAATACACCTAGAGAATTTGAGACATGCTGGACAGGTTGTTCACACATTCCCTCCAATTAGTATTCTGTATGTTAATTCTGATTAATGTGGGACAGATATTTTTTTTAATAAAACTTGTGGAGCTCATGTATAATGTCAAATGCACACAAAATGGCATCAAAAAGTGTATGCCATTTTTACTAAACACATTAAAAAAGATACTTAAAGGGGCAGTTTACCCAAAAATGAAAATTATTTTATCATTTAGGCCTACTTGTCCTCTTTCAATAAAAGTCGGCCGATTTTCCCTATTAAATGTATATTTGACTTCCTGGAACGATGCGGACTCTATCCACATGAGATTTCCAAGTCTCCGAAGATGTAATTCAAGATAATGGAGCAGTCCCAGTTCTGTGATGTCATACGATGTCTGCTCAGCCTGCGCATGCTGCAAGAAGTTGAACCCGTGCTTACCTCGGGAGCCTTCAATTAGGTTACTGCTGACAGTACAATAGTAAATCAATGAGAGAAAGTCATTTTGAGTGACAGTAAAACTGACCAATCATATCATCTTTCTAAATGGGCACGCTTTGTTTTTTGCTAACTTTCCGCCATCTGGGGGGTTGTTCACCAGCAGTCTCGTAAAGAGGAAGAAGCACCCAAAGTTGGTTTGCCAACCGCCATAAAACTTCAAAAGAAGAAGAAGAAGAAATGCGGAAAACGTCATTCAACACAGCATGTGGATGAACTTTGTTATCAAGTCTCGGAAAAAAAGAGAAAAGCAGATAAACGCTGATCAAAACAACAGTTGGAAGACTTTGTTATCAAGTCATTTGAAAATCAAATTGTAAGTCATTTATAAGGCCGCCGTGCCTCAATTCATTCTAGTTGCTGATGTGCACAGTTGTTTATGTTGCTTAGCTTTATTTGAGACGATTGATTTTGACTGTGGTCAGTCCTAAATTTGACATATTGTGCATATTTGCTGTTATTCTGCATAACAGTGACATCAGATAAATGGTAAATTTACTACGGTCAGTTCCATACGTTTAGTTCACTTTACCACTGTACAGTTTAATACAGCATGCGCAGATGGCCAAGGCGCAAACGTCACGGTTCACTACTGATGAACACAATGACATTTTTCTTGTGTTGCACAGAAGATAGAGCCACACACCAGTTTTGAATGACATGAGGGTGAATAAAAGAGGACCAAATTTTTTAGGGGGGGGCGAACTAAAGCTTTAATGTTGAACTGCACATGTTTTCAAGCACGCTCAGATACTGTGCATATGTATGTTTTACTATTGTCAGGGATTTGCCAACTCCAACTAATGAATGCAAAGCACTCTTCTACTTGTTTTATTCAATTCACAACATTTATTATATAAAACATCACTCTCCAGAACATATTGAGTTAAGCACTTTAATCAAAGTTGATTATCATTCAGGCATAACAACCTTAATTTAATGTCAATATTTTAAAAGGCACACTTTAAAACATGCTGTTTTTTCCAACTCATTGTTATTGGGCGATGAATGAACGTATACTATATTATTTTTGTTATCCAACCATGGGTTTAAACAACTCATCACATAGTAGGTTTATTTAAATCCAACGGTTGGTTTTGTCCTTATTTTACTCAACAATGGATTAAAAACCACCGGCATTAAAATAAAAGGCTTCTGAGCTTCAGGTAACAGAAAGCAATTTTCTCTATCAGCATGAAAGTACTCGGTGATGCATATGTGACTGATTAACATAGTTGCGAGACGGCCTGGGACAATTCAGTAGTCAGAGACTGTCGGTCATGTTCAGAGGTTCAATGAACCATTGGGGTGAGGAAATGTTGCTTGTGTCGTCTGAATTGGTCTGCTGCCACATGTACATCCTCATTAACATGTGTGGTATTACAGTGGCATGTAGGATAGTAGGCCTACTACATTGTGCAGTAACAGGCTGTTATAACCCTAACCCTGACCCTTTTGTTAAAAATGTGTGTAACACAGTTCAATGTAGGGAAGGAAGGAGGCGGGAACCGGCATCATTCAAACAATAAACTTTTAATCGTGAAAGTAAATAAACAATAATAAAACAGGCCGGCAGCCCCTCGCGGCCGACTGCCGGCCAAACAAACTGACTCCACTTAACTTCCGGGCCCGGGTCCTCTCTCTCGATGGTCCGGTCGCTCGTCCTCTTATGCTCCCGAGCTCCCCCGTGAGGCATGCGGGGACCGGCGGTCGCACAGCTGACACTCGTTGCCACTTACGCCGCCGGCCCCGCCTTACTCGCCCCACGGCTCTCGCCCCGCCTTCCTCGCTACAATGTGTTTGTAATAACCAAACTTCTGGTAATTCTGCTAAAACTGTTTATGCATATGCAAATTCTGCCTTTTGTGTGTACGCAGACTTTTCAAATAAACCCAACACGTTTCATGCACGAGGCCCCGGGACAATTTCATATTCTCAGAGCCAATTTGACAAAAAAATCATTATGAATTCACTCTACAACACATTAGGGAATTAAAATAATGCATTATAAAATTGCTGGTAAGACTCATTTTGAATATAGGGCCGTACAGCTCCTGATTATATTTCAAAGGGCTTTCTTGATTTTAGCTGTAAATTAGAAGGTTCAGATATCATATTATTTCCAAATCTTAAGAACCTTTTTGTTCACAATTAATTTAATGAATACATTATAATTTATGCATGCTCGTTTCGCTCATTTCCGAACTAGTGAGCAACTTCAGATAATTGGCACTTTAAGCAACTGTTACTGACACAAGCAAAATTATTGCCTTGCCTTAGCTGAGCTGCCTTGCTGGGAATGTACAAATCTCATACAGACAAAGGAGCCATTAACAGCAAAAAACCTGAGGTGGGAGTAAGAGATCAAGGCAAGTCCCGGTAGTTTCGAAAAGAGCTGGGGGAGAGTTGAAGGCTTCCAGATCTCATTTCAAATATGTGGAGGCCTGCTGTAGGGTGTTTGTTAAACCAAGGGAGTTCTGGGGACATGAAGTGCTTCCCCTGACTCCATAAAACAAGTGAAGAGGCCAGTATCGTCTTTCCAGTCTAACAGCATTGACCGTAATTACCATTATGCTGCACTGAAGGAAACCTTTCTGTAATAGATTGTGATGGTCTATTTGCAAACAACTTTACGAGATGGACAATCTAACAATGTGCATTTGGCCACAGCGACTGTTTCCAACCACGGGCTTCAATTTATGACAAATCAAAATCTTTGCATATGTGATGATGAAATGTGTTTTTTTTTGGTCTGTGGCTTAAGTTAACTTAAGATATCAAGTATCTCAACGGTCACGTCAATGGGTCCGGTTAGAGTTTTACTGTGCTCTAAAGTGATATTCAAAAACATGACAGTGGTGTCAAACAGACAAATGTTCTGTGGATCTATTTTCAAATCAAACAGTCAAGACAATGTGATAATTTAATCATTCGCAGGCGAATCCCAGAAACGCCGCCAATGGCATTTTGACAGATGAGTTCTTAGAATGATCAAGCGTGCACGCTCTCGATTCCTCTGCCAGGAATTGTACTCATTTGATTCAGACATGTCCTTAAATCAAAGGTTCAAATGTGCCATACGAGAAGTCCGCCATCGGTAGGCTTTCAAAAGTCTGCTATATATTAATTAAACACATGAAATTAAATACAGCACAGGTGAAATGGACCTTTCCCGATAACCTCGAGGCACTCCAAACACAACGTCTGAAGCGTAATCCCAGCTAATTAATAATGAGATATAAAGAGTGATGTAATGTTTAGGAAGCAAATCAAATCTGTGCAGTGGGTTAACTCACTTAGGAACACATTACCTCTCTAGCCCGAGATGAATGAGTTTGAGAGAGGAGGCTGGAGATGTGCTGTGGCTAGAGCGAGGCCTAATCTGATTAAGAAAGAACTCTTTTTCCTGCACACGTCATGCCTGATGGATGAAATGGACCGCCATGCCCGTTACTCCGCCCCTTGGATTGGACTTTCCCGGAATATTCTTGCGATTATTCCCGCCGATTGTAACGCTTCAATCCCGGCAGGTCTTTAAAAAGAAATTCTATCTGGCCAGCCGAGGCTTTCTTCCTGATCTTCAATGCTTTTAACTACGACGTCTGCTGTGTTCGTGTGGACTATGGAGCGGGCAAGGAGATTTCACTTAAAGGTGAAAGTGCTATAAAACATGGGGCGGGTGTTAGTTTCGGCTTCTGTAGTGAGTAACATGTCTTGGTTCTGACAACAAAACAACAAGTATTTAAATGTTTTAAATCTGTTTGTGTCTTTGTGCTCTGTTGGGCAACAGGCTGCAACTGTCTGCCATCTGTTAAATTGTATGTTATACTAAAGTCACAGTATGTTGTATATTGTGTATATTGATGTATATTGTGTTAAAGAAAATGTATTTTGACTGAGAATTTTGGGGGGTCAAGGAAAGATGGAAGGAGCAGCTAGTTGCCAGAAATGTGCAAAAACCAAAAAAAATCCCTTCAAATGGCATATATGACAGCACGACAAACCTCAACATCAGTTCTCTAACTAATGTCATTTTAGTTACCCAATCTCACGGCAAAAACGAAACTATTTTACGAAGTGGCTCATTTTGGCTGATTCGTAGGAATTCCTCCAATCTCATTCGTACATTTTAGTACGATTTGCTTTTGAGCCAGTGACGTTAGGTTTAGGGGCGGGGCTTCAGTATTGCTTTTTTCTAGTAATCATATGTTTTTGACAGCGTTTTTCACAGCATACGAATTAGCCACCTTGTAAAAAACCCCAGTAAGGGTTTTACAATCGTCAATACCTGATTGTAATAAGCAAACTTATTTAATCAAAATAGGCAGTCTTATACTTGCTGGGGTTTTTAAAGCATACCTCTGTGCAGGATGTGACATAAGAAGGGTATCATGAAACTTTCTATGCATATGCTAATTCTGCCTTTTGTGTGCACACAGACTTAAAATGAAACCCACACGTTTGCATGAGACCCCTGGAAAATCAGTGACAAGTTAGTTAAAAATCATTATGTATTCACACTATTAAACATAAGTCAATTAAAGTGACACAAAATTACTTTTAATTATTAATTGCCACCGAGTCTGAATATGGGTATTATCTCAACTCAACTCAACTCAACTTTATTTATAAAGCGCTTTTACAATTTTCATTGTTACAAAGCAGCTGTACATGAGACATATTGACTATAAGCAAAATAATTAAAGTTGTACCTGCAAAAACAAGAAAAGGTTGAAAACACAGAAGACAGACATACCCACATACAAAACACTCCACACACACAATATGCACACGTACTAACACACATAGACATAGAGACACACACACACACACACGGATGCGCACGCACACACACACAACACACACACACGTACGTACACAGACAAGTATGCACACACACACACACACACACATGCTCAGTGAGAGCACACATTTAGGATTCAGGTGAAATATTCTCACCTGAATATTTATGTATTTCAAGATATTAACTGTACTTTAGGTGTACTATATCACATTGTTTCAAACTCTTGATGCACATTAATGGATTAACACATGCATGTTATCCTTAGTGTTGATTTAAACACATTTTTACAAACAATTTCCATTAAAGTCAGGTATGACAGTCCCAGCTGGAGTTTTAGCACACGACAGACCATGACACTCAACACCGCTCTATTATCTAAAGTAATTTTACCATTGTTATTTCCCACTGTTTACTCTTGGCTTTTTCTTTCCCCCATGCAGCAACACAATGCAGCAAAAATCAATCACTCCTCAATGGTGTAAGCTAATTATGTAGCATATTAGACCAAACCTATCCAATGATTTGACTGAAAACAGGAATATATCAGGTACATTGCCATTAATCTTTAGCCTTGATATACTAGAAGCTCCCTAATGTCTACGGCTGACTTATGATAATTACGATCATATTTAAAATCCTGTTTAAAGAAAACACTCACTCTCTTCCTCTCTGTCGCTCTCTTTTCCACTGCCCCATGGTTTTCATGTGATCAAGCAGTAGGTCTGGAAATGGCATTTCAGACACTGGACTTCTCTGTAAATGAAATCTAATTAGCACAGATTTACATACTACCAAGTGCAATACAGCTTTAATCAATACACCCACCTGGATGCGGGGCCATTACAAGACTCCCCAGGGTTAGACAATGTTCGTCCACGAATATGACACAAACATGTGTCCGGTGATATTATAAATGTTCTCAAACCTAGGCAGATTAATTGGAGTTCTATGTTAAGTGAAGAAACTGTCTGTCGCACATGAATATATAATACACAGATGATGTTAATTCAACTTTCACCCTTCAACGATCTGCAGAATGCACACTTTGCACACTTCTTACGTTTACTCAACTCACTTCAACAAGCAATTACTTAAAAATGTTCTTGTTGTACCATATTATGCAAATTGTTACATACGAGCACAAATTACCGATCACAAAGTCCTCAAACTGTCGGTACAGAATATTCAGGGTTAAGAGCTTCATCAGTAGAAAAGCTTTTTTTCTCTCATCACAATTCCCCAGACTACGACAAGATGGGATTATTCTTCGAGTCTGCGGAGAGACCATTTGTGACCTACTTGAAGAGAGGAGACATGAAGCATCCCCACGCATTAAACCAAAGCGAAGCTTATCTCCATGTGAGGTGCAACAACAAACCCACATTGAGGAAAACACACACCAATTTCATGCTCTTGGAAACACAGTCAACTTTAAAATAATATTTCGACAGAACAGTTTGCTGACGATTGATTTCACTACTTTTATACATTTTAAGATCGGCTTTGTTCAAACTGTATATATTTGGCCGTTATAGCTTTAAAGGCACAGTTTTTGATTGACAGCGGCCACTAGCGTTGTATTATAGATTTGCAACAAATCGCTCAGTCCAAACACGACGGTGGCCACCATAGTACAAAAAGATGTTGTTCTCATGTTGACGCAGGGAAGAGATCATGCGGGCATTAGAAAGACTGTAGAAAGAGTGATGTCTTATTTATTACATAAAATAAAAGGTTTGTGGATTTTAAGTATAAAAAGAAGAATAAAAGTCAGGCAGGAGCTAGGACCTGTGTTAATATTATAAAGCTTTCCAGCAGAGACGCGTTAGGACCCGCGGTACTAAGGCTACTTAGTACACTTAGTAAAGTACACTGCGGTACTTTAGCAGAGATACTCAGATATGGAGATACTTTCCAGCAGAGAGTCATTGGAGAGAAAGATCATCTTAAAATCACCCCCGAGGAGGCTGCTTTGATTCAGATAAGTATGTGAGTAACATAGTTTTTTCTGTTTGTTAGAACCAAGATATGTTGTTGTTGTTGTTCTAATATTAGCTGTGTGACGGAGCAGTTTTGAGCGTCATTGTTTATCTGGATCCGCTTTAATATTGTACTTGTCCAGATACTGGAGAGAGAGAGTGAGAGCGCGTTGGAGCTAAAACTGTAGAGAGAGCGCGTTTTACTCTCTTACTCGAGGCAAATGTATGTAGGGCCGCTCTGTATGTAGATATAAACAGCTTATTCTAAGGTATTACAAACATAACGGTTCATTATGTAAGGTCTTTATACACCTCTGAAGAAATAGTTTTGTATATTATATTGCATTTCTGTCAATCCTCCTAAAAACCCTGTATTGTTCCTTTAAGCAACAAGTTTCAACGAAGTTTTCTCACTTAAAGAGTACAAACACATTAATGTTACACTTCAGGTGAGCTAACGTGAAAAAAAAAACTTGTGTTTTACCAACTATTTTGTCTCTTCCTTTATTTATTTATTTGTTTATGCTGCATCTTATTTTTGCATCCGAGTGTCTTGAGACTGCACTGCCTATCTTGGCTTTTCTGAGAAAACACCCCCTGATGATGCAACGTTTGGCTTTGCTAGGTACTACAAGATAAATGGAGTGTAACAAAAAACTAAACGTTCACACATTGCCCATGTAATCATAACCTGTCAAAATACAAATAACTTCTCCCCATTTTCTGTTTCCTTCTCCTTTTTGGCCCTTTGATACAACTGGAACAAATTCATGCAGCACGCGTAAAGCACCAGAAAATAGAGAATATCCTGTTCACTGAAATGAATGTAACATTAGCACCTCCGATCCACCCATTTATCCATGGCTTCAAAGAAACATAAAGACTTCATCGTATGTATGTGAATTTACAGGCACGTGGACCTCGGAGACTAATTTCATATGTGGAAGCAGATTAATGTCCTGGGAGTGCAGCTACCAGGAGCTAAGAAATATGGAACCACATCATGCGGTAATTTAAGAAAAACGGGCATCTGGAGCATGACTAAGACATGAAACGATGATCTACGAAAGACTGAGCTATTACCATTTGTAATGAATGCCATTCCATGCAAGGATTCACTATATGGTATAGAAGATAAAACACAGCCCCCTCACAGACATTTATGGTCTGTCTCCTCCAGCCAGACTTGGGCAGGATTGCTAAATAAACACAGGCGCACAGCTGAGGATCGTGTTCCACTCTCCATTTCATCTAATACCTTGCCCCTGTAACCGAAACTCTGCCATCGCTGTTTTTTTCCTGGCGACTGGAAATTAGCTACTTTTTTAGGATAACAGGATTTTCAAGTGAGACCCAAATTATGCCTCACCTCTCGGTTTAGTATTTTAAAGCAGGCGAAACAGCAGTCTGATTCCTAGCCAGGACTTTAAATGCACAAACAATTTCACCAATGCAATTCTGCTGAAAGTCTGTTGGGTGTTAACCACCAGATAACACTGTGACTTAAGGCTTTCAATTTATATTCATACCTCTAAACTGGATTGTTTTACTAGTTATTTTAGATTTTATCTTCTATCTTGTATTGAATTGCTTCATAGTTGAAGTTATATATAATGTTCTTTGTTTAAAGCACAGTGAAAACTCAATTTTTTCAAGCATGTTTTTATGACAATATGGAATTTTTGGACCCCTAGATGGCGCACTTTCGAAACAACAACAAAAGGCGAAGCTAAATGACGTTATGTAGGAGAGTGGAATTATGGGACATGTCGTTTTCACATTCCAGAGGCGTATGGCGATAGCCCATCATGTTCAGGTACCAGGTAATGAATTAATTTTATTTTATGTCATCGTAATGAATTAGCTTGCAAGAAACGTGAAATGTAATGTTACATTAGCCCGCGACTGATATTGGACTTTGTCAATTGATTTCATAGTATAATGCTACACAGTTTTACGTGTTTAAAACAGTCATACAGTCGTCGTTTAAAAGGTAAATTGGAACGAACCCACAGGATTTACAAGTTACGTTATTGGCTACATATTTTCATAGCGTAACTGCATTCATAACTATTCAAATAATAGTTATTCCTTTACTCGCCAAAGAGTAATCGTGATCCATAATAACAGAACAACAGATGCTGCGTCCCAGATGCTGTATAACCACTTCCGCATTTGCGTGTTTCCGTAGTTTCTACAACCGGAAACAGAGGGTAGTGCGGAGCAGCGGATATTAAGTCACTGATATGCGACAAATACAAGGGAGACAAGGGACGGGGCCATTATTTTAAATAGTAATTTCTCTGGATTTGCACATTTGGGATAATGTAAGTATACAACTGCATGAAATATATCACACTGTGCAAGTGATTTTTTGATATTTCATAACAAAATTATTCCATATTGCGGCTTTAAGAGAGATGTAATATTATGTAATGTTTTCCAGATTTACCTTCATAGATCTTAACCGAGCTTTAGCAGCCTCCTTTGTTAACTTTCTCTTGTATAAAACATGATTATTACCAGAACAGAGTTGCCAGATGACTGTTCCATTCAGTGGTTCGGTCCATGTTTGTATATATTAGTGTTGTCTGCACAGACCACTGCACAGAAGCATTAGGAAGCTTCTTTTATTGCATTATGTTTTTCGGCTATGGGCTAATTCAAGCACATTACCTACTTTCTGTAAATTGGCCACTGTGCAAAGTGTCTGAATCTGAAATGCACCCCATAAAGGAGAAGCAGTAGAAAATTATACTATGCATCTTTGGTGACAGTTTACTGTAAATGCATCTCTGTACTCAATAAAGACTAGCTAAGCCCTTACGATTTACAATATTACAATTCATATAAAGTGAACTTTGTTGTGATAAACATTTTCTAAAGTTTTCCTTTTAATTTAACATCGCATTGCTTTAATTTGCATTTTCCATGTGTAAGCAAGCAGTAGTACCTAATCTTTAATAAACTATCACACCTTAAACAAAAGCCATGCATGTTTAATGAAGCAACTGTGAATCACATGCCTTGTATTAATATAGGGAAAACAGACTATCACTATAGTGGAACACATCTATTTTAATAAACAGACATAGGTTTTCCCACATACCCCCAAGAGACTATTTTTTAGAGTGTAAAGAATGAAAATAAGGCCATAACATGCTTAAATCGAATGTGCTCTTTAAAATGTTCTAGTATTCTTTGCAATGCACCTTGCAGCTGCGTCCTATTTCTTTGAATGGTCAAGCGTTCTTTATAATATATGTTTGTGTGTGTGGTGACGAAGGTAAAACAAGACAGAGTGTATCTTATAAGATGGATTCTGAAGATCAATATTGCCAATATTGCAATACCCTATTGTATGCAGTAATAGCACATTATAGTAAATAATACTGTAGTGTATATGTTTCCTGTATGTCATGATAAGTATGTAATCAATAACTAAAAGGCTTTTAATGTACCTTTGTGTGCGGCAGAGGCTCTTCAATCTGTTCTATTAAAGCAGGACAGTAAATTAAGACATTTAACTGACAATACCTAACCAGCTCCTTATTTAGGACAGGAATCAGACCCAGCAGTCGTGTTTCTCCACAGGGTTAAGAAACCGGAGTCCACACAGTTTTTCTGATTTAACTGTAAGGCTCCATACAATGACGGAAATGGGTCATAGAATAAACGGTAGTTTTAAAATCATAAGAAATGTGATTGAAATAAGGAGGAGTATAAATCCTTCGGCACAGGGATTTCTTTAGCTGAAATCATACCTTAATTTCTCGCATGTATTTCTCCCACTCTCGTTTTATGGTCACCAAACAGCCTATGGGGAATGGTGTGTTTAATAAAGAGACCATCAGTCATGTGCTTCAGTAATCTGGACCTTTTGCTTGGTCTCTCAGGATGGGTGCACATATTAACATTACCACAGGACAAATAGCAATGCTGATACTTTAAAATGTAATATGTTAAACGGGTTTATTAGATAAAATAATAATACATACACTACCGGTCAGTAGTGTTTTGGAATGAAATGTTTCTTATTGTCTTAAAAAGACTTTAATCTGAAGTCATAAGAATAAATGTCTGAAATCAGTTTCATAGACAAAAATATAAATGTGCAAAAATAAACTTTTTCATTATAAACTGATATATTGAAAAAAATGTCTTTGATGGAAACTAATTTTGTTTAAAAAACATAGGGTGAAACCCCAAGAAGTGGCATGATAAAATGGCAAGAGAACATTTCTGCAAATTTTAGGTAAAATATCACTACATTGAAGATGCTATACTGTACAACAAGTTTTATTTTATTTTTAAGACTTTTTAGTCGCAACATCAACAACCTTCATAGTTACGTTTGTTGTATTTCACAATTTGTGGGCTTATTTTTCTAACATGTGGAAAAAATATACCTACATATAAATATTTACATCTTTACATTATAGTACAAATCAAATCCAAGATATACAACCCAATGTGTTGCATGAAAACAAATATTTGCATATTTTTACTTTTCAAAATAAAACTGTAATGCCGAATGTACAAAAAAAATCATGTAAAATATGTTCAGCAGCATGAAGAAGATCTTAGAGAGAAACAAACAAACTAATGAACATAATTGTACAGAACAGCCTAATGTTATCACCCAACCAGTTTAATGTGCTCTTAACTGAGCTTATTATAATTCTAGAGTGGGGACTTAAAAAGGCATTTGTTTCCAATTTTAAAGATCAGTCAGATTTGCAATTGCTTTATGCATAACCCATTAGCATTTCTTTAATTATAACCGACTACTGAAAGTGCCTGTTCCTTTCAACAGAGCTAAAATGTCAAGCCTTTGTGAATAAGGTAGCTGATAGGTGTTTCTGTCTGCATTTTATTCCTACTAACTTTTCAGCTAAAGAGGAAAGTCACGTATGGTTTAAAAAAAGACATTGTTAAGGCCTCAGGGCTCGGCTTACACATCTAGATCACATGGTAATGTGCTTGTGTGCCTGCATTTGTAGACTGACTGATGATACAGACTGTGCACATGTATATTGATATCCACGATGCAATAGCAGACTTCCTGCCACAACCAATGAATCACTACCTCCTCCACAAAATAACTGCATTCTACTGTACATATCCTAGTGGCCTATAATGAGAAGACCAGAGGAAGATAACCGTCTAAATGATTACATTGCATTACAGGGACTGATGAAATTCCTGTAGATACCACATGTCAGATGCTTTTCCGCTATTGTATTTGCCCCTCCGTTGGGATAATTGTTCATGAATTAATTGGAGGCTTTAACATTTACAATTGTAGTTTGCATCACACCATCTACATTCTGATTGCTTTAATTACCTAATGGGATGAAAGAAGAATTCTTCAACATGACTTGCTGCTGTTTGACTTCAAAGCACCGTTACACTGTAACTCAACTGTAAACAAGGACGTCCATTTCTCCTGTTCACACGCCATCGGTCTCTCTCTCCCTCTCATTTTCAGTTTAGTCTAATGTTTGTAATTGACTATACAAATAATTGTACATTCATATTGCGTTACACTGCATGCCCCACATTTACAACCGCATTTGGCACATGCTTTTATCCACAGCACCCACGACTAGCATTCCTAGCACCAGAGCAACAAAAGAACAACTAACAAAAGTCAAATTCCTCCAAAGTTTCTCAAAAGTGTGAGATTTATGTTTAGGGTAAAACTTCTCCCTCTCTCTCACAAATGTAAACACAACAACTTTGGCACCCTTCCTTGCTTGTATAAGGTTTGGTTTCATTGGGCGAACTTCACAGAGCTTATCAGATTCACTTTAGAAAACTGTATACATAGTAAAGCCAACTGTGTCAACGTCCACGCCAGGTCAAAGTTAAGTCATGCTGTCTCTTGTTGGCACTATTTTATTATGACAAAGCGCGTATTGTGGATGTAAACATATTGAAATGACTCTGGGGTTTAGCAGGCTCAAGAGGGCCGGTGTCTTGTTCACAGGGTTTTGTATGAAATCCTCTTCTGTAGTAACAGCTGATGCTTCAGGGAAGCTGAATGTTAACATTTGATATGGTCTTCCTCTATACTAATACAGCGGCAAAACTATAGTGAATTGTACAGTAATAGCACAATCTGTATAGCTTTTTTCAGGCATCTTGCAGGTCTGTTCAATATCTGTTTGCACATAGAAAACATTTCCTGCTGGTGTTCTGTCTTGTGTTTAAGTTGCTTTGTCCTTCTGGCCTGATTTGTGATGACATTTTAACGGCTGCTCCAGCATTGCCACCAGTCACTAATGCGTCTTATAGTGTGAACATTTTAGGAACATTTTTGCTTTGTGATATATTTCACCAGCTTTTCTCCCTTCACCCTCCACGGGGAAACTCTATACCAATGAGAACCAAATTTAATCGACTTCAAAACGTTCAGGTCAATTGGCATATGACTTGCATTACAATGGAGTTAAACATCTCATGGAATGCTAATTGAGCGTGACTGTAGAATTCAGTAAAACAGAAGAACTAAAACGATTTGCCCACGTAGAAGGAAGAGGACGTTCGTTTTTGGTTTATTTGAAATGTTTTATATTCACACAGATGGCTGGTGAGTCAGCAGTGAAGCCAACAAATGAAAAAAAAATGGCTGAAACTGCAATTTGTCAATCGAATGCAAACAGAACAACTACAAACTACAAAAGAGCGTCCTGGTACTGTATATGTTTTACAAAACAAATAGTTCAATATTGTGTCATTTTAAAACAAGATGGCTGTCATTTAGCATTTGCTTTTTATGCGAGGAAACTTTACGAAGTGGAAATTGCATCCTCAACCTGTGGGTTAAATGTTTTGCCCAAAGGCGAAATCGTGCTGGGGCAGAAGTGGGATGCGAGTAATTCTCCAGTTCATGGGTCATTCCTTCCTGGGATTGAACCTTGCAACCTCTGTAGTAGCAGACCAATTCTTCACTACTGGCCACAGACAACATGTGCCACAGCTCTAATTGTGATTTTTGATATGGCGAGACACAGAGATTAAGTGGCTTTAGCGGTTCGTTTTGTTACAAAAATAGCTACCCTTCACATCAAAGGTCTACCCATGTCAGACTGGCAGGATTGCGCATACCTTCAATATAATTTCATCCCACTTTTTAATCAGCTGTTTTAGCAGATCATTAATATTTCATGCATTTTCCACACTATATGTTTTTCCTTTTGTGTGTTTTTACATTATTAATTTAAACTATAAAGATTTTTCTTTTGAGCAATGACACACTTTAATATATATAAAATACATTTTGATACATAAATTGTTGCATTCTTTACTCAAAAGTGTTTGTTTAATGTCCACTAAACGATATAAATGACTTTGATTGGATAATTCTGAAATAACGACCAGCTGTCCAATACCATATCCCTTATGTGTGTCAAAGTGAGTATAGCCTTTAAATTTCACAGATTTTTTTTAACTAGAATCATTTTTCGTGGCAATTTCATGTAAAATGAAATCCAGCAGTAACAGTTTTAATACAACATTATAAACGACCAAGTATCAGCATGATAAAACATAACTTTAATATTTTATTACTTTAAACTCTTTCCTAACGTTTTCTAAAGTTCTAGGTTTGCATATTACAGTATTTCTCGATTGCTAACACACAATTCATGAAACAATTAATCATTTTCTGACAACTATAAACACATCCTCAGAACAATACACCAACTTGTACAAACCCCACACACAAACAGCCTCAATTTGCAAAGGTTTAACCATGTTCTCATTCAGAAAACACAAACACACAATATAATGAACTGAAGTGTCAATATGTAAACTCAAATAGCACACATTTGTCCATCAGTAAGCATTCAGTTGCAAAACTGATGACACACCAATCAGAATCTCAGGATAATGTCAATAGGAGCACAGGTAATTGTGCATCCTAGAATCATCTGGGCTTTATACTACTTACTGTAAACAATAAACATACAGTATAATTACAGTACACACTTTATATGAGAGAAATTTCTCTATTCTGTATCCAGTAAACTGTAGTACAATTTTTGCAGAAAATATAGAATACTTTTACAAAATTGGGCCAAAGGTGCAGAGGATGCCATATTTTTTACATTGCCTCCTATTGACAAATCGCTTCACTCTATTGTTTCCTTTAAGTCGCTTTGGATAAAAGCATCTGCTAAATGCCTGAATGTAAATGTTATTTGTGCAGTTGTTTGTGTTGCATGACCAGTTTATATTGTTCTTTGGTTTTTGAACTTTTCTTGTCTTGTAAGATCATCTTCATCTACTTTACAGTAGTGTAATGTTTTATTTTATCCTAAAGCTCATTCTTGCACTTTGATCTGCACTCTTTTATTTTGTATATTCTAATACACACTAAGCTGTCAAATTATTCTCGAATCCCAATAAGAGGTATTAGTAACAGTGTTTTGAATTGATCTCACCAGTGTCTAAGACTATGTTGCAGTGTGGGTGATTTTGAGGGCTTGTGTGTCATGTCTGCGGGAAAAGCTTGGTTTTTCAGCAAGTTTGAATGGTTTTGAGAAGAGAGCTTCATTTTGACCCGAAAATAGGATGTTTGGGGAATTGGGTGAGATGTTATGGATTTGTGTTTACTGTTTTGAGAATACGAGGCATAATTTCAAGAAATGTGTTTAAGCAATCGAGAAAAACTGTAAGAATTCAAGACAGAAAAAAATATTAATCCTATAACTTAATGGCTTATTGAGTATTCATTATTAATATTAATACATGTATAAAAATCAAAGAAGCCTATTTTACGTAATTTGCATAAATGGTTTATGTGCTTGGTTGTATCTTAACTAAAAATTTTCAAAACATATTTCAAATACGTAATTTATTTAAAAGTA
This sequence comes from Triplophysa rosa, assembly GCF_024868665.1. Lineage (NCBI taxonomy): Eukaryota > Metazoa > Chordata > Actinopteri > Cypriniformes > Nemacheilidae > Triplophysa > Triplophysa rosa. The sequence continues at coordinate 25,666,381 of NC_079890.1, forward strand.
ATATGGTTAATAATATCATTATCGTGTTTATTTGCTTTAAACTTTTCCCTATTTTATTATAAAGACAAGTACATTATGGGGAAAGAGTGAAGAAAAGAATGGGACATGCCACATGCCACACACTGCTGTGCCACAGCGCTGACATAGCTTTCATATTTTTAAAGGCAATAATGATGTGATGAAAACTGATTCCAGAAAGAGAGTGTGATGGGGTTATGTTAAATACAAGCACTCATGATCATCAGATTCAGAACAATGTTTCATTCTTCTGCACTGCTTATCAGTCTTTTGTAATTAATTCTACTAGAAGGCAACATTTTCCAAAAAAGTAAAAAGTGCTTTTTATACACAATACTGCAAAGATGGAGATAATATCAGATAAATTCTTTTGACTTGAACATGCCCCATGCATATAGGATGTAATCTGTTCTAATAGCAGAAACCACTTTCTTTGTCACATTCTTTGACAAAACTTTTAATTGTTCAGATATTCACATTACAATAAAACATAATCTATTTCATCTGCAAGTGAACCATTAACAACGGATGCAAATTGTAGCATACAGCTTCAATATCAAAGTACACAGTCTGATCACTGATCCTTTTGTCAAGAATGTTTATAAAAATGTATAGTCAAAGTCAAGTCAACGTTTATTTATAAAGCACTTTTTTAAAAAACACCATGTGTTTAACAAAGTGCTGTACATACACATATGGGAAGATAAATAGCAATGATAAAACCAGTCAAATAAAATAAAAAATAAAAAAAATCAATACATGGAAGCAGCTCACATATAGTGCAGACAAACCTCCCCACGCGACTAGTCTCAGAATTCAATAAACCTTCATATTTAAAAAATACAAATGTATTCAAGAGGCTCACTTAAAATGCAGTTGCCAATGAACAATGAGCAACAATAATTCAAAGACAGTCTTTTCAGACTTTCCCTGTTCAAACAGGTTAGAGTTATTTTATCAGTGCTTTTGGCTGAGCCAAAACACCTTCAAGCGCAACATCCAATCCTAAGAGACACACGGCTCTCAGTATTGACCTAGCAGAATTCAAGTTATTTTGATCGGGGCCTGGTATTAGGAGTGAAGTCCAGAAACTAGATCTCCTATTGAGATTTCCTCTGCTACAAAAATGGCTATTGTCTCTCTAGCCTCTAGCAAAAGCCAAAGCTAACGTACAAAGGCTGTGAGTTCTCTCTGGTCCAAAGGTAGACTTAACACAGCAAACCCTGACTATAAAAAAATTCAAAATGCTTTGTGTTTAAATGTCATAAAAACAAGGAAGAAATGAAAAAAACATACTAGCAGTGCGGTTATGAATTGCAACCAATGGCTCACTCCCCCCTCCCCTTCAAAGCACTATGGAGGCTGAGAGAGGACTAAGATGCCATCACGTTTCGCTTTTTTCCCCAAATTAGATAATGTATTTAAGAAACACGTTCGGTAGAGCAGTTTGTCCTTTTAGGATTACTGTACAAACAACATGGTGACATGTCGACAACATTCTATGTAAGGGGACCTGCGGTGTATGTAGATAAAAAAAGCTCATTCTATGGTAGTAAAAACAAAATAGATAAAAGGGTTATGAAAACAAACATATTAAAAAACAAACTGAAGTCATACATTGTACCCCAGCAATGGAACGTGCCATATAAGTCCTGAAAAAATGAAAATAAATAAATAAATGAAGACTTTGGGACACTGTAAAAAAGACAGATATGGCTTAGTCTTCTTGTTTTAATAGTTATTTCCCCACTGAAACACTTGACCTTCATCCTCATGTCATAATGATTAGCTGCTGCTGCCGTGTAGCTCATTTTTCCACATCAACACGGGGACAGAGGCCTGGGAGTTTAATTGCAGCCAAACCAACAAACAACTCCATGTTGACAATCAGGCCTTATTAGATTCCCGCTTGCATTTCCCATCCCTGTCATTCAGTGGAGGCCAAGGTTGTATGAGGCCATTAATATTCACAGCATCCTAGCACATTACTGAGGCTCTAAATGTAGGGGAAGATTGCTTTATCTGCCACAACTTCATGGTCAGACATAAAAAGAAAGGGGAAACATGGCAAAACAGAACCGAACAAGGAAAATACGTTAGGAGATAAATAACTGTGCGTGAAAACAGTGGGGCCGTCTGGGACCAGGAGTGTTTTGGAAAGGCTGTATTGGTAAATAACTGAATAAAGAAAAAAACACAAAATGTTTAAACTATTTAGAGCCAAAAAAGTAACATTTTCAATTTGCAAATGGGCTCATTTTAATGACAGGAATAAATATAACACCAGTATAACATCTGCCCATCTAAAATAACAATTTCCCATTTCTCTTGATAAAAGGAATAATATAATTATGGTGGCAACACCTGTCGTGGCTATTAAGGTAATTTCATAATTTCCTAACTCTCACAGTGTTACAAAACAAAATATGTGGTCAGCATAAATTCCAAAGACACAAATGTCCATATGTTGCATGTTCCATACAACTTGAACGTATAGTGACTTAAAGTACACTATTTAAATGGAAGCAATCAAAGTTTTTGGGTCCTTTGGAATAACTGGACAGTCGATTTATCCCAGACATCATGGCAGACTCTTTCCAAAGAAACTCTTCCAGTCCTTTCATGCAAACCTCAGCCTTTGTATATTTTGGAGCCTGTTTATATAAGTTTCCCTCATTTGCATTCCTGACTGCCCTCCCTCTCTCCCAAATGTCCAGCCCATTGAGACCACATTTATTGTTCCTATTTCTGTCTTGTGGAAACAAATACAAAGTGTTCCAAGACTAGCAAAAATGACAAAGCTGCTGGGCACGCTCTCCACTTAACGGTAATCTATTTAAGGCCACTAGTTCTTACTAACTCTTTGTTTTAGGCCCGATTCACATATCAAGTCTTTTCCGCGCACATATTCATTATTTTATTGGTGCATCAGCGCCGCACCGAGATGGATAGTTCAACCTTTCGGAGTGCCGCGCGCGCACCGCGGGTCAAGAAAGAAAGCAGCGCGGCTCACGATTTCCGCGCGGTTTTAGACGCGATATGTGAATCGGGCAATTTAATGTAAATGTATTTGCTTGTGCACGCAAAGAAATGTGACTTTAATTTAGACAGCTGATAATTATTATTCATTTTCTAATTGGGAGAAATTAACATTTGCATCACACTTAGTTTATTTTTTTAGCTTATGCAGAATAAAAGCTTGATAAGGTCAATGTCGGCTGAAATGATCTATTAATGATGACAACGAAATGACGAAAATCATTTTAAAATCCCCACCACTCACACAAGATATGCCAAGGTCATAATTGGCATCTAGATTTGTTAAATGTGAATGTTTTTCTTTTTTTGCATCCCTGAGACTTTTTGCACTTCCCTGTAATGAGTGCAGCAAAAGTGTTTAATAAATATTAAACCGTGTTGAATTGATTAAATCATAGTTCTGCTCAGAACATGGAAAAAAATCAGGAAATGTAAAAAATGTGTAGACGAGTGCTCACAGATGTGATCGTCGCATACCCATGTAGAAATCCTGCAGCACTGAAGTGCATCTGCTGCCCCTGCTGGTCAACAATGATACTGCACATTAAAAATCCCACCAACTGCTTAATGAAACAGCCTAAATGTTCATTCTCTTGAATACTCCCGGATGCTTCTGTACAAGTTTATCATCTCTTTCCATTAAGCGTATCACAAAAGCACAGTTATAACAAGAATCTGCAACGATGAAGGAATGTGTCCGATTTAGCGTACGTATCATTTTAGAAACAAGCTCAATCTGACAGGAGTTAAAAGGTTTATATAAACACGTGTCTAAATTAACTTTCTGCTCTTGCACTGAATGCCATCCTCAATCTGAACACTTTCATGTACTTGCATTACAGCATTTCAATCCATTCTCACTAGCATTGTCATCTCACAGCTATACCGTACATGGTTTGGAGTTAACGCAGTTATAAAGCTGTTCATAGCTGTTTCTGTCTTGTCTATGAGCTGAATGCAGACACGCACAGTGCACAAGATGCTCCCCCCACCACTGTTTGGATTCACACTGAGCTGAGGTTTCAATGTGCTCCCGTCTAATCGGCTGTAGGCTCAGAAGTCAGGATAGGCACTGTACCTGCTGTCCATCACTGTCAAACAGGATATGCATGAGGTAGGCAGTGCGCATTCATGCACCCCTGGACCACCCTGCACACCGCACTGAACCACCCCACAAATCTTTTTATTTGGAGCAAAGCAGGAGATTCTCTGTCTCCTACTAAACGCATGCAATTCATTCCATGCATCTCGAAGTGGAAAATCTGCAGCAAGATCTATGATTGGAAGCAGAGGTAATCACGTTTACCTGCCACGTATCGCATTCAGACCCGCGTTTAAAATAATTTTTAAAAATAGCTTGCACATACATATCTAGGTCGATCACAAGAGCTAGTCCTATCCCAGGTGGTGGATGCAACCTTTTGCTCATTTCATAAGTAATGTATTCCCTTCGTATTGCAACGCTAGCCTTTTTTCTCTGAGAATGTACTTTTCCATCTTAAAATTCAGACTGACCCTCCAATGCCGATGGTGTTTTACTCGACTGAAATGAAAAAAAGAAAATCGATGAAAATGGCATTTATATCTGTCAAAAGTAGGAATGTACTTGTAGGTAAAGCACACAACACACAAGTTTTGTGTCTGATTGGATTACATTATTCTTGAGACCATGTAAATAAACAAAGCCCTTCATTTAAAAATGTGAACCTAATGTGAGCTGCCAAAAACCCAGAGTGTAGACAATCTTTGAGCTGAAAATACTCCATAGAATATGTAGTTTACATTTCTGTAACTTTTAATTATAGACGGTTTCAAAGCACAACATAAACAAACGTTACTGCGCATGCACGCGTTCGTGGACTGCCCTTAACTTCCGGTACACGTTCGCAAAAAATAGAGTGCCTGTAGATTATTTCTGATAACAAGAAACCGAGAACAACCGTTACTTGGTTAAACTTGTCTCTCCAATATTTTGAATTTAGACTGCGATACCAACTGCTAGATGTTTCTTTAAATGCGACAAAACTACAGGACCCATTCAACAAATTGTTTATTTAATAAAATTAACATACAACAAAATTCAACAAATCATTTATTTAATACAATTATTATACAATAAAACAATTATATTAATGAATATTAACATAAAATTGAATAAAATATAAATAGTAGTATTATTCGACATTTGCCAGACCGATAAACAAAGCAAAAACACACCAGAAGTTAACAGCAGTCCAGCCGCACGTGTCCGAAGAAGCAGTCTAAACTGTAGTAAACCTTATGTGTTCTATTGTGTCTCTTATACTATTTTATAAAGATAAATATTACTTAAAGGCGCAGTTCTTAATTAACAGCGGCCAGTAGCGTTGTATTATAGATTTACCACGAACCGCTCAGTCCAAACACGACGGTGACCACCACAGTACAAAAACATGCTGTTCTCATGTTGACACAGGGAAGAGATAATGCGGGCACTAGAAAGACTGTAGAAAGAGCGATGTCTTATGTATTACATAAAATAAAAGGTTTGTGGATTTTAAGTTTAAAAAGAAGAATAAAAGTCAGGCAGGAGCTAGGACCTGCGTTAATATTATAAAGACTTTCCAGCAGAGACACGTTAGGACTAAGGCTTTTAGCAGATACTGTATATGTACTCACAGATATCTATGGAGATACCTTCCAGCAGAGAGAGACGTTGGAGAGAAAGATCGTCTAAAAATCACCTCCGAGGAGGTTGCTTTGATTCGGATCAGTATGTGAGTAACATACTAACATACCAAGATATGTTGTAATATTAGCTGTGTGACGGAGCAGCTTTGAGCGTCATTGTTTATCTGGAACCGCTTTAATATTGTACTGTACTCGTCCAGATACTGGAGAGAGAGCGAGAGCGCGTTGGAGCTGAAACTGTAGAGAGAGCGAGAGCGCGTTTTACTCAATGATGAATAAACTTAGTTAAGTTAATCCTCGGGTCACATGCGTTCCGCACCGGATCACGGATCTTCCCTCGATCCATTTCACCATGATACCGCAGCGGAGAGGAAGAGAAAACATGCGTTGTAGAGTTGTTTGTCCATTTAGGGCTGCTGTACAAAACATGGCGGCGAATTCAATGTATGTAGGCCCGCTCTGTATGTAGATATAAACAGCTTATTCTAAGGTATTACAAACTTAATGGTTCATTACGTAAGGTCTTTATACACCTCTGAAGAAATAGTTTTGTATATTATATTGCATTTATGTCAATAGATCCTCCTAAAAATGCCGTATTGTTCCTTTAAATATACTAATATATTATTAACAGTTTGTTTTCTAAATTTTTGTTATGTCACATCATAGGACAAAAACACATTTTTGTCAACTACCCCTATACAGTTACCACAATTGTGGTTCTTAATGCTGATTGGACGATATTAATCGCATGAGTGCTCATAACACCAGACAGTGCTGATGTGATCATATATATTATAGTACGCAGACAGAGAGACAGACTTCACAGTCTGACTATAGTCCATTATAACTGTCTAGAGTGTGAAAAACCTAAAAATATTATGGTGGAAATCAACATCCTTTGTATAGACTGGAAAACATTCTGCAAAGCAGCTCTCAGCTCTCCCCATCATTTCTTGCTTTTCTATCTGGCCCACATAATGAATAGTAAAACGTAACACGTCAATCTATAATTGAAGTATTCATTATGACACACAACTGTTGTCCAAGTTTTTTCTGTGCTAGCTCTGTTTTTTTTCCTATGAATATAATACTTTGAGAAACACTTTTTTCTGAGCATTTACTCATTAAAACGGCACTCTAATGTAGTGCTGTGTTGTATTATCAGGATATGATTATGGTGGAAAATAAAGTTATTTTTGTGCTGTTTTTTTATAAAACGTGCTTAGTTGTCATTAGGCTTCATTTCTTAGAATGAGCCAATATGAATCACTTTCTTTTCTGTATTATTCTCTTGCAAGATAGAGATGGAGAAGGGTCATTTGAGGAGGTGATGGATCGGTTTGACTGTGTAGCAGGTGCTGTTTGAACTCTGCATCGCATAGATGAACAGCATATCTGTATCCATCTCTTCTCCCCTGACTAAAAGACTGCAAACTCTACTCAATTTGCAATGCTACCAATTTTTAGCAACCTCTCTTTGATTAAAGTTCTAAACTGGATCTCCACAGATGTCCTAAAATGATTTACAGTGGCTTTTCATTTTGTTAGTTACATTACTATTTAGTTCTTTCAGGGTATTTCATACTGTAAGTAGAAAAGCACATGAATAATATATAGTGCACTACAGGAGGCTCATATCTGGGGATAAGCAAGTGGCTTTACTTCTCTTTATTTCATTTATCCGCTCTTACTTACGCACTGGTTTAAACAGTGACATTGATATCATTATGCAACCAATAGAAATCTGCTGTAAATGATACAATTGGCCATATTGGAGAAACGCTGAGCAAATGTATGCAAAATGTAAGTGGAGCTTGATCGTGCAAAACTTACTGCCATGATGTTAGGGTGCTATGAATAGTTTCCAGAGAGTATAAATGGTTACTAAGGTGTTCTGGATTTTTAGCACTGCCTAAATCTCTGTCCCTAGTAGAACTCAAGTTCTTATTTCAGTCCGCAAGGCTGTTTATTGATCACCAGATGAAAATCACTAGTAACAGTCAAAAGTTTGGAAGCGCTTGACAAAAACATATCTCAAGGTGGATGCTAAAATTACTTTTGTAGACAAAAATATAATTATGCCAACATATTAATTTCTTTCATTACAAAACTTTTTTTTTTTTTAAATAGAAGACTTAGACAAAACAATAAAGACAAAGCAGCCAATAAGAGCTCTGAATAGATGGAAACTCCTTCAATGCCCTTTAAAAACTTCCCAGGGTGAGACCTCAAAAAGCTGGATGATAAAATGCCAAGAGAATGATTTTTCTAATTCAAAGGGTGGCTACTCTGAAGATGCTAAAATATAACCGTTTTGATTTATTTTAGATGCTTTTTTTATTTTAGATGCTTTTAGTCAACACACTTAAAAACTGTCCTACACCATAGTTTTAGTGAGTTTACTATTATTCTTAAAGATAGAAAAAAACTAAAGAATGAATTAGTAAGTGTTTCCAAACTTTTCACTGTTTCCATAGCACAAATGTACATGGCAAAGTTTAATACTTTGTTTAATAAGATTTCAAACTCTATGAGCAATTGCGATAGTGATGCCCCTGGCAAGCACTACTAAAAATAAACACAGACTGCAAAAAAACGAACAAAAATAGAAAATATCCAGACCAATAAAAACAACGGTATATCTAATAATGTAACTTTTTTCATTCTTTACTACAAATATCTCAGGGGAGACAGATTACCTCCCACTCTTTATCCTCATAAATACTTCTAGGTAATTTTTTTATTTTAGTGGTTGTGTAGGATTCTAAATTCAAAAGCCTGCAGCCACCGTTTGCTTTCCTCAAGAACAACAGACTACAGAGATGTGCACTCATGACAGAGCCTGTGGTGTCTCACAGAGGATCTGATGTCAAGACTTATTAGTCTATATGGGTGGAAGGACAGACTGGAGGAGTCAATATTGTCCAGCTACCCTCCAGTTCATAAAGCAGTAAAAGCCAGGAGCATTAAATACTAAACATACCGACGGCTGCCTGCAGAAAGACTCACAAATCATCCTGTTTATTTCATTCTCAAATTTTAGTGTGTGGCAATAAAAGAGCCACTGTGTTATCCATGACTGCTCTAAAATAAATTCACTAATCTTGCGGTCCAAAACTCTAACAGACCACTGTATTAATACACAAACCACTTTTTTTTACAAGCAGTAACAAGTACACTGTAATTTAATTACTTACAATTTTAGGCGTTTTTAAACTGTTTTTATTTTTCAAATTCTGCTACTACTGTTGTTTTTCTCAAATTCCACACAGAGGGGAGGGGAAAAAAGAGAAAATAAAAATAAATATATGCCCTATTGAAGGGCCCATCCATTTTAACAGGCTGAGTTTTTCTCAACATCAGGACTTACAGTAACACACAAGTAGAAATATGCATGCTCTGCCAGAACCCAATGAAAACATAATGTGATGCTGAACACACTCTGTAGAGGCGGGTGAATGTGAGTCTTGGTTAAAAAATAGATATATGAATAAGTAAATCCACATGGAACTACCTGGGATTTCGGCTACTTCAAAGTAACCATAGGGATTGTATTAAAAATATTGTAAAAAAGCAATCGAAGCAATATAACAATATAAGTGGCTTATTTGTTTTCCTCAGTCCTCAACTATGGACTTTTTACATTTGTGTTTACTATTGAACAAATAGTGCATGCGAAGTATGAAAAGTGAAATGCACTCAGGCAGGAATATTTGTAAGTCTAACTGGAGAAAGACGGCGATAAATCCATCCAAAGCCATGCAAGTTTTTGTATTGACAGAAGGCTAGTAAGAAGAGCAACAGAACAGAATTCCCTCAGAAGATTATTCTGGATAAGCCTGTGTGCTTTGGACTGTGAATTTGGCAATATGTAGCTAGGCAGAGAGAGCAATATATTGAAATGGACTTTTTACTTGTCTTTTTTCTCTTTTCACTGATCTGCAGCCTGAAACTGCCAGTGGGCATTGGTTTTGTATATTCAGCACCTGATTTGCTGGGCTAAGAGGAGCGGATAGGGACAGAGAAATGAACCGGGCTGCTGAATGGATCTGGCACTCGGTTTTGTTTGTAGGAGTGAGCTGTCAAGACAGAACCGTCCTCAGGGGGGCCCACAAAGAATGGGCACTAGTTCTTTTCTCTCCACCTCCATCTCTGTCTCGCTTTCTCTCTCTCTAGATGAAGGGACAACATAAAAATGCAATAACTGGCTTTTCCATCATGACCCACAGGGTTATTTTATCTTTCAGAAAGTGCTTATACAAGTTGAATGTGGCTACCTTTCCGGTCCGTCTTATACAATTCGATCGCTGCTTTCTATACTTTAGATCTATTAAATCTGATGTTTGAGGCACTGTGAGTACTTTTGAGAACTACAAACCCTTACCTTCCATACGTTAACAGCGACAATTTCACTGCTGAGAAACCAAAGCCAGATTTGTATTCAAATGGAGCTAAACACAATCTATTTCATTTTATAGTCTAATTCATAATATCAATCCTAATAACTAATTTAGTTGTCTTGCAAAACTAAGACTATGTTTTTGATGTAATATTCTTAACTGTTTGAAAGAAAAACAAGGCTGTTTAAGGGCTAATTTAATAGGTTAAAGTTATTGTATTTGTTTTTACGATGTTCTAACAAGCCTTTGCATTTATAAATTCATATTTTCTAAGCAATTTTCTACAAATATGTATTTGTTTAATCATAAAACAAGTAATGAAAGCTGAAAACTCTCAAACTGTTTATAATTATTTAAAAAATGTTCGGCGCCATTCCCCAAGCTATACGATGACGTTTTCATCCAGAATCATCTGTTTATCATGACAAAGTTTTAAGGAGAATTTTCAAATATTGTAAATGCAATTTGAGATATTTTCAAATATTTAAAAGGTTTTACTCTGCAAACTCTTTGGACCTTTAAAATGCAAAACACTAATGTGTGACCCTGGACAACAAAACTTATGGGTCAATTTTTCGAAATTGAGATTTTAACATCATATGAAAGCTGAATAAATTAAAGTTTAAAACTCTGAGGGTGCAAAATATCAAAATATTGAGAAAATCGCCTTTGAAGTTGTTAATCAGAGGCACTGTAGCAGGACATCCACTCACAAAAAAAAGTTTTTATATATTTACAGTAGGAAATTTACAAAATATCTTCATGGAACATGATCTCTACTTACTGTAATATACTGATTTTTGGCAATAATTTTGACCCATACAATGTATTTTTGTCTTTCACAAAAATGTTCTACATAAGACTTTGTGATCCAGGGTCACATACAATAACCAGCAGTGAATGTGAACTAAGTAAACCACAATCCGTTTTCTGTAGAGCCATACATAACAAGATAGCTCTAGCATCTCACCATATTTATCATTTTCAAGACTTCTGTTTAGCCTGAAAGCTATCAGAACCAGTGACCAGAAACTCTAGCAGAACATCTGCAGCCAGCCCATTTTGGCCCACCTCTCGAGCCTCGCGTGAGGTCTATCTGTCACCTCAATATCCCCATGCTATTCCCCCTGCCTCCTGGAGCATCTGGTCCCATCTCCATGGGGAAGCAGGCACAGGTCCACACTGCCTCCCGAGCCCTGCCACGGCCACTGCCACAGTATCAATTTATATCATATTAACTTTTCCCATGCAGCACCAGGTGCTCAATTAGGAGACAGGCCCAAGGCCAACAGCAAGCCAAAGCCATTCAATAAATCACTCTCCATTAGGGGCCTGGTGGCCCCTGCAAGTGATGTTCTGCGCCATGTCTTCCTGGAGCCGAAGGGGAACTCTAAATCCAGCTCTCACAAAAAGAAAACGGGCGAAAAGTATCATAGAAATGTCATGCGCACATCCCTCTGCAGAAGTTTCCGTAGAGGGACCAGTAAAACCAAGACTGTGAAATGTATCATTATAGTGGTCGACATTTACAATAATGAAGCCGAATACATATATGTTTATTTTAGATTGATTTAAGTGACTGTTCAGCATACAAAGGTAGCAAAACCTTCACAAGAAGTAAAAAAAACAACAACACAGTACTAAAATTATGGGTTTTTAAAGCCCTTCGAGGCAACGGCCAGATTTTGTCAGGACACTACTGTTTATACAGGGTCAAGGTACAGGACCTATAAATTCTAAGCAACATGGGGTAAACTATTACTTTTGGCTGAAACATTATTAAAACACTTATACTGGGCTACATAAACCAAAAGGTTAAAGAAATAGTGGCTTTATTCATGAGTGACCCATATATGCTCCCATAAAAGGCATCAAAAGTCTCATTGTCCCCTCTGACATGGGTATGAGCTTTTTATAGTCTCACCCTGACAGCCTCAGACATGCTCTTATACTTCCTAAACCATTAGTAATTGAAACCAGTACAGCTATATGACATTGTGCTTTATATTTTATCATTTCACTCCACTCACCAGAAAGCCGGATTCAGTTTGTAATCGTACCTGACAATACAGGATTGTTCATTTGAAACTCTTTACGATTTACCTAATGGAAGTCAGCTGCTGCCGTTTCCTGTCGAAAACGATCTCAATGTTGTTCCACCCGGACCTCTTCCAAGTAAAACAGGCTGACCTGTCAGTTTGGGAAAGATGGAAAGAGAAGAATTTGGGTAGGCGGGGGAAAATGAGATGAAGGGAGGGCTGCTCCGGTACAGAATATTTGTTTTACTTTGGGAAATTGTTAGACTGTTATTCTACACTTTTAACTCTGCTGTGAAGACTAAATACTCTGGAATGTGGGTGACATATTTTGGCATTCGAGACCAACGGCAAAGATTCTGATTACAGACATAAATGGCCATCAAATGTAAAATTAAACTGTATACAATTTGTCTAAGTCGAATAACATGTGATGTTTTGACTTAAAGGAAATAGGCCAAAAAAGCCTAAAAAATGCTGATAGTTAGATATTTACCATAGTGTCTGAGAAATATCAACAAAGAGACTTAGAAAATACATTAAAAAAATCTATAATAGACTTTAAAGCTGTCAAAATCGAATCAGCAATGATTATGTCATTTATAGTTCTTTTAACAATACAAGCAGAGCAAAAATATATACTGTACGTCATCATAATACCTGGTAACCTGGACACACTGAAAAGTGATTTGTCTTATTTTTTGCACTGTTTGCATACTGAATTGTGGTCTTGTCTTGCATATATTTTACACTGACTATGTATTAACTCTGGTGTGGAGCCAGCTGAAAACATGATGTGCTGAGCACCTTGACAACTGATGCAGCATTGCAAAGCCTAAACCTAAGCTTACCTCAAAATTCCACACTGTTCTATAGCAGCTTTGCAAGCACTCATGTCTCAGGAAATGCAAATTGGAATATTTTAGTTGCACATGGCAAGATATTTAGACACTGTTTATTTAATTACAATGTATCTATACATATAAAAAGATGTCAATTAAAATGTCACAGTTAAAATATTTGCATATTTTTAAGGAACACATTTGAAAAAAATGTAACAAGCAAACGCAAAAAGTAACTGCAATCTGTTGCATGCACTTTACATTTCATGACATCATCATCTCGCATATCACTAGTTAACAATTCATGACCTTAGTTTTCCCATTATTCCTTTACCTTGCTCTATCTCTTTATCTGTATAACACACAAAGGAATTCCATTATTTATGTTTATGACTTGACCTTCCAGTTTTAGCAACAAAAGCTCTATGCGCAATAAACTGGCAGATGCCAAACGAAACACTTTACATTAATAAAAATGCTTTACTTTATATGTGCCTGTGTAATTTACATATCAATGAAATTTACATCTTACATAGTTAAGGTTTCAGAGAAATAAGAGAAAAACATTAAACCCATAATTGGACCCATGAAATCACTGTCAACGAGCGAGGAACAATATCACAAGCATGCACACCTTTCCTAGCTGTGGAGGAACTGAAAATGTAAATGAGACAAGAATGCTTTCAGTCTTGTGACCCTGAGCCTCTCTTATCTCCGAGTGTCCTTTGCAACGGAACGCTGATTTTCATATACAATCCCACACACATACTGTAGCTGTCAGGCCTAGATGAATTTATGCTGATTAGCTAAGGGCCAGAAGGTACATCACCTATACATTCTTAACTGGAGATTAGAAGCTTTAGAGTGACTCCTTTTACTTTCTTCGTAAACATTTCTGAGTAATTAGAATGACACAGACATTTGCTAAATGTCCAGAGGAAAGCTTTTTTTCTCTTTAACATCATAATCTACCCAAAGTCATTTTTTAGAGTGAATGCTGTTATCTACAGTAATGGCTTACAAAACTGTCATGAAATCCAACCATTTCCACATTCTCATCACATTCTTTTAATGACAAAAAGGTAGTGTGGAAAGCTGCAGAAAAAAGATTTTTCAGTAAAGCACAATGCAATTCAACTGCATGAAATAAAAACAAATAACTTAACTTAATTTACTACACTTAAAGGGACAGTTCACCCAAAAATATTTTTATCATCATTTACTCACCCTGGAGTTGTTCCAAATCTGTGTAAATTTCTTTGTTCCGAAGAACACAGAGAAAGATATTTGGAAGAATGCTTGTAACCAAACAGTTCTTGGCCACCATTGACTACCATAGTAGGAAAAATGACAATGGTTGTCAAAAGTGAACCAGAACTGTTTGCTTTCCTGCATTCTTCAAAATATCTTCTTTTGTGTTCAACAGAACCAATGTTGGCCAAGAACTGTTTTGTAGCTATTCCCTATGTAACATATGGTGTTGACAGGAAAAGCAAAACAAGGAAGACTTATAATAATTACTGTACTAGCATCTGCGCAGCCATTACTCATTAAAGAGTACAAGATACTCCTCATCCAACCACCTTTAACGCACACACAAGCTCCACTCTCCACCAAACCCCACCATTCCAAATTCCCAACTCCAAGTCCAAACATAACAGAATTAAAACGCAAAGGAGTCACTGCAAGGCTTTCATCTAGCTGAGAAAAATATAAAATAACACTTAATTCTAACTCACTTCTCACGCAAAGCTGGGAACCAAAAATCAGTTTCAGTTAATGCCAACAAAATGTATTTATGTAGTTCCAAAATAAATGTATTAAGTAAGTTTATTGAATTAAGTTAATTTGACAAATTTAAGGGAATAGCACACAATAAAATTAGGTTGCATTATCTCATTAAGTAGATTGAAAAGTGTTTTTTTGAGTGAAATAAATGTTGGTAAATATATAAACATTTCAAATAAGTCAATGTCGTTCTGTCAGGGGAACACGTTTCAGTATTCAATCACTTTGCTGTTAGAGGTAACTGTCATAGGACAATGTCACTTTGCATCAAATAATTTTGAAGGTTTCTTCTATAGACCTGTTTGGATGACGTAAAAAAACGCTGGTTGACATACAGAAAACTTCCTGTTTCAGTTACGCAAACGTTTGAACAAAATACAACCAACAGAATATTAATAGCCGATTTAAAATGTTAAGCAAATATCATTAAGATTTAGTTAGATATGTAAGATTTAAAAAATATAAATAAATAAACAAAAAGTGAAACAGGAAGTGCTTCTGGACCAGTGTTTACAACTTGCAAAGTGGTCTATAGGACAAGAAAACACGATATCTTCATAACATTGAAACCTGAAGACTAAAATTCTCTAAATTAAACAAAACTAAAGGGTGCTAACATTGTCATCCATAAAGCAAGTACATATCTGTCAATATCTCAAAAAGGTGTTGTTTTATATCTTTTTAAGAGTCAAGAAACGTCCATAAGAATTTCCTTAAGACATTCTACGTGTGGGAGGAGCTTAAGTTAATGGCTTGGCACAGCATCAACCCAAGCATCCCTCTGTCTGAACATGATTCGGTTGTGAAGTAGAGAGTATGGAATAAGATATAAAGTCCTGTGGTCCAGCAAGCCATCTGGACCATCAAGGAAGGAGATCACACAGATGATATAGCCTGTAGCACTCATCACTATCACTGTACAACCCATATGGTCTCAGTTTTCTGTAGAGCACAAAAAAAGAGAGACGATGCTTGGAGCATGAATAATAATCCAAAAATGCTGGACAATGAGGTTTTCCATATTCACAATTCCTGGGATTTGGATTAAATCAAACAAAAACATGATTGGGTCCATTTGGCAGAATGTTCAATAGCGCAAACAGCTCGTGCAAAATATAAATAAATAAAGACTAGCAACCGCTTTTGCTTTCTTATCTTCTGTGTTCTTCAGTTGGGGATAGAGACATCGACTGGCCACGGCTGACCGAAGCTGTCGCTTCTGCTGTGTTTTTCCTCCTCTGGCGGACCCCGTAGGAGCTGCTCACCCCTGCCACAATACGTTGACCTGAGATCAGCCCGCACCGTATGGTCATTACCAAGGGATCAGTCTTGGGGGTCACCCTGACCTTTAGACATTATGGAGGCTAGAAACAGAGCAAAGGCACATGCCAACAGTCACTACATCACCTCACAGAACACACAAGTAAAAATAGATGCTGTCCACAAACAAGAACACACCGCTCTATAGATCAGACGGGAACTCTCGAGCACACTCAAATTCCTTCAGACTACTCGTGGATATTTCACAAGAATAAGGTTGATAAATAATATTACCTGAGCATCTAAAAAAAAGCATGACCCGGGTAATTTCCTGTCTGATGTGAATTAATAATGTTTCCTCATTAGGCACCATTGAGAGGTGGATTGGACGAGTTCCGTCTCCGGAATAGTTGAATTAATTAGATGTCACCCTAAAGAAGTAAATAAGACATACCGTCACTATAATGACTATAGAGAGCTGAGAAACGAGATGATGAATTAATTGAAAATCAATCAACTCGGTTGATGAAAGGTCCTTTTTAACTATCCATAACAAGCCAGGAACAGCATCAATAATGGAGGAGATTAGATGTCCCTGAGACATATTTGAGATCCCTCTGTGTATGGACCTGCTTGACCCGTGAGCTGTTGCGAAAGCGAGAGCAACAAAACACAACTCAAACTGTTCAATGTCAAACAAGGCTCAATCCGTCTCTCGCTAAAGAGGATACATAAACAAAACTGTAACACACTGTACTCTGACAGACTGAATAGACTAGGGTAGAACAGTGTTCGAGACAAGGTTACTAACCGAATGGAAATAGTGTACCACAATGTTCCTACAGGGTTCTATAAAATGCTCAGATCTAATGGATATTAATATGCTCAAAGTGTTGAAGAGAAATGTGCTCATCCTTTACAAGTACATGTAAAGGATTTTATCCTTCATGATGTCTGAGAAAAGCACAGACACTTACATCCAGATAAGCACTTTTAAAAGCTTAATAGCTGATGGTATAGAGAGCTGTGATGAGTGTGAAAAAAACCCCCACAAACATTAACATAAAGCTTACAGTATACAAACAGCCACTTAATTCTGATTTTATGCTTTTAATGAAGACATGGAATGTATGAGTCATTGAAGGTTAGCACGAAATAAAGATGCTGTACCATTTGAAAAAGAGTCTCTAGACTTATTTTATGTCTATCTACAAATATTTCATGATGTCAATTGAACTTTAACAACAAATATCATTCTGGAACTCAGTGTGTACTAAATAGATGTTTAGAGAATGTGTTTGGGTGAACTGTCCTTGTTTAGACAGGCCATCACCGCACCTCTGCCACCCTGCTGGTTACATGTCAGAACAGTTTGGCTGAGCCAATACCCAACAGGCCACAACTCAAGCATCTATAAAATGAATATGCATAATGCCGAAGTTGAAAAAAAAACAGCAATTCCTGCACATGGCACAAAATGAATAAATAATGCGAATGAAAAAAAACGGGCATCTCAAATTGTATTTCTCCTCTACTCTGGAACGTGTCAGAAACAACTTTAATACAAGCCACTGTGAGACGTGAAAAAAGAATACACGTGTCTGAATATTATCAAAGAAGTGCAGAGCGGATACCGGGCCCAAACCTATAACATTCATTTTAGTAAAAAGATCAATAGGTCTAGCACAAAGAACCTAACGGGGAAAATAGGTTATGTTTTGGAGTTGCAAAAACAGCATGAGGGAATAATGTAGAAAAAAGGTCATAAAAGAGGCTGCTATTTGAGGAAGAGCATAATGACATGAGGCTGGGGATAAGAGTGCAATCATCAGGATAAACAATAACACTGAAGAGGCTACACTCAGGGTTGATTAGACGATTCTACCTCTCATCAACCCCTGACACACTTCGGATGAGACGTCCGTGCCGTGACCCCTTCATCTCCGTGTAGAAGTTGAAGTCACTCCCACATCAGCAGACACTCAAGCAGGGAGAGCTGCCGTTCTCTCAAGTATACAGTCCTACATTAAGCCTCTTCGGACCACCCTCACGCTGCAGAATAATGTGCTAATTTATCCCTCAAGTGTGACACATAAGAACAAATATAACATTTTTGAACATTGGTTTATCTCCAGAGCTACTCGTTATGGTAGCCATTTAAGATGGAAAATCAATACTGACATAATGGCATTTTGAAGGGTCCAAAACCAGGACTGACTCTTAACTCATTATTTTTTTAACCTGTTAAACTCTAGGCCATTTTTTGGATTTCCGCCTGAATTTGGCATGCCCAATTTTAAATGCACACCATATCCACATACAGTGGTGTAAATACAACATTTTGGTGTCAAATTCCAGGAAACCCCTCCAAATTTCATAAAACATTGCTGACAGTGATAAACATTATTGTATGTGTTGTCCTAAAAGACACAAAAATAAAGGCGCTTTTTCTTTTTTTTTCTAAAGTCTGTTTTTGAAAGTGTATTACTCTGAGCCTGAGGGGCCCAGGGACAGGTCTCAACAAATAGAGGAAAAAGGATTTTTTTCTCTATCATGTGGTGTTCTTGGTGTTGAGTTTGCTCGTGGTGAACACAAACATCCCAGCTAACATTCCAGAAGTATCTGGACCGGACCATATTTGTTGCCACGAAGTACCATAATAACGTTCCAATAGCGTGCCTATTTGGACAAATGAGGGGTCTACATAGAGGTCAGAGTCTGAGCTTCCGTTTAATATGTATCTCATGTGGACAGACAGAGGTTCAGATATTTTACTGAATTTTTAACTATCCAAACTTTTATGACACATTGCTGAAGCAGCACGTTGATGGGAGACACAGGAAGCGGATATTTAACTTTTAAAGGTGTCATGAACTGGGCTTATTTATTGTTTTATACTTTTGTATGAGGTCTACTTATGACGTTCGCATGGTTTTTACATTCAAAAACATCAAAATCAATAAGTAATAGGCAATTTTCTACCCGGGTTTTGAGGCTGGCTTGACAAACGTTCGGTTTTAATGGGCGTGCCGCATTGAAGACTTGGAAGTAAACGCCCACTGCTATGATTGGATAGCAGTTTGCATAGTAAACTTAGTTGGAGCCTTCTGTGAATTTGGTTAGAGACGTAACATTAGGTTACACTTAGTACACTTAGGTTACCGCACCTACTCGCATGGGATTAGTATTATCTGGGGACTACTTACTTCCCCACATCTGTATTTCATGTGGCGCATTCGCACAGGATAAATGAAGCTTGTGATTTTACTCAAATTTACTGACTTATTTCCCAGATGTGATGGCAAGGCGTTGCGTATAGTTTGTTTAGCCAATAGTTGTATGGTGTTTAATGATATCCATACCTGTCAGCATTTGAGACCCGTTATTGCTAACCGGACAGATCACCACGATTGCGGGTCTCAAATGTTACGAGAGTTTCCATGATAAATATACAAACGGGAGACTCCCGGTAAATTATGACCCAGCAACCGAAATAATACCAAAACACTTCAAAACAGCCACCATTATTCGCAAACGGTGGATAAAACCTTGAAAAATTATATATGAGCCCGCCAAATCACAGAGATGCTGATTCGCACGGGACTAATATTATCACAGGACCTCGGTGTTTGTCAAAATATGGTATGTAATATGTGGGGGAATTTTTACTTTACAAATTACAGACATGGCCGATTCGCACGGGATTAAGTTCACAGACAACCTCTGCAATTATTACAAATGGCTAGAGGTCTCCAGGTAATACTAATCCCATGCAAATAGGGCTCAGGGCATATCAAGCGATCTCTGACAAAGCAATAGTGACGCATAGTACAAATATGTTTTACTCACATAAGATTGCTGCACCATTCCTATCGGATCCAATATTGAAGGCACAGCACTGCTTTTTAATTTTAGTCTCTCCGCAAATCCATTGTCGACCTGTGCCTTGTTCACGAAGGAATCCGTGGTAATGTTTTACCCACGTGAGCTGGAATGTCTTTAAAAATAAACTTCAACCACTCATTACTAATGTCGTAATCCGAAGGAAGGTTATGCAGTGACTGTGTTCTTCCACAACCAGGCACTGACTGCACAATATTTTGCGATCTGTAACAGCATGCTTATTGCTTGCTCGCTCTGGTTCCGTGCAACTTGTGTTACTTCAGTACTGTCATGCACGAACCAGTGGGCAGGCCTAAAGAAGTAGTTGTGTGATATTCTTCTGTGGAGGTGGTGTTCAACCTATTAATGAAGTCATAGATAGGTGCATTCCAGGACCTGGCATTCGCTGTGCCTGGTGTCAATAACAGTTGTAATTTCAGTAACAAGGGCGTTTTCAGTTCTGACACTTACAGGATGTTCGCTTGAATAAGATTGCCTCTTATATAACAAAAGCTCAGGTTACAATTGATGTCTTAATTCATCGCTCCTTTAAAACCATGAAAAGAGTCTGAAAACAACAGTTAGCTTAGATATTCGATGGATGTGTTGTTTGTTTACAAATATAAATTTCATACATCATAATTCATTCGACTTGCATTCGATCCGTGGTAAAATATCAATAAATCCAACTGGAGATCTATATTCTGTAGAATAAGAGCTTTCATTTGATATATAACTTGAACAACTAGACAGAACCTTCATAATGTAAGCACATTAAATCCAACCTTTACCAAGCTTCTGACAGACACAAGGCCATAGGTGGGATTTGATGTTTTATACTACCATTTAAAAGTTTAGCGTGACTTAGTTTAGGGTCATTTTTTACATTTTAGAATAATAGTACTCATCACAACTGTAGAATAACACAGTAGTAACAAATAGCATGATGAGATCTCATCCTGAGATGATTTTTAAAAAATATTGAAAAAGTTCCTATCTGTTCTGGGCTCTTATATATTGCTTCCCTTACAGTCCATATCAAGTAAAAAAAAAATTTAATAAATAAAGAGTTTTTTTTTTAAAAAAAAAAAACATTTGTACAATTATAATTTTGCGTACAAAAATAATTTCAGACATTTAGTAACATGCTTTCAGTTAAAGAGACAGTTCACCCAAAAATAAAAATTCTGTAATCATTTACTCACCCTTGAGTTGTTCCAAATCTGTATAAATTTCTTTGTTCTGATGAACACAGAGAAAGATATTTGGAAGAAACAGTTCTTGGCCACCATCAACTACCATGTAGGAAAAAATGATATGGTAGTCAAAAGTGCCCCAGAGCCCAAGTTTGCCATTATAATTTTTTCTTCTTTTGTGTGCAACAGAACAAAGAAATTTACAAATAAAATTTTCCTTCTGTGGTAGTAGTTTCTTTAAGTGACCCGAAACTTGACCACCAGTGTAAATCATGTTATTTTTTAGCCATCAGTTCTTCAGGTTCACTGAATAAAGACCACACTAATCCTCTGAACCCAAGCCAAGTCTTGGCAGCACAATGCCATCAGAGCCCACAGCGAGAGGACTGGTGAGTTTTCAGCATGTGTCTGGCATGAGAAACTGTCCCGACAGGTTATCTGCTCTGAGGCAGAGATAATCAAGAAAGCAGAACTGTCTCTGGTAAGGAAGTGATGCTATTCCCAATCAGCCAGACCTCTGCATTGGGAAATCTATGCCGATCTGTCACTCAGTACAACTCTGTGGTCTTATTGACAGCTAACATGTCTCCCGGCAAATAAATTCAGCTGGGCCGCGACAAGTGGTGACATTTCTGGGTTAGCACGTTCTCTTGAAATTATAAGACACGGAAGTTGAGAATAGGGAGCTGAGAGTGTGCCCTCATTACGTTCATCACAAGTATGGGTTATATTGGCCATGCAAATTGCAGCGATTTTTCCTCTGTTTATTATTTTTTGTTGACCGGTCGCTTGAGTCACAGATATGGGTGGTAAGATATTGTGTTTAACATTCAGTGCTCATTGTTTGCCAGCGGGATTTATCTTTCCCTCTAGATCCGCGCGCTAAAGAAGTGACTCATAAAAGCCGCTTGAGAGGTTAAATGCATGTAATAAAAGCTTATGACAGCTGTCTAAAGACGCTCTTTTGCAACCTCTAAAATTTTAAGCATGATATTAGGCTCGCAAAAAGCAAACAACGCACCGTCATAAATAAATTCCAAATACAGCCGGGATAAAAAACGAAACATGTTAATCTGCGTTCAAAAGTAACTGCACAGACTAATCTCATGATTGACAGACCATGTAGTCTGGAAACTGCACAGCAGCTTTGGGAGGTGTTACATCAACAATGTAGTCTCTCTGGGAGTTCTTGTGGGTTGTGGCAGTCTGTTTAGATTCCTGACAACATGACAGTTCACCATCATAGTCCTACAGTGTGCTTCCCAGGGACCGACGAACACTAAAGATTAATTATACGATTAGCAATGCCTCTGCACATTTGTGAGGCCTTCAAGATTTAAACAGAGCACATGAAATATCCTATAATAGCACTCTGTCTATCAGATGCCAATAAAGTGTGCAATAAAGTTGTCAAAATGGGAGTTGAGAGGTTTTTTCACCATAGGAAACGCATTGCCTGTTTATTACTGACATTACTGAAATTTGGGTACCTCAGTCTTCCCGTGGCAGACTTGTATTACAGAGGGCCAGATGGGTTGGTGGACATCTTCACTGTCACCTGGTATCAAGTCTCCAAAGCCACCTCCTATATCCATCCATTCTCCAAAGCTACTTGTCCTCTGCTGAGATGCTGGAGGGCAGGAGAAGTATGGTGGGAATAACCCTGGACATACGGCCAGTCCATCACACTCATCTCAATTCAATTTTTAATTCTATTCATTTTTTTATCTAGCGCTTTTCACAATTCTCATTGTTGCAAAGCAGCTTTACTGTACATAGATTATAATGAAAAGGAAATAATAGTAATAATGTTAATAGATAAATAAAAGAACAACAATTTTATGTAAATAAAATACATGGTATTACTGCAAGTTATTCTCTAAGCAATGTACATTAATTAAACTAAACTGAGATAAGTACTGTATTTGATTGTAAGAAACCGCCAATTATGGCAATTATGTGCATAATATTATAATATGTGTGATATTTACAAGACTTACATCTACATTTAGTACCTACCTGTATTCTTTCAGCTCAAAGTACCAAAATCTTAAACTGCACATGAGGAATATGAATGGGCCTGTAAGACCAGTTACTGATAGTCTAAGACACACAAAAACTGTAATCCTTCATTAAATTATTATTGTAAATACACTACAGATGTTATAAAAGAGACCTGCATTTATTAACCTAAACATTTAAATCAGAGATACCGAGACCCATCACTCATCTAATGAAGCATCCATCATCCAGCATCCATAGGGATTTACAGGACGAGAGCAGCAGCATATATAAATCGCATTACAGTCTATATCCTATCCCATGATTACAGGAACAATCCTTTTGTTGAATCTTTAAAATGCCACGTGACGATATCCCATTCATTAAATCAGAGGGCATTCCCTGTAAGAGTTTCTGGCAGTGTTGCTTACTATCTACTTCTCTGTTGCAAGTATGTAATCTGACTCGAGCAATGAAGCATAAAGCATATAATGATTTTGTGTAGATAGTTGCGGATTTGACGCGATCTGAAAAAGCCTGAGGATGTAAAAGCTTGCCGGTAATGAAGCTCTTATTCAGTAATGAATAAAATGAAGAATAATGATCCTCGGCCTGCCCCGACAAAAAAACCTGCGATGAAAAATGTCTCCTATGTAATGCAAACAAAAACTTTACATACATGACATACTGTATATTTAAGTTTCTTTGCTAAGTGAAATATAACAGATGCTGGGCGCATGTAATTATTTTCATAAATACCGCAGTAGACGACAGTAGAGGAGGGTAGTAAAAAAAACTAACACTCTCTCTTTCTCTCAACAGGTATTGGTCTAGCTTTTGCTGAAAGTAGTAACTTTGTATTAGCACCTATTGTATTATTGCTCCTGTATGACATATCGCTTATTGCTCCCTGAACTCTCTGTAAGTCGCTTTGGATAAAAGCGTCTGCTAAATGACTAAATCTAAAATGTAAATGTAAAATGTAGTAAACTTGGCCACCATCTACACCCACCAGTCTCAGTCTAAATCATATTTTACACACTGATTGCATCTAATTTCACCTATTGTAAACAAACATTTATCCAAAATGTTTCCCACAGTGCAACATGATTGTTTTTAGACTTTTGCTCTTACCTGCATATTTATGTTGCAGTACATCAGTAATCTGTGTAGTAAATTTAGGCAGGCAGATCTGGTATAAAGAGTAAATGAGGAACAATGCCCCACACATGTCGTGCCTCGTGAGGATTTTTAAGATGGAAGAGACCACTAAAGCTCGTTTTTTCATATTGGCATCATGAACATTGTAGCAGCAGCCATACACTCAACTTTCAAGAGTATTTCCTTAGATTATAGGCCATACATTATAAAACGGTTATTAAGAAAGGGCCATTGAGAACTATTACAAACATGATTGTCATTAATTCTAATTTGAGTATGGAAGGGAGCCGCATTTACATACTAAGTGTGACGTTCTGCAAAACTAGGCTCCACCCGTAAATTCTACAGCACTGCTTCCCAATCTGTGACTCCCTTCCCTTGCTCCACACACACTGTTCAGATCTTATAACCACCATACCTCTGGAGATACATTTACATTCAAATCCAGCTTAAAAGCACATCACAGCTGGAATCCGCAACTTTTGCACTACATCATCATTTCTGTTTAAAACGTAAAGTTGCAGGTTACTTAGAGTAATTATCTTTAAGTGGGTTGAAGTAAAATGAGGTCAAAATGACCTTTTCGCAAATCCAACCTGACATCTTACATTTTAATTTTTTATTATAAGCTTACAGATGCAAATAAGTTGTAAGGTATAGAGACAGTTTATTTGAACTAAAACATGATCCTCTCCACCTCAGTCAGAGGCAAGGATGCTCCCGTGCTTCGGGCCGAGGTCGCCACCCTTCTGGCGAAGGAAGCGATCGAGCTAGTCCCTCCAGCCGAGATGTTCAGTGGGTTTTACAGCCCGTACTTCATCGACCCCAAGAAAGGCGGGGGGTTGCGCCCCATCCTAGATCTGCATACCCTGAACAGGCACCTTCACAAGCTGCCGTTCAGGATGCTCACGCAGAAGGGGAGGACACTGTACTGATATGCCTGTCCCTCAAAAGCGAACCGTAGGAACGGTGGGTGACGAGGGAGGATCGAGACATGAAAGTACGCGTCCTTCAGGTCGATTGCCATGAACCAATCCTGACATCTGATAGATGTAGGGCCTGCGCATTCTCAACTATTTCGACGACTGGCTCATCTTGGCACACTCGCGAGATCTGTTGTGTACACACAGGGACCTGGTGCTCCGGCACCTAGATCGTGTGGGCCTACAGGTCAACCGGGAAAAAAGCAAGCTCTCCCCCGTGCAGAGCATCTGTACTCGTCTCTGTCTCCATGACTGCACGACAGACTACCGAGCGTGCACAGTCAGTGCTGAACTGCTTGAACCTTTTCAAGCAGCCAGCGGTCCACCTGAAACTATTTCAGAGGCTCCTGGGGCACATGGCATCCTCGGCGGGGGTGGTCCCCCTCGGGTTGATGCATGCAAGACCGCTCCAGCACTGGCTACAGAGTCGGGTTCCCTGGAGAGCGTGGCACACCGGCAGCAGGCGTATGGTCATCACGCCTCTCTGCCAACGCACCCTAACCCCCTGGTCTTCAATGACCTTTCTGCGGACAGGGGTCCCCTTTGGGCAGGTTTCGAGGCACGTCGTGACGAAGACGGAAGCCTCCCTGCAGGGTTGGGGTGCTGTGTGCAACGGGCACGCAGTGTTGGGGAGATGGATGGGCCCCCGCCTGCATTGGCATATCAACTGCCTAGAGTTGTTGGCTGTGCTACTTGCACTGAAGAGGCTGCAACCTCTCGTGCAGGACAGGCACGTGCTGGTCCGGTCGGACAGCACAACTGCCGTGGCGTATATCAACCATCAGAGTGGCATTCGCTCACGATAGTTAACACAACTCGCACGACACCTCCTCCGGTGGAGTCAACAGGTGAAGAAGTCCCTGCGAGCCACACACATCCCGGGCGACCTGAACCAGACAGCCTGACGCACTCTCTAGTCAGTCGACGCCTCGCAGAGAGTGGCGACTCCACCCCCGCGCAGTCCAGCTCATTTGGGTGCAGTTCGGGCAGGCACAGGTAGACCTATTCGCCTCCATGGACACCACCCATTGCAAGGACGCCCTAGCACACAGCTGGCCGCGGGACAAGCGGAAGTACGCCCTTCCCCAAGTGAGCCTCATTGCACAGGTCCTGTGCAAGGTCAGGGAAGAGGAGCATCAAGTGTTGCTAGTTGCACCGTACTGGCCAAACCGGACTTGGTTCTTGGAGCTAATGCTGCTACGGCCAACACCTTCGCAAGGTTCTACAGCCTCCGCGTGGAACCGGTGTCAGCCCGAGTCTTGCATGGTACCAACAGGTAAGACCGGCAACCGGTAGGGTGTACGCCTGTGAAAGCACCTTCCCCCCTCATAGGTGGGTCAAGTGTGCTATTTCCGCCTCCCTTCTTCCCCCACCGGGTGAAGAATAGGCATTCCATCCATCACTAAGGACTTCCTGGTGGCGGGCTGGGTGGAGCAGCCCTGCTTCCTCAGGCCGGGTATCAACTGAGTTATCTAGCGTATGGCTCTAACCGGACCTAGTGCCCCACACGTAGTAACCCCCCAGCAGGGTGGTTCCGTCTGATGTATTTTCTTGGTCTGGTTACCAGGTTGGTAACCCAGGACCTCCCCTAGGTGGGCCTCCACCTCTTGCGTTACTCCCTTACAGTCCGCACACTCCTCCCCTGTCGGCGAGAGCGTGTTGGTGTCTCCACTGAATTCCTCCCTACGGTAGGAAGTGGCCTCCGTAGCGTGTTTCCTCAGCAAGGAAATAGCGCTTCCCCAGTGGCCCTTACAGTGCCAGGCGGCTTCTCGCCATTAGAGAAGGAAGGCCTCCGCCCATGACGGCCGGTGGCAGGGGCTCCCTTCCTTTTTTCCAAAAAAGCTCTGGGACCCCCTACCTCTCCACTGGATGGTTACAGTTTCGCGCTAGAGCTCACTTCTGACACACCCAGGCCAGTCAGAGTCGCTTCGCTAGAGATTGTGATGCAGCACAGCGCAGTGGCGTTTTCCATAGGAACCCCATCTGTCGGTTCAACACACGTCGAGAGACCGACAGAAAGGGAACGTCTTGGTTACGGATGTAACCTCTGTTCCCTGATGGAGGGAACAAGACGTTGTGTCCTTCATGCCACAATGCTTGCCGCCCGCTGCAGCAGTCGAGAGAGGCTCTCAGACTCCTCAGCCCAAAAGGTGAATGAATGCAGCACGCCGTCTCCCTTTTATACCCAGATATCCGGGGCGGAGTCCGGCATGCAAATTTAATTCACAGCTGAGGAGAGACAATTATTAACTGACTATTTCTCAGGGGTAAGGACTCCTGACAGCGAAGACCCTTTTCCAACCTTATTGTTGACTCCAAAGCTTGATGAATGTGTTGGTTTGTTTTTTAAAACTGTAATCTTTGTGCTGTGATTTTACTTTAGCTACTGGGAAATCACTATATAAAGTTTGTGTGTTTGCTTTTAATAAGAAGGTTTTAGAAAACAAGGTGGATACACCATGGCGTCTGTTTTTTTAATTTGGACGAAGATGTTAAACCAGAATGGAGGGTCTTGTATAAGCCACCGTTAACTAAGAGAGTATGGGATATGCAGTGGAGGGTTCTACATGGAGCAATCGCTGTTAACGCTTTTATTTCGGTTTTAAACCCTGAGATCAGTGCTGAACGTCCCTTTTGTTTTATAAGAGAAACTGTATTTCATGCATTTACACAATGTTTTAGGTTGGAACCTCTTTTTACTACATTAAGAAATCTTTTTAGTTGTTTTAATGAAATGTTCTCTCTCGAAACTTTTGGGTGTTAAATATGCACGGAGTAGGTGTCTTGATTGTCAATTACTTAACTTTACTGTTGGTCAAGCAAAACTAGCTGTGTACACTAGTAGAAAAAACTAAATTGAGCAAAAACCTGGACAAGACATCAGTGTGTTGTTGTCAGCCTTTCTGAAATCCAGAGTTTTGATTGATTTCAATTTCTATAAATCTATGGATGATCTTACTTTGTTTGAGCTGAAATGGTGCAGAAAAGGTGCTTTGTGTTCTGCGGTTGTAGAAGATAATCCTGTTTTTATGGAAGTTAACTGTGAAATGGTGGAAGAGCAGATAACTTTTAAAGTACCCCTGAAAAGAGGGATAAATAGTAAAGGTTGTGAGACCAAAATGGCTAAGAAAAGCGAAGAGCAGGAAGATGAGGAGTTGGATACAGGGAGTGATGGCGAATCGTATGATTCCAGTGTGGCACTTTCACAAAGTGAATTTGTTGGTCGTAACTATGGGCTTGATGATATCAAGTTATTTCTTAGATCAACTAAAAACAAAAGAGGTGTATGTGTGAAAGAGTACTTCCCTGACCTTAAACAGCTAAGTGATAAAACAAAAAGCCACAAATAAAGAAATGTGTCGTTTAAAGAAAATTGTGAGGAATGTCAATGTTATGTTGAATAATGACACCTGTTAATATGGAAGGTGGGATGTTTTTTGTTTAATTTCTCACTTGCTAGCCATGAGTGAAGTCTATTTGGCAACATTGAATGTTAATGGTGTAAGAGACATTAGAAAGAGAGCGATGCTGTTTGAATTAACAATTTCTTCAACATCATATGTGGCTTTTTTACAAGAAACTCACAGCGATTTGGGGAATGCTGCTGATTGGGGGAGAGAATTTGATGGTGTCTCTGTGTTAAGTCACAATACTTCTGTAAGTGGGGGGGTTGCTATTTTGTTTACAAATAATTTTGTCCCGTTTCATATGATGTTGAAGAAATTGTTAAAGGAAGACTTTTAAAAGTTAAAGCTATTGTGGAAGACCATGTGTTCATTTTTATTTGTGTATATGCTCCTACTGCACCAGTAGAAAGAATGTTATTTCTAGATACATTGTGTTTGACTCTTCAAAATGACTGTTCTGGAAGTTTTTTGTTCCTTGGTGGAGATTTAAATTGTACTGAGCTAGATCTAGATAGAAATCATATTGAGCCTCATCTAGCTTCACGTAAACGTCTTATTTATTAATTATGTCATTTCAAACTTGTATGACTTTTTCTTTCTTTCTTTCTTTCTTTCTTTCTTTCTTTCTTTCTTTCTTTCTTTCTTTCTTTCTTTCTTTCTTTCTTTCTTTCTTTCTTTCTGCAGAACACAAAAGAAGATATTTCACAAAAGAAGATACTGTTGGTAACCGAACAATGGCAGCACCCACTGGTTTCCATTGTATAGACACAAAACCAATGCAAGTCAATGGGTACCGCCATTGTTCGGTTACCAACATTTTTCAAAATATCTTCTTTTGTGTTTTGCAGAAGACAGAAAGTCATACAGATAAAAAATGACAAGAGGGTGAATAAATGATGAATGTTCATTTTTGGGTGAACTATCCCTTTAATGACTGCAGCTTTAACATTTACTGCATTAATGCACTTTTATTTCAGTTCTTTGTATTCTTATTTTTATGCACATTAAAATCTATTTCTTATGTTGTTTTAACTTATCTTCTCTGTTATTAGCATTTTTAATTATTCACATCATTCATAGCATAGCATTCACATCATTCACATTATCTTTTGGTGATTTTGTTTTGTTTTTGTGAATAATTCCTATGTAAACTACTTTGGTTTACTTTTATATAAATTACCTTGCTTTTTTGATAACACCAGATTAATGAGAACAGTTTTGCTCTGCAATAAGAGAACTCTGCATAAGGCACCCTTAAAGTGATACTTCACCCAAAAATAAAAATTCTGTCATCATTGACTCACCCTCGAGATGTTCCAAATCTGTATACATTTCTTTGTTCTGATGAACACAGAGAAAAATATTTGGAAGAATGCTTATAACCAGACAGATTTTGCCCCCCATTGACTCCCATAGTAGGAAAAAATACAATGGTAGTCAAAAGTACCCCAGAACTGTTTGCTGTCCTATCTTCAAAATGTCATCTTTTGTATTCAACATAACAAAAAAAAGATAAAGTAAGAGTCAATGGGGGAAAGATCGTTTTGGTTATAAGCATTCTTCCAATTATCTTTCTTTGTATTCATCAGAACAAAGAAATGTTTATAGATTTGGAACAACTCGAATGATTAAATGATGACAGAATTTTCATTTTTGGGTGAAGAATCCCTGCTTAGATATTCAAACTAACTTTTATTTTGCTCTACATATTACACCTATCACATATTTGTGATCAATCTATCAACTTTAAAAGGCAGACCTTAAATTATCAATGTCATTTACTAAGCCACATAATTATAAACCTTTCGGAGCATGGATCTACCAGTGGAAGCCCTATTCATTCTCTGCCTCCTTCCTCTATCACCTCTGGCTAGCATGCATTACACACTGGCAGAAGTTAGTCATTTTATAGTAGTCACCATGCTGGTCCTTTGGCTATGAGGCTGCTTTCACATGTCTCTGCTGGAACACAAGACTAAGGCTGAGTCCAAGCCTCTTCAGCAGAAACCTGCTTCTGGCTAGGTGTCTTGCAAGCCTGCTGTTTACAAGCTTCTGCCCAGGGAAGAACTGACACAAACAAACAGCCCAATACAAACCCTGAGAGATAATCCCCTACTACAGCAGCTATCGCTAGAAACAGGAAAAATCTTTGACTACATAACTCTGGCCAGAAATCTCACAAATCAATAAGTAGAATAAATAAATAAGAGGTTTAAAGTTACTCAAGAAAACATGTAGTGATTAAATGATCATTAACAATTTATCCCACAATCTACAGTGATGCGAACATGAATAAATGGGTAATTGACAAATGATCTGTAAATGTGTCCTATGGTGTAACAGCAAACAAAATTGAAAACAAACTGTTAATAATATATTATTTTATATGATTAATATGTATATTTACAATATGATGTAGCATACAAGATTTATCTTCATTGTTCATTTTTGCTATGTCACACCTAGGACACGTGTACAGATTATGTGTCAAAATGTAAAATCACGCAACATAAGGTACAGTATATAAAAGGAAATCACTGAATAAAAATAAGACATCCTCAAAATTATTTAGCCAAGATGAGGTTTCTCACAATGTTTGTGAACAATTTAGTGAGAAAAGCACTGACACAAAAGCATGAAAGAAAGTTACATTACACCGACGTGACCGACGTGAAATAAAAACACCAAAACAATATAAATAAAACACAAGACAAAGCCCAAGAGACAAATGGGTTGTGATCTGAAAACATATTCTCCTTAATCCATATTTGGCAGACGCTTTAATCCAAAGTGACTAACATAGCACTGTCCTACACATTCATTCATTCACATTCATCATTTTTGACTATATGCAATCCCCTTGCCTCAAACCCATGACTTTGGTGTTGCTAGTGCCATGCTCTAACCACTGGGCCACAGGAAAGCTATTAAAGTTGGAATTTAGTTTGTGAGCTGTAAAACTAACCTAAACATGACTTGACAACACATGCTCACTCCCGACTCGTCACATACGCTCGGTCAGCGCCCTTCGGTGTCACTTTTGAACGCGCAGGGTAGGCTACTCCTTTGGCGTCGTTTTTTGAAGTGAAGGGCATGCGAATTTCACCGTCATTATGAAAATGTATATTAGATATAACGTTAATTTGCAATGATGATGTTTCGGGGTTTAAATTAAGTTTAATGGCCAGGATAATTGCGTTTACATGACACTATTCATATAGTTTGAGCAAGTAATGTAATAGTTTATTTATCGTAATATAAAACACATAATACAAGCAGTCACAATGTCGTTCAAAAATACAGATATTCCAAGGGTACCAACACGAAACGATCGATTTGTGTATGAGGAACAGATGCGAAAGCGATCACCGTCCGCCGTAAATCTGAAGAACGACGTTCAAAATTTGCCGCCAGAGGAAGTTACGTCAGCTTCGATGCCATTGGCTCTCCCGTGTCTCGTGACCGATCGCGTCATTTCGTTGGCTTTGAACGTGAAACGGTATTGGCTTCCGCAATCAACTGCATCTAGCTGTTCCGGTTTATCTTTTGAATGGGAGCAGACTTCATGCATTCACAGATGCGCACGGCATCTTCATGTAAAGTTATCGTACGGCTTTGGTGCAAAAAGGTCTTCGAAACGAGTTGTTTGTTATATTTTGTAATGCTTTTGGTCAGTTTGTGCAATAAATACCTGTGACTGTACTTTTATTCGCTTGTTGTGTTTTATATGGCTGAGAAGTGGTTGGGGTTAGGGTGAGTGTGAGGCTGGGGTTGGGGTTAGGTGCTACAAAATATTAAAACCATAAATAATTATGAAATGCTAAGAATTGCACGCATGTCGGTCTGGAGCATTTAGAAAACAGCAACGCATTAACCTGTTCGTCGAAAAACGACGCCAAAGGGGTACCCTGCGCGTTCAAAAGTGACGCCGTGGGGCGCTGACCGTGCGTAAATATTGACGAGTCGGGAGTGAGAATGGGTTGGACTTGAATAGTGCAACTTCCCAAGGGTGATCAAGCTTTAGTTTAAACAAGATGACATGGATGCTATTTTAACAGTCCTTAATGCAGTCCCATGCACCAGTATAGAGCCATTTGCTCAGCCCTTTAAGTCTTTCTATAATAAAGTGGTTTTGACAGTCAAGAAGCTTTCTCTATGTTTCTCTATGTCCAGTCCATCCCTGCTTCTTTCAGAACAACTCCCTCGAGAATAAGTAAAAAAAAACAGTAAACACACTGAAAAAAATAAATTGTAGAATTTACTTAACAAAATCCTCATAACAATTTGCACGAACGTTTTTTAAGTAAAATTTGCTACTATAATTCAATTACAACTTACTAACCAGAATAAAGTAAATTCTACTAATTAAATACATTTAGTTTTTGTTAAAATATCAAGTAAATTTTACTTAAAGTAACCAAACAAAAAATTACGCTGAACAAAAACTTGTGTCTAACTCAAAATTCACAGATCACTTACTTTCATATTGAAATATACAAATTTTTTACAACATAGATGGTCAAGTAAAAAGAGACTTGTGGTCTCTGTACTGGCATTAGCACAGTTACTGTTCAATAAGTGAAATAACACACTTCATGACTAATATTTTGCCTCCCTCAGCCTATGCACAAGCACCGCTCTTCTGAACAATGGTAACAACTTATAAAACCCAAACTTAAATAATACCAAAACTCCCCTAAATCTCAAAGATAAATCAACAACAAAATAACACGAACAAGTCTTTCTTTTTACTGAAAAACACTTAAAATGACAGTTAATCTTGAAAATTAATCTCCTAATGCAGTCAGATGCAGCCAAGGTAGTTATATCTACAAAAAGTATGTATGTAGTCTCAACACAAATAAATAAGTAAACTTAATTTGACCAATTTAAATGGGTTTAACCTAATAAAATTGAGTTGCATTTACTTAATAATTTGTTCAATTAAAATTTCTCAAACAAAATAATAAAAATATTAACAACAAAAATTAGTAGATTTTATTCCCAAGAATTTTACGTTATTTTAACTTTTTTTGTTAAAAACAGGAACATTATTATATTAAGTATATTTTAATCATTTCTTTTCATAAAATCTACTAAGGCACATAATGTTTTTTTGCTTTGTGATGAATTATAAATGCTTTTCTAATTTTCCAAGTCTTTGATGTTTGGATAGCACACAACAGCAAACAAAAAGAACATGAGTGGCTTGTTTGCCCCTTGACTGCTAAAATTAGTATACAGTGCTTTCTGTAAAAAAAAGACATGTCAAAATGGACACAGGGTTTCATGAATGATGATAAAATCCACAAAATCTCATGGCAGCATGTGACTATTTTGTGAGGTGGCTAATTCGTATTTGTACAATCTCTTTCGAATGTTTTACCACAATATGTTCAATGGTGGGATTTTAGTAATCATATGTTTTTGTACAATTCATGTTCACAAATTCATACAAATTAGCTAGCTTGTAAAACAGTTATGAATTCCTATGAGTCCGGGCTTGCTAAAATAATATCTAAAGGACGTCCCACTGAAATGCCATGGAGAAAGAATTAAAGACAGAACATAAACACAAATAAGGGCTGCGTTCAGCCCCGACAAAATGTTGCAAAACGTTTTTTAAACGGAAACAGTGGTGCGGTTGAACACCCTGTTGTGATGACGCAAGAGTTGAACTATGGCAGCTGAGAAGGCCATTCTTTGTGTTCTATTTGAAGAATTTTCGGAGCCTGATGAAATCGGTATAAATACGTGTTGAATACTGCAAAATACATGTCTTCTAATATCTTCAATTGTTGCGTATACCGAGCTACAGCGGACACATTTAAACGACTTTACTTGGACCCATTGTGCAGCTGTCTCTTTAATACCACGTGGGTTATATACATGTTGCTGCTGATTGGGCCGACATTCTTGACACACCCACCAAACAAGAGAAAACGCATCTCAAACCCTGTTGCACACCGTTGCAAACCGTTTCCAGGAAACGTGTCGTTCAACCCAGAAACCGTAGCAAAACGTTGCGCACAAGTTTGAGCTTGAACATGCCCAAGGTTTCAGAACAACATAAACTGAACTTCCGGTAGACGCCGCAAAGAATCAATAATTGTTGTTGAGTAGTTTTAATTTAATTTAGTTTAATACAATTAATATATAATAAATTATTGATATAAATAATATTAATATAAATTAAATATAAATTGTTATAACAAATACGGACCAGAAGTTACCTTCGTGACGGATTCAAGCGTCCGATGAAGTCGTTTATATCTGCTAATCTGTCTACGTCAAAACAATTTCTCATTGGACTTGACAAGGTTGGTTTACATTCACTGACATCACTGACACAGACATCCCATAGATTTAACAAAAGTATTAATTCAGTTTTAAAAGAGAACTGACATTTAATATCTAATAAGAAACATTCTACTAAATTTACTAATGTACAAATCATATTGAATTCTTGATTCCGGTTACATATATTTGATACATAATACATAATATAATACATGATATTTGATTTTTTGATTTTGTTGTTTTTTCCTGTAAATATAAACATGTGGATTGAAAGCAGTGTAAGGGTTTTAGCTATCAGCTGTGCACACCCAGCACTCATAAAACATTTTATACATAATCACTAAAAACAGTTGGGTTAAAAATAACTCCACATATAACCCATAGATGGGTTACTATAGCACCTACACCTTGTTGGGTTATTTTAACCCAATATATTGGGTTACAAGTTTTATCCAATCAGTTGGGTTATGAAATACTGTAACTAATGTGTTGGGTTATTTTTGCCAACATGTTATTTGTTGTTTTCTTATTATTGTTATACTTGTTGTGTATTATTTTTGGCCATCTTATTTATTATTATTTGATTGCAGTGTAAACAAATAATGCACAACAAATACCTTTATAAATCTTTATTTCCAATACAATAAGATTGGTTGCAGTTGTTTTATTAGTGTACTTCCTTTGATACTTAACTGCTAGTAACATTTTGATCAATTTACAAGAATCAAATAAATAAAAAGAACAGAGGCTAGTCTATCTTATACAATTATAAAAAGTTACAGCACCACCAGGCTTGGCATGCTCCACACTGTAAATATACAACATGTACCAACTGCTTGTAAAAGACGGTCTTCCTCCAGCATCATTCTTCCCACAATAACGAAGACTTAAGAGAAACCGGTTTTATCCCCCAGCTGCAGAACATGAAAGTCTTCCAATGCTCCTGATACTGAATGATGTTTGTTCCAACCTATAAACAGATATTCTCTTTTGTAAATATACACACATACACATTATTATTTTTATTATTACAATAATTATTTATAATTAAAACGGTATTGTCAAAAATGATGTACAGTCATGTGGAAAAAAGTACAAGCACATGTTGATACCACAAATTCTTAGCCTGATGACCTGTAGGGGTCACACTTTTCCTATTGACTTTAATTGTAAAAGTTAGTACACAGTGTTCATTTCATGTGTCATATGATAGATTATATTAATTTATTATTATGTACACGTTTAATTATGTAGGCTATTTGTTTAAATATAAAAAATGAAACATTGTTGGTCATTTTTTCACACGACTGTACTAACAGGAAGTTTCAGACATTAATCTCTTACCTGCAAATTTGTCAGTTAAGGCTTCAGGCTCCCACTTCTGAAGATTTCCTTCGCATATAATCTCTAAAAGATAGATACATATATAGAAATCTTGTCAATGAAGGCCATTGCTGCAAGTCTAGAAAAGCTTTCCTGTAGCTCAGTGGTAGGAGCATTGCGTTAACAACACAAGGTTGTGGGTTTGATCCCAGGGATTGCGTATGACTATGTATAAATGTATAGGATAAAGCAATGTAAGTCGCTTTGGATAAAAGCGTCTGCCAAATGCATAAATGTAAATGTAAAAAAGGAAAATTCCACTGAGGCAAGCCCCCTCGTGTTTTGTGGTCAATGAAAGACAAAATAATGTATTTTCTGCTATTTGCTTTAAACGTATGATAAAGTTAATAAATGCAACGAAATAAAATGAACACACTCGTCATTTGAATTCCGGTGCCTTTGACTGAGTGGCGCTGCAGCGATTGGAGTCCTGACGCTTCCGCTGGGTCCTAAATCCCGAAAGAGCCACCAAATATCTAAAATATGATTTCCACAAACGTTTATGACTTACCTAAAAATTTCGTACAAAGAAAAACAAAGCGAGGGAGAGTCCCAAACAATTATGTTTATCTACGTTTGAAATAGGATGGTTATAAAAAGCAAGTGTTGGCGTCGACAGTCATGCAGATGATAAAAACAGTCTACAGAGATGTACGTTTGTTTTGCTATGAAAAAAACACGGCATACAAACATATATATATATATATATATATATATATATATCCACACACATGCA
Source organism: Triplophysa rosa (assembly GCF_024868665.1). Lineage (NCBI taxonomy): Eukaryota > Metazoa > Chordata > Actinopteri > Cypriniformes > Nemacheilidae > Triplophysa > Triplophysa rosa. The sequence goes on from NC_079890.1 coordinate 25,703,486, forward strand.
CGCATTTCTTATTTAATTAAAGTATTATTAATATTAACTTACCTCTCGTCTGTCAGCAGTGGCGCCGGTCGACCGTTGAAATTTAAAATAACCGCTCATGCAGCTCAATTTTAACCCAGCTGGCTGGGTTGTTACAGAAATGACCCAACAAAACGACCCAATATCTCTAACCCAACTATTGGGTTACAAAAATAACCCAACGTTTTTTAGAGTGTACATTACATTATTACATTTATACATTTACTATACAGGGATGAGGATTCCGCTTCACAGCAGGCGTCAGTGACTGGCATCAGTGCCTTAAAACTGAAATTAATATTTTATTTTTTTCTGCCCTTAAAACCTTGGCATCCATAATCAAGTCATCAATCATGCACTGTCTCTGATCTCCCATTTTTGCTCCCTCAAAGCCACTGCATGTCATTCTCAAAGGTTTTGTTCAATCAGGGGCCTGACAGCTGAAAGAATGGGAGAAACTACTTACAAAAAGAACCCCTACTCAACTGCCAACCATTTAAGGAATATTCAAGCTGCGGAGAATCTGTCAAGATTTATACAGTCAAGAATGCACCCACACTCCAGAGAGCAGGGTGAGGAAAGGGATATACCACGGTAAATAATTATCACAACGAAAGCGGCACTTCCGCTTGTTTGGAAAACACGGCTTATATAACATGCAAGCCATTTACGTTTCTATGTAATCCAGCACCAAACTTTCCTTTCTTGAAGCTGAACTAATGGAAGAGGGTTATTACTGGGACGTGCAGACTCAGCAGTGTAGACAGAAACTTAATTCCACTATGTAATTAGGAAAAAAATTAAAAAAATAACAGGAACCTTTAAGGCCTGCAAGATTCAAGTGCCATTTCAGTTTGGTAAATGTCAATGTTCTTGTTAATCAGTCAATCCATTGATTTCTATTTAGTCTGGTCAGATGATGCTGTCGTTTAATTCCAACATCCATCAACTCTGCTCGGCATATTGACCAGATTTTATGATTTTCATGAGAACCTGCATTACGTCCCTGATCCTTAAAGTAATTAATGACCTTACGCCCTTTTATCCCAGCGAACAGTATACGTGGTGGAAGGAAGAGGGTATCCGTAGACTCAAAAGACAGGCTGTAAATCCTACGCTTAGTAAGTCTACAGCTCTGGACAGTTCCTGAGAGGCTCCACACGACATTGCAGAGTACCTTGTTTGGCTAGACGAGATGGGGCGGTCGATCGATGGTAACAGGATGCAGGTCTCTCCGCTTTCAAACAGTGGGCTGGTTTTGTGGTCAGGTTCAATTGGGTAATCAATTGCCAATTTTGCTGGCCCTCATATAAGATGATCTGGTAAGCAGATAATCAACATGCTGAGTGATGAGGCGGCAGACCACCGCAACTGAAATCCTCCCTACGTTTTCCTTCACTTTTTCCTTATGGAAATAGACCTGAGGGTCAGAAGAGACCCGATCCTGATCTCTGACCTAAATCTATGGAGATGCATGAACATCATAGATCTCTTCTGATTTAAAAGCAGCCGATCCTATAGAGATGGGCCAGTTACCTGTGCCTTTAAAATGAAAGTTATAGTTCACTCAAACATTCTGTCATCCTCTTGTCATTTCAAATCTGTATGACTTTCTTTCTAACGCAGAAAACAGAAGTTATTTTGAAGAATGTTGGTATCCGGCAGTGTATTAAACTCATCACAAATTATCAGGATTATTTACTCATTCTCTGGTATTTCAAGCAGAATATTATCTAAGTAAGCTTTCGTTTTCCCTTCATTTCAAGCTAAAAATAATAGCTAATGATTTTTACCAACCTATTCCATCACTTTCAAGACAATTAATTCAATCACATTTCTTTTAAAACGATATGGTTTACAGATCTGAAAGGATTTGATTTATACTCCGTGGTTTAAACAAGAAAAATCAAAGGGAACCAGGGAGTGGGATTTCAAGCGATGTGCCAGATCAATCTCACAAGGATGCACATTTACCTCAATTTATGGTTCAATTTTAATTTATACCACAGTGATAGAATAAAGCATCAATGTTATATTTGTGCTTAGAGAGACAGGAGCATATTTTGTTCCTGCATAAAAGATGAGGAAAATTTTCTGAGCTGATAGAGCCGTCCATTAAGTAATCAAACTAGGAAACAAGTTCTATAGAAATTATTTATTGTTCAAACATGTTGTCCCAAAGAAAGAAAAGAAAAGAAACAGCACTGTCATAACGAAAATATATGCAAGAACTTATTTAGCCTTCATAAATTCAGACTTCACCTGATAACATTTGCTTTATTTTAGTAACTTTAAATCTTTCATTTGTCTTCTTGTGTGTGAGAATTAAAGACAGATTTACTGTAATTGACTTTGAGCACCCAAGTTAACAAATCAGTGTTCTCTGTCTATCTCAGTAATGCATTACACAAGGTGAAAAACTGTGTAATGTCAAAATCCAGAGAACAGGTGGTAGTGATATATGTGAAATTTGTACACGAGGCCAAATCTTCCCGGCGCAAAATACTGTATGTTCAATAGAACACAGCCTCCATTTCACAGGTTTAGATGTACCATCCACTCCAAATGATAGCACCTATTTTCAGCCAAATGTACGTGTGAAAACATGTGAGAAGCTTTGGAGGGAGGTCAGGTGAAGCTGAAAAATAAAAACTTTTGTGCTCACCAAATTTTCATCCCTGTGTCCTTGAAAGGTGCGAGACCATTTTCATTCGTTTATAGGACTTTTCTGTAGTATAGCAGGTGGTGCGTTTATCATTCATTCTTTACTATTTTTCACATTTACGCATTTGGCAGACACTTTTTTTCCAAAGCGACTTACATTGCATGATACTATACATTTGTTTCTAAGTATGTGAAATCCCTGGGATCAAACCCCTGACCTTGGCATTGCTAACGCCATGCTCTAACCACTGAGATACAGGAAAGCCACGTTACCAAAAACTCATTCTAGATCCTTAGAACATCAATACATTTCTATTTGACAAACTAATGATCCAGCCGTGGCACGATCTATTTTTGGCTTCTAGCTCTGGTGGGAATGTTAACGTTTTATAAACAATTTCTCCCAGACTACATTTCTCATAGTCTTGTTAGATTATTTACAAGGCATTTGATACTCTCATTCTCTCTCATTATTTCTAGTCTATAATTCCCGAAGGCCAATGATATAAGATTCAGAAGTCTATCAGAAGTCTAATGCGCCTTATTGTTGTAACCTGCCAACTGATACAATTTCATTCAGCTCAATACGCACTACCAGTGAAGAAACAGGTCAAATAAAAGTGTCACACATATTAGTGCAAGAAGACAACTGGCATAAATTGGCAGGTAGGTTGTGTGTCAGGTCGCTTTCATGACAACTGGTTTGATCTCTCAGCCTAATCTATCATCATCATATTTATTTATTTTGAACAAAATATATATATAACAAACACATACGGAGTCTATGTCGCTGTTTAACAATCACAGGAATCTGCAACAAAATTGAAGTACGTCCGAAAAAAAGCAGGATGAAGCAAACGCTTATTAATTTCCTGCCCCATTTTACACATCCACATAGTTCCAATACCTTGAGTCTATACAAAAATTCTCAAAAAATGAAAACAACAAAACAAAACAACAACAAATATATTGCAATGCAACTTCGCCTACATTCTTACATTCTAATCAGACAAAATAACATCAACATTTCACATTCATCTCTATATTTTTATATATCTTTCAAATAAATACTTTATACAGCCATTTAAACCTTTCATTGTTTGAGCAGTGTTTTAACACCTGCTCCAAACCATTCCACAACCTTACTCCACAAATGGAAATACACATACTTTTTAAAGTTGTTCTTATTTTAAGTTTTTTTTAAGTTTAATCCTTCACTCAGGTTATACCCACCTTGTCTTTCCTTAAACATGTTTTGTAAATTTTCCGGGAGCAGATTATGTCTTGCTTTAAACATAACTTGTGTCGTCTTAAATTTCACCAAATCCATGAACTTCAATATATGTGACTTCAAAAATGATAAATTTGTATGATCCAAATATCCTGCATTATTAACAAATCTAATTGCTTTCTTTTGCAATATCCATATTGCTTGCAACTTAGTTGCAAGCAATATTCCCCCAAATTTCTACACAGTAACTGAGATACGGTAACATGAGTGTATTATACAAGACATACATTGACTTATTATTCAATATATGTCTTGACCTATTTAATATTGCTATAATCTTTGCCAGTTTTGCTTTAACATGTTTTATTTGAGGTTTCCAGCAAATTTTGTGATTAAGATCACACCCAAAAACTTGTATTCATATACTCTTTCAATACTTATGTTATTCATTTTCAATTCTACTTTTGAACTTGTTTTAGGAATTCCAAATAACATGATCTTTGTTTTACTTATATTTAACGACAATTTATTTACATCAAACCATTTCTTTAATTTATTCAATTCCGTTGAGACCACCTCTAAAATCTCTTGTACGTCATCCCCAACACAGAAAATGTTTGTATCATCAGCAAATAAAATAAATTTTAATATATTTGATACTCTACACATGTCATTTATATAAATTATTAACAATTTTGGACCTAAGACCGATCCCTGTGGAACACCAGATGTTATATTCATATATGAAGATTTCTGTTCACCAGTCTGTAAAAATTGCTGCCTCTCTTTTAGATAACTCCTCACCCAGTCCAAACCCACCCCTCTAATACCATACCTCTCTAGTTTATACAAAAGAATATCATGATTTATAGTGTCGAAAGCTTTCTTCAAGTCTATAAAAATTCCCACTACATGTTTCTTCAAATCTATACCATTTGTAATTTCTTCAATAAGTTCCATCAATGCCTGAGATGTTGATCTATTAGTACGAAAACCATATTGACTGTCTTCTAAAAGATTGTTTCTTTCAATGAAATTGTCCAATCTTTCTGTAAATAATTTTTCTAGGATTTTGGAAAACTGGGGAAGTATAGAAACAGGTCTATAGTTTGTGAATTGATGTTTATCCTCATCTTTGTATAATGGAATAACTTTTGTCATCTTCATTTTTATTGGGGAATTTACCCAATTGAAAAGACCTATTAAATATATGAATTAAAGGCTTTACAATTTCTTCAATGACATTCTTTATTATAATCATATCAATATTATTCCAGTCCAGGGATGCTTTACTTTTACACTTTCTTACTGTATCTATTATCTCTTGTCTATCCACTGCTCTAAGGAAAATAGAGTTTGGATTTCTGTTACTCAACTCCACGGTCACACCTTCTATCATTTCTGAGTCATCTTTTTTTACCAAATCTGGACCCACGTTTACAAAAAATGTGTTGAAACCATTTACCAACTCTTCCTTACTATCTACTTTATTTCCATTTTCAAAAAAACATTCTGGGTAACTTATAATTTTATATTCTGTTCCCTTTCTGATAATACCATTTAGAATATTCCATAAACCTTTCATATTATTTTTATTGTAATCTAACATTTTGTTGTAGTATTCCTTCTTACATGATCTCATTATGTTAATTAATTTATTCTTATACTTTTTATATCTATTTTCTGCTCCAGGGGTACGATATTTAATAAATTGTCTATGAAGTGAATTCTTCTTTTTGCAGGCATTTAATAAACCTTTAATAATACATGGCCTATTTATTTGGGATTGTTTATTTTTATATTGTTTTACCGGATAATTTCTATCATATAATGCTATGAAAATCAACGTCGTCTTCATATACTGCTTTCCAATTTTGTTCAAGTAATTCTTTCTTAAATGCATTTATGTTTTCTACCTTCCGTACTCTTTTATGTTTGAAATGACTAGTCTCCTTATATTTCCTATACTTACAGTGATAAACAATAAAAACAGGTAAATGGTCGCTTCCCATATTATTATTATTATTATTATTATTATTACTTCCCATAACATTCGTGAATATATTGTCTATCAGTGTAGCACTGTGCAATGTGATTCTACTAGGTCTAGTGATTATTGGGTATAAACCCATACTGTACTTTGTGTTAATAAAATCTTCTGTCCTTTGATGCTTTGTTGGGTTTAACAAATCAATATTATAATCTCCACATATAAACATAGTCTTTTGTAACGTTTTTGTGTACATTTATTCCATCCATTCACTGAATATTTCAATATTTGACCCAGGCGTTCTACAACTCACTACAATATTTTTTGTCTTTTACATACATATTTCCACAGTAATACATTCCAACAAATCATCCACTACAGTTGTCATACTTTCAACTACCTTGTAGTTCAATCTGTCATCCACATACTGTATATCATTACACCTTCACCACTTCTCTTTACTCTATTTGTGTAATTCAGTTTATACCCATCAATCTCAAAATCCACACCTTTCTCAGTGTTGATCGAAGTCTCTGAAATTGCTATATTAGTACATTTATTTTTGAATTGTACTAAATATTCCTTAATACTGTAGAAATTAAACTTCTACTGTTAAAGTGGATAATAGATATATCGTGGTCTGATTGGAAAGTTACATTAAATTGCTCCTCTGTAAAATATCTACAGCAATTTTTAATATTGTTAAGCATTGGAATTGGAATTTATCCAGCTCCTCCAGTTCCCTAATCACTAACACTTTAGCTTGCTCTGGTGTTCCATTCAACTTAATAAAATTTTTACAATTTGTAGTCCACGTAGATTTATTTTTTTCTGTCTTCTAAGCATTCAGGCTTTTCTAGCAATGTCTAGCAATTTTTCTTAGTCAAGTGTTCGTTCAAATATACATTCTTGCCCTTCAGTCGTCTTCCCAGTTTTAACAGTTCAATTTTATGTTTCTTGTTTGCAAAACGAATGATTATGGCTGGTTTATCCGACTTGTTTCTCCGTGAGAGAGGGTGACAAGCCTCAAAGTCCAGCTCAATACCCATTGATTTGAGGAATGCTATCACCTGCTAAATGACTAAATGACCTGTTGCTCCGCATCCTCCTCTCTCGTCTCCTCTCCGTCCAGCGTCGTCACCGCCCGGGCATATGACCGGTGTTTGATCTCCAGACCGGCGAATATGATATCATTAATTCGTGTATATTGCTCCAGATCCGCCACTCGGTTTTCCAGCAACATAATCCTCTTGTCCTTCTCGATGTTTTGTAGCCTCAGAGCTTTCACTTCTTCCAGGCCCATGATCATCTTCTGTTGTTGTCTTACAACAGAAATCTCCTCCGACAACATCTCCAACTCAATGCACTACCAACGCCATGCGTGGACCTTCGCTCTCTAGACCGGAACCGGAAGCCATAGATAGAAACATTTAGTGAATCTGTTTCTATCTATGAATCTATGAAGCAGACATGTCATAACTGAAGAAGATTGCATGCAAATAATTCTTTATTTTATCTTAACTTCCAACCCTAAAGAAAACCCTATAACCCATAGTTTTAATTAATCTAAAGAAAACAACAGCTGAAATGTTTTCTTTTAATGTGCATACACACTTTGAGAGACACCTTTGACAGCATTTGACACTGACAGCTGATTAGAACCTACTTCAGGTAAAGCATCACAGCATAGAAGTCGTACACCTTTACCACTCAGCCACCTCAACATCACACAGCAGACACAGATACGCCTACTGTAGATGGTGCTAACATCTAATTTGTAACTGTGATGTGATGACTTATAAATTGGGAACTGGGATGCATATGAATAATACCTGAGGGAAAACGGAAGAGAAAGTGTGGCTTTAGAAAAGTCACATGCAACAAGGAGCCCAAGGCTTAGAAGAGAAACAGGGAGATGCTAGTAAACTGGGAGCCATGTGGAGAACCTGTGGAGAAAGAGAAGTATCGAGAACCCTAAAATGAGAACGAGCTTAAAGGTCCAATGTGTAATTTTCTGGAGGATCTATTGACAGAAATGCAAAATAATTTACATAACTATGTCTTCAGAGGTGTATTAAGACCTTAAATAATGAAGCGTTATGTTTTTATGACCTCAGAATGAGCTATTTCTCTCTACACACACCGCAGGTCCCCTTACATGGAATTCACCATGTTGTTTCTACAGTAGCCCTACACGGACAAACTGCTCACCAAAGCACGTTTTGTAAATAACAAAGAAGCGAAAACACAACGACATCTTAGTCCTGTGTCAGCTGTAATGCTTTGAAAGGGAGAGGTGGAGTTAACCGTTGGTTGAAATTCACAACCTCATTGCTAGATGCCGCTAAATTTCATAAACTGGACCTTTAAGTTAGTATGCTTTTTATTCTCTCTTGATCACATTAAATTTGTGACACTGAAACAATCAACGGACAAAAATCTCAGCTAATCTTTGATAATAGGAATACCAAACAATTTCAGTCCAGATGAGGGCTGGGAAATATATTGAATATTTGATATTATAGAGGCAATTCTGCTCAAGATATAAAATTACAGAATATCTTGTAATAAATTGTTGAAAATTAAGATTAATGTGGCAAATAGAGCGCCAACAGGCAATCTCCCTCTTCTTTTACGTCCCAGTTAGCACAAAACATAACCTTATCAAAATTGTGACAGCAACGGCCACACAAGAGGAAAGAGACACGGGAACTATCTACTGTATAATATGGGGGTGGTAGCACAAGAAATCTCTTTCAAGCATTTACATATAATAATTTAAGAAAAAGTAATATGTGGTCACTAGGTATACATTTTTTAACTGTGTTTTTGCACTAAACATTTTTTTTTTAATCAGAGCATAAGAAAATCACCTTTGTGTTTTCAGCAAAAGTAAAAAGAATTGACATATACTGACTATCGTCAACATTTAGAAAGATATCAAAGTATTACATTTGAGGTATACAGTATACTGCCCATTACTAATCAGGAAAACATGTTCCTGAATTCCTGTTTGGCATCACTGCCCTAAAATTCTTTGATTCATTACAAGTAAACCTTTTTATATAAACCAAAGTTGGAGATAAACGAGCTAAAAAAATGAAACCAACAATTTTGTATGACAGAAAATCTATTTGGGTGGAAATAAAAAAAATACAATTAAAGGCTATATGAAATTACATTAATACACAGGTCAGAAGTTATAAGCAGACATGTCAATACAACCATCTGTTGATAGGTTTAGGGTAAAGACCTCAAAAAAACACTGGAAAGGTACACAGCCGGTAACATAAAGTACAATGTATTTGAATGAATTTACATCCAGCATTCATAATTCATACAATAAAGTGATACTGAACAACTGTAAAAAAATTTCATCTTATTCAATGAACTGAAGAATTCCAGAAAGACATTTAAGCACACTCTTTTTTGTGAGGCAAAGTACTTTTTGTCCTCGAGACCTTTCATCGTCTGAAAAAGTATTACTAAGCATAACCGGGGACCTTGATGAAATCACAAATGTCCCTGTGACAGAGTTGTTGAATGACAGCTCAGCATTGAGCACTGAATAGTGTACAATGGCTTGCTGCCACATGAATAAACGGCCACAGGGTTTAGGGACTGACGTGGCAAATATGAATGAAACCTAAATGGACTCATTCTATTTTTAGCACCCTGATTCAAATGCACGCTCTGGGTGGAATGTGAAGTAACGTGTTTTGTCTCGTGCTTATGAACTGCAATCTCCGAAATGATACGGCTGAAAGCGGAATTAAGTAATTTGCCTTCATTTCTGCCTTCCGATTTTCAGCTGCAAGCGGCGGGTACAGCAGCCATTGTGATGTCCCCCTCCACCTGTTAAACCTCTGAAGCAATGTTCATTTTTAATGGAGAATTGATCTGTGTAAATCACAGGCAGATAGGGTCCCTTTTCTCAGATAATCCGATAAAGAAAGCTTGCCGTTTTCTGGCCCATTTACAACAGCGGCCCACTGGAATGGGGTGAGCTCTGTTCCTTGCATCTCTCTGCACCATAATCGAACAAGCGCGGATCAGGGATGCAGTGGGTGTAGTGAGAAAGAGAGATCCAGGGTGGGGTAGGCGGAGTGGGTAATCGACAAATCTATCCTCATGCCTAGCTTGGCTGGCTCTCTCATTTGGTTCAAAGTGGGTGCAGATGGATTTTAGATGGAATGGCCTTTCGGAGCGCTAGCCTGTGACACACGTCAACAGCCTGGCGGGTCAAGGCTTTCGGGAAACTCTATTCCAACTTATGCCAAAATTGTCATAGTTATGATCAACAAACTTTAGTTGCCTGGAAACTGAAGTAATAAGTAACTAATATGAAGTTACAGACATTTGGTGAAATGCATTACATGCATAAAAAAGCAGTGATTACAGATTCATTTTATTGTCATTTGCAGCGCAGTTCTGTCTACTTACCTCATTCAAACCTGTGTGGGCTGCTCACTTAATCGCTCTCGGCTTTGATGAGCATAATTGTTCTTAAGCACCTCACATGCATTACACTGTCATTGCTCACCAGACAAGTTAAAAACTGACCTCTTTGCATCACCTTTAATGATCACTTGGTAACTCTGACATGTCTCAAAACTTGTCACAGATACGATGATGACCTCACACTAGGGATGCTCATTTCGGTTAATTTCCCTAACCGAGAACCAACACTCGTTATCCGAACATTCACCGTTAACCGATACGATTCTAATAATAAATTGGAATAAAAAATACATCTGCGACTCATTTCGAAGGCTGCGTCCATCGATCATTAAATAGTTGACGAGGGTCTGTGACACGTTAAATATACAAACATTTTTTTTAACAGATTTATTTTAACATGCAAACAGCAGCATAACGAATACATCAACAGCACCTGCATTCACATATTATCACATTTTCACGAACCTGCGGCGTTTTGGACAATGGAGAAAATCTAAAATAATATAAATCCAAAGCATAAAATAAACAAGCAAGAAAAAAAACTGAATTAAATAACAAATAATGACAAAACGAAAACACAGAAGAACCGGCAAAGTTTATTTCCGTCAGAAAGTTTTTTCATCAAATAAAAATAGCAGGCCTACCTCAATCCAAAGTTTGGAGTTTTTATTTAATAAAGTAACATGTTTATGTGTTGTGGGGACAGTCTGGAGCTTGTTGACAATTAGACCCGTGGCAGAAAACACCCTTTCAGATGGCACGGATGTCCCGGGAATGTAGAGATAACGCCTCGGGAAGCGCGTCACATTTGCTTTCCACCAGCCAGTCTTGGCTAAACATATATAAATCCGATCTGCTATACCACCCAAAATACAAACATCATTTTTTACTTATTCATATTTCACATTCGTATTTTTACATCACGTCTAAAAGAAGGCAGGGAAACCACCGGTCGCGCCATTTACTTCTCCTTTCCAAAGCGCACGGACAGCCGATGCTAAGCATCCATGAGATAAGTTTATGTAAAGGATAAATTGATGGCTAGCACCGAAATTCCCCTGCAGTAGCTCCGCTATTAGCTTTGCTGAGCCGTAGACACGCCAGGAAGACAGAGAATGTCACAGCGCATTGTGAGCGCGATTGTCCCGTGTCTAAAACAAAGAACTTGAGCTTGAGCAAGGCTGGAAGTGGCACTCCGTTTGGAGGAGTAAAGCCCTGACAAATGTGGCCTCAACAATCAGATGAATTACACGTGTCCTGTTTCGTCAAGTGATTTGCGTGATCGGATTTTAATCTGTCTCGAAAACGTTTCGGAGGGCATCTGCATGCTCCGTGAGTTAATGCTTAGCATGTTTTTCTTTCCCCATACAGAAAACTAAAAACATGTACGATTTAATAGTCATTTAAAAACGTATTATGAAATTATTTTTATTATTAAAAAATATTATTAATATTATTAAACTTAAAATAAACATTTGAATCGTTTAACTGATAGTATTAAAAACAGTATTCTCCATATTCTCCAGTCAATATGAGCATCCCTACCTCACACCCACAGCAGAACAGCAGTTACGCACTTTCTCTTTTTCATTTCATTCCAGTTACTCTGTATTTATACTCCACAGTCTCGCACCTTTCCAACATCCTCAAATGTTACCTGACACGCTTGCATAAACAGACTCTGAAAATGTTAATTCAAGGTAATCCTGCATTTCTGTTAACACCTCTAAAAGGGACACGACAACGTTCTACCAAACATAAAAAGGTCAGTTCAATCAGAAACACAAAGTTCACCATGAAGCCTTCGCCGTTGTCAGTGAGGGCATCTTAAACTATCAGTTGTGGTAAAGGGAAAGAAGAAAAGTCTACGAAGGGAAAGGTCAATGAGGACACTGAGGTGTGCGGCAGCTCGGGCTCAGATAATAGAGCTAATGAAGATGTAATGCACATGGGCATAATGGGTCACTGTGTGTCTTGCATTGAAATGATGAGTGGCAACAACACCACGTGTCGGCCAATCATCTCTGTGTATTGACACGCTACGCTGCACGGACAGCTTTTCCCTTTGAATATTGAATCACGCTCTGTTTTCTGTCTCGGTGAGAAAAAGGTCATTGCACGCTTTGAGTGGCGTGTCTAAAATTTCATAGACACAAAAGCTGGGCTCTCCTGTTTTTGCCAAGTGGTTGATATCCTTAGGGTAACATCGTGTGTCAACCTGGGACAACATTTAAATCAACCAAACAGATTTCAGAAATAAGTTTACAGTTTATTTTAAATTTAATCTTCCAACCAGGATTAGGTGCTTCTAGACCATTGTTTTTCACTTATCACTTCCCTCTGATTTTAGGGGCAAGTTATGGTTAGGGTTGGGGTCTGGTGTGGGTTTAGGTTTTATTTAACAAAATATGTTGCACTGAGGACATCAACCATTTGGCAAAATCAGGTTGAGCCAAAAGCTGCATGGAAAAAGAGTGTTATTTTACCGGATAAAAAGAAACAAGCCAAAAGAGGCCCAGCAGCAGGTCTCTTTGTAAATGCAATGCACACATATGTGCGTTAAAATGAAACATCTCTGTATCAAAAATTATTATGATTGATCTATCATAATCATCTATCATTGTGATAAGACATTGTGGCAGCTTCCTGATGTACAATCGAGGTCGGAAGATAAAAGTGTTTAGCATCTGTCAGTTCATTTCCATTTGCAACACCTTTTTTTCCAGCTCCATCCTCAGTATCGAATGAAATACAGCGAGATCTGATTCCCATGAATAATTTACATGCTTAAACAGAGTGCGTACACTTCCCTCACTATTTGCTTTGTTTTCCTCCCAAAGGCTAAAAATGACCTCTATTACGGCAGGGTACGAGCCCCCCCAACCAACTTTGCTCCCACCCATGATCAGCCGAAGAGCGCATTTGATTCCTTCATCTACGGGACTCATTAGAATAATACAAAAATAAATATGCCAGTGCTGTGAGGCTGGTACTCCAGGAAAATCTATTCATTCGCTGTTGCCACTTGACCACCAGCCCGAACAATGAACGGCAGCGCGGCCTCTGCGGTGAAGAGGGAGAGAGAACGCTGCCCACACAAATTCGCACAAAGACACGATATACAATCACTGTGCCAACAGCCTTGCGGCAAAACGGAGAAGCTGGTTTCTGTCACCGTGGTGACAGGCACACGCATCCCTGGCTGTAATGGCATGGTATATATCCGCCACGTAACACCCGGAGGAAGTGTCTGCGAGAGCAACGCTGAAACAATCTGAGACAGCACATCTGACAAGTGGCATGACACCTGCCAGTCAGTCTGCTGCGTGACATGACCCAGTGCTGTCCATCTGTGCAGCTTGGTAAAACATACAGCATGCAGAACAACATTCTGTGCTGATGCATCTCAGTTGTGACAGTGATCACCCGGCTTTTTTTAACATGGCAATTTTTAGATATCGTCTTGTTGGAAAACATTAAATTTAAATTATAACAAATATAAAAGTAATTAAAAAGAATGTGTTAACAACAAATGTCCACTACATACTATAGGTGCTATACTTAAAGTTACCTTTCGTACACTGAAAGAAAAACATCCAGCCAGTACGGAGTTTAACTGTACTAAATTGGTGATCACTGAATTTTAATTTTATAAAAGGTTTGCAAATGTAAAAATTAATATCATGAGGGCGTAAAATGTAATCTGAATAAACCTCATGTAGTTAAAGGTTCAGTGTATGAAATTTAGCGGCATCTAGTGGTGAGGCTTCGAACTGCAACCAACGGCTCACTCCTCTCTTTCGAAGCACTACAGTGGCTGACACAAAACTAAGATGTCATCACGTTTTAGCTTCTTTGCAGAAGGAGATAACGTATTTACAAAACGCGCTCTGTAGAGCAATTTGTCAGTTTGGGGCTACTGTAGAAACAACATGGTGAATTCCATGAAATGGGACTCGCAGTGTAGATAGAAATAGCTCATTCAGAATCAGAATCAGAAAGAGCTTTATTGCGAAGTGTTCTTTACACACACAAGGAACTTGTCTTAGTGACAGAAGCTTCCAGTGCACATATGCAGTCTGAAAAGTAACAATACACATGTAACAAAATAGTAAAAATAATAAATGTCAAAGACAATACACATATGACAAAAAGACAATATATGACAAAAAGGCATCAGAGTGTATATTCTATGTACAGATGTGATACAAATTATAATGTGCTATATACAATGCAAGGGTATGTGGATAGCTGTATGATATATTAAATCAATAACATATGTATAATACATATATATAGTTGGGTTCTGCACATTGCAGAAGAGTGGGGAGGATTGTACCAGGGATTCGCTCAGCAGTCCGGACTATCCCCTGTAGTCTTCTAAGGTCAGCTTTGGCAGCTGAGCCGAACCAGAATGTTATGGAAGTGCAGGAAATAAAAACATAATGCTTTATTAAGTAAGGTCTTTATACATGCTTAGAAGCATGTTTTGTTATCTCTAGGATAAATATTACTTTTGCTTATAGAGTAAATATAAAATGTTACAGTCGACATTTTCTCTGCACTGCTGCCTGTTGTTTTGGAGAATAGTTTAAAAGAAGAAAGTCCCTCGGAGGCGCATGCACTGCCTGTGCTTGGTTAAGCATTATTAACACACGCACAGTAACTGTTTACTTAATTTAGAAAGGGAAATAAAATACTTTTGTAGAACAGGTGAAAAAATCACGACAGAAAAATTGGCCTAGGGATTTGTTAAGAACCAATGCTACCCAAGTCTATGCCTATGCTGTACAGTAATAAATCGAATCATCACCGTAGAATTACTTTTGATACTGATCATGTTTTACAGACATATATAATTTAATTTTAAATGATATAAAGTAACCTAATTTCCCATCTTCATGTTGGAGGTCTAAAATAAATTATTTTAGCACCACCATCAAATATAACCCGACCTCTGAACGAAGTAAAATATTAAGGACTAACCCTCTATTACCCAGAGGCCCAACATAAATCACATCTTCCCCCTTCAACTTGCTTTAGAGATAGTAAATCCTCAGAGATTTAAATGCCTTTAGAATATTTATAAATGTAAAGTGTATAGTGGTTCTCCCCCACATTTCTGCTGTTAAACGTCATCCTCCAGCCAGGGACGGGATTCCCGTATGAACCATGCATGGCTTACAGAGTTACAGACAAGACAATGTGTGCTAATAATCTATATACGGGTGGCGGCTCTATTTTTATGAGGGTTTTATCACTTCCCTGTGGCTTTTACCCTCTGCGTATCACGGTCTGTTCTATTTTTAGCTCTACGGTTGTGTTTTTTTATATACTGTAGTTTTTATGTAAGGCTTTATTTCTTAGCTCATGCTGTCTTTATCATGTGCAGCTACTGTATTGTGGCATCTGGTGTGCAGGGTCGGGACTTAGTCCATATTGAAGGTAAGATACAATATCAAACTCTGCAGAACTGCTGGCGTTGATAGAGTTTTAAAGTGCTTGTTGGGAGACTTCGAGCTCTCTTCTTGGGCTCTGCCATCCATTATATGGAGTCTGTGTGTGCCAACTGCTGAATGAGATAATTCTGCTCCATATCTCTGCCTGTAGCTCCAACGAAAGATCACGATCTGAGCTGTTTACTGTATTTATATGCACATTTTTCATTAGGGTCACCAGGTACGTGGATGTAAGTGCAGCACACTGCTGGAAACGCTAGGAGAGAACAGAAAGGTATTTCAGCATCACTAAACGAAGATAAATTTACTTCCCTTGCCGTAATTTATTACCCGTTGCTGAGTGATGATGAGAGAATATTAGACTCGTTTAGGTGTTGCGCAAATAAACTTCACAGCAGAATTACGCAGGGAGGATGTGTTGAAGAATATGTGTGTATGCATAAGTGAGCAATGAACGCACCAGTTGTGTTTACATCCATTCGCAAAATGGCTGGGCGACAAGAGATGAGCATGACAGTTTTTCCTCAGCTGAAATTGCAAGCCGATGGCACTTATCTTGCCCCAATGCTGAAAATAAGTCTGGTGCGCGTTTGACAGCTGCGGAGGTCACAAAGCCCTCGGATGAAAGCTGCCTGTCTGTTCTTTACACACACCTCTTCATCACGCTACAGCATCTCTAACACCAGCGATCAACGCACGAAAACACAACTTCATTGCGAATGCTGGGGTGTGCGCTCTCCGCACACCATATCAAGTGTCTTGCAATGAAGTGCTGAAATTAGCTAGCTGATCAATACCTTTACTTCTGATAGATTGCTCAAGATCATGCCCTTCAACACAAGAGCTCTTCAATGTGTCTGCTACTTTGACCAAACCTGTAAAAGGCTGTCACAATTTACCCCCCAACTAATCAACTGATTTCCGCCCAGGGGTCTGCCTGTCCATCATTTTATAAAACCAGCTTAGGAAAAAAACGTAGAGAACATGAAAGCTTGTTTGTGCATTCATACAATATGTACTTTTCTGAGAGGCTCATTTCAATGTGATTCTGCTACCTACATGTTCTTTGCATTAATGCACAGTGGCTCGTAACAAGCTATTCGATTTTTTTATAGTGTCATTTCTTTTCTGTTGACATAGACATGGAGTGCGCTATGACACGAGGAACGCAATTTGCGCTATAATATCATTCCATTATGAATTCATTCAAGTTCACGTAAGTGAGTGTGAAGGAGTCACAATGACAGAATATATCACGACGCATGACCATGTATTAAAGACAACACCATGCGACACTGTCAAGGAAAGTCTATTCTATAATTCTATTAAAGAGAGATAAAGGGAGAGCTGGGTCCTAGATGCCTAGAAGGGAAAACAAATGAAATGCGAGATTAAAGAAAGCCTTCCCAAATGATGGAGAACTGGGCTTTTTACCCACTTGGCAAAACGCTTAATTAGCTTGCAACTTTAACAAGCATATCTTAAAAGTAATTCAAAGTCCTAATGGAAAGAATTACTATTATCACTAGATAACTAATGTAAGTGGATAATCGTTCCAATTTTAGAGCAGTCTGTTCAAAGAAAATGTTCTAATGATTCTGATTGGGCCCCAATGCAATGTAAAAGAGTACACCTACTATGAACAAGATCAATGTATAGCCCTCTTTGGACCTTGCTCTAGGAGACGTCCCGCTGTGCTGGTACTGATTAGATCCTCCTAGATTGCACATCATTGTGTCGTGCTGGTATGGCGCTTTCCTAGACTGATAGGAAAGAATTAACAGTCCACCAGAATTGGAGCTCCAAAAAATGTGCAGTCTATAATTGCAGAGCACATTTTGTTTATAGAAATATTAATTTATGAGAAATCCCTGCACCTTCAAAATATAAGATATTGGTGAATCTTGCCAGTCAGATTCACAGAATTATGATCATTCCAGAACAAAAATGAATTTGTGATATGATATGGGCAAATCCGTCGGATTTCGCATTTTCAGGAATATCAAAAAATTGCAAGTCCATTTTTGGTCAAAATTGGGTCTTCGTTAAATTATTATTCTATAACATCTTGTCTGTCGATTACAGTGGCAATAGCGATTTATAGCTGATGTTTAGGACATGCCGGCAGAGGTGAAGTAAGTTGCCCACAGCTTTCCCTCTCTTAAAGGGGTCATATGGTGCGAACACGTGTTTTACTATGTCTTTGGTTAGTTATAAGTTGCCCATGCATGTATTAGACACGTAAAATTGCAAAAATTAAAGTGTCGGAACAAAAGATGCATTCTATATAAAAGCGAATGCTCACCCAGACCTGCATGAAACACCTCGTGTAACCACACCCCCACAAATCTACATCAGTTCGTGGTATGATTTGACTAAGACCGAATGTATACGCAAGTAATGTGGGCGTACCTGTCAGTACAATTGCTTTAGAACCTGATGTTCCAAATATGGTAAGAGGAATTACATTTCCGTCACACGCTTGCAGTATTCGACCAATCACTACGCACAGGTTAACTGGCCAATCATAGCACACTTCGCTTTTCAGAGCGATGAGATTTTTTTTGCAAAAAATTTGCGCGTTTCAGAAAGGCAGGGCAAAGAGGAGATACAAACATGCACGGTATATGGAAAATATAGCATTTTTTAACCTTAAATTGTGTTTACACATTGCATTACATCTAAAACAAATGATAATATTTGTTTGAGCCGTGTCATATGACACCTTTAACACTACAAAGACAGTTCACACACATCAAAGTAACCAAGTAACGTGTGGAATGAAGGTGCATCAATGCACATTTCCCGCTTGTGTTGTGTAAACTACGGCATGGAAAGTTTGTTTTATACAACGTTGTAACAAAGTTCAATGTAGGGAAGGAAGGAGGCGGGAACCGGCGAACATTTAAACAATAAACTTGAATCAAAAATAAACAAACAATAACACGGAAGTAAAAGGCCGGCAGCCACCTCACGGTCGACTGCCGGCCACACAAACATAAATAAAACTTAACATTTCCGGCCCCGGTCCTCTCTCGTCGGCAGTCCCGTCGCTCATCCTCTTATGCTCCCTAGCTCCCCGTGAGGCATGCGGGACCGGTGCGCGTACAGCTGATACTCATTATCACTCACGCCACCGGCCCCGCCTTCCTGCCCCACGGCTCTCGTCCCGCCTTCCTCGCTACAAACGTTATCGTGAGATGGCGGAGCTTGCCACCTGAAGCAGCGGGAGTTTTCCCCGGTGGACTCCTGCTCATGTGAGCCGCCTCCGGAATGCGATCGCAACACCTACACGGGATGATAAAAAGTTCAGAGACTATGCCCATCATAAACAACGGAAAACTTGTTTCACTACTTACTAACCCAGCAAACAATGATCTGGCGGTTTTTGGGCGGCACAGATTCAGTGGTTTGACACAGTCGGACCACCGTAAGCACACAGTCAACATTAGCTGATCAATGTAAAAATGCTGTCAGTTTGCCAGCTTTTTTTGGGTGGCACGCATCACATCAGCAACCAGAATGAATTGAGGCATGGCGGCCTAATAAATCATAAATAACTTACAATTTGATGATCAAATTACTTGATAACAAAGTCTTCCTCCTGTTGTTTTGAACAACTTTATCAGCTTTTCTCTTTTTTTCTGCGACTTAATAACAAAGTCAATCCATTTGGCGGTTGGCGAACCTGCTTCGGGTGCTTCTTCCGCTTTACGAGATTGCTGGTGAACAACCCCCCAGAAGTCGGAAAGTTAGCAAAAAACAAAGCGCGCCCGTTTAGAAAGATGATGTGATTGGTCAGTTTTACTGTCACTCAAAATTTAATCTCTCCTATTGAGTTACTGAACTGTCAGCCAGCGGTATGCTAACAGAAAGAACCTGACGTAAGCACACGTTCGACTTCTTGCAGCATGCACAGGCTGCGCAGACAGCGTATGACATCGCAGAACTGCAACTGCACCGCGATCTTGAATTCCTCTCGAGAGACTTGGAAATGTCACGTGGATAGAGTCAAATATAAAGTACATATCTAATAGGGAAAATCGGCCGACTTTTATTGAAAATAATATTTGAAAGAACCTGAGGGTTCGCTACAGGTAAACAGATATGGTCAAAAAGTTATTTACCAATACAAAGCGGGTTGAAAATCTGCAAACTTACCCTATAATAATATTTGTTATTTTTAACTGAACATGACTTTAAACACATGTAGTTAAATGGATTAAACAAAGCTTCGAGGCAACAAAAATTGCCTCAATGAATTTTTGTATTCGAATTACTTGAGTAACTCGAGGAATCATTTCAGCCCTACTGGGAAGTTTCCGTTCTCTTCAGGGTAAAGTTAGCTAGTCTCCTTGTGTAGTGAAGAAGTGCTTTTAGCACACCTGACAGAGCTCTCATTCTTTAAGAGTGCCCAGCACCATTTTCATATAAACACTGCATTATTTTCACTTTATTTTAATGGTTTTCATGTGGTGTGTTTTATATTTTTCAACACTAGGGAATGTTTTTATTTTTACAAATAGTTTTTATATTTTTAATTGTTAATAGAGTATTACTTTAACTTGTGATACTTGACTGTTGTGCTTTTATTTTCATTGCTTTTTTTTACAGCCAACTTTAAACCTGTTTTTCTCAGAATTACGTTTCTGCGGTGTCGACTTCGGACAATCATAATTTTTGTTGCATACAAGGTATGAACAAAATAAAAACGTTTTGGAAAGGGCTGGAACCTAGCTTTCATAAGGTATCAAAATCTGAAATATGTACAGTTTCACCATGTGTTGGGTTTTCCCAGGTCGCATCGTATTTCGTAAACTGCCTAGTGGGAAACACAGTGTTGTCATGTGATAATGAATGGAGAACAAAAGGTGTTAGTTGACTATCTCTTTCCAAAAGTGCTGTCGTTTGTTTCTATTGAGGCTTTAGAAAAAACTACTCTGAATTGATCAGTCTGGACAGAACATTTGCTGGGATGTCTCTCTGGGACAATAAGGTAACATGATGCTAAACGTGCCCATTTCTGTTGAAGGATGAATAGATCATTTCTTGAGATGCTTTAAAATCTATTCTTTCATGGAATGCCCCCCAGACTCCCAATTCAACTGGATTGCTTTTCGAGAAAATATGCTTGTGTCAATATTCGGATTTGGAAGCAAACTATGAAGAATCAAGTTTTTCTGTTAAACTTAATATGGTTTTAGGAGGGACACATGGCTTGGTGTGTAGCAGAGATATTAGCATTTAAATGCAGTGTTTGAAGTATTTGCACTGGCACCTGGCCTCACTACGTACTGAGTCAATCAATCTTTGTTATCATGCCCTTCACGATGAATTGCCTGAGAGCGCCTCTGAGTTGAAATGTGAAGGAAACAAAATGAGAGACTGGGGCTCTATCAGAAAACAAAAAAGTAGGCTACACCACCAAAAACAACTCCCACTATGAGACTCATCTTGCAGAGATATGTTTTCAGCACACACCGTGCCTTTAGCATAATTGATTCAGATTCTAAAGAATTATAAACTTTTCGTTTCAAGCGGTGTATTCATTAATTCAAAATATCTCATGTTGATTTGTTTATGACAGATGAAATGTGAATACATTTTGGGTATATGCATTTTGATATCATGTATCATTGTTCACAGAGAGTGTTGTCAGAATTAAAACTAAGCGTGTTAGAAATATTTGTAACACACTTCTAACACATAGACACATTTATGCATTTGGCAGATGCTTTTATCCAAAGCGACTAACTGTACAATGCATTGTGTTATACATTTGTTTCTGACTATGTGCAATCCCCTGGGATCGAACCCATGACCATGGCATTGCTAGTGCCATGCTATAACCACTGAGCCACAGTCCCTGATATGACAGTCCCTGAAATGTAAACTAGATAATGGCTTCTATATACTATATGTGAAGAGATTCATATCCAAAAACAGTAAACTTCGCTTTTTTATATTTCAAAAATCATGTTTTATTGTATTTTAGTGTGTTAGCTGTATTTTCTCTCTTTTTTTTGTTATCATTACTTAATCAAAACAACTCAACCACAGTTAAATTGATATTAATTGGAATTCACAATAAAAAAGTTATCTGTTTTTGCAAAATAAACTCTTCATATGGCTTCTAGAAACACATTCTGAAACAATTTATTTTTATAATCATCATAAAAATAATGACAGTAAACATTCTGAATCAACTGCTTTTCCAGTATAACACTTTCTAGTGGATACAGAAATGATTACTGTATGCTGATGATGATATCAATATGGCAACTACCTTGCAAATAAAAATGCCTGTGTGTTCACACTGTCATGTCACCACTAAACATGGGCAGTATGACCATCTATTTGCATGTGTCAAGCAAAGTAATCTTACAAAAAGCTTAAAGTCATGTTAAAATCTGTCAGCACTGGGAGACAGCCATCTGTTGATTCATTTTCTTTCTTCAGAACTATCTTAATAAATACATATTACATATTACAAAGCAATACAAAGCAAATAAAAGTTGAGATACAACAAAACCAACCCATAACATAACAGCATTAGCCCACAATAAAATGGAATACAACCAAGACAACCAAGAGAGCAGACACTTAAAAAATCTGCTTTAGAAGAGATATACTGGAACATCCTTCTTGGTTTCATGTAAGCACTTGTTTATTTATATATAATACCAGGGGTACCAGAATGAATTTTAGAATGGGGGGTACTGAAGACAGTCAGGTGGTGACATTGCTGTATGACAAAGACTACGCTTATGAATATTAATAAGCTTTCAAATATGTTGACAGGTAATATTAGCCTATTATTATAATAGTTAATTGTTATTCATTATCCATATCTGGATATCATATTACTGTATGTGCATGAGTTGCATGGTCTTGTAGAAGTCTGTATTTTTGTTTGTTTGGAAAGCTATATATACAGTAAAGTCTAACTACTTATATAAATAAGTAACTTTATAAATTTCTTTACAAAACACAAATACAAAAACAAGCATACCACACAAAATGCATAATAAAGCCACAACATAACAAATGGAGCCTGAGTCAATAAACAGACAACAGAACAGATAGATGGTATGAAACAGCATGTGTGCAATTCACCAATCCAAGAGAACGAGTTGGGGTGGAAAAATAAAACATCCAAACAAGCAGTCCCTGCTGGGGCAATGAAACAAACCACAGCGAGGACTAACCGGAGGACCTCAGTGAGCAAAAACATGCAATAGCCACATCTAAAATAACACAAAATGCTTACAATATATAATATTTCATATTCTAATTTAACATGTGGATGCAAGCTTCACATACAGAATTATTATACTTTATCAAAACAATAGAAAGCTGTTATACTCGAACATACAGATTGAGCCCACTGTCCACAGGCTCACAATACATACATGATATAGCATGCTATGTGCTGAAATGGAATAAAAATTTGATTTTCTTGTTGGAGAATATGCCTGCATGTCTCTCGCAAAGTAATTAATTAGTGCTTATTTTATAGATTTTGACATGAGATGAACAGCCCGTTCATTAAAAGTTTATTTTTGTTTCATAGCCATCTTCAAAGGGATTTCTCACAATTTAGACTCCATCAAAATAATTAACAACAAGGCCCCATGGATTAGTATAGAAGAGTCTTTTCATAGTGACACAGTGGGGAATACAAAGATAAATTCTTCATTTATTTCTGCCTGGGAGGGCAATCACTTCATTATTACAAAATGTACAATTATTAGGTACAACAAAATTATAAAATTGTATATTTTAATCCAACAATTGTAGAACCATATACATTTTATTTTTTCATATTACCTTTTCATGCATTTTGATTTTCTGAAATATTTACTCGCTTCAATGTTAGCTGTCACTACGTCACCAGTACATAACTTAACTAAGAGCTGTTCTATTAAACTTAGTCATTTTAATGGCTTCTTAAATCCTCTTTGATAGGAGCCTTGTTTAAACAGTACAATTTGGCTCTGAAAGATAATGGCCAGAAGAGTCCAATAATCCAAAGAGCGAGATGAGATTATTCTGATAAAATCTGATCTTCTAATAAGCAATGAAATGACCAAAGCCCAAATAATGGGACCAGATCTGAACTTCGACCTCATCACAATGACTAAGTCATCAGTGGGTCTTCATTTCCATGCCGCTTTGCTTGCTTACAGATGAGTACATAATGTTTTAGAAAGGTGAACAAATTTGTCTTCAACCACAACTCTACTAGAACTGTTCAGCTTCTGATTAGCAATTATTTGTTATCCTCAATATTAAAGCTCATGATGTTTCCTTTAATAACACTGTCATCGCTGACAGTATCTCGGGTTTAAAAGTAACAAGAATTCACAATTTTAAATCATAGATTCACATTTGTGAACAGCATGATTTTTGACTAAGAAATATATGATTAGTAAATTTGCCCATTTAGAGTGATTTAACTCTGCATAGAAGCCACGTCAAGTATAAATATACCCTGTGTTAACACAGCTCATTTAATGCATTTATTTAGACAGGAATCGTGGGAAACAATGTATTACACGCTTGAATGCATGCAAAGACACTGCAGGAGCAGACTTTACCAGGTCAACTGCTTTGCTTTGTGATGTTTTACAACAGAGATCTATTTGTAATGACAAAATTGCTTTCCTCTCATTGATGTCCTGGTCAAACATGTGCTGAGTGATAGAATGCCAACAGTACAGCACTAACCTACTGACTCGCAGAGTTCACCAGATTGACACTGTTGTAATGACAGAAATTCGGAAAAGATAAACACAAATATTTTAGTACAAAATATATTCAATAAAGATAACAGATTTCAGGGGATGGCTAACCAACCTTAAATAACATATATGTGTCACCATAACGGATACTTTTTCACCCTCAATACAAATACTTTCATGATGTCATCCCTTGTGGGCGGGCCCTCGGGATCTGTGGTACATGCCATTGTGTAATCATGCCCCTCTAAAACATCACAGACCCATGCCGGCCAGATGACAAATGACTGTCAGGTGATGTAATATCCTCAGAACAACACTTAAACATTCCGTAACCTCATTCTTCCATTCAACATATCTGTAGAAAAAATATATTTATCATAGTAATTTTTAACATTATTTATAGGAAAGACTATTGAGGGGAAGCCATTTAACAAGAAGTAGTTTACTTTCTAAAGTACCAAGCTAACCAAGCTTATTTTTCTATAGTTTATGTCCAAATCATTTTCCATGTTCCAGAACTGCCTGTATAAAGCAAGACACAGGCAACAGGTTATCAAACACAGCTACCCGGACAGTCAAGTGTTTATGTGAAACGGGTGAATTCTCCTTATTAATCCATATTGTAGAATTGAGGAATACTACTTTCAAAGTAATGTGTTATTATTGTGTTTCTAAACTAAAGCAACCAATAAGGTTAGACCATTATTTTGTAGGGATGGTAACATGTCCTTGCGCATTAAAAATGGCAGTTTTTGCCTTTTCTGATTGTCAAAAATCTGTATTTATCATCTAGCAGAAACCCTGGCAGAGACCCCGAGCCCAGTCCTGGTTCTGTGCACAGGTCTACGTGTCCCTGCCTGTAATGGCGAGGCCATTGTAATGTCATTTATCCAACTTACCACAGCGTCAAAGCCTGGCGCCCTCACTGCAGACTAGAGGCTCCATCATTGGGTAAACAGTGTTCCACATGAGTGTGGTCTCATCAATAAATTCTTAATGAAATTTTCAGACTGTTTCTGCCTCTGCAGCAGGACCTACCTATAATGAGCTGTGTGAAACTCAAAGGGAGGTAAAGATGGGACATGAGAGAGGCACAATAAAAGAGAGGGAGTGAGAGTGTTAGAGAAAGCTGAAAAGACATGAGAGAATGAGAGGTGTGTGGTAAACAATATGCCTACTGTATCTGTAAGACATGTTCTGAGTTTGCCCCAAGTGACAGACAAATCTTAGGGAATTTGTCATTTTAAAAGGTGGCTAATTCGTATCAATTTGTATGATTTGAATTGTACAAAAATGTATGATTATTAGAAAAACACCATACTAAAGCCCCTCCCCTAAACCTAACATCACTACCGTGAAAGCAAATTGCATACAAAAGATATCCTACAAATTCATACAAAATAGCCACCTCATAACATAGTTACGAATTGCAGTGAGATTGTTGTAAAATAAATTTAATGAAATGTTCCAACAATTGAGTCACAGAAGTACAAACATGCCCTGTGAAGCAAACTTCAGAGAATTACTGCCCATATGACTTTTTCAAAAAAGTTAAAGATTGGATCTTATGGAAGATTACTGTGTGCAGCGTGAAAGTGCGAAGCAAATATGAAATACTCAAACCCCGACAAGTGGGCTACGTTCCACCAGCATAAGTATGCAGAGAGGCTTAGCATTACATAACTTTGATTAAATAACTGCACAACTGAACAACGTTTGGATGCATTTATGACCGAAACTCGCTGTGCCAGAAGATTGGGCTTTCAATTCAGTCCAAGTCAGTCCCGATGAAAATTCATAGCTTTGAGCGAGAACCTTGTGAAATGAAGGGCCCCTCTCACTTCAGTGGGTTTCATTTTCAAATACAGATATAGATATGTATTACATGTAGCTGACCAGCTATCACACAGAAATTAAATAATGACTAACAGCTATACTAATAACTTATAACTATGACTAACAGCTTTATATATAAATAATTAAAATATTATTATGAAAACAATGATAAACAGTTTTGTCCCTGCAAATCCTTAATGTATTCGCTTGTGCCATTCTTTTCCAAGCTGCCAGGCAACAAAATAGCTTCCTCACCTTTCTATATATTTTTAGCCTCTCTTTATCTGTATATTACTCTATATCTTAAGGCGCTATGGTGATGTGGAACTCAGCCTTGTTAGTTTGAAAAGGGGTTAAACCCCATCTTTTGTTAATCCAAATTATTTTAATACAAGCAAAATATCTTATACAAAGCTCTGATGTTGTCGTTGTGCGACTTCTACGTGCTATTTATGATCAAATCATTGCTATTATTGCTATCGGGATATTTACAGCACTTCTACAATACGTATCAAACAAGTCTCCCACAGTTGTGATGACAGAAACAGCAGACTGCTCCAACAGCGGACTCCTACCGCTCGCTATGTTGTGTGTGGTGGTGTAGGCTATACAACATTTGATTAGTCATCAGCACTTCGTTATTGGTTGCTGTGGGGTGAACCTAGTGGAGAATTCAATGTAGATGATGATGAATTTATTGTGAGTCATTTCACAGCCTTTTAATATCCAAAGTAACTTACTTTACAACAGGCACAACCCGCTTCGACCAAATTGTCTTTTTCGGTAGAGCATAATCGGTCCACTTTAAAAAGACAACAAAGCCCCCTAAAATACAGTTCATTTAAAAAACCTTCAATTCAACCTTCAACACAAACAAGTGTTATTTCTTACAAATTAGAGTCACAAATGAGAGGCAATACTCAAGTTGATAATAAAATGTTCATGTTTTAAAATTTCACAGTCCTTTCGCTTTTGTAAAATGAATTTAAAATAACCTCTTAATTAGGGATGGGCCTGATACCAAGCTCATGTACTCATACTCGTAATGACACACCGATACCAAAGACCGATACCTCACGTGACATACATAACGCCCTATGATTTCCGTAATGCGGAAAACACGGAGGGAAAAGAGGAATCCAGGAATAAAATCAGAATTTGCTGTACAACACGGAATGACACGGAATCTGGCAAATGTATTATTTCCTAACAAGAAATTAGCGCTGAACCGCTAACAGCTAACGAAATATTCAGATACTGTTTAAATATGTATTCTGCTTGTTTTGCGTGACTGTGTGTGAAAGAGTGGTGCGGTTGCGTGTACTGAACCTGAAGGCATTGTGCTTGTGAAGCTTTCAGAGCCAGCGTTTCACTGCACGAGGGCACGAAAACATAACAAACACCATTTGCGGCGATCCGTCAAAATAAAAGTCCGGTAAACTTAAACGCTCTTTGCGGCGTCCCGTCAAAATAAAAGGCCTGTTGACAAAACTCACATTTTGAACACTCACATTTTACCACACCACCCCCCCCCCCTTGAATTATTTATAATTCAACCACAGAGTATATTGTTTACTTTAGCAAAATGAAGTAAATGTGCTAGTAAAATTGTGCTACTTATCATAAAAAATTGAACTTAATTTAAAAATAGTACTTAAATTTAAGTAGACCTAAAAACAAAAAGAAAAAAAATGTACCAGTAAGATACTGGTTTTTGGTTATAGGTATCGGTATCGGCGAGTACCAGAAAAAAAAGTATCGGTACTCGTACTCTGTCTTTAAAAAATGGTATCGGTGAATCCCTAGTCTTAATCTGAGCATTTTATTGATCATTTACAAATGCGCCATGACACTCATCCAGTGTGCGCTGAACACCAGGTTAGCGAAGGATACAGCATGCAATTAAAGTACCTTAAACCATTTTCCCCTTCCCAAAGACATCATCACATCTGTTTATGTAACTTCCCTTTCAGGTCACAGCCCTTTGGCTCTCACCTTGTAGCTATGAATCAAAATCCCTCACACTCTCAACCACAATCTCCCAGGCATGAATTTCAACATTTTGCCATAAATTTGAATATTAATAATTTACTGGCAGCAGAGAGAATAGCTAATTAGAGGTTTCGTATGCTTGTCTGGCCAATGTGCAAAATAAACATCCTTTTGTTCTCTTTAATAGAGGAGCGTGTAATAGCTTGCAGTGGAAATAAAAGATAAAAGAAAGAAAAAAGATCTGTTCACAGCATTGCATTATTCTCAGCAACGGTATCACTTCAGTCTCATATTTTGCCTCTAATTAGAGATTTATAATCAATCATAACAACTAGTAAAACTGGTGTGATGTTTATATGAACATACATACTGTATATATACTGTACATAATGTATACAGTTAAAAATAAAGTTGCTTAAAAGGTTCTTCACAGTGTTGCCATAGAAGAACTGGTTCCACGAAGAACCATTTAGACAAAGGTTCTTTAAAGAACCATCTCTTTCTTTTTCTTTTTATAATCTGAAGAACCTTTTTTCACCACAAAGAACCGTTTTTGAAACAGAAAGAGCACTTTTCCACCATCGCGCCGAATCGTTCTCGTTGCTTAATCATTCCACACCGTGCCGTTCCATGCCAGCCAGTACGTAAATGGTTTAATTGTCCACCGCAAGGCTGATAACGGAAATTTTTAGAATGTAAACACAAACGCGTCACGCGATGCCTTGGTAACACAAGAGACTGAGCTATAACGGCTCTCCACGCATTCATTAGCATGATTCTGAGCCGAGAACAGTTTGTTATCGTGCCGTGTCGAACCAGGCTCACGTGGAAACATAACTGTAACCGTTTCAGACTGTGCTTAAACCGTTCGGTGCGATGGTGGAAAAGTGCTCAATGGTTCTTCAGATGTTAAAAGTTCTTTATGGAACCAAAAGGTTCGTCTCTGGCATCAAAGAACCTTTTGAAGCACTTTTTTAAGAGTGCACAGTACTTTTACACTTATGCGGTGCTATATATCTGAAATTACGTACTCTGTGCAATGCAAGCTTTACAGAAACCTTGTAAGCGTCGACTACACACAGTGTAGAATAACGTGTTTTGCTTCAAATAATTCCACTTTATATTTAGCCATAGTCACTAGGGATGTAACGGTATCAACATTTCACGATACGATAGTACCTCGATATGAATACTACGATACGATATTTATTGAATTTTGTGCAGGAAAAAAAACAAAACACATGACGACTTGGAAAAATGTGGTATAAGTGTTTATTAAACTATGACTGAACAAAGATCACATTTATTATTTTTAGATTAGGTAATTTTAAAGTGCAAAGAACAGTAATATAATAGCATAAAAAAATAATAACATAAAAATTGAGAACATGAAAAAATTAAAATGAAAAAAGTTTGAGTTGTTTGTCAACTTTTAACAACTCACAACCAGTCAGGTACTCACCTCATTCACTGCTTCACTCACTGCTATTTTTTTTTCTCCTCGTATCATCATGAAACTTTTCGGGGTGATGTAACAAATGGCTCTTCATATTAGTAGTATTCCCCGAATTGTACTTCACCGCAGTCTGGCAGTGTCTGCATATTGTTTTTTGTCTGTCCGTCACCTTTTCTCGTTTCTTGTTACGGGAAAACCGAAATGCTTCCACACATGCGATTTATAATTTGCTTTAGCTTCAACTAGAGGTGGGAGGAATGGCCAAAAATCTATTTCAAGGAATGAGTAATTTTATTTCACGGTAACGATATATTTCATGAAACAATCTCCCATTATAATTTTATATTTTATACCTCATTTTTCTTAGATTGATTAAACTAATTTATTTATTACAGTTCATTTAAATGCTCACCATAGTTAAAATGTAGGTAAGTTATGAAAATGTACTAAAGATATCAAATTAAGTTCTGATAATCAGATGTATTATTTATTCATATTTATCTTCTGGCTATATCATATGTATACAGTAGGAAAATAAACAACATATATAACAATAAAGTATGAATATGCACAAACAATGAGAGTACAGTATATGACTAAACTGGTGTTCATGGGGTCTGTACTGTAGGTCTTTATCGCTCTTCACGCTCTATTAGATGAGCAATTTTAGTGTGTTGCGACTCTCTGTCTTTAGGTTAGTTTATTCTCGGGCTTGTTTTTGCACTGCGAGTCTCTGGTGACTCCTCACGCGTCTCCCAAAAGTGGAGGTAGAAGCGCGTCACATCAAAGCGCTCACGCGCATCATCGCGCATTTCAACGCAAGTTTCACCTTGGCTCGCCTTAAGTTAAACTTTATAAAACTATTAACAGCTTTTCAAAACAACCTGACTTCTGAAATACGTGTTGAGAATGAGCTTTTTTAAATGCTGGCGCAGATCCCTGCACGAGCACTGCGGGTGAGAGAGAACGCGCCGGACTGGAGCGGATCACTAAACTACAGACTGAAAGAAGGTCAAAAGAATGTTTGATACGTTCATTTGTTACGGGTGGATTAATTCATTAGATTTTTTCAGAATAGCGCCTAATTTGCAGAGCGCAGAGTTAACCACGACCACTTATTTACATTCCGCGGAATACATGGAATAGAAAAATCTCTTACTGTTGACATTTTACCGCGGTAACAGAATATTCCGTCATTCCGCCCAGCCCTAGCTTCAACAATTTGTAAATCCGTTTCTATGCCACTAGCGGCATCCGCCATTTTCGCTCAATTTGACTGTAGCGGGCGGCAGCAGAGCGCAGAGGATGATGGGCACGCATGGGTTGATGGGAATTGTAGTTCCCGCTTCCCTCAACTCGCTCCATTCGGCTGAAAAAACTACACTTTGCCTGGAAGATCTATCGTCATGCGACCACGATAGTATAAAAAAAAATGCTACCGCGATACTTCGATATTTACAATACCGTTACATCCCTAATAGTCACACAGTGACAGATTTCTTCATCGGTAAAAGGGAAGAGAAAGGAGTCCTGCATGGATTGAAGGCGGCTGGTAATTACATTGTCTGACCCGCTAATCGATGTATTGATCATCAAAACATTCTGCTTCAGTTCTGTGCGTTTGACACTGTCCTGTGGCACAGTGAGCATATACCCACTGTGCAAAGGTAATTTGAAAAAGAATCAAATTCTTAACACAGTGTTTCCCAGCTCATTATAGACTAAGGCTTCTGAAATGAACAGGTGAAGGATTTGTGAATGCATTTCTTACTGTGATTAAATTTCAACATGTTCTCATAAAGACCCGGCAGTATGTATACAACGCTGACATCCATCGGGTGAGGATTGATGGGCACACTTTAACACAAGGTTAGCCATGACAGTTAATTACATTAGCTCCCACATCAGCTGTTATTGTCAACAAGCCAGAATAAAAGACACAATGCGCAATGAAATGAGCCTACAGGTTATAAAATTGTTGGCCTAAGATAGACAAAAGCAATCACGAAAACTCTGCTAAACTGGGTCTGGTTCTGTAAAATTACATTCTGTTATTAATATTACATAATGTTATGTATATAGTACATTTAAAATAATCTGTTAATGTTTAATGTATGCTTTGATGCTCGATAAAGTTTTCACATGTGGGCAAGGTGATGTCATAGGATTTTACTTATGTTCTAGCCATAATCATTCCATACTAATCCCTTATTTCAGAAGTCTGCATAAGCAAGAGAACAAGTGGTGTGTGTGCCTTATCAGAGTCTGTTGATGCTAAAAAGTGCTTTTCTAGAGTTGTTTGCAGTGAAGAAATATAGATCCCATGCATTTTGTCTCTGACCTGCTCATTGGAGCATAGGCGGGTGACTTGGCCACCTGTGCAGAAAGCCATCATCTATCGAAAGGCAATCAAATAAATGTCAATCTGCTTCTTTTGAATTCTGCCCTAACTCTCACACATGCACACTTTTATATGTCATTTTCCAGCCTAGTGGTCATGGTTATTTGAGGACCTTCTGAAAATAATCTGAGAAAAAGAAAAAATATGTATGATTGTTGTTGTTGTTAATAATAATAATATAAAATACTAAATTAATTTAAATGAAAATGGCAAATATCAAAAAGCATTGAGCGACTCTGATAGTTTATTTTACTAGCATTTTACTGTTTGAGTGAAGCTATTGTAATGCACACACTATAACTCAAGCGTCTTCCTGACGATGGGGTTCGTCCCTGAGAACCAATCATTTCCGACTACTTAGAAAAGGCCAATGAAAATTGGCAAATGAAATTTGCATGCTGGACTCCGCCCCGGAAATCCGGGTATAAAAGGGAGACGGCATTGCATCATTCATTCACCTTTTGTTCTTCGGAGCCTTCGGTTATGAAGATCTTCTCTTGCTACTTAGCAAAAACTTCACATTGCAGGTTCTACGACGTGGTGCAGAGGACTGTCCCTTCCTGCAGCGACTTCCCCTGGGCGTCTCGGCGGTTCCAGAGGTGTTCGAGCCATTCTAAAAGAGCTAATTTCTCCCGCTGTTCTCGTGGGTGCGGTGTCCTCATCGAGGAAGGGGACAAGCACGATGTCTGTGTCAGGTGTTTGGGGGTCCAACACGCTGAGGCAGCCTTCGTGGACTCATCTTGCCCGCACTGCGGGCAGATGGTCATAGAGACGTTGCGGTCACGGGTGGCTGTCTTCTCCCGAGAACCAGCCACCACCTCGCAGGCTTCCCGGGCTGTGACGAGGATGGCTAAGGCCATTCTGTCCGCCAAGGCGAGCGGCGAGGGTGATATGGGGGTTTCTGCGAGCGCTAATCCGTCAGCCAAGTGCTCGCGGACCGCTCGCACCCCGTCTCGCTCGCCTCACCGTTCCCTAGCAGGTGGTGCCACACCGTCAGCGTCCTTCTTCACGTATTCGGACACGATGCGTGATGATGATGAGATGTCTATCGCAGCATCGGAGTGCGAATTGCTGGCATCTGATCCCGACGACTCTCTGCAGCTCCCCCCCAAGGAGGGACGAGCTCAGGAGGCGGCGAATGTCGAGATGTCGGCCATGTTTTCCCAGGCCGCTGTGTGCATTGGGTTAGAGTGCACTCAAGTGCCTCTCCCCCAGCGCTCACGGTTGGACACATGGTTCTTGGGCTCTGAGCGCAACTCCAAGCCGCGCCCAACCCCGGTTCCTTTCTTCCCGGAAGTGCATGAGGAACTGACGAAGACGTGGAACGCCCCTTTCTCGGCACGTACATGTCAAACCGGTTCCGTCGCCCTACGGGGGCCTAGCACCCACTTTTTCATAAAAAGAGTTTCCAATCTCCCTGGGTGTTCTTCACAGCCGCTCTCACCCTATGTCAGATGGTGTTCGGCCACTCGACGTAGCGTCTTGGCGAGGCGCAACATCGAATGTATTTTGCAGCCCTCAGCACTCTCAAATCGACGGTGCGTGGAGTTGCATCACCAGGCAGGCAAACCAGCAGAGCCAGTCTTCTTCCCGGGGGCCCCCCGGCGAGAGACCCGCACTGCCAGCCATCGAACCACCCCCCGGGGGGTCGATGAAGCAGATTGTACCCTTAGTCCCCAAGTCGCAGTCCCTGGGAGCTTGGCTCGAGCTTCCCACACCGTCACGGTGGCTGAGGAGAACGATCCGTCTCGGCTACGCGATCCAGTTCGCCAGAAACCCACCCAAGTTTCGGGGCATCCTCGCCACCTTGGTCAGAGGCCGGGATGCTCCTGTACTACGGGGCGAGGTAGCCACCCTTCTGGCGAAGGGTGCAATCGAGTCCGTCCCTTTAGCCGAGATATCCAAGGGGTTTTACAGCCCTTACTTCATCGTCCCCAAAAAAGGCGGGGGGTGCGCCCCATCCTAGATCTGCGTACCCTGAACAGACACCTGCACAAGCTGCCATTCAGGATGCTCACGCAGAAGTGCATCCTGGCATCTGTCAGATGTCAGGATTGGTTCATGGCAATCGACCTAAAGGACGCTTACTTTCATGTCTCGATTCTCCCTCGTCATCGCCCGTTCCTACGGTTCGCTTTCGAGGGTCAGGCATATCAGTACAGAGTCCTCCCCTTCGGTCTGTCTCTGTCTCCACGAGTCTTTACAAAGATCGTGGAGGCTGCCCTCTCTCCCCTCAGGGAGAGGGGTGTGAGGGTACTCAACTATCTCGACGACTGGCTTATCTTGGCACACTCGCGAGATCTGTTGTGTGCACACAGGGACCTGGTGCTCCGGCACCTAGATCGATTGGTACTACAGGTCAACCGAGAGAAGAGCAAGCTCTCCCCTGTGCAGAGCATCCTCTATCTTGGTATGGAACTCAACTCTGTCACCATGACAGCGCGACTGTCCGCAGTACGCACCCAGTCGGTGTTGAACTGCCTGGATCATTTCACTTAGTCAGCGGTTCCCCTGAAACTATTTCAGAGGCTCCTGGGACACATGGCATCCTCGGCGGCGGTGATACCCCTCGGGTTGATGCACATGAGGCCACTCCAACACTGGCTCCAGAGTCGAGTTCCCTGGAGAGCGTGGCACACCAGCAGCAGGCAGATGGTGATTACGCCTCGCTGCCGACGCAGGGGTACCCCTAGGGCAGGTTACGAGGCATGTCGTGGTGACAACGGACGCCTCCCTGCAGGGTTGGGGTGCAGTGTGCAACGGGCACGCAGTGACGGGGCTTTGGACGGGCCCCCGCCTGCGCTGGCATATCAATTGCCTAGAGTTGTGGACTGTGCTACTCGCACTGAAGAGGCTGCAGCCTCTCGTGCAGGGCAAGCACGTGCTGGTCCGGTCGGACAGCACTACTGCAGTAGCGTATATCAATCGTCAGGGTGGCGTTCGCTCACTGCAGTTAACAAGACTCGCCCGACACCTCCTCTGGTGGAGTCAGCAGGTGACCCGCTCCCTGCGTGCCACGTATATCCCAGGCGACCTGAACCAGACAGCCGATGCGCTCTCTCGTCAGTCTACGCCTCGCGGAGAGTGGCGACTCCACCCCCGCGCAGTCCAGCTCATTTGGGTGCAGTTCGGGCAGGCCCAGGTAGACCTATTCGCCTCCCTCGAAACCACCCATTGCCCGCTTTGGTACTCTCTGACCGAGGGACCCCTCGGCACGGATGCCCTAGCGCACAGCTGGCCGCGGGACAAGCGGAAGTACGCCTTCCCCCCAGTGAGCCTCATTGCACAGACCCTGTGCAAGGTCAGGGAAGAGGAGCAGCAAGTGTTACTCGTTGCGCCACACTGGCCCAACCGGACTTGGTTCTCGGAGCTAATGCTCTTGACGACAGCTCCCCCCTGGCCGATTCCCCTGACGAAGGACCTGCTTTCCCAGGGGAAGGGCACGTTATGGCATCCCAGGCCAGACCTCTGGAACCTCCATGTCTGGCCCCTGGACGGGACGAGGAGATCCTGAGTGGTCTGCCCCCGGCGGTGGTAGCTACCATTTCTCAGGCTAGGGCACCTGCCACTAGGCGACTGTACGCCTACAAGTGGCGCCTCTTCTCGACCTGGTGTGCTTCTCGAGGAGAAGACCCACGGAGTTGTGCGATCGGGTCCGTGCTGTCCTTCCTACAAGAGAGACTCGAGACTAACCTCTCCCCCTCCACACTGAAAGTGTATGTAGCCGCCATTGCTGCTCATCACAACTCAGTTGCTGGAAAGTCTCTAGGGCAGCACGACCTGGTCATTAGATTCCTAAGGGGTGCGAGGAGGCGTAACCCGCCTCGTCCGCACTCCATACCCTCTTGGGACCTGGATGTAGCCCTGTCAGGTCTCACCAGGCCCCCCTTCGAGCCCCTAGGGGATGCCTCTCTTCCTCATCTTACGATGAAGACGGTTCTCCTTTTGGCGCTCGCCTCCATCAAGAGGGTAGGGGATCTACAGGCTTTCTCCGTGTCCCCTGACTGCCTAGAATTCGGACCCAGGGATTCTCACGTTATCCTGAGACCTCGGCCCGGCTACGTGCCCAAGGTTCCCACCGCTCCCTTTCGGGACCAGGTGGTGAACTTACAGGCGCTCCCCACTGGGGAGGAAGACCCAACCCCGTCCGTGTTGTGTCCAGTACGCGCGCTGCGCCTTTACTTAGACCGCACACAGAGCTTCAGGAGCTCGGATCAGCTCTTTGTCTGTTTCGGAGGTCAGCAACAGGGGAGAGCTGTCTCCAAGCAGAGGTTGGCCCACTGGATTGTGGACGCTGTCAAGGCAGCTTACCAATCCCTAAATCGCCCGTGCCCCCTAGGAGTGAGGGCCCACTCCACCCGGGGTGTTGCCTCCTCTTGGGCTTTGGCACGGGGGGCCTCTCTCGCAGACATTTGCAGAGCTGCGGGTTGGGCTACACCCAACACCTTCGCGAGGTTTTACAACCTCCGCGTAGAGCCGGTGTCAGCCCGCGTCCTGCATGGCCACATGTAGGACCGGCAACTGGTAGGGTGTACGCCTGTTCGGTTCTTTTCCCCCTCTCTCGAGTGGGTCAGTATACCGATTCAGCCTCCATTCTTTCCCCACTGGGCGAAGAACAGGCACTCCATCCATCACTAAGCAAGCACCCTCTGGGGCGGGCTGGGCAGAGCAGCCCTGCCCCTTAGGCCGGGTATCACCTGAGTTATTCGCAACATAGCTCTAACCGGACCTAGTGCTACCAGACGTTGCAACTCCCCAGTAGGGCGGTTCCGTCTGATGTATCCTCATGCTGGTTCCCACCTTGGTAACCCATGACCTCCCCGGGTGGACCTCCACCTCGCGGTTTTCTCTTCAGCCGCACTTTCTTCCCATGAGTTCTTCCCCATCGGTGAGACCATGTTGGTATCTCCACTATTCTCCTCCCTGCGGTAGGAAGTGGTCTCTGTAGCGCATCCCCCACTTGAGGAAGTAGCGCTTACCCAGTGCCTTACGGTTCCGGGCGGCTTCTCGCTGTTAGAGAAACAAGGCCGCCGCCTGTGAGGCCGAAGGTAGGGGCCTTCCCACCTTTCAAGAAAGCTCTGGGACCCCCTACCTACCCACTGGTAGGTTACAATTTTGCAGTAGCGCTCACGGCTGACACGCCCAGGCCAGTCACCGTCGCTTCGTTGAGATTGTGACAGGGCACAGTGTTATGGCGTTTTCCATTGGAACCCCATCTGTCGGTTCAACACAACGTCGAGAGACCGACAGAAAGGGAACATCTCGGTAACACAACAGACGTTGTGTCCTCTTGCCACAACACGTGCTGTCCTCTGCAGCAGTCGTGAGAGGTCTCAGGCTCCTCAGAACTAAGGTGAATGAATGATGCACGCCGTCTCCCTTTTATACACGGATTTACGGGGCGGAGTCCGGCATGCAAATTTCATTTGCCAATTTTCATTGGCCTTTTCTAAGTAGTCGGAAACAACTGGTTCTCAAGGACGAACCCCATCTGTCGGTTCGACACAACGTCTCGTTCCCTACTTCAGGGAACCGAGGTTACAAACGTAACCGAGACGTACCCTTGTAATAAATTGATAAACTGTACTGCCATCCAAAGGCAAAGCGCAGTAACTACACATTTGGTCAAAATTGAGTTAAGGTCTATAGCGGGCTTTGTGACATCTGCTCTGTCTTGTGACAAATTCTCCTGGTTCAATCTTATCCCGTTTCTGAGAAACGAGAGAGTTAAAAAAATTGCAGTAACTACAAAATCCAAGCTAATACCAAGGCAAACCGCAGTAAGTGAAGTTATTGCGTTCTGGTTTTGTTTTCCCGGCTTTGACACCGCAGATACAACAAGCCAACCAGCTAGCCTACCATGGCACAAACCCGTTAAAACGCAAATATTCAAAGACGGGTAAGGAAGATCGCAAAATATTAACTCCTAGCAAGGCAAATGACAGCTTTATAAAAAAGTAACATTAACTAGCCAGCCGCTAGCAAATTAAACAGACATGATGATCCGATTTATAATTGCTTTGATGTTCGTCGATTCAGACATCTTTCAGGCAGATAATAAAATTGTAGTGAAAAGGGTTACTCCCTCAAAAGTTTTCTGGCTCTGGTTAAGTTATTGTTATACGCAATTAGCTAACAATAGCTGCGCCTCCTCAGCAAAGTGACAACCGGACGTGCACCCGGCATCGAGTAGCTGTCAATCCACCTTTCTTCTTCTTCTTGTTTAATGACGAAAACCTCCTCAGGAGCATTATCGCCACCTACTCCAGGCTACTGGATGTCAAATTAAACTTACATGGGCAATGAGTCTGAATTTTGAAATCAATCCACCTGTGTTTGCGATCCACCATTTGCAAACCACGTTAGATCACATGATTGAGACAAAATAAGTCAGCCTTAATTGCCAACTCAATGAAAAGATGGATGCAACCGCTTTTATGATTATAGATTTTATTTCATAATCAGTAAATATAACAGAACTGATTAGTTTAATTAGTGTCCTGTCATATTTGTTCAATAATAATTATCTGCTTTTCAATTGCGATAAGATGACTCTTAATCTTGAAGTATACTTTTGAGCATTTTAACATTCCCAACAAGCAAACATCAATAAAATTATTAAAGTTATTTAAAACAATGAACATGTAGTAAGAAACACAAGAAGAAAGCTGGATGAACACATTTAGTTTGTAGATACTGCACTTTGATTTTGCAATAGTGTTTTAGTTGTGTAGGGTCATCCAAAGGCAGAGTGCAGTATCTGCATTTTGGTGGTCAAAGGTCACGTCAGTGGTCATGGTTTTTATCTATAAAAAAATTCTTCCTAATAAGGCATTAAATAAATGCATAACCACTAATCTACCCACAACAGAAAATTTAAAGGCATTTTTCTCAGTTTCAGTGTTTGCATAGTTACTGCACTTTGCCTTTGTAGGGCCGTGTAGTAAACACTGTTGAATACTATAGTAAGGTTAAAAACACTATAGTATCTAGGAATTTTACTACAGTTAACTATTGTAAATATCACTATAGTATACTAAAGCAATTTATGTGGACTAATATTGATCTATTGTATAGTAAAAAATGAAATACACAGAACTTAGAAAGAAAACATTTTTTTAATGATGACAACAGACGTTTTATACTTGTACTGTTTGGCCTCTGTAGCACCAGTGCTATGTGCAAAAAAAGTTAACCTACAGCCCTGACACTAATAATAATTACTGCTTGCCTTTGTTCTATAGCAATCATGGAGCGTATTAACAAATTTAGGTGGCCGCAGCAGACACTAGGTAAAACGCTTATAAGCAAACTTGACCAATCAGGATCTGAAACGATTATATTAACACGTCAAATGAAATATATATTTTTTATCTTCAGACAAGTAATATTTGAACTCGGACAAGTAGACAAGGACAACCACATGACAATGCTTAATGTCAAGCCCTGATTAGGGATGCTCCAGAATGTAAATTTTGGCCGAAAATTATAAACGACAATTATTTTGGAAGCCGATAATCAATATATTGACCCATATACAGTATCTAAATATTAATATAGATTTTTCTGAGACTGAAACAAAAGGCAAAAAGTGGAAAACTGCTTTTATTTGAAAACATTCAATACAGAAAATAAGGTCACATTTAGTTCTCATTTTTATGTACCAAGTCTACTTTACAATGGTTAAAGGTTCTTTAATTTTTTTTACTTTTCTGGTATAATGTTTATTTAATAAACAAATTATAGATGTTCTTACAGAGCAAATATACGAACTATAATTTACACATTCATAAATATATACATACTGTACCTACATCAACAATGTTTTGCTAATAGCAGTAAGTGAATGATCATGAAAGAAAGACAATGGTGTACTGTATTTTAGCTGTGAGCAGTGTACAGCTGAAGTGCTTCAACCAGAGGAAATTATTCATAATTTATTGGCTAAAATATATCGGCCTGATTTTATTATCGGGCCGACAAGATAACATTAAAAATGCCGATATCGATATGGCCGATAATTTATCCCCTATATGTTATGCTTAGTGAAATTAAGAAGGGTCAAGAAGTAGTCCAGTAAATGTGGTAGGGGGAAACAAAAGAGAAGTCAGTTTGACATAAGACTGCCTGATATGTTTTTTACTTTAAATATATAGCTAAATTAGCAATAATAGCAGAAAACCATTTTAGAATTTCTTTTTGGCAAAACTCGCCAATGACCAACTGCTAAGAATCATCAAATTTAGTCATAAATGACTCCGTTAAGTTTATTTAGCTATGAAAGAGCATTGAAACAGTAATAAAAATGTTCTATGGGGAGAGAATGAGCAATACATTTTCTCCTAAATCACAGACCAAGTAGTAACGGCAGCAGACAATAGCTTTACAGATTCATGACAGATGGTAATACATTAAAGGTCATGTCAATTAAGGGTTGTAGAATAACAAGAATGTGTTAATACACGAATTGTTAGAAAATTATTTAATTTTATCACTAATTGTTCTAAAGCTCCACACTTTCAATTTGTACAACAGTGTAGTTAAGACCTTAATTGCTAATATTAAGGTTGCCAGTTTAATTGCCGTTATGAGGATATTGTGCTCAAAATGGTTTATAAAAGAACCATTTAACCACCACATAACAGACTACTCCTGCGATAATTGTAAAATGGGACCATTAAAATCAGACAATTCTTTCTGGCCATTGACTAAGGATTAGGGCAAACTAATGCAGTTATTTCTAAATGTTTTGAGATCATTATTTGACAACTGTTGATAAACTGAAAATAAGATTATTACGCTGTTAATACATTGTTTTTGGCGTTTTTTACTGTATTAATTAGTTGAATTTGTCAGTGTGATAACCACTGTTTTATGCAGGAGAGAGGAAGCATCATATTAAAAGTGATATTATAATTAACTTGT
Source organism: Triplophysa rosa (assembly GCF_024868665.1). NCBI lineage: Eukaryota > Metazoa > Chordata > Actinopteri > Cypriniformes > Nemacheilidae > Triplophysa > Triplophysa rosa. The sequence continues at coordinate 25,744,663 of NC_079890.1, forward strand.
TACCCAGTTTTTTTTTTCAAAGTGTCACCAAGGGTTATCATATATGATATTTCCTAAAGGGATAGTTCTTCTAAGACAATTCTATCATCCTTTACACACCCTCAAGTTGTTCCAAACCTGTATAAATTTCTTTGTTCTGTTGAACATATGACCAAACAGTTCTGGGGCACCACTGACTACCATAGTATTAGTATATTTTTACAATAATTGTGAATAGTGCCCCAGAACTGCTTGCTTACAAGCATTCTTCCAAATATCGTTTTCATTTATACAGGTTTGGAACAACTTGAGGGCAAGTAACTGATGACAGAATTTTCATTTTGGGGTAAATTAAGACTTCTGCAATTAATACTTCTGCTAATATGAAAAATTACAATATGACAAAAACATGAGTACAATTCAGGGCAACACATTCGCTCATACTCAGCAAGAGAAAATCATTAATCATTTAAATAAAATGTGTTAGTTTAAACCCCTAGGAACTGCAGAATTTATTTTACAAAATGGCAGGGCATCAAAGTAAATTAAATAATTTAGAGAGGTTTCTAAATCACTCTGCAGCAACCACTCAGAAAGGACCAATTAACACAAACTTTTTTCGAAGTCCAGGATTCTAGACTTTTTTCAGTCACTAAGAAGACTATTTTAAAAACTCTGTATCTAGGACAAAGGAAAAGATGCAGGGTCTCCCGTTAGATTTCACTTATTGGGACTGAGTAGCAAACAGTACGATACCCCACAATTATGCACTTACATGACAGACAAAGCAAGACACAGTGTGTTTGCATTGCATCACATCATGCTTAGATGACATGACTGCAAAGTGCAAACCAAACAAAACCCAAACAAGTTGAATTCTATTAATATATTATCATGTTTTGATTTTGCTTGCCTACTAATGCAGATGATTATGTGGACATGTGTGCTTAGGTGTCCAGCATGACAATACGGCCTTCTGATACTGCAAGGGATCAGCGAAACCAGTTCACAGCAAATGAGCCAGAGAGATGCTGACCAGAGATTTTAACAGATTACTACTGTCACTGGCTGCCTTCTCCATTTGCTCTGCCCCTCCAGGACGAGAATGTCTGTGTGGTGTTATACCAAATTCATCTCTTTCCAATCTCTTTCCAATTGTTGTTATGTCAGAAAGGGTGAACACAAACAATTTACTAAAGTTATGACAGCAGTCTGAATAGAATTTTCACAATTTGGACTTTTTGATCTTTGCCGTACCCCAGACATGCATCTAGATTTTCCCGGCATGCCTAAAGGACTGAAGGGGTGGTATTTATCCAGCTTTTGCCAGAAAGAAATCAATTTAACTTTGTGTAAAAATGCTGCATTTCAGTGGTAGCATTTGCAGGCATCTGCTAAGATAGAAGCAAAGCCACATAAGCAAAATTGCTGTGCTTTTCACTTCTGAGAGAGAAAATGATCTCCATTTAAATTGCCTTCTTAAAAAGAAAATGAAATCAGATGTTTGACAGAGTTCGACTTTTACAATCTCTCCCTAGAAAATGGCAGTTATTGATGAAGTATCAGTTTAACGTCTCGAGATCAAAACAGGGCTATCTGCTTTTCAGTGTTCAACATGACAGGGAATACAACATGATATTCAATCTTTAAAGATGGGCGGAGCACGCCCCATCATAATCAATCAAATCCATCCGTTGCTATCTACATTAGCAAAGCGTGCTCTCTTGACAGCACATGAGACATTGAGCAGAGACTAAGCTTACTTTGAAAAATACAACATAACTAAAACCTCTTATTCTTTTATTTTCAGGCAGCAGAGAAGCATCAAGAGGAAAACCAAGATATGTATGCAGTCCCGCAATGATCCTCCATCTGGTGAGAGAAAAAAGTGCATCGAGATCCATGACATATTTGTTTAGTACAGTTGGCCATATTGTTCATTATCTCAAGGGCCTGAAAACATTTGTTTTAGAGAAAACGACAGACACTGAAATGGGTTTAACACATTTAGCCATGCATAATATATACATTGCCGGTTTGTTGTTTAACTGTTCTCCAACAGCATACGTCTTCATTATTTTGCAGGCCCATTTGCTTATGGAAAATGATTCCTGTAACCTACTGCTTCAAAATGTTTGTTATTCCCCATTCTAAAACTCACTACTCTATCAACTAAACATGCACTAGCCTCCAGCCGCTCTGTTTTACATTATGCTTGGCCTAATGCAAGGTAAATAACCATCTTTCTACATTGTCTGCATCCCCCCTGGGAGAAGCCCCCTGATCCAGGCCTGATTTCCATTTATACTACATGTTACTCCGGGGTAGATTTTCTCAGAGTTACTATCGTTGTAATGCCAGTGAAAAACACCCGTTCTGCACTGGCACCGCACGCAGGCGGGTTGCTCAACAACTGGAACGCATGCAGAAAACAGCCAGTGTGTATATACAGGTTTTTAGACGTACAGTATGTCTGTGTTTTGTGGGTGTGTGTTTGTCACAATATGTGTGTGCGTGTGTACATATACATGTCATATAGAGGCTGTCACTGCTACAAGTGGGCACGGGGAATATAATGGTCTCCCGGTGGGACAGAATCGATTATTACAACACTGCTTTTTAATACCTGCTGACATGTGAGGGGGAAATGCATTCTGCTGAGGCATTTAAGAGTGATACCTCTTCTGACAGAAAGAGAAGGATATTTTCTCAGTGGTTTTCCCAATGCTGATGCTGGAGAGAGCAGAAGTGGAGAGAGGGGAAGACCTTAGCTAGCTGGCAAGCATCAGTGAGAACGGAGTTTGAAAAACAAGGGAGGGAGGGCTGTCAATCTCATTCTAACATGATCCATCCAACTGCGATAAAGCCGATATTTCGGTGGACATGTCTGTCTGTGTCCATCGCTGCCAGCATGTGCCTTTAAGCAAAAAGACCCGAGAGGCCGAGTTCTGCTCTCAGGGGCCATTACATCTGAGGCTATCAGCACTTCACCTACCATTTAACTAACAAACCCGCTCTTCCAACCAGCTGGAAAGGCTGGAAAGTTAATTAACAATCTCTACTTTCTCTCGCCCTCTCCATCCCTCACTTTCTAAAGCCTTCCATCAGTATATTACTTATCTTTCACTCTCCGTTCTGCTTTCTAGCTTATGGTTTTTGCAAACATTATCATCACATTTACTCACCAGTGGGTGGAAAATGATGAAAGGATTCTTAACTCCAGAGGCAGGCCCACAAACCGAAAATAACAGCCATTATATGCGCTCCCAAAATGTATTATACTCCTATCGCTGAAATGGCTTTCTAATATATAATTTATGCTTAATCATTTAGGTTTTATATCTCTTAGATTTGTAATATTCTCTTCCATTTTCTTGGTCTAAAGTAAAATCGAGAATAAGACTCATGCCACAGAGAATACAAACAAGACTCTCAGGTAAACAAACCAGCCTGCTGTGCATGCTAATGCTGCTGCACAGACAAAAGCGCTTGTCAGGAATGTCCTTCCATTGGGTATTCTTTGAAAACAGATTACTCTTATCTCTCGTGTCACTTCAGACACGTCCTATCCTTGTGATTTGTAACTCATTTAGACTGGCAGTCGGTGCTAAATTAAAACATGCCTTCCAAACATGAAACTAATGCAATACAGTGGATTCATCCCGCTGCGATTGCACGCATTATTTCGGATCCGTACAGAATGGCGTAAACTATCATTTTTGATGATGGGACAACGCAGGCATTGCGATGCTTGTCTCTTTTTAAAGAGTGCATTTAAAACACTGTATCCTTCCTACTTGAAACACTCATTAATAAAGACACTGCATTCTTAGCTGATTCGAGGACTTTACAGATCACTAGCTACCAGGACAAAATTTCAGATTGGCAATGTGAAAGGATAGCGTTGTGATGACCTGTAGAGACCAGGCATGGTCAGTACATGCTCAGGCATGATGATTAAAAATGAAGATAGTGGCTCCAACCAGCCATGCACAAGAAACAGGTCTTTTACTATATAGTGCTGTGTAAAGTCCATTCATTAAACATGTGCGGGGATATAGATCATGTCTATGTAGTCTGGGATCAAAATAATTCTCTAATGTAGAACTCATGCTAGAGAGGGTGCATCAGTGCTCATATTGAAGGGGGGCTGGGGGAATCCGGGACCCCCCATAAGGCATTAGGGACCCCCATAGGAACAAAAATAGATTTAGGGGGGTCCCTCAGATATTTTTATTGTGTGATTTTTTTGTTTTTTTTTAATGTGATTAAATTCATGCAATGGATATGGTAAAATTTGTGAATTAATTATTCTTATTTAATTAATTATTTACAATCATTTATATTAAGTTTGTTAATGGACTAGTTGTCATGTCTCTTTAAATGTTTAAACGCCCCGCCCCATGTCTAAAGACCGCTAAGCGCAGGACATCGTTGACGTGACTGCTTGATTGGCGTCGCTCCGGTGAAGCTAACTTCAGCTAAAAAATGGAGAATAATAAACCTCCACTCCACTCCAGTCGGGAAGAGGAAGCTTCTACTTTTTTGAGGGGTGATTTTCTCTCTATTTCTTTCCACTATATTTATCAACTCCATGTCGGGGCTTTTGTATTCCTCGCGTAAATTATTATTAGGCCTGGTTCTGGGGTGCTAGAGATCTCGATTAAGATGAGTGACAGCTTTTTAGTAATTATAAAGGGAGTGCTTGTTGTGCTATATAATCCATTAAGAATTGTATAAAACTTGTTTTTCATGCTGCTAAGACCAACGGCCACATACACGTTGCAAAGTTTCGGGAATTACATCGGCAGATAAATGCAGGATTCACTCTTGAAATAGTTATGATTGACATATTGATAGCCATAGTTAGTTCCTGAATAAAGCATACTTTTGGACTGAAATGGTTGACTAGTCTGCTGACTGACAGACTCACTCATAACAGTCCCTTGCCGCCACATACTGGATGTAACTATGTAAACTGCACTAAAATCCTTGAAAAATCCCCACAACACTAACACACAGACTGACAGCTGGTCTTGTCACAATTGATATTTTTAATATCTAATAAACTAGTTTCTTGCATTTAAGCAAGTCTTTTGGAACAAACATTATTATCACAAAGTGTCAATTATCCAGTTGTTTTTAGGGAAAATAGTAAATACTACATTGGTAAATAATGCTAGAATTATTCTGTTGGACGTACAATACTGTTCAAAAGTCATTTCTGTTCACCAAGCCTGCATTGATTTGATCCAAAATACAGTAGAAGAAGCCTGTTCTTTTATGTTAGCCTGTTTTTAATAAATAGTATATAGTTATGCATATTATCATCAAATAATTGTATATTGCGAGACTAACCCCCACCAAAAAAAAGTCCTATGGTGGGGACCCCCCATAAGACTTGATTCAATTCGAGCACAGGGGTACCTGTACATATACATAACATTTCAACCCCAACCCCCATACTAATTGTGTCCCATAAGCTGCCTTCTCTCCTCATCCATCAAAATGGTACATATTGTGCCTTTCTGAATTCTGTCTGTTAAACATGAGAATTAGACTAGAAGGGACACGGATGATTCCAAGTCTCTTTCACCAATGTCTTAAATGCCGGTCATCGCAAAGAACTTTTAAAATCATATCATTAAAAACTAAACATTTAAATGCATAATGCTAAACATAGTTTATTTTCCACATTCCCACAGCAATGCAAACTATGCAACTTTAATGTGTGGATTCTTTGTATTGAGTAAAGAGGCACATCTATGATGTTTGGATTTGCAATGGAGTGCAACAATGCCTAGCCACTTTTAAGCTGTCTTGTTTTCAGGAATATTAGTTCTATTCAGTTTTTAAAGAATGGTGACATACATGTATATGCTTGAACATATACTTGCATTCCAGCATTCATATTTTTCACGTTTAATTACCATCTAAGCTAGGGCTGTCAAACGATTAATCGTGATTAATCACATCCAGAATAAAAGTTTGTGTTTACATAATATATGTCTGTGTACTGTGCATATTCATTTTGTACTTGTAAACACATACACATACAGTACATTTATACACATTTAGGTAACATTTACATGTATTCATTTATATTGACCAATAATTGAAATTATATATAAATGTTCATATTTTATTTTTTTCTTAAATATATGCGTGTGTTTTTATAAATAAAAAATGTATATGCACAGTATATTAGGTAAACAAACGTTTATTCTGGATGCGATTAAAACACTATTTACAACATATTAGCTCTGCTGTCTTGTTAGTCACAAAATGTACTTTCCAGCATACTATGCAGCACATTAAAAATTATCCTAGGGCTTTAGTTTGCTGGTTTAAACATACAGTATATCTAAAGTAACTTGTGCTCCTTTCATCACAAATCAACGTGTAACCTTTAGAAAGGAGAACAGATTTACATTATGCAGTCCTTATCGATTTACATAAACCTCTTTTCATTAATTTCCTTTAGCATATTTTATTAATCGTGAAAAAGGTCTCATTGAAACTTTTCCACTACAGAATCGAATTTGCATGCAAAGGGGAAAGAAATGAAAGGGGAGGTGAGAACATTGTTCTGCATCAAACAAACCAATCTGACTGATCTCATGTACATGTCATCACAGACCATATCATGACAGGTCCAATTAAAATCAAAACCCTCTGTGGACCTTCTCACATGCAAAGTTCTAAATGGAGAAATGCTAATATTACAAAAGTATGCAATTATCTCAGTGGACTCTAAATCATAGATTATGGTATAAAAATCACCCGCAGGTAAGGAAAATCAAAGCTATATGATTTTGCTCTGGATGCCAGGCACAGCACTTTTATCTGCAGCACATAATGATAATTTCCACTGCATTCATTATGCACATGCACCAACCATTCGGTAAATCTTAAACTGCACATTGACACGACATTCCTTCACAAGCATTGCATATGTTAGACAGTCATGTAGTGCTGCCAACTTGAAGTTGCATCAGACCACTGAACTAAATACTAATTAGAGATTTGGGTATCTACCGAAGTGTTGGTGGGGGACGAATGCTTCCCAGTTTAGCATGACCTCTGTCTCATCTTCAAAAGGAGCCTTGAAGTCAGTGAAATTTACACATGTAAAGGGGAGACCTCAAGGGTCTATACACTTGTCTCAGTAATAGACCAAAAGTACATTTGGCACTCAATCCAGATCGCTCATACACTTTGCTCTCCTATTGCCTTTTAGGGATTCCTTTGAAAATCACCAGGCATGGCGATAAAATTGATTCCCTCCCAAAGCACAGGTCTTTTCTTCTTCAAGTGTGAACCTATCCTGAAACCCTCAGTGGGTATTGAGCATGGAGAAGTGACGTTAGCGTTTCAGCATTATCATTGACTGACTCACTGAAGCTTCACATTTTATGTGTTCTTCACAAATACTCTCATGCCCAAATTTTGTCACAAAGCTGAAATCAGACATCAAGCTACAGATTCTTAAATAACATTCTCTGCAGATCCTGCATGAGAACGTTACAAAATCAAGTATAGACAAATGCCCAGACAAAACGCAAATCAATAAAATGCTTACAAAAAACCCACAAAAAAATCACAAAAAAATATAAAGATTATATAGAGCCAGAGCCTCTGAAATGTATATGATTTGCCAGACACGAACAGTCAATCTCTCAAAAGACTATGTTGTCCAAAAGTGTATTGTGAGGATTAGTGTAAGATTAAGTGCAACAGATGTGATTGTCTATATAACTGATGAAAATATCAGTTACATAATTTTATGGCCAGTTATACCATATATTCAGGTTTTTATTTTTCACACAGATGTAGCCAACTACACCTTGGGAATTTCACTGAAGGAAACAGACGCTTAGCTTTTTATCCTACAGTACCAAGTCCCATAAGAAAATCTTTAATGAAGGCAAAGCCACCGTAGAGTATGTCACCACACACAAGCAGGCAGAAACACCCTCCATCCTACGGAGAAAATGCAGAGTAGGTGAAATATTACTATAGGCCTATCATTCATTTTCAAAATGGGTCAACACTAATTTTAGGTTTGTACCTGTTTAGGGTACAAACATCAAAAGTCAACGTATGGTACTGAATATTATTGATCTTAATTTCATACCTGCAGCTGCAAGGGCACAGTACACAGCAAAATCGCCAGTGTTATAAAAGGTCAAATTAACTCTCACAGTATATATATAATCCACACTTCGATAGTGTGGATTATATATACACTGTGAGTGTTAATTTGAGCTTTTTTTAACACTGGCAGTTTTGCTGTGTAGTCACAAAAAATATTTCAATGCAGAGACTTTTCACAAACTGAACATTATTTTGAACCCACAGATATTCTGACCAATCAGCACCAAGGACCAGAATCATCCAATTTAAATACATTTTATTTGCATTACTGATTTAATCACTGACAGTTTATTTGTTAATTTTAACATTTACATTTTACGACATGTACTTATCAGTGCAACTCTAATGCAAAAGATCCCTCTCTTTTAACTCAGTGGGCAACTAAAATGCATGGCTTCAACATTGCCAATTGAATTATCTGTTAGCAATATGCTACAAAGCACAATACTGCCCCAGTTGTCTCCTGACAGCAGAACACAGTGTTACAAGGATTGTATTTGTGTTTTTCTTTTCTTTCTCCTACATGGCAGCCCTCCAAAGGGAGCTACCCTCTCATCCCCTCGTGTCCGAGCACCATTTAGACAAGTCGCTCACATGCTCTTTCATCTCCCTTTCACTTTTTCCTCTAGATTACGCATGCAGCCAGCTGTGTCAAATCAAAGTGCTCAGCAGGCGCATGCTCTGAACATCATTAATGTCAGATACTATACGGCACTCATGGGCTCATCATCTGTGATGCAAGAGCAATGCCAATGGATGGCAGATGAAACACATACACTCCCTCTCTACACCAGCACCCCTTTGTATCTGCACCTTACATCTTTTAACCTGAACGTGATGTCCTTGTATTGTTTTTCAAATATGACCCCATTACAGACCCCAAAAAGGGCAGAGGTGGTCATCCCTACAGGGAGAGCTCAGTATAGCAATGGGTAGATGATGCTTTTGATGGGCTCTCCCCACTTGGAGTGCGTGTTCTCAGTGCACCAGCACAACCTCTCAGACCACAGCAAGACTGCGTGTTAAGATATGTTTTTAAACTGCTTTGGGAACGACTAGCACTCTGAAAAGATGGAGGCTAATTGATGAGAATGCGTACTGGCAGTGTGCAGAGCGCTCAACAGCACAAACAAGCAGGTATGACAGGTAATTTGACGGCTTCTGTGTTTTAAGTTCCCTTAACTCCGCAGCTACTCGTACAATGAGCCTCATGAAACAGAGCGCTGCTTTGAGACAGGTATCTCAAAACCACGACTTCACGTATTTCCTGCATTACCCAAACGTGTTTGCTCTCAAAACATCACAGAATCTGACAACTGACGGGACAGAAAAAAACAGGCTGTGGGTGGATGAAATGCCCCTGGAGTCTTGGGGGAACGTTAAGTCACACCGTCTAAATGTGTAACACATACTGAGCATATTGATATTCCTCTTGCAGTTAAGAAAGCAATCGGTGAATGCAACTCTGTGTTCACCTGCCCTGTCTGAACAAAGCTAAGGACAAAAGAGTTTGGTTTGATATATGGGAGACTATATGCAAATCTGGAACGAGCACAGGTAGCAAAGCCAACACTGCCAACTCACTGCTCAGTCAGGGGTAACCAGGCTCAGTGGGCATATCGTAGTGTGAGGGGGAGTGCGGTAGAGTATAGTAAGACAGATAGCCAAACTCACCTGGTCCTTGCTGTTTCTGTGCCAGCTGAACAGCTTGGCCCGCTCCCCGCCATCTGAGGCTAGTGAGCTATGACGCAGGAGCCGGCCAAACCATCCTGTCTCTAATGACCTGCATTGTGGGCAAAGAGCCTGGGCTCTCTCTCTCTATCACTCTCTCTCTCACCAGAACACTAACCTGCTATCAGCAAACTCCCACTCCCTAGAATGAAGCAATCTGCTAGGCCATTACTGTACATCACCCAGGATATTTTTCTCTCCCCCACCTATCAGTGCACTGGATGAAAATTAACAGAGGGAAACAGGGCATTTCCTATATATGCTAACAAGCCGTCTAATGATCTGCATGCTGCTTTTATCTAAATTATGAAATGGTCAATGCTGTTGGCCTGGCTATACACATTCTTGCTTTCAGTTTCATTTTGTTGGTTGAAGCTTGGTCAGCTAATTGGCCTGACTGTGGTCTTTGATAACCCCTTTGGGCAGGCCCACTTGGAAAATAACTCAGAGACCCTATATAATACTTCATAAGACGTAAACAATGATTGTCCAACGCTGGTCCAGAAGACCTTCCTTATTCAGTTTTTAACACTACGCAAACATTTGAACATTTAACATTTTCAAAAACGTACAGTATGTAAGATTATATAAATAATAATAATAAAAATGAAATCAGAATTGCTTCTGGACCAGTGTTTACATCTTGCGAAGTGGTCTATAGCCAAAGTGTTTTGTTTGTTTGTTTACAGTATAACACAACTGTGGTAGGTGAAATTATATCTGCGATAGATATAAATCGAAGGGAACTATTGTATGCAACAGTTTTTGCTAGATGAGGCACTAACAGATGCTTTATACTGAAACATATATATAACGCCGCACCGAGCACTTCCGTTTCCGTGACCTGAGCCCGTCATATTGGACAGGGCAAAACTGTCCAATAAACATAAAAGCTTGTAGCAAACAAATGTGGAGCTGCAGATTTTTCGGCTAAAAAGCACAACGTTTACATTTCTTTGCCAATTTAAACAGATGTATTTTATTGAAATAACAAACGTTTAACAGTAATCGTTTAGGACATATACAGATACTAGCACACTAAATATTCTTTGTGTGCATCTATCTGGGATGAAGTCAAGCTAACCTTATGAATCATTAAGCTTACAGCGGCGATTTCCGGTAAGGTAGAGACAGTTTTTAACATAGATCTTTCATAAACTTGCTAAATAACTGCTTTTATTCTTAATCAAAAGCTGAACTGGGGAAACTCAAACTAAATGACTATAAGTGATATAGGTACTAAGAAACATACGTATTCCAAAAATAATAATTTATTGATTATGGTGAACTGCATGTTCTTTCTTCAACATGCATGACAATTGACCTAACAAATTTAAAAAAATATTCAGATCTTAGAAATGAGAAAACGCTGCTAAAAATGGGTTTCTTTTTAGTTTCAATTCTTCATGTCCAGCATATGATGTACCACTCTAAAGAGGGAAGTGTCATTCTCAATTTCTATCCCAGGTGACACATTGTGATATCAGTGTGTAAACAGCAGAGGCGTGTTGGGATTTGGTGAGCACAGACCAACATATGGTCCAGCGTGTAGTGTTATGGGCACTGTTGTAAGCCTGATTGCTCCTGTAAGCAGCTTTGTTAGTAACACACAGCTAAAAGAAAAAAATTGGCCTGTCATAAAGCATGACTCTTTGGCTGCTTCAGAGTCTTGCCAAACATTTAGTCTACGAACACGCTGTTTGGTACAGCTACCTTTAGTTATTTAAAGGGTGATTTACAGAATTCTGATAATGTTTCTATATTTTCAATGCATGTTTAATGGTGGGAAATCTAATAAATATGATTTTTGTTTAAAGTAGGCATCTCCTTTGACCCAAGAACATTGCAATTGTTTGGCAAGGGAACTTGGCAAAGGCCACACGACAGGACTCAAATTCCTAACACTTCTACATCTACAACAACTGCCCTCAAAAACACAGCAAAATAAAACATTGGCAGAGGATATGACCTTTTGCACATGATAATGCAAATGAGAATCATTCCAAGGCTAAGAACTACTAGTCAAACATTTTTTTTATTACTCTTGTAAGCTTGCACAAGATTAACCTACAGTGGAACAGTATGGTTTATGACTGATTTGCTGTGTAGTCCACATTCACTTGTAACCGACATTTTGTTTCTTTGGTCTGTAAAAGTTTCTATTTCCAAATGAAGTTATAATATACCAGAAAATATTAAAACAAGAGCTTAGTCTCTACTGATGCCAACATTGTCCATTATATATTACTATACTTAGAAACAAATTGTCATGAACGGTGGACAGAGAACCCAGACGGGGATCAAAACCAAAAAAATACATTAATGAAAACACAAAACAAAACCCACAGTGGGGGAAAAACAGGAAATAATAAATAATCAAACAAACCAAAACACTTGAGAGGGAAATAAACTTACACTTCCAAAACCCACTACACAGCAGCGACAAGATTTCTGGACGATGGTAACACGACATGTACAAGAACCAATGAACCGCATAGAACAAGAGACAAGAGGCACTTAAATGGGGACAATAGCCAATAACAATAATTCAGGGCAGGTGACGGGCAGGTGGCAGGAATTAAGGCTAAAGGAAAACTAACGGGAAGATACAGGGGGCAGGTGAGGGGAATGAAACACTAATCCGGACAATAATGGGGAAACAAGGAGGCGGAGCCACAGCACGAGACAAGGAGACACGTGGCGTAATGTCAAAACATATAGCCACGCGTCTCCACACAAGACACAACACACACACACAAGACATGGTGCTGTCACAACCCTCTCCACCAAACAACAGTCAATTAATATATTACATAAGAACTCACATAAAATGCAACATGCTAATAGGACACATTATAAATCATAGCCTCTAAGAAATTATCCATCTCTGCTTCACAACACTAAAGTTACTTAATGGAAAATTGCAATACAATGTTTATAAAACGATTTTGTTACACAATAGAATGTAAAAATATTCTAACACAGATATGAACTGCATATGAACAAAAAACAGGAAAATGTTTTCCCTGTAATGAGCAATATTCTCATCCACACACATCAATATGTCCTCAGCTAAATCAAAGTGATGCTTTATGACTCTTCCTCTTGGGTTTACTCAACCCCTGTGCACTATAGGGGTCATGCCACCCACACATACTTCATCTCTGCTTGTTTGTTCACCTTTGATATCCCTCTGGTATTGCAGGCCCATGCTCACCCGGCCATCAAAACCTCTGCCACCTCATCCAGCTGTGATGGGAGTCTCAGGTGCTCGACCCGAACCTCCACAGCCCTCTCCGTCGTCCAGCTGAGATCAGATGACCACTGCAAAACAACTATGACAGACAACACGCCCCCCACACACCCTCCCTTAAAACTCAGTATGTGGGGAGAGTGTGTGTGTCCTTTGAAGTGAAATGAAGACACTACTACCTTTAAAACGGAGGAGGTCTGCCCTCTAACAAAGAACCAATTTAGTTACTAGTGCACACATCACACACCGTCCCCAGCGTAAGAGTTAAAAAGACCAATTAATTTGGTTTACAGGCATTTGTTAATTGACGACTAGGGTGGAACGCACGTTGTCAGTGACATTTAAGATGTAATGTGGGATGAGACCACCTTAGCTTTTACTAGTTAGCACTTCACAAGCTCATGTCAGCAGCGCTTACAGTTTATCGTATGTTTTACCGTCTGATTTGTTTTGCATATTATGATTTGTATTTGATCGCTGCCAACGCAGACAATGATTGGTGTCATCAAGAAATGATGTTGGTGATCAGCGAATTCCAGCTACTCCCTCTTTATTTGACTGATGTCTAAGAATTCGAGCATAAAGCAAAATGGAATGAACTACCATCACTGGAATCTTTACGGAAGGATTCGCTATTCTATTCCATTCCATTCTGAAATGTTCACAGTAGATCCTTCCTACAGTACACTGTGTTAGATACCGTGAATGTTTAACCATGCCACAGCTTTTAATAAACTTAGTTTGTTTTTTGTCTATCCTCACCATGTGCTCTCTTCAGACAGAGTGTGTACAATAGCAGTGGGGGAGAGCATAGAGGTTACATCCATGGACCGAATTACCCAGTAGTGTTTGTTTTCCAAGTCTGATGCTGTGTCCATCAGTGGTCATCTCCCACAGAGAGAGCTATGGGTCCCAGGCCATCCTTTCCCCCGCTGCCTTTGCTGTCACCTTTCTGCTCGGCTGCTCCCCTTTGGTAAATATACCTCCAGAGTCAGGCTCTTCCAATATTTCACACAGCCAGGTAGTACATCAGCCACGGCCCTGTCCAGTTTATTTGTCTTCCCGCCCTCAATTCCAGAACTGTGTCCTCATGGCTGGGCTGCTATTATTGATGTGTTGGACTCTAGCCTTTGCAGGGGGCTCGCAGTGCCCAAAGTAAGACTGCTGTCAGTAGTGTTGTCAATACTGAGCACACCTCTGGGTCTCAACATTAGGCGCTGGTGACAGGAGCCATCTTTTATTTTTCAGTCCTCCTCAACGATCCACACTCTACGTATCTCGCCAGCTGAGCGATATAAACAGCTTTCCTCTAAAATGACTAATGAACAAACAAAAACTTATCACCTGAATGCAATAAAGATTTACAGAATTGTTTTATCCTATTGTTATGAATCCCAGCCATGTATGGACTGTAAGCTCTAGTTGACTAAATATCTAATATCACATAAATTGGGTGGGTGGAAAAAAGTCACAGTATCAATAAATATATTTGAATGAATTAATGTCTCCAAGTTTGTGCAGGAGTTTAACTTTGCCTGAGGTTACACACTGTTGTTTAATATCTATTCAGAAACTGTAAAACAGTTATTTTGTTGGACTCCCAGCTGTAATCTTTGATGTTTGACTTATATATTTTTTTATTTTATCTTAATTTGCTTGTATAATAATATGAGACCCAACATCTACATACAGTATAGACTTTGTCTACGCTTAAAAAAAATACATTACTGTGGAAAAACAGTTGGAACTCCTTTAGTTAAGAAAACTTTTAAAACTTAATATAACTGTAACGGTATTATCTGCAGGTTTCTTTTTTCATGGATAATAATGAACTTAATAGAATTTATATAAGCCTAACAAAAACATTAAATTGTTTGGGGGAACATTTGCATAGGGGTAACTGAAAAGTATTGCACAAATTAGTTTAGAAATCTTTAGAAAGCATATTCTGGTTTACTGTGTAAATTATCAAGTACAAAGAGTGCTGTTGTTAAAGCCTACACAGCAAAATCGCCAGTGTTAAAAAAGGTCAAATTAACTCTCACAGTGTATGTATAATCCACACTTCGATAGTGTGGATTATATATTAGATTCAACTTTATTGTCATTGCACATGTACAAGTACAAGGCAACGAAATGTGACCTCTGCATTTAACCCATCCAGAGAGTAGTGAACACACGCACAGCAAGTGGTGAACACACGTACACACGGAGCAGTGGACAGCTATCACTGCAGCGCCCGGGGAGCAAGTATAGGTAAGGTGACTTGCTCAAGGGCACCTCAGTTGTTACCCGCCGGCCCTGGGAATCGAACCGGCAACCTTCTGGTCACGAGTCCGACTCTCTAACCATTAATTTGACCTTTTTTTTGCAACCCAGTAATACCAATAAAAAAACATTGCCCTTTTGAGTTTTGTAGACATATTTGATTTTGACCATTAAATTTATAAAATACAAATATGAAAATAAATAAAACCGACTCATTCCAAAAACAGACAGTGTTCTGTCCTATTTTGGGTCCAGTATACAATTTTGAAAGTATATATTGCTTAAATGTAAGCAAAGTAACAAGGGGAATAGAGCGTGTGAAGTGCATAGTGCACATGGGTTTCTTGTTGTTTTATGAGATCTGAGATTTGTGCTTAATAAACAATATAACCTGTTTTTTAAGAGAACAGCAATTTTCAAATCCTCATCAATCCCTTTTTATGTAGACATAAGCCCAAATTCTACACATCAGAATAATACTGTAGCTGACTGTGATGGGTCGTTCATATTTATCAGTTAGATATGTACATACTTCAGAAGTCAGCATGAATATTGGGAATAGTGTATGTAAGCAACACAAACGGCTGAATATTACAAGACTTCTGGAGCACACAGCTGTTCTAACTGAACTATCACACGCTGTGCATCTGGCCCTGTCCCACTTTATGCATCCGCCTATACTGGTGTTATTGGAAATAAGAACTCAACATGACGGCTTTCTGACCAAACTGGAGATCCAAATGGTGGAAAGTCTGGGGTAAGTTGTCACATGTTATCTTAGTAAGGCTTTGCGTAGAGTCACCCATTTTTGCTGGTGCTGTTGGGTAAACAATAAAACCACACGAACATACATTCGGGCAAGCATTAAATATGCAGAATAAGGTCCTTAAAATTAATGTCTGAAGTTTAAGAGTAAATTTATACCATTTATTAATTTTGGATTTTTTAACAAACCATGATTTTTTTTAAGTTGTTTTTTTAAGGTGTTTTGTGAGTCATTATTGTTCTCTTTGTTTATTTAATGCATATGTATATTGTTTGTTCATTTATTTCAAGCTAGATTGTTAGCCTCCGTAAAATGTCAGTTTCAAAGCACAATTCCTCTGTGATTCACACTTCCAGGATCGTCCTCCCTGGCTGAAATCTGCTGATAACTGAAGGGGAGGTGAGTCACTGATAGAGGTCAACTGCTTCACAAACTGAAACCGTATCAGACCCCAAAGCCAGTCTGGATACTTAAACCACTTCAAAGACAGCAAATGCGTTTCTGGAGATAACGTGGCTTTTAAAAGAAAGACGCCCAAGTGTGACAGAGATATACGCGACAGACAGAAACACAGGTTGGTGTCGATGCAAAGATTGTGGCGGATGAGACCCAGCGAGCCAAAAAAGGAGAAGGAGAGGGGTTGCTTGACTTTAATCGCACAATATTGTCCTTGGCTCTCCTGAAGCAGCAGGTTCTAATCGTTTTCTCAAATCCCATCTGAGACAAGCATCTTAGACTTAAGTGTGCAGAAACTGCAAGGGTTCAACTGGAACCCTTACACTCAAAGACTCTTCCTTCTTTTCGAAAGTGCTTTTTATCCTCTGGTGGTGGGGGTTCAACACCTCTGCCCAGACAAGCACTTTCCAAGGGCCTCAACCTCAGCTAGACCACCCGATAACAGCTCTGAGATCTGCTCTAATGGAAGCCTGAGTCAGCTCTTTCACAACTGCCCTTTCAGCCAACTAAGTGGAACATAACCTGCCTGTTTAGGATGGTTTGTTCTTAAATGGTTTGTTTCTGTGCCAGCAGAACAGTAAGGATGTTTTATACAACAGAAATGTAAGAGAAATGGTGGTCCCTTATGTGCCTTGTATCTTTTTGATTTTTTTACACTTGTTCACAAACGGTTGTGTTGTACACAGAATCCCCATGACTAGGTGCTTTATTTCTTGGCCTCTGATCCAGTGTCAAAGAATTCCCTTCGAGAAGGCAATTTACAGGGAATGAATAGAAATGCTGGGGTTGCCAATTATTTTGTCAGTAAACACCTTGCGATCATTGCGTGGAACTGCCAGGCTCCTGTGGAAAATTGTCAGAAAGCCCTTTTTGAGATAGAGAGGGCCATGGAGAACCAGCATGGAGCCCAATAAATAAAGCTCATTGAGCCCTCTCCGCTCATTACCATGTCATCCCAAATAAGGAGCTCTCTTAGAGAGATGCTATACTGGAAGATATATAGCACAGTAATTAGTTGTTCCCAGCTTGTAAATTATTTATTCCCAAAATACATTACGAGCACAAGAAAATTGCACAACAAGCATTTGAAAAACGTATGTATTATTTATGTCTTTATTCACAGCGTGCAGGGAGTTAATGGTTTTCACTTCAACGGCGAAACTTAAAGAGTTTTTAATCTCATCCAATAACATATCTTTCTGTCTGTCTGTCAAGATCTCAAATTGATTGGGCTTTAAACTGCTTTAGATTTATCAAACTTAAATCAACATATGACATTTTTGATTTGGCCTCGCCAGCTTTATAGAAAATGTCTGTTATGAAGAGAGCCAATGCAAAGAAGCAGCACGTAATTGATTTGTTTACAGCTGAAGATGAAACGAGAGAGATTCCTGTCCTACTCGGGGCGGGATGTATAGTGTTTACAAAGTTACTTTGTTTGCACAAATGAAGTTATTGGCAACTTTCAGAATCGAATCAAATATTAATGTGTCCTCCTTTTGCTGCTTCATAAGGACAAGACTTTTTATGAGTTGAAAGCAAGTCACCACGACTGTTGAACCATGAGATACGGGCATCACATCCATGTGCACAAAATGCATGAGGAAGCAACGTGATGGCACGGACACCCAAATTGTCACTGCTTATTGTGACAAAGCGCAAAGCAATTTAATATTTAATGTAAAAACGTCCCCATTGTGCATATTTCCATCCACCTGGGAATTGCTTCTATTATGTGAAATATGCGTGAGAACTAAGTGCCACTAAATTCACACACCCTTTGCTTAGCCAAAAATGGCCGATCCACGGCAGTAACCATTGAGGCCTATGAATACCCCGGCATTACGTGACCTTTTAAGCCTGTTTTGTCATTGTCGACCACAGCAGAATTAACAAAGTGACATAAAAAAACATCTATTATTTACCTTTATGTCCTTGCTTTAATGGAACAAAGTGCAGTTATGTTTTTGCTCGTCTTCATCTCGTAAGAGCAGATAGTACTCCAACAAGTGCTACATCAGGAAGATGCACAGGCACGTCAGCCCTAAAAGAGGTTCTCTTTCCTTAGCACTGTATCAGCACATTCTGAAGTCCATTATCTGTGTGTTCATGAGGAGAGAAAAAATTCTCTCTGAACCCAATCAGCTACCAACCTTGGAACTTTTTCAGTGTATGTTTTTTTAACATGTACAGTACTTAACTGCATAAGTATGCACTCGATCTTTAGATGTGTGCCGATAATAAGAAAATGATTGCTTGTCAAAAACGATTAGCAAAGTGTTCAAGGGTTTAGGCTTTGGCTGGTTAGCATGCTCCAGTTAGCCCCTACTGGTAGCTGCAGTAACTACACCATTGTGCTGCCAAAACATCTTCCTCCATTGACAGACATTTGAAAAGAAATGTATTCTTAAAAAAAATTGTAGCATTTTTTCAATAGCTCTGTAATGGGGTAGTTTTTCATAAACATCTTCGCTAAACTTGTTGAAAGTCTCTTCACATATTCATTGAAATCAGTAAGGGAAAGGGGGTTTAAATATGAAAAATTATTATCTGTGGAAGTCTCAGGGCCAATAAAACATCCGTCCAATCAATGCATTCAGTTTGAATGCAATGATTCGAATAATCTTTGCATAACTCTACGTACCCTGTTGCACATAAACAACAAGCTTAAAGTGCTAGTTATAAAAAATTCTGTCATCATTTACTCTGCTGTTCGGTTACCAACTTTCTTCAAAATATCTTCTTTTGTGTTCCTCGGAAGAAAGAAAATCATAAGGGTTTGTAATGACAAGAGGGTGAGTAAATGATTACAAAATAAAAAAATGTGTGTGAGCTAACCCTTTACGCCTGTTTGTTGTTAAGGTGGGATCTTTTATCCTTTCAAAGCAGCTTGCTATTCCTAGCCTCTTTGTAACTGCCAGCCCTAACTTAATGTAAGAATATTGTTTTTAAAAAACAAGTTTCTCTGCTTTAATGCATATACCAACTTACAATAGTGAAGTTCTTGGGACAGTGTTTTTTGTGGTGCATCATCCAGCATTGTCTTGATGCATTTTCCCCCACATCTCCAGTATGATAATGGCCTTTATGAGGTCAAGAGGTAGAGGCAGAGGTCAAACTTTGTATTTCCAGAAGGTCACAAGCCAGATGAGCAACTGCCATTGAGATGAATGGGACCACTAACGGATCTTCTCCAGATAATACTCCTCCTTGGCAAAATCAACCGAATACATTCTTTTTTTAGCTTGCTATCACTGTTTACAATTGCTGTCTATCATTCACTATCATACACTGTATGCGTGAGAATATTGACGTTGACAGTTCATAAACAATTCTTTCCAGCTGACAACTGAAATGTATAACAGTGATGGTAAACATATCATACCATATTACAGTGGTTTACTGACAGGCACATTTACAGTCAGACAATATAAGATTTCTTTATTACATTACTCCGAGATAGAGCTATGATGCTGCTTTTCAGAACACCAGTCTGTACCTCATATTTTGTAACCTGATGTCTGACCTGAAGCATTCAGGAGACAGAACAGAGTCATAATGTTGAAGTGTTTTATAGCTCACATAAAGATTCTGCACTTTCTCAATGCTAAACAAGCTGGTGGAGCGCAAACTCCTTCAGATCATCAAATCACCCCATTTAAACACCACTGTCACCTTGTCTAACCCTTCCCATCAGAATCATTCTTGATATTTGCATTTCTTTCCAAGGAGAGATGTTATTTGATGGCTGTTATTGCCGTTTAACCTTGATGGTTAACAAAGGCTGATTTTTGAAGGTTAATAGTTCATTTGTACATGAGATAATGAGCAAACTTACCCACTGAGCTCAAGCATCTCAATGGTGAGCTCATTATACATGCATCCTGTGTTTGTATGTACATCAAACAAGGTCAAAGTGGATTTTTGTTTTCAAAGTTTTCATTTTTGGCATCGTGTGTTTGGATGTACAAAAGATAATTATGTGAAAGGTGTATATTCTCAGATGTCTCACAAGCTAACACACTGCAAATTTAAATTAGAGTCTGCACCTGTAATTGGTCATTTTCTTCAAAGACTTAAAGGTCCTTTGCTAGAATTTGTGTGTTGATTTCTTCACTGCAAAACAGAATGTAATTTTTTATATCTTAATGAACAGTCTAAATGTAATTCTAAGGGGAAAACAAGAATAGAAAAGCATGTTTTCTTCAAGAAAAAGATTTTTTTGTGATAAATTATATATAAAACTCAATTTCCTGTTTGAAATATTATATTCGAGATATAGAGTATAAAACCATATTTATGTATAAATATTCATAATATAATATAATGCATTTTAGCAAAGATATACATTTTCACCCAAATATATAAATTTAGCAGTTTTAAATATTATAAATTAATCTCTGTCTTTCTGTAATGGAATATGTGCAGTCCCTGACAAAATAGAATCTCATTATGTCAGTTTTAACCTCATGAAACTGGTTCATTCATCATACACTGCATTTTAATAAAGTAAAATCACATGAGATAACTAATCTCGACACCTCTTATCAATGACTCCCAAGCCCTCAAATGAAATGGCTGCCAACACCATCCGTCAATTTAGCATAATCTAATCTGTTTCTGTCAGCAAAAATAAAAAAATTCCTAATTCACTGCGTTAGCATTTAATGCATGTCCACTTAGACAGACACACGTCGACATGCATGCATGCATACTCACACATACTGGGGAAAAATGTCTACCAATACACAAACACAATCAGTGGGCAACAATCATCTAATTGCATTGTGTGGAAAATGGTTCTATGTTTGTTTTCTAAAATACGCAGTAAAGGGGCTTATTCAAGCAACAGTATGTTGACTTGAATAATGTTGAGAGTATATGATGACTTTAACTGTAATTCTGTCTAACACAATTTAGATTAGTGGAGAGAGCTACAGAGAAAAAGCGAGAGAGAATCACTTCATTTCTATTCCATACACTCCATACACAGCAAAGCTAATCACCTCAGCGGCTAGCGCCCTCACCTCGACTCCATCGAGCACAATCAGGACTTCCAGGTGCAGACTGATAACTTTTCTGAGACAGATGGAGTGAAGTAGCTCATTCCAATTATTACTTCATTTCTCTTCCACTCATTGTCAGATTTTGAAGTTGAATTACATCATTTTTTTTCATTCTTGCTTCTCAGTGCATCCGCACAAACACGTTGGGTTTCCATGATTTAGGAGGACTTTTATTTTATTTCAGGACTACATATGCACATAATTCTGCATCTTTGTATTTTTGAGGTTAAAAGAATATACTGTATATTACAGTATTTGTCACATCCAAGATTAGATTAAAGGTCCAGTGTATGAAAATTAGCATCATCTAGCGGTGAGGTTGCGGATTTCAACCAATGGCTCACTCCACCCCTCCCCATCTCTTTTGAAGCACTATGGTGGCTGACACAGGACTAAGATGTTGTAACGTTTTTGCTTCTTTGCCGAAGGAGATAACGTGTTTATGAAACACGCTCTGTAGAGCAGTTTGTCCGTTTAGGGCTACTGTAGAAACAACATTTTATGTAAGGGGACTTTTACATTACATTACATTTAGTCATTTAGCAGACACTTATATCCAAAGCGACTTACAGATGAGGGAAACAATGGAAGCAATTGGAACAACATAACAACAACAAAAAGCATAAGTGCAATAAAAGAAAATTGGTCTCACATAGCCTATCACAGTATACAGAGCTAAGGTTTTTTTTCTTTTGTTTTTTAAGTAGAAGAGAGATAGAAGTCAGAACTGATCAGTCAGGTGTTGACAGAAGAGATGTGTTTTCAGACGGTTCTTAAAGATGGCTACAGAATCTGCTGATCTTGTAGCAGCGGGCAGGTCATTCCATAAATGTGGAACCGATCCCGAGAAGGTACGTGAGAGAGAATTTTGACCTTTTTGGGATGGCACCACAAGACGTCGTTCGTTTGCAAAGCGTAGGGATCTGGCAGCTATATAAGTCTGTATTAGCGAGTGAAGATAAGAGGGTGCCAAATCAGTGGTGGTCTTGTAGGCCAGGAGCAGAGTCTTGAATTTGATTCGAGCGACTATAGGGAGCCAATATGCCAATATATTGCCTACTGATTGTGTTTGACTTGCGGTCTATGTCAAAACAGCTCATTCTTAGGTAATAAAAACATAACGTTTCATTATGTAAGGTCTTTACACCTCTGAAGACATAGTTACAGTTTGTCTATTATATTGCATTTCTCTCAATAGATCTTCCAAAAAATGACACATTGGACCTTTAAGATAATACATGACATGTACTGAAATTACCCCATTTGATCCCCTAATGACCTTGCTTTCATATTCTTTTAGGTTTGCCTTCATCTGGTTCTGTATCAAGTGCCAAGGTTGCTGTTTATAGTGTCGAGATGCAGAGGATATTGAAGTTTCAGTGTATCTCGGAAATTGTGTGCTAGAGGATGGTTAAGAAGAGAAACCATAATACATCACTTCTGTAGCTAAGCAAAGCACAGATTCTATTTCCTGTCATTCTGTAATTGGTTAAGGGCACGGTGGGATATTGAGTAGCTTTAAATGCCTTCATTTATTTGGCTGATTTCTTACACACCAGAGTCACGGAACTCTGTGAGAAGCCAGAAAATCCATCAGAAATTCCCCCATGTGACAGAACAACAAATGTGCTCTGCTTTTGGGTAATTGCCTCTTTATTGATAAATGAACAAGTGAGATCATTTCAGCCTCTCAAACCATTCAAACATTAAAAATAAAACAGAGGTCGATTTTGCAACCGTGAATGTCACTTCACCCCGTTTTGAAATCGTGAAATATCCTTGCTGAATGTTTTTCACAGTACAATTTCATGTTCTGGACAGCTTTTCTTTCCAGAAAAATCATCTTGCATTTTCTACTTCTGCTTAAGCTCTGCATATGTTTCTCTAATTAAATTCGTCCGAAAGGACGGGAGGCAGCAGAAGAGGGATGTCACAGCTTGGTGTTATCTACTGTACATGTTGAAAGGAAAACCACGTTTGGATCTTGAAGATGACACAAAATATTTGAAGAACCACAACGAAATGTCACAGCCTTGACAGCCAGTCGCCACAGGACCCGTTTACAACCGAGTCACCTTTTACTGACACTTCGTGAGTCGTGTTAACCCGTGTTGACATATGAATGTTTATGTCTGAGTGAGTCACCTGTCTTGTGTGTTACATCATCTCTGATGAATGTGTTGTGAGGCTGTTATGTAATCCAACCTGAATTTGTCATAGAATCGTAGTGCTGGTTTAGTTTATCTGTCAGACCTCAAATGCCTGAAATTATAGGCTGGCTTTCAGCCTAATGTTTTTGTCCCATTTCTTGTTACTTATTCAGGAAATTGTGCGCTGAGGTGAAAATCTTTAATTGAGGGTAAATCTGTTTATTAGTTTGTTCGGACAAGAAAAGATTTAGAAGGAAGACAAGAAAAATGTGTGGTGACACACTCCTGGGCTATAGATCACTCTGACAGATCCTGATATGGAACCTAGTCTACCGACTTCATTAAATATTCAGTTACCCTTCAATTACACCAGTGCCGGCATGATTTATGCTTTTACGTTTTAATTTCAATTAAGCAACCTGTTTAGCCAATGTCCTGTTGTACGCTCGTGTAACAGGCAGGAGGGAAAAACTCAATTACGCTCTACAACATGTTGATTCGCTATATCAGAAATAGGCTAATGCATTTCTTGTCTAGACACATTCTGCTCTTGTTCTTGCCTCTATTTCCTACAAAATCTACTTTCGCCATCCACAGGGCCCTTCACACACACACTTAACGCACACGTGACAAAACAATTAGATTACTCCGGAAACCGGAGGTTTTATTTCATAAGTAAAACACACCATATAGTGATACTGGAAAGGAATGAGTTACGATCCTGTGGTAGAAAGATAATGTGATTTATTCTATTTCTCTTCAGGGCAGAATTAAAGAGCGGCAGTGAGATGCAATATGGTCTTAGTGTAGAGTCAGGAGACTCAGCAGGATGCAACAGGTAAGAGAGAAGGGATGGTATACACCGACTATTCTCATTCATATGGATTATTTTATGAGAGACAGCCAGCTGGAAACACATTTGATGTAAACTGCTGCTTTGACAGAATGACAAGAAACATTTACTCTAATTTAAATGAAATATACTGACAGTCTATGCTAAAGAAACTGCTGTTGGTGGCTTATAAAAGTAACAAACAGGAAGTCATAATGAAGTCATGAATTGATAAAAATTGTTGTAAACAAAAGTAGCATTGGGTGGAATGGCATAGTGGGTAAACGTGAGCTTTAAATCCTGCAAAGGATTCATGAGCATCAATGTTTGCCTTGGTTTAAAGCATCAAGGGACAGTTTTAACAAACAGCTTCATTCCAAACGTGCACAACTTTCTTGCACAGAACACAAAAGATGATATTTTGAAGAATGTTGGTGACAAAACAATTTGGGACCCCATTGACTTCCATTGTATAACAAAATAATAATCAAAATATCTTCTTGTGTGTTCCACAGAAAAAAGAGACAAGTTTAAATGACATGGGGGTAAATAAATGATGAATTTTATTTTTGTGTGAACTATCACTTTAAGTCTAGTTTAGATAGAAAGGATAGCTATATTGTATTTAAAGTCCACCCAGAAATGAAAATTCTGTCACCATTTTCTCACCCTCTTGTCATTTCAAACCTGTATGACTTTCTTTCTTCTGCAGAACATAAAAGATGATATTTTGAAGAATCTTGGTAACCAAAAACCGTTGGTCCACATTCACTTCTATTGTATGAACACAAAACCAAGGCAAGTCATTGGGGACCAACGGTATTCTGATACATATGTTCTTTAAATATCTTCAGTTCTGTTCTGTAGAAGAAAGTAAGTCATTGAAATAAAAAGAGGGTGATGACATATGATGACAGAATTTTAGATATTCGGTGAACTATCCCTTTAACTTTATAAAATGAATATACGCATTAACAGTTGCACAAAACAAGGTCTGTATTAATGTTGCGTGTAAATATTTGTTTAATAATTTCATGCAAGTGAAACCACACCATTTAATTATATACAAAATCAATACACACCACAAGGCATTCAACTGTTTCTAATTACAATATTGTTGGAACAGCCACAGTCAACTGTAAGCACACAATTCACATACCACCATTACCAGGGTTTCATACAGTATGTTTATTATTAGATTCAGCAAATCAACAAGGTGTGCCAGTCTAGTCTACTACACATGGGTGAGGTACTTGCATGCGTGGACATTCTTTCACAAAAGCTGTACAAAACGCAGAGCAAAAATAACACGCAGCATTCAGTAAACTATTTTTGAGGTGCAGATTGTGCAGGCAGGGTGGCAGATGATGAAATGCCACAAGCCGAGGGAAGAAAAAATGGGTCATACGCAACATGTTCTTGGCTTCATTCTCTGACGTGTCATCACCCGAGGAGCAGAATGAAGAAAAATCGCACATAACTAAACACATGCCTAAGGAGCTGATTGTTTTCAGAGCTATGGTTTTGGGTGGGTTTTATATTTTGACCGTCTCAGGCATGACTTCACAAAGATTGTGGTCATTGTAAATATACATTTTCTAAGGATAGTATGGAGAGGTTGAAGTGAGGGGTGCTCGCTTTGCTTTCTGTCTCTTTCTCAAAGGTTTTCAGCCAGAGCATTCTGTGTTTGTATGCTTTCCTGGGTTCCTCCTTCTGCTCTTCTCAGTTTTGATTTACACAAATAAATGAACTGCCAGACAAACAGTCTGCTGCCTATGAGTCAGGTTACCCCCGCTCACCCTGGGTCTGCCTGCTGCAGTGACACGTCTTTCTTCTCGTCACACAAACACACACAGACACAATACTTTTGTTTTTGTACCGGACTGTGATATTTTCTTTAATGGAAATCACAATTTGTTTTTGAGGTTTTACTGTGTTAGTGAAGGCATTTTTTAAGATATAAACCTATACAAATGAACACAAATGCACACAGCGTACAAAATGCTTTTTAATTTAATTCAAAATTATTTATATAGCAGCTTTACATATATTTACTACACTAACCATTTCCTAAATCTATGTAAATAAATATAGCCTAATAATATTATGAAAATTAAAGACACATATTACATGGTAATTTAACCCTGCTGAACAAACAATAGAAACCCAATAGATACCATTACTGGAATTCTGATGGTTTTCATTAAAATAGAATTATGAACCATTAGCTTTTGTTTCATTAAAACCACAAAAAAAATCCCGTTTGTAGTGTGTTTTGGGCATTATTTCAATAGGATTACTCTGCCACATCTCACCAATAGAATCCATCACATTCCAGTAGACACCATAAAACCAAATAGGTCACTTTCAATACAATTCCCATTATAACCATTGTGTTTTGGGCAGTGTTATATTGTTTTTCAGCAGAGAATACAAGGTATTATTGCAAGTGTGCAATTGGACATTTCTATTTATAGTACTAGTAAGCGCTGTGTATTTCAAATTTTTAGGGGGGGAAGTTTATTAAAAGTGCCCAATGTAAAATAAATTGTCTAAAGATTGTAAGCTGTTTCTATGCAGAAACATTATCGAGT
This sequence comes from Triplophysa rosa, assembly GCF_024868665.1. NCBI lineage: Eukaryota > Metazoa > Chordata > Actinopteri > Cypriniformes > Nemacheilidae > Triplophysa > Triplophysa rosa. The sequence continues at coordinate 25,771,915 of NC_079890.1, forward strand.
TTATGACAAATACATTAAGTTTAACTTTGAAATGAATTGGCGGGCATCAGAAACACATTGCATTTCATTTAAAGTCTTGTACTTTACTTTTTAGAAAAAAAATTTAATCGAAGACCATGAAACATAAAGCAAATTAGCATGTAACTCAAATAACCTTACCGGTCCAATTTAATTTTTTATTTATTTATTTAATACTACGTTGGATTTAATGTAAATATTAGTAATAAAATATAAAAATGGGACTAAACAGTTAAGTGTAAGACTATATAGCCATGTCACTTTTTTATGACTCATATTAGTATCAACTGTTTTGTCTATAGCATTAAAGACGCCCCATAACAAACCACTCCCCAAAATCCTGTCCTACCTCCATCCAACTTCAATTTGCTCTCTCATTCATTCTGCTCCAAACCCCAAATAAGAAAGTGTGTGAGTTTAGAAGACTGCCCTCAGGGCTTTATTTCTGTGCCATTCCCTTTCCCCCTCCCTGCATTTGCAGCCTTGCTTTACCAGCTATATATTGAACATCAGAGCTCAGCCACATGATGGGAGGTGCTTCACAGGCTGTGTGCGCCACTCACTTCAAACTGTGTCACCATGCATTAAGCCTATGTGAAGAGAGTGGCCCAATCACACCGATTTAATTGAGAATTAACAGAGGGACCTGTCAGAGGGTGGGCGACGTCAAAAAAATAACACACTGACTAATTGGGACATGTCTGCCCTCCCATATGCATCTCGCTGCAGCCAACAGTTGGGTGGAGCTGGAATAGCAACGGAGAAACCTGCACGAGATAGACTGAAGAACTGTCACTTCAAACACACCAATGATCTGAGTAGTGTCACACATGAGGTAATTCTGTATTATTTAGATCGGCGGCTGTCGAGAGGAGAATGGTCCCACCAAGAATCCAGTAGGAGGGGTTTAGATGGAATCATCTAGGATTTGAGCATCAATGCTAGCTTGACCAAAAAAAAAAAATTGTCACTACGTTTCAAAGCAGCAGTTTGAGAAATGGACCAGTGGGGTTTGAATTCAAGGTTCATTGAAGTCAATCTCAATTCCAGAAACAATGTTTTTGCCACCTAGGTATAGGTCCTTTTTGTCATGAAATACGTGGAAGGAGAACCCAATTGCTGGCAGCAGAGAAGGGGTTAACAAAAACGGTATTTATTACAGAAACACAAAACAAGGACCCACGGGGGGGGTAAAACAATAATCACAGGTAAACAGAAATAAAGACTAACCACTAAACTAACCAAACACTAGACATGAACATGAAGGCCGGCTGGACAGGGCTAGACGCCGGCTGGAAGGCCGGCAGGATCGCCGGCTGGATTGCTGGCTGGGACGCCGGACAGGACGCCGGCTGGACCACCGGACGGGACGCTCCTCCTCGACGCTTCTCCCTCCTTCTCCGCACCACTGGGTCCGTAGCCAACTTAGGCGGAACCATGGGGACCGGAGGGAGTTCTGCGTCGGTGGAGAACCGGGACTGTGGAGCTCAAGCCGGAGGGTACTGAGTCCCCCCGGGCAGCGGCAGCCAGGACGAGGCCCTCCGGAGCGGTCGACCGTGGGGTGAGGGCTCCGAGTGGAACCTCACCCTCGGGACCGTCCCGGTTGGCCACGAACCTGACCATGTCCGTGAACCCAAGGGGAGCCAGCAGCCTCTTCTCCGACGGGGTGAGGCGCTGAGTGAGGCAGCAGTTGAAGATCGCCTTCAACTCCGCCTCGCCAAACTCAAGACGACCTCGCCACCGTCAAGAATGCCCCGGCGAACTCCCGGTTCCCGTAACTCCTGTAAGTGGGCTTGGGCGGCCCGCGAGGACGACGCCGTGCCGTCCTTTGGAGCTGCCTGCTGGGTTCTGGCTGGCTCGGTCATTCTGTCATGAAATATGTGGAAGAAGAACCCAATTGCAGGCAGCAGTGAAGGGGTTAACAAAAACGGTATTTATTACAGAAACACAAAACAAGGACCCACGGGGGGGTAAAACAATAATCACAGGTAAACAGAAATAAAAACTAACTAAACACTAAACTAACCAAACACTAGACATGAACTGAACTGAACTGAACTCAACACTTACTGAAACAAGACAGAACATCATCAACAGCAACACGAGCATATGGCACAGGTAAACACTGGACGAGCACAAGACGAACTGCATACAATGACTGAGCAACAAGACAATGAAACATGAGGGTATTATAAAGGAGAGACAAACGAGGGATAACGAGCGAGGGCAGGTGTAGAACATAAGACACTGAGAGGAAGGCAATACAAGAAATGAGAGGGGCGGGGCCAATGACGAGACACTGGAGAGAACGCATATTATTGTCAAAAAGACAATAATATGTTTCTCTCCACACATAACCAAAGGCTTTGTCATGGCTCTGCTACAGGACCAAGAAAAACATGACTAAATGAAGCAGAGCCATGACACTTTTTGTTGACTTGTGCTGTTCTTTTCTTTTCAGGCTTTGTTTGGCTATATCTCAATTCAGCCAGTACAAATCAGAACAATCAAAACAGGGCTTTAAACATTTTGTCACACTTCAGAGCACAGAGATCTCTACTTCACAGACGTCTGTTAGACAGAATAAATGGGATATTTGACATATGCTGCACTGTACTAACAATGTGGTGTTCCACTGTAAGCTTTACAATAAACCATTACCAGCATGTGCTTTTTAGAAGTCCTTTGTTTTAAATTCACGTCCATTCAGTTCATATTTCTTTTTATATATGTTTCATTTAATCCACATCTATAGGGACTTTAAAGACTGGTAGACTGGAAATAAGCGCACTTATATACAATAGGATACAATCATGTAGTTTCTCTCCCCATTCAGTCACTGAGAAACCAGATTATGATCTTTTACCATTTATTGTGTCATATTGCAGAGCTTTGAACATGATATGTTCATCTCTACAGGCAAAACTTACTGTTATTAGCTGGACAGTAAAGCAAAACGATACATCCTTAATACAAACAAGACTGGGTCAAGCATCAACCCCAGGTAGGGAAGAACAAGATTAAAACAATGTTAAAGTGGCAGTCCGTAAGAATGGCGCCATCTCAGTTTGTAATTGCTATTGCAAGTGATGTGAGGTGGTATTTTCTTTACGCGAGTTGTGATTCAGCACTGCTCAACTGATGAGTCTGACGTTTTGAGTTGTATGTAGGCCTGAAACGATTCCTTGAGTTACTCGAGTAATTCGAATACAAAAACTCATTGAGGCAATTTTTGTTGCCTCGAAGCTTTGTTTAATCCATTTAACTACAGTACACACGGAGCACTGCGTTTCACCACGGACCATTATTACTAATGAACTCTGTTCATGTTACAGGGCTCGCAAGTCTCACGCATTCACCGTGAGACACACGCATTTTAGTCTGTTCACAAGCTCACACATATTTCTCATGCTGATAAATAAGTGATAGCTTATTGAAATGGTGAACTGCTATTTTACTTAGTTTTAATCTATTTTGCGAGTGAAACTTGTTTTCCGGCTGCATTGAGCCCATAAAACTAGATGCGGACTAGTGGATGCCGAAGCCTGTTATTATACACATGCCATCTTGCTGTTCTGCATGTCTGAGTGAATGAACTGCACAGTTTAACGTGCTACACGCGTGATGCTCATGAATTTGTCTGCGTATGCGCTTTATGAGGACATGAACTTCACCTCCAGAGTTGCTCTGAGAGTTTATTTCGCAAACATTTTATTGTTTGACTGAAGAAACAGACATACTAAAAAATAAGCGTCTTCCGACAACCTGCCAAAATAATAGTCCGGTTAACTCTGTATTTTATATGGACAAATAAAATAAAATAAAATAAAAAACTCAACTCAACTTTATTTATATAGCGCTTTTTACAATGTTCATTGTTACAAAGCAGCTGTACATAAGACATATTGACTATAAGCAAACCAATTAAAGTTGTACCTGCAAAAACAAGAAAAAGGTGAAAACAAAGAAGACAGACATACCCACATACAAAACACTCCACACACACAATATGCACACGTACTAACACACAGACACACACACACGGACGCGAAAGCACACACACATGTACACAGACAAGTACGCGCACACACAAAGACACGCACGCACACACACACACGCACAGTGAGAGCACACATTTAAGATAAAGGAGAGAGAAGCACAGGTCAAATATAACAGACTATAAATTTCTATATGCAATATTAATTAAGTAAAACTTTAAAATTATAAAGCAGCCCCGCCAGCCAGGCAAACGGTGGCGAGGAACCCAAAACTCTAATCGAGAAAAAAAAACTCAGGAGAACCAAGGCCCAACCAGGGGATTCCAGTTCCCCTCTGGCAAAAGCTGCTGCCTCTGCACAAGCTCCAGAGAGCTTGCACAAGGCTAAATAAAATAAATAAACTTACTAATAAGGTAAATTATAGTTTAAGATTATCATTAATAATCTAATAGCATTTGAAATTTTGTGGTGAGGGCGTGTCAGGTCTCCGCTCTACCATCAGGTCAGGCCATGAACTGCATCCTGCTCGCTGTGGTAACCTTGGAACAATGAGACAAGACTGGCTGAGAGTAGAGTACTGTTCTGCACTCTTTGATGCAACAAGTACATCAGTTGTGTTTTCGGTTCAGGTTGATCTAAGTAGTGCAGCCTAAACCCTCTATATAATCGAAGTCTAGTGTATGCAAGATTAAAAAGATGCGTCTTTAGTCTAGATTTAAACTGACAGAGTGTGTCTGCCTCCCGGACAGTGCAGGGAAGACTATTCCAAAGTTTAGGCGCTAGATAGGAGAAGGATCTACCACCTGCACTTGATTTTGAAATTCTAGGTATTACCAACTGACAGGACGCCTGAGAGCGTAATGCACGTGAAGGACTGTAATACAAAAGGAGTTCATTCAAGTACTGAGGAGCTAAACCATGTAAGGCTTTATAGGTAATAAGCAAGATTTTAAAGTTAACGCGATGCTTTATAGGTAACCAGTGCAAGGTTGACAGAACCGGGCTAATATGTTCATACTTTTTTGTACGTGTAAGAACTCGAGCTGCCGCGTTTTGGACCAATTGGAGTTTTTGTAATAAGCCTGCAGGGCAACCACCTAACAGTGCATTACAGTAATCTAGTCTTGATGTCATGAATGCATGAATTAACTTCTCTGCATCTGAGATTGACAGCATATGACGTAGTTTAGATATATTCTTAAGATGGAAAAACGCAATTTTACAGGTGTTGGCGACGTGGCTCTCAAATGACAGATTACTATCGAATAGAACGCCAAGATTCTTTGCTGACGACGAGGGTTTTATGGAACATCCGTCAATAGTTAAACAGTATTCTTGGTTGTTACTTATAGCAGTTTTCGGTCCAATAAGTAACACTTCCGTTTTGTCCGAGTTCAGTAATAAAAAGTTGTTACTCATCCAGTTTTTTATATCGACTATGCATTCCATTATTCGATGGAACTGCTGTGTTTCATGAGGCTTCGAGGAAATATAAAGTTGAGTATCATCAGCATAACAGTGAAAGCTAACTCCGTGTCGCTTTATTATATCTCCTAGAGGTAGCATGTATAATGCGAAGAGCAGAGGCCCTAAGACTGAGCCCTGTGGTACACCGTACTGGACTTGCGATTTGCGTGACACCTCATTGTTTATTGCTACAAATTGAAAACGGTCGGATAAATAAGATTTAAACCATTTCAAAGCTATTCCCTTAATGCCGACATAATTTTCGAGTCTATGTAGGAGTGTGCTGTGGTCAATGGTATCGAATGCAGCACTAAGGTCTAGCAGCACCAATAACGAGATACAACCTCGGTCAGACGCCAATAGCAGATCATTTGTAACTCTGATCAAAGCAGTCTCTGTACTGTGACATGCTCTAAATCCAGACTGGAATTCTTCATTGATGTCATTCCTTTGGAGGAAGGAGCATAATTGAGTTGAAACTACTTTTTCCAGAACTTTAGATATGAAAGGTAGATTCGATATAGGCCTGTAGTTCCTTAGTTCTCTAGGGTCGAGTTGGGGTTTTTTGACAAGGGGCCTTATAACAGCCACCTTATATGCTTTAGGCACATGTCCTAATGTCAGAGATGAGTTAATAATACCAAGAAGAGGATCTATAATTTCTGGGAGCATCTCTTTCAGTAGATTTGTAGGTATAGGGTCTAGTATGCATGTTGTTGATTTAGATGATCTAATAATTTTAGACAGCTCATCTTGATCTACGGTATAAAATAATTGCATTTTCTCCTTAAGGGCGCTGTAGTTAGTTTGTTCAGCGGGTTTCACTTCTGATTGCATTGTTATAATTTTTTCTCTAATATCTTGGATTTTATATGTGAAGTAGTTCATAAATTCATCACTGCTATGCTGATATACAGGATCAGAAGTCACTGACGATTTATTTTTTGTTAATTTAGCCACCGTGTTAAATAAAAACCTAGGGTTGTGCTGGTTTTCTTCTATTAGTGATGAAAAGTAGGCGGATCTAGAAGTTATTAGGGCTTTCCTGTATTTTCGAATACTATCCTTCCATGCTGTACGAAATACCTCTAATTTAGTTTTCTTAAAGTTGCGCTCCATTTTTCGGGCCGCTTTCTTTAGAGCCTGAGTGTGTTCATTATACCACGGTGTGGGGCTGCCATTTTTAATCTTCTTTAAACGTAGTGGAGCAACTTTGTCTAGCGTTACCGAGAAGGTGGAATTAAAATTTTCAGTGGTAATGTCAAGATCTTCAACGTTATTTCTCATGATTTGAGACAATTCGGGCAGATTATCGAGAAACGCATCTTTGGTAGTTGAAGTTATTGTTCTACCATATTTGTAACAATGAGTTTTATTTGCAGCCGTAGGCCAGTGAAGCAAACATAATACCAGATAATGATCCGAAATGTCTTCACTCTGCTGAAGGATTTTAACGTCGTCCACATTTATACCGTAAGACAGTATTAAATCTAAAGTATGATTACGAAGGTGAGTGGGTCCTGACACATGTTGACTAATGCCCATGGAGTTAAGAGTGTCTTTGAAAGCCATTCCTAAGGCATCTGTAACGTTATCTACGTGGATGTTAAAGTCACCAACGACAAGGAGTCTATCTGCGGCCAGTACTAGTTCTGATAAGAACCCACCAAATTCTTTAATAAAATCTGTGTGGTGCCCTGGAGGCCTATATACAATAGCTAGAATCAATTTAAAAAGAGTTTTATCTTTAGTATTAGGTGTTGAAACATGAAGAACCATGACTTCAAAAGAATTATATTTAGAGTTCGACTTCTGGGAAATGCTAAGAGAGTTATTGTAAAGTGCTGCGACACCTCCCCCTCTGCCTTTTAGACGAGGCTCGTGTTTATAATAATAATCTTGGGGGACAGATTCATTTAAAGCAATATAATCATCTGGTTTTAGCCATGTTTCTGTCAAACAGAGCATGTCTATTTTATGATCTGTTATCATATCGTTAACAAAAAGTGCTTTATTAGAGAGAGATCTAATATTTAGCAATCCGAGTCGTAACAGTTGATTATCTGTATTTTGTTCATGTTTAGTTTGTTTAACGTTTATTAAATTACTTTCAAGAGGTTTACGCATTATTTTATGTTTGCTAATCCGGGGGACAGACACAGTCTCTATTTTGTGATGTTTGGGAGAACGGATTACTACATGTTGTACATTTTGTGTATTCTGCGACGTGAGACGGCAAGCAGACAGTTGGTTAAGCCATACTGTCTGCTCCCTGACCTGGGCCCCAGCGAGTCAAGTTTTAGCATTAGCATTAAGACTTTTTGCCATATTTCTAGACAGGATGGAAGTCCCAGCCCAGGAGGGATGGAGACCATCTCGTTTCAACAGGTCAGGTCTGCCCTCAAAACTCTTCCAGTTATTTATAAAAACTATATCATTCTGCAGGCACCACTCAGACAACCAGCCATTTAGTGATGATAATCTGCTATAAATCTCATCACCACGATAAGCATTGAGGGGGCCAGAGAATATTACAGTGTCTGACATCATGCTTGCGAGCTCACACACCTCTTTAATGTTATCTTTTGTGATCTCCGATTGACGGAGTCGAACATCATTTGTGCCGACGTGAATAACAATCTTACTGAATTTATGATTAGCCTTAGCCAGCACATTTAAATTTGACTTGATGTCAGGCGCTCTGGCTCCCGGTAAACATTGGACTATGGTGGCTGGTGCCTCTATGTTAAAGTTCCGAACAATAGAATCACCGATAACTAGGGCACTTTCAGCAGGTTTCTCAGTCGGTGCGTCACTGAGCGGGGCAAACCTGTTCGAGAATAATCGGAACGGTTGAGTGATGTTTTGTCCTGCGGCTACGCCGTCTCACAGTCACGAAGTTTCCCAGCTACGGGGGATTTTCAACCGGAACCGAGCTGTGTGCGCTAATGTTGCTCGCATCCAAAGTGTTTTCTATCGTCGTTAAACTCTCACTATCCTCAGATAACGATTGGATGCGAGACTCTAATTATAAGATCTTCTCTGCCAGCCTAACTATCTCCCTGCAGTTATCGCATATAAAACCCTCGCAGCTGACAGCGAAGGCTAAGCTAAACATATGACATGAGGTGCAAGTAACAATAATAGGAATAGAAGCCATAACTCACCGGGTTTGAAGTGCAATTCCAACTTACCAAGGTTGCTCAATGAATCGTAGTATACTCGCTTAAAAAGAGAAACAGTTAGCACACAAGACAAATCAGAGGCAAGATGATATTCCACAGTGTAAACAGAAAGCAAGCTAACGCTATTGCTATGCTAGCGGCGTTAAGTTAATTATCACTTTTGGTTTATAATCTTCAAGTTAATGACAACAGCAGGGTTATTGAGATATCAGGATAAGTTAGCAACGACAATGATAAGTAACGATAATAAAATACACTAATATTAGAGCGAAGTGTGGGGATACAAACAAACCGCCAGCAGCGATGCAGACAGGAACCGGAAGCAACAGGAGTTCCAAAAAGTACGTAAAAAAAGTAATAGTAAGTAAAAAAATAAACTAATTTAGATAAACTAAATGCATCATGCATAGCTGTTAGTTAGTTAGTTGTTTACCTTTGAAATTATTCTTATGTATGCATTTGAATTACATTGCATTTTGAATGTAATATGGCAATGTAATGTATTAATTGGGTTAACTTTTCACAGATATTAATGTATGCAATTTCAGAAATAAAAAAAATATTTTTTTAAATAAAACCTTTCTAAAAAGGAAACAAATTAGTTGTTTATTTTAAGAGACCTGTCTTATTTTCTCTTGTAGATTTAGTATTGCTCTTTAATAAAGAAAAAGTACTTATTATCCGAATACCCGATTAATCGATGGAAAATCAGTAGAATACTCGATTACTAAAATAATCGATAGCTGCAGCCCTACTTGTATGTCACGTGTGGCCTGTGACAATGCACCGGAGAGAATCTTCACTGTAGATCAGTAGCGCATAATAAACACAGATAACATGGCTGATGATATAACACGAAACAAATAAGAACATAAACAGACTCAAATAGCGCAAATGGAGGCTGTATTGAAGTGTATTGATATTATTTCGGGTGCTGGGTCATATCCATACATGCCAACACTGCCGTTTTGGCCGAGAGTTTCCCGTAACGCGTACAATGCTGACAGGTACAGTCATATATCATTATACACAACAAAACTATATATACATAAACTATACACAAAGCCTTGTCATCATTTCCTGGAAAATAAGTCCATAGTTTTTAGTAAAATCACAGGCTTCACTTATCCCGTGCGAGTGAGCCACATGAAATACAGATGTGGGGAGGTCATTTCTAAATCACATGAGGTCCCCAGATAAAACTAATCCCATGCAAATAGGGCTTAAGTTACATTTATCATAACAAAGACAGAAAGAACAACCGATGAAACTGTACCCGTCTGTATTAACACAACACAAGTGCACTACGGTTTTTGTGTTATCTATTGGAATGTCTTGTTCTGTTCTGAAGAAGAAAAGCCATGTCTGCATCCGTTTTCAATCCTTTCAGATCACGGAGTTCACGCCACCTTTGAAATACCTTGCCAATATTAATTCTTGTTTTCGCACAAGTCCTATAACATTTCCTTTTTCTTTGTAAACGCTCATCAGTTCGTACTTTCTTGGTTTTCACAACTGATGAATCCCCAGATGTCAGCGCTGCTTGGCGTTTAAAAGTACAAAACGCCGCCATAAATAATACTAAAAGTTTCCAAGAAAATGTTTCTGTGTACAATGCTACCCGTCACCAGCATCATCCACATGCGGGCTAGCAGCTGGATCCTCTTCGTTCTGTTCGCGAATGTGATGAAATGACGCCGAGACGAAAGACACCAAATAAGGATTTCCTGAGATACACTACCCGACAAGGAAAATTACAAACCATTGTTACAAGCTTTCCGTGGTGAATCCAGCAAGGGTAATGACACAGTTTTAAACTCCGTTCTTACATGTACTTGCTCAATAATTGGTTTTAGTTAATTTTTAAACAAAAAAACGTACGGATTGCCACTTTAAGGAGAATCCAGTGTGTTCCAGTGTGTGAGAAATTTGTTGGTGGTGAATCTGGTTGCATATGGCATAAGGTAAATAGAGCAGATTAGATGGATTTAATGAAATACCCCTTACTGGGAAGCTAACACTTCTTTTGTTTTCTCTGAGGTTTAATACTGAACAGATGTATACTTTTAAACCTTACTTGAGTGAAAATGTTAAATGAGTAATTGTGTTACTTGTCCACATGACTGCACAGATGGTTTGCCATCACATCACTTTATTTCTCTCACAAAACACAGTAGGTTACATATTAGAAATGAGACAATACTACAATATAAGATGTTACACAAAAATTGACCAAATCAGATGTATAATCTATAGAGTAACATTGGTATTAAAGTGATAGTTCACCCAAAAATGAAAATTCTGTCATCATTTCCTCACCCTCATGTCATTCCAAACATGTATGACTTTCCTTTTTCTCTGTAACACAAAAGAAGATATTTTAAAGAATTTATAACCAAACAACACTGGCCCCATTACCTTCTATTGTATGGACACAAAACCACCGTCAGAATATCTTCTTTTGTATTTCATGGAAGACAGAGTCATATATGTTTTGAACAACATGAGGGTGAACATATGGCAAATTTATAAATAACTGTATAGAAGCACCAGGACCGTATACAGAGAACTACCTGCTTGTGATGCTGTAGGCAAAATGCAAGACAGGTTTAGGAACCTAGCAATTAAAAACTGAAAGCTAAACTCAGCATGAGACCAGCCATAATGAACTGGGGTTACAGAATTTGCATTTGAAGTATAATTGAATGAAACTTTAATGAACTTAACCCACTGATAAACAGAGCATTGATAAAAAATAATACATTTAGCAGCATCTGTCTTGCAAGATCACCATCTAATTGAGCTTTTTGAGCAAAAGCCCAGCTCTCCTCGCTCCCCCACCCCCTTGCCTTATAGTTAAAAAAGGCCATTCACCGATGTTGCAAATCTTTCTATGAATCATCTCAGTCAAAGGATGTTTTTTAATGAAATTCCTGGAGAAAGCTGAGCTCTAATTAGAAAAGATACAATATACCATGTCAATATATCACAACACAAATAAGATAAAGTAAATTTTTAACAGCTATGAAGATTTTTACAATATGCCATCTCTTTAATTATATTTACTAAGCTGCCAATGGGACTTGCATCAATAGAATGTTTTAATGTTTATTTTTTATTTTTGTGATTTTACAGTTTTAGGAATATCTCTATTAGGGTTTATTTTTCAAACACCTATTCAATTTTTAATAACAGACAGTTCAATTAAACCTTGAATGTTGTCAATTCTGTAACAATTTGTATGTACAACAACAAAAAATTATTGATAATGGTAAATGTTTTAGAAATAAACTTTTACATATAGGTTCTTCTTTTTAAGATAATGTTTACATTTTAACATTTGATACAGTTATCAGCAAGTTAAAACACAGGTTGAACCTTATGAAAAGTGCTTGTGCTGACTAGCTATATTTGCTAGCATATACAAACTGGAGGTTTAATACTGGAGAGTATATACACATTTCAAGATCAGTTATCTATTCCAATTAGAGTGAAAACATGAAGCAACCAAGTGGAAATCCACATGTATGCACTTGCTTCCTCTTTAGAATCTGAAATCTCCCTCTTATAGCTGCAGCATAGATTATGTCTCCTCAAATATAGCAGTTCTGACCAGTGATAACAGGGTGGCATATTGTTAGCATTATAATACCTTAGGTGGGCGTACTGGTTTCAAGTTAACAAGATATATTCAACATGCCACTAATCTCACTAATTATCTGAAATAGGTACTACTTTAACACATTACGCAGTCAATGTAAGAAAATTTTTATCTACACAGAGACAAAAAAAAATTGTTTTGTTAAAATGTTGTATTTGTGCGTATGAAATTTAGTGGTATCTAGCGATGAGGTTGTGAATTGCTACCAACGGGTCACGTCAATCCCTTTCGAAGCATTACGCAGGCTGACACCGGACTAAGATGTCTACACATTTTTACTTCTTTGCCGAAGGAGATCACGTATTTACGAAGCGTGCTATGTAGTTATGTATATTATATTGCATTTCTGTCAATAGATCCTCAAAAAAATTACACAGAGCACCTTAAAATAATCACTAATCCTATAGAATTTGTCCAAGATAACATTATATATATATATATATATATATACATTGAGATATGGTAGAATGTCACTACTACACAGCTTGTTCTGATGGAATAACCTGAACCATGCTCTTTATGGTCAGCTGTAGTGCTACAGTTGTTTTCTGCCATGACATTTGTATTATTTGTCACACCTATTGTAAGGTCTGTAACCTTGCAATCCACTGAGGACGGGCAGCACTGGGATGTGTCGCTGCTCAAATGCTGCTCCAGCCAAATCCCTGCCATCATCTGCTGATGCAGGTTACCTAATGCAGTCTGAATGTCAGGCTTGTAGGGGTCAGAATTCACTTCTGATACATGCTCAGGTCAAGCTTTAAACCTCAGGTAACATCTGTGAAAAACTTCCTCCGTGTGTAATGTGTGTTCCTGAAATTCTGTAGTGTTTGTGTGGCTTTGAGACATACTATTGTATTTATGAGCTCTTGCATTTGTGCAAACTATGCATTTTACTAATCTTACAGTCATAGTGAATAATGTGTGTTACACATACACAACTTACTGTATATAGTGTAAGTGGGTGTTAACCGTTTGTACTGTATGTGACAAATATTTATGGATAAACATCTTTTATTTAAAATGAAATGTCACAATATCCATAATGAGATAATGTAATATTTGTGTTTATATTGCAGATAGTCTGCGCTGTTCACCCCTGCTGTGTCAACTGAAGGGCAAAATTTGAATACGACTTGAAGATAATTAATACAGATTAGAATCTCTTTCTTGCAGGATTGAAATGAGACATAAATGATAAACGATCGATTCTTGTAAAACACATTTTGCATGTTGAAGCCAGGCAGGTATGTCAAAATATTAGCCCCAGAATGGAGATGTGAAATAAATTAAAATTATCATACATAAAACTTAGAGATTAGTCACTTGATGTCAATGTGTTGCAGTTGTAAGTTTCAAATCTTTCACATTTGAAAAATTGTGTTTGAAAACAAGTTGCTTAAATCAAGTGAATTGCCACAAGCTGTAATTATGCTGCATACTGAGCAGCATCAACACATTTAATCAGTGAATTACTATTAACCTTGCCTTAGAGTCAGTGCATTTCTCAGATTTTTGTTCATTAATTTTCAAGAAAATTACGGAACATTTATTCGTAAACAGACAAATTATACAAAATAAATATCCGTGCATGTGTTTTGCCCCATCTCACACTGAAAATTAAAACACTGTAGTTGTAGTACTTAAATGTGTGTCGTGCTGTACAATTTAATTTCCAGACCGGTAAACTCGGAAGAGGTGAAAAAGGTGACAGACGTAATTATAAATCCCATGTTGGGGGTCTGGGGGCATCCTCCCCTATAAGATTTTTTTTGTGATTTTTAAATTTAATTCATGCATTCTGGTGCACTCTAACTAGAAAAACAACAATATTAGCTTCAACTAAAAATAACTTTGTCACAGCAGCCACAATTTGCTCTTCAAAATGTTTTGGCCTGCAGAAGTTTTTCAAGTACACCACATGACATGATCACATGACGTATGACCAAAGTGAAGCTCAACAGTTAACAACTAATTGTTATTTTGTGACTGTATATCTAGCCAACAACAATAATGCTGTTAACACGCAAGTATGGTCAGCACAATCATTAAAATACAGTGATTGTTTAATTACGTGTTCATAGAGCGCTGTTGGTTCACGTAAAAAGGAACAGTTGTGACCCTTGATAAGTAAGTATAAATACGCTTTCCATTGATGAATGGTTTCTTAGGAAATGACTATAGTTGGCCGAGATAAAACTATATAAAAATCTGGAATCTGAGGGTCCAAAAAAATCAAAATATTGAGAAAATCATCTTTGAAGTTGTTAATCAGAGGCGCTGTAGCAGGCCGTTGCTAAGAAAAAATAGGTTTGTTTTAACGCTTTCTATTGGCTTAACGCTGTGATGACGTTGTGGAGAGTCGAAATTCTAAGCTTTACATACTGTAGATACCCAACTTGAGTGGATAGTTCTCAAAGAACGGGCATCAGCGAGTGAAGTTTGTAGGTGTGTTTCCAGCCATTTTTGTTAGCGATTTTTCTGCACCCACACAAGATTTTATGTACTTACGTAGGAAATTTACAAAGTATCTTCATGGAACATAATCTTTACTTAATATCCTAATGATTTTTGGCATAACAAAAAATCTATCATTTTGACCCATACAATGTTTTGGCTATTTCTCCCATGCTACTTAAAGGGGTCATATGGCGTGAACACGTGTTTTTCTGTGGCTTTGGTATGTTAAAAGTTGCCCATGCATGTATTAGAAACCTAAAATTGCAAAAATAAAGTGTCGGAACAAAAGATGCATTCTATCTAAAAGCGAATACTCACCGAGACCTGCCTGAAACGC
The DNA here is from genome assembly GCF_024868665.1 of Triplophysa rosa. NCBI lineage: Eukaryota > Metazoa > Chordata > Actinopteri > Cypriniformes > Nemacheilidae > Triplophysa > Triplophysa rosa. The sequence continues at coordinate 25,787,041 of NC_079890.1, forward strand.
CTCGTGTAACCACACCCCCACAAATCTACATCAGTTCGTGGTATGATTTGACTAAGACCGCCCAAATGTATACGCAAGTAAGGTGGGTGTTCCTGTCAGTACAATTCCTATGGAACCTGATGTTCCAAATATGGTAAGAGGCGTTACATTTCCGTCACACGCTTGCAGTATTCGACCAATCACTACACACTGGTAAACTGGCCAATCATAGCACACCTCGCTTTTCAGAGGAGATGCAAACATGCAGGGTATGTGGAAAATACAGCGTTTTTGAACCTTAAATCATGTATACACATTGCATTACATCTGAAACAAACAATAATATTCGTTTTAGCCCTGTCACATGACCCCTTTAAGACTGGTCACATTTGTTGTTATTTTACTCAACCTCAGACCATCTAAATTTAACACCATCAACTCCTTAGGTGCCATGTCGTTGAATGTTCAAAAAGCAGATACCAGCAACATAAAAGTAATCCGTGCAGCTCCTGACGACATATTAATGTCTTTTGAAGCGAATCGATCGGTTTGTGCAATTATTATTTAATATTAGCAGTAATCTACAGCTTCTGCGTCTGGACGAATATCAATCGCACACAAGTGCCCTACTCACTTAAAAGGGCACAGCTCTTGAAGTGGGAATTCTGAAGGGAGATCTAAAACATAGCCGTTTGGATCACACTTGGCAAACTGAGTAATAAAAACAAAACCATTTTCTTTTTATCCAAGAGGCCACTTTACATTGCGTCCCCAAGCAGCGCCTTTCAAGGGTGCATACATGAAGCTTGGAACGCGCTCTTCCTGATGCATCCGCGGACTGATTGACTGACTCTATGATGTTGCCTGTATCTGTGTTTTGAATTTTCAAAATATGGAACCTGAGGACTTACATTTTATAAATCACCAAATCACTCTCTGAAAAAAACTCTTCGGATCTACACTTTTGAATTTTCTTCTGAGAAATTGGTGCGGATCGGCTCTACAGTTCGTAATAGACATTTAAAAAAACACAAGATCAATTATAATATGAAAAGACTTGGTAACATTTCTCTAAATGACATTACATTGCACACCAGGTGCTCTCTGTTTTTCTCCAAACTGAATATCTGTGGCTAAGAGGGAAACATTTGGCCTGTGGTGAGACATTAACAAGAGCACAAAGTGACCTCTCCTCTTAATGCTGACTTCAGTTTGGAGGGCAGCACAGTTTGAGGCCAGCACACTAATAGAATCAGATCCAAAGTATGAAAAAGCATTTCACCCGCCCACATGACTCTGAACAACACAAGGTTAAACAGAGAAGTAAAGTTGAACTCTAAAGTTCTCTGAACTGACAGCAATGGTCTATGGCACATGCACATATAGGATAACAGCAGGGTTGCTGAAAACCAGTCTGTGTGTTTTTGTTATTTTTGTATTCCACCGTAATGTCAAACCAAACACAGCAAATCAAATCAAATGAATTGAACTGTATGCAATAACATTTATTTTTCAAAAAATATGAATTTGAAATTTATTAAGAAGTCGCACTGATAACTAAGTGTTGTAACATAATTCCTCAATACTAAATATACAGCCACGGAAAGAATTAAGGGACCATTTCAAAATTATTTTCAGTTTATCTGAATTTACTATTTACTGTATGTGTTTTGGTAAAATCATTTTTGTTTCATTCTGTGAACTACTAACAACATTTCAACTACATAACAGACTAGATAGGTTTGAAGCACAAGTAGAATACAATGATTTAAAAAAAAGCGAATGCTAAGAACTGAGTATGTATTGCATCTGGTACATTTTTTGTAATGTTGCATTGCATTTCTTTGATTAATTCTTAAATTATAAAAATCCTGACAGTTTTTTTAATAAACACGATGACAGTACACACTTTTTGCAGTCATGGCAGCTGCTGGATCATGTTACCCCTCTTAACACAAATAAACCACCAGCTGTCATTTTACTGTAAGCATTCCAGTGTACACATGAAATCCACCGAGGTAGACTGATGTAGTATGACTTTCCTGACCATTCTCTACAGAGCGCCTTTGTTGGTCTTTTTCTCCATGCAGTTAATAGAAACTATTGTTTTAGGCAGTCAAATATCATCTAAAACGTTACATAACCCTCTCTTTATAAACTGTGTCTCAATCACTAGCTGTAATTATGTGAAAAATCTACAATAACTCATTACGCAACTTTCCCTTTAGTCCTGTGTGTGCCCCAGGACCACGAATTTGCATGAAATTGATGTCGTCAGCATTAGGCGAGACAACGGGTCATTTGTCACAAATTCACAACCGATATAAACTTAAGGCCTAAGCTGAAATATCGTCTGGGTCCCTTGAAGGTAAAAATAGCACATAAACTCTAATTATCCATACCCTCAAACCATAGACTATGCTCAATCAAAATATAGAGTTTTACATTAAGTTTAAGGGCCCTATAGCCCCTTCCTTACCACACCAAGAAAAATGGATATTGTTAAAGCATTCTCTGGCTGCGTTCAGCACCATGTTTATAAAACAAAAAACTATGAAGATTACCATTACAGAATAGTGCACAAACACCAGTTTAGGAGTTGGGGATGAACATTTATGAATAGACTTCAATTGACTGATTAGTAAATAATCAGATATATCAGGCAATATCATAATCATAACTCTGCAACGAGATCTCAAATACTTATGGGTGTATCTAGAGAATATATAGGTAAATATGTATGTAAGTGCATTACAATGTTTTGTATTTTTTGTAATATTTTTTAAACTTTAAAACTTTTAGGGTTTTAGTCATTTAAAGTCTACTGTACACTGTAAAAAATCTTGTAAGAAACACATATTCCAGCAGCTGGGTGCCTGAAAAAGTAAAATAACATTTGTAAAGTGAAATTACATCTACATCAAATTTGAAGTCTGTTTCTGTAATTTGACATTTTTACCACATTTGAAAAAAGTTGAAAGCTCGGTCAAATAAAATTCCATAAAGTTTTTACAGCTACATGTCAGTTATGTTTCTTTTAAACAGTATGTAGTATTAAAATCACTATAATAAACATGGCTTTGGTCTTAAAATGCTAGTCATATTACAGTACATAAAACATCAGTGACTTTTTACTTTATGAGCACAGAGGGGTGTTTGATTTATGTGAGCATCTTACCTGTGTTTTGAGTCAAGATGGAGCATTTGAAATGCAGCCGCTCTTGCAGTTTCAGCAAGTCTATCTGGATTGATAAGAGTGGCCTTCAAACCCTTGATGAAAGCCATCCCATCATCTTGACATTCCCTCTCAAATCACCAACTATTCTGCTGACTCCAGGAAAGCGGCCACGGGGCACACCAGGGGTCCATCAGGGCACCTCTCTCTTCCCTCGGGGAGAAAAGATTGCTGTCATTTCTGCCTTGTTTTTGGCATTTCTTAATTTTTTTATTCACATACTTTATTTTGTTTATTTAATACTTTTTTGAAACATCACACTGCTCTTAACTTAACTTCTGAAATGCACTGATTATTTGTATGTCATTACTTTTATCTGTGCTATTGCACATACTATGATTACTTGATCTTATTTTATTACTCACTGATTAGTTTTCTTCAACGAGATTTGAAATGTTGAGTTATAGGCTAATAGTTCTTATGGTATCATACCCTTATTTATTAAGATTACATGGGTAATAAAAAAAAATAAGTAGATATTATTTAATACATTTTGTTGTGGGGCCAGTGAAAATTTTGGCAGGGCCAGTAAAAATTGGAATCACTTACTCGACCGGGCCAGTAGAAAAATCCTTAGCATTGAGCCCTGAAGTTAATCTTTATTAGCCTAACTGCATGCTGTGGCCTTATTAAAATCAAAGGTGAGTCTAAAAAACCGTATTACCTCGAAAAACATCCTTTACAAATAATTTGAGCTGACAGTCAACTTGTCAGATTAATACCACCTGCTGAATGTTAAGCACAGCTGTCTTGTTAATTTCCCTCCATCTCTCTTCTTCTCCCTCTGCAATTATACTTTACGCTGGTGGATAAATCGGAACTCCTGCTATACTTGAGTTACTGGAGTGTTTGACCAACTGGCAAAAATCCAGCTGGAAAGGATCAAGGCAGATACTTCAAAATCAGTACCTATGAACAAAAACAAAAAGTTATACACGTAATTCCTCTTCAACATCCCTTACCCTTCTCCCATACGTCCTCTAACAGCAGACGTTCCCTACATTATCAAGAACTGCTTGGCTTATAACGTGCCAGAAATTTGTAGCCCTGTTGATCGGAAATGCTCTCACAGACAGCCATCTGTAAAATTTCTGCTATAAAATTTCATGAGCATAAATCACAGCGCCTCACTCAGTGTATGTACGTATATTAAATTGTCTTTGTCTAAATCTATCACTATATGAGGTTTTGCTCAGCGCAACAACTCGCATTATATCCGCAGCTGTTTATGCAATGGCTTCAATTTATCAGTGCTGTTTACCCCAGAATGCAATTTGCACCCGTTTAGTCAAATGAAGATACATGACTGATGTAGCAAGTTGGTGAGGTACTAAAGATACAGTTCAAGGGCTTTATCTTAAGTAGATTTACTCTCTCATCTAAATGTATAGAGTTGTAAGAATGTTCGAATTTTGTCGAAGGTGGGATTTATTTGTGAGCTTTAGTGACAGCTTGGCAATTACACCTTCTTAATGTCAACATGAAATCTTCTGATTTGAACCAATGAACAGGCAAGTATCTCTGTGTTGTGCAAATTTCTGTATGAGGGGTTACAATTTCAGCACGGAATAAAGTACATTTCCAAATACACTCCTGCAATATTGCATAATTCCTATTAGAAATTAAAGAGATATTTCACCAAAATATTACAATTGTTTCAAAATTGACACTAAATGATTTTCTTTTTTTTTGCAGAACACAAAATATGATATTTTGAAGAATGTCACAAACAACACTGACCCCCATTGACTTGCAGTGTATCCACACAAAACCACTGAGATGTTTCTCAAAATATCTTTTGTGTTCCACAGAAAAAAAGAGTCATAGACAGGTTCTGAATGACATGAGGGTGAATAAATGATGCCAATTTTTCTATTTGGGTGAACTATCCCTTCAAAAAGTTGCATCAGATTGTGTGCAAATTCTTGAACTTCTGCTGCACATCAACAAATTATAAATAAAGGGGTTAATTTGCATAAACTTTGAAAAAAAAAGCTAAAAAATACAGCTAACTAACACAATAAAATAAAATACAATAAAAACATGATAACATAATAAAAGAAAAATGTTTAAAATGAGTCTTTGCAAATAACTCTTCAAATAGGACTTATGGGTCATGACCCACGTCTTTACAAATCAAGACTTGACATTGTACACAATTAAGAAATTAAAGTGACTTTGTCAAATTGTAAATACATTTACAGTACACTAAACGTGGGTCGACAAATACATAGTAAAAAACCTTGTGCACATTATCATGTCTCAGTTTGCTTACAAAATTGACATGACATACAGTATGCAAAGAAAACAGCATATGCACTTTTCAAAGTCTGTTTTGCAAGTACATATTTATACACGAGACCCCCGGTGATCAAGTACATGTACAGGACGTGACATTAAATAACTATGCAAGGCTGCCCTGTGTGAGGGTGCGTAGACAGTTGTGTGAAGTGGAAAGCATAGTAAGTGCTTCACAGTCCATCTGGGCCCAATCATGATGGTGAGCAGAGCTTGTCGCTAGGGAGATCTGAAGCAGCCCTCTCAAGCTGCCTCCCAATTACCTGATCCAATTTGCATTCAGCGCATGAAAGCAACAATGTGTAAGAGCGTGATAGCCCGACAGCCTAAGGTCTCTCTTTCCTCTAGTCTTTGTAGACCAGTAGTATTAGCTCTGGAGAAAAAAAGGAAAACCTTGAACAAACAACTTGACCACTGTGGCATGCTGAAGACATAATGATTCATCATATTCAGCACTCAGAGACATTTTAACCCTGAATACTAAGAGAACTGTGTGTGATGCCCACAGCCTAGCGCATCTGTATAATACAACATTCATCCTAAAGAACGACAAGATATTCAAAAGAGATATTATATGTGTTCTGGTATTTAAAGAGACACTTTTTCCCACGCTTCCAATGATAAATGAATATCGCAAGTGTCGTCATGAATGCACGAGGATAAAATTTCCCTTCGTAGAGCTTTTAGCTATCCGTGCCCCATGCTGTTGACCCGAGAATTTGACAGCGGCTTGCCTTTTCTCCAGCCTCGATACATCACTCACCCTGTTGCCGAGTGGACCGTGCTGGCAGGAATCGGCAACAATTCAGCACTCGTGTGGATTAATTAATTACGCCAGAAATGTTAACAAGGTCATCGCGCTGCTCTTCCTGAAAATGTTAATGAGGTCAGGACTCATCGTCTGCAAACTTTGGTCAGTCCTGTCTCCCATTCCATCCTTTTAATTTACACTGCTTAACATTTAGACATAACAGAATGTTACTGTTGCTCAATTGGTAGAGCATTGCGCTAACACAAAGGTCGTGGGTTCGATCCACAAACTGATATAAGACACATAAATAAGAGGTAGACAGTACACTCTCAAATAAGGTGTTTTGAAAGGTTCTTCGATGCCATACAAGAACCTTTTGGTTCCATAAAGAACCTTTCTGTTTCACAAAAGGTTCTTTGTGGAGAAAAAAGGTTCTTCAGATTATAAAAAAGTAAGAAAGAGATGGTTCTTTAAAAAACCTTTGGCTGAATGGTTCTTTGTGGAACCAAAAATGGTTCTTCTATGGCATCACTGTGAAGAACCTTTTAAGCACCTTTATTTTTAAGAGTTTACCTAAGTATTTTTACTTTTACTCAAGTGCATTTTATAAGTACATGTAGTTTATGAGTGTTTTACTTTGGGGGAAAAAAATACTTCACTACATTATAAAGCATATGTCATGCTTTTACTACACTAAATTTTATAAATACATTTACATTTACATTTAGTCATTTAGCATTTAGATGCTTTTATCCAAAGCAACTTACAGAGAGTTCAGGGAGCAATAAGCGATATGTCATACAGGAGCAATAATACAATAGGTGCTAATACAAAGTTACTAGTTTATGCAAAAACTAGACAAAGACCTGTTGATAGAAAGAGAGAGGGTTAGTTTTTTTTCTCATTTGTCTGTCAAGTATTCACAGAAGATTCACATTTTTACATGTTTTTTTTTACATTTAAAACAGAATTTAAGTAAAAATCTAGTACTTTACTTTCAAAAGTAAAAATACATAAGTAAAAAATAAGACGTAAAAGTATTAGATTTGAGCCTGTACTTAAGTATTAATACAGTAGGTAAAAAAACATTTATTCATGAAATGTATTGGAGTAAAAAGCATGAAAAGTATGTTTTTATTGTAGTGAAGTATAATTTTGAGAGAGCAAATATTTCAAAATATACTTGAGAGTAAAATACTTACAGTGAGTAATGTCCACCTCTGGACTAAATGTACTGTAAGTGGATAAAAAGTATCTGTCAAATGCATAAATGTAAAACAAAAGACTTTGTTTTCTTTCACATCTGACCGTTTGCATCCAGAGAGTATGAAAAATGAGGCTCGAGGCTTCGAGTTACAGAAAATTGCCCAAGTTGGCTGGAAAATCATCTGTGGTTGGGTTAACTCAAGGAAACTAAAAGCATACATGCATTTCATCTGAGTCTTAACCGCTTCTCTTTTTTACATTCTTTGTCTGGGCCGTTTTATTATATGCTACATAAAACCGACTCCTGTGAAGTTCATTTTAGGAGCTTGGAAAGCTTTTTGGTGTGCTATGTTTGCCACACGTTGCAGACCCACAAGTAAAACAGACAAAGAGCTTTTGAACTCAGCAAATGCAAACAAAATAAGGGAAAATATATAGAGACATTCCACAAAGTGTGTGTGCGCTTCTCCGGGTCAATGAAAAGTTACTGGGGCTGTTTTGGGGTTTTTACCTTCGAGAGCACACAGGAGAGTAGTACATATTAACACATTCTGTGGAAAGAGAGACAGACAAAAGGAGAAAGACAGAGGGAGCTCATAATTTTTTGGGTGTGCAGGCCAATCTCTCAGGCTGGAGGTTGGGATGACAGAGCTATAAGGAAACATCTGGCCTCTGCATGTGGCAGATACGACGGCCCCTATCTGCACGGCCCTCGGCCTACGCTCACCAGCCAAAAGAGCCCACAGAGAGCATTAATTCTTCCCACACTGATATGGCTGTTTGGATGCCTTAAGAAGACACATCACGAGGAGTGTGGGGGAAGAGCGTGCATTTGAGGGAACCGTTTGATTTCGAAGGGTTTCTCGAGGACAGCTTGAAAACGTGGCTCAAGGAATGGAAAACAACATTCTATGCTGTACTTTTCCATTTGAACGGTGCTGTTTTTTCCAGTTCTGCCCAAGCACTGGAGGTCGGAGAAGTTTGATGGGTGTGAAAGAATGAGACGTCTGCGTTGTATTTCTAATGTGTATTGTTGCATGCTTAATGCGTAGCTGAGGGAGCGATTTCTCCTCCGTCACCCCTGCTGTGACAAGCAGAGAGTTTCAACGCCCGTATCTGCCTGATGTGAGCTCAACTGAGCGAAAGGAAAACAGCAACGGTATCTGCGATTCATCTGGGTCTGGGGTGAGGTCAGCTGCAAGACGACCCTCTTGCTGTGATAGGGTCGCATGTTTGAACACAACCAGGGAACATGGAAGGCTGAGAGAAAATCAAATCTTCCTGATTGGGATTTACAGCTTCAACAGTAGACCCTAAAATATGTAATTTTAAAGAAATTTTAATTTAATGTCAAATTACAGAAATAGACTGCAAATGTACATGTCGGGTGTAAAATAACATGGATTTTTTTCATGTAAATGTTATTTTAAGTTTTTTCGTTCCAGCTGAATATTGATATTAATCAATAACAGTAATAATTCATTAATATTTTTAACAGTTTTTTTAACAGTGTACTTTTTTACTGTGTAAAAAGAAGTATACTTCAAGTTCAAGTATACAAACAGTAAGTAAAGCTCAACTGAGCTGACGCTCGCAAATCCGCGGTAAATTTTCATCGCGATTGTAATACTCCTACCACTTCTACTCCGCATGTTTCTCTGCACAGAGCCCAGGCTTCGAGAACATGATCAGCCCAAATGAACTTCACTCCTGCACCGGCAAACCCACGGCGAAAGGCGCAAGCCAGGACCGGAGCGATGACCCAACTGCCGCCACCGGTCTTCGAGATCCTAACCAGGAACCGTTTTGCCGCCCTCTGCGAGACAGAATGCAACGCTGTGGTCATCGGAGACTCAATCGTCAGGAACGTACGCGCTTCTTCCACTAAAGGTAAGGTGCGCACTCATTGTTTTCCTGGCGCCCGTGTTCTTGATGTCTCTGCGCAGGTACCTGCGATCCTGAAGGACGACGCTAACATCGGAGCTGTCGTGCTGCACGCGGGGGTGAACGACGTCAGGATGCGGCAGTTGGAGATCCTGAAGAGGGACTTTCCTGATCGAGACGGTACGCATCGCCCACGGCGAGGATCATCGTATCAGGGCCGCTTTCTACCTACCGACGAGGGAATGAAAAGTTCAGTAGACTATTTGCGCTAAATAAATGGTTGATGTCATGGTGTATTGAACAGAAGCTACTCTTTGTTAATAATTTTGATCTGTTCTGGGAGCGACCTAGGCTCTTCCGCCCCGACGGCCTGCACCCCAGCAGCATCGGAGCGGATCTTCTGTCTGACAACATCTCAAAGACACTATGCACCGTTTGACTAAGTCTCCCACCGGTAAGTCAAAACTTTAACCATAGTCTGTGTTCCTCCCACTCAACTGGTATAAATGTTACTGCTTCCAAATGCATAGAGACCGTATCTGTCCCCTGAATAATACTACAAAATAATAATTTAGGCAAAAACTCAGAGAAAAAATCTGATAGTGATTAAACCTGAAGACAATGTAATAAACAACCAAAACCAACTCATAAATTTTGGCCTACTTAATATTAGATCACTAAATTCAAAGGCAGTTATTGTAAATGAAATGATCACAGACAACAGTTTTGATATACTTTGCCTTACCAAAACCTGTCTTAAACCAAATGATTATTATGGTCTAAATGAGTGTACCCCACCAAGCTACTATTATATGCATGAGCCACGTCCGGTTGGTCGAGGTGGTGGTGTCGCAACAATCTGTAGAGAATTTCTTACTGTAACTCAGAGAACAGAGCATAAATTTAAATCATTTGAAGTGCTTGCGTTGAACATAATTGTTCCAAACAAAAGTAAAAAACCATTGCTTTCTTTTACATTGGCTACTGTGTATTAGGGCTGAAACGATTCCTCGAGTAACTTGAGTAATTCGAATACAAAAAATCATCGAGGCAATTTTTGTTGCCTCAAAGACTCGTTTAATCCATTTAACTACAGTACACACGGAGCACTGCGTTTCCCCATGGACCGTTATTACTAACGCACAGCCCGCTAAACACCATGAGACAAACGCATTTTAGTCTGTTCACATGCTCACACGTATGTCTCATGCTGATAAATAAGTGATAGCTTATTGAAATGGTGAAATGCTATTTTACTTAGTTTTAGTCTATTTTGCGAGTGAAACTTGTTTTCCGGCTGCATTGAGTCCATAAAACTAGATGCGGACTTGTGGACGCCGAATCCTGTTATTTACACATGCCATCTTGCTGTTCTGCGTGTCTGAGTGAATGAACTGCACAGTTTAACGTGCTACACAAGTCCGGTTAACTCTGTATTTTTATGTGGACAAATATATTACTATTTAATAGTAAAAAAAGAAACTAAAACTAATTTAGATGAACTAAATGCATCATGCATAAGCTGAAGTTAGTTGTTTACCTTTGAAATTATTCTTTCTATTTTTATTAATGTTTCTTATATATACATTTGTATTAGGCCTATGTTGCATTTTGAATGTAATATGGCAATGGAATGTACTAAATGGGTTTAGTTTTCACAGATATGAATGTATGCAATTTCAGCAATAAATATGTAAATTTTTCTGAAAAGGAAACAAAATTAGTTGTTCATTTTATGAGACCTGTCTTATTTTCTCTTGTATATTTAGTATTGCTCTTTAATAAAGAAAAAGTACTTATTATCCGAATACCCGATTAATCGATGGAAAATCAGTAGAATACTCGATTACTAAAATAATCGATAGCTGCAGCCCTACTGTGTATAGACCCCCTGGTCCCTACAGTGATTTTCTGAAAGAGTTCGCGGACTTCTTATCAGACCTATTGGTTAGCGTTGATAAAGTACTAATTGTCGGAGATTTTAATATCCACGTAGATAGTGCTAACAATGCATTAGCAGTGGCACTTACAGAGCTACTACACTCTTTTGGAGTAACACAACACATCAATGGACCCACTCATCGATTTAATCATACACTAGACTTGATTATATCTCACAGAGCCGATCTAACCAATATAGATATCATACCTCAAAGTGACGATGTCACTGATCACTATCTTATAACATGTACACTGCGCACTGCAGAAAACAGCCTTTAACTCGTTATCGACAGGGTAGAAAAATTACCTCGACTACTAAAGATAGTTTCGCAAAGAGCTTGCCAGATCTGACTCCTTTAATAACCATACCAATAAATATAGAGTCGCTCGATGACATGACCAGCAAATCGGGCAATATTTTCTCTAATACATTAGAAGCTGTCGCACCTATGAAGTCAAAAAAGATTAATGAGAAAAACATAGCACCATGGTACAATAGCACCACTCACGCCCTTAAAAGAGAAACATGTAAACTGGAGCGCAAATGGAAACAAACCCAATTAGAGGTCTTTAGCACCTCCGTAACCTCATAGAAACTAACAAAAACAATCCAAGGTTTTTATTTAGTAGAGTTGCTAAATTAACAAATAAACAGACATCACCTGACCTGGTTATTACACTGCACCTTGGTAGCAATGAATTCATTATTTTTATACAGAGAAAATCGAAAACATACGAGACAAAATAGTAAAAACTCAACCTCCAAGTCTGTCCTATGAATTAGTACCAACCATCGTCCCAAAAGAAAGGCTACAGTGTTTTTCACCTACAAAACAGGAAGATTTAATTAAACTTATTGCAACATCTAAACCTACAACTTGCTTATTACACCCTATACCAACTAAATTATTAAAAGAGTTATTACCCGTTGCAATTGAGCCCATTTATAACATTATCAACTCGTCAATTAATCTAGGCCATGTCCCAGGACCCTTTAAGAAGGCCGTCATTAAGCCTCTTATCAAGAAACCAAACTTAGACCCCAATGAACTAGGAAACTATAGACCGATTTCAAATCTCCCTTACCTGTCTAAAATACTAGAAAAAGTAGTGTCCACTCAGTTGTGCTCTTTCTTACAAAATAATGACATACACGAAAAATTTCAGTCAGGCTTTAGACCGCATCATAGCACTGAAACTGCACTCGTTAAAATTACAAACGACCTGCTTATAGCATCAGATAAAGGTAACATCTCACTCCTAGTCCTGCTTGACCTTAGTGCTGCTTCGATACTGTAGACCGTAAAATACTTTTAGATCACTAACACAATTATACCGGTATTCAGGGACAGGCACTACAATGGTTCAGATCTTACTTATTAGACAGACATCAATTTGTCCATTTAAATGGGGAATCATCAAATCTAGCGCAAGTAAATTATGGATTACCTCAGGGATCGGTTTTAGGACCCTTGCTATTCTCCATATACATGCTGCCCCTTGGAAACATTATTAGAAAACATGGAATTAGCTTCCACTGTTATGCAGATGATACTCAGCTATATATCTCATCTAGACCAGATGATACCTTCCAGTTATCCAAATTGGCAGATTGCATCGAAGATATAAAACATTGGATGACTTGTAATTTCCTTCTTTTAAATTCTAATAAAACAGAAATATTACTTATCGGACCAAAGACACGTGAGCAGAATGCTTTGGATTATAACCTGCAAATTGAAGGCTGCACTGTTAATCCAACAAATACAGTTAAAGACCTAGGAGTTATATTAGACAGCAACCTGTCATTTAAAAATCACATCTCAAATGTCACAAAAACAGCCTTCTTCCACCTTAGAAATGTTGCCAAATTACGAAATATTTTATGTGTTGCTGACGCAGAGAAGCTTATTCATGCATTTGTGACCTCAAGACTTGACTACTGTAATGCACTACTTAGTGGTTGTCCTGCATCATCAATAAACAAACTACTGTTAGTTCAGAATGCAGCTGCCAGAGTTCTAACCAGGTCCAGAAAATACGATCACATAACCCCAATGTTATCAACCCTTCACTGGCTACCCATTAAGTATCGTATAGACTTTAAAGTTATTTTAATTACTTAAACGGTTTAGCCCCTACCTACATAACAGAGCTTCTACCACACTACAACCCATCACGCTCTCTAAGATCTCAAAACTCCAGACTTTTGATAACACCTAGAATAACTAAATCCACCAAAGGAGGTAGAGCTTTCTCATACATAGCACCTAAACTCTGGAATAGCCTTCCCGATACTATTCGAGGGTCAGACACACTCTCCCAATTCACACATCTTTTCAGCCAAGCATTCACTTAATGCAAAATATGCTAAATAAACCACAGGGAGACTGCATTTATTAGATAATATTTACTAGAATAATCTTGCTTGTTCTATAAACACCATGCACTGTGCTGTTTTTTACCTTTTTTGTGTTTTTCAGTTTTTCTTATTTACTCCTGTAAAGCTGCTTTGGAACAATGCACATTGTGAAAAGTGCTATATAAATAAAATTGAATTGAATTGAATTGTATTGAATTGAACACCATTTTTAGAGTGTATACGCACAAGTTTCCGGAGGGCGCTACTGTAAAAATGAAAATGGGTAAAACTTCCGGTGAAGCGGCCGAAATAGTGTATTGTACTAATTGCAGCGTTGAATAACTTATTCTGATGACAGAAAACGAGACTGTGATTCATATTTTGAATTGTAATACTGTTGGTTTCATGTGGTAATCTATTAAAAAATTATTTTGAAACTGATGAGCAACACCTGCTGTTCGCGGCTGCACTTACAACCAGGCGAAGCTTATTTCAAGTCATAAAAAAAGAGCGCTTCACACACAGATCTAAAGTTAAGACGGACTGCTCATGTGAGGGACTGTACAGTTTTTAATAGACGAAAATATCGACAATATCAAGCAAATAGATAACAAACATTAAACATCACTTAGACTGAATGTGCTCAGTTTAAAAAGAGTTTGCCGTTTTAAAAGTGAGTTCAAATAGATTCATGTATTCATCAACACACTGTATGGCCTTCAATAAAACGCGAGACAGTAAATTGGATTTACAAGGATTCTTTACTGTATTTTACTATATATTTTTTGAAACGATGTTCTCAACACCCCAGCGTGCAAGTTTGTGCACGCTTCTCTGTTTTTAGTTTATCTCTGTGGCAGAATTACAGCGCCACATACTGATTTGGCATTTATACTACATAGTTTTGAGTCGGTTTAGCGGTTTCGTGTGTACGCAGATATTTCTTGAGACGAAAAAAAAGATCAGATAGGGAAAGCTCTGGCTTCATGTGGATGTGGCCTTAGAATAGTATGAGTATTAGAAGTATTGCTGAGTATATCTTAAGGCCAAATATATTATAGTATAAGTCAAGTAATGCAAGTGTGATTTTAAGTATTCTTTTAAAAACTGCATAAAAAGAGACTAGACTAAATAGACTAAAAGCATACTTACATACATTCAGTTTAAACGAAGTAAACTAATAGCACACTTGAATTAAAACCGTTTTTTTGTAAGAGTAAATATGTATTAATATAGGTCAATAGGAAAAAACTTAAGTACTGTTTTATACATGCATCATTTTAAACATGCTTTGGCAAAAAAGATATGAAGTTAGACTTGAGATATAAAGTTAGACTTTTTTAACAATCTATAATATTAGCAATTGGTTCATGTACCGTGACTTCAGTGACTGCTGACTCTGACCCCCAGGGGTCTAATGAAGTCTGAGCCTCCCTAACAAGGTGAAAAACAGTCCTTCTGTTTCAGATCTGAGTCCACGACATTTCTCCCCAGGTGCAGAGGGGCTCTACAGTCAGTCCTGATGTCCTTAACCTGTCCTCCATCAACTCCTCTCGACAACGGAGCCTTGAATCTTGAAATATGCCCTTCCACCCACAACTCACTGGAGCAAAGTCCTGAGGATTATCACCTTTTTCCTGGTTGCATGAAGGTCATTCTGAATGGCCCTTGTGGGAAAGCGGGAAAAATGTAACCGAGTTCCCCTGTCATTTCCATTCCCTAAATCAATTCTGGACGAGGTGCCTTGGAATTTGAGCATGCTTGCATCTCTGGGGCTAGGAAAGACCAGATCTGCCGCAGGCATGTTGTTAAAGACTGCAGGGGAGAGGAACGGAATGCACATGTACTGTATATGAAAGCCATAATCTAGTAGCTTCGACCTTGTGTTGTCTGCAAGGGCACCGTTGTGAAAGGTCACTTTCACTGCGAGCCAGCAGTCACCACTCCTTTAACTGTCTGGATTTTCTTTATTTAATAACATAACATTTATTGCATCTTGCACTGACAGACATTATGAAATAAATTAACTGAGAACACAAAAGCTGATTGGCAAAGTACAAACCACAAAAAGTGGTTCAGACAATCTATTACACCCAAAGATTATATACTATGTTGACAAATAATTATTTGTTCATCAAAGTTCGAGGGCTGTGCCATCCTGCAACTGGCATTGCCATTAATTCTCTATATGTAAACTACCAGAAACATATATTTATTTTGCTTCTGAATGTCATGACATCAGCTGTGAGCAGTGAAATGTCCATGCCATCAAATGGCTTTGCTGCTATCTACAGACCACCAGAGAAGGCTGGGAAAAGATACCCTCTGAATGTACAATACATAAATATTTAAATCTATTATTCACTGTTTATTTAAGCGCTAACAGTAGAATGTTTATAAAAAACGAGAAACGACATATGGGATTACGACAACATATGGGAAAAATATTTCTGCGAGGAGAGAATAGTACTATGAAAGAGAACAACTGAGTCACAGATCTTATTTAAATACACGAGTCATTTAGTTTTAGTCCATTTCTTTCAACAAGAATGCCAGACTAAACGCACAGCACATAACATCCTATATACATCCATCATGCTCGTTCTGAGAAACAGGAAATCACAGACTCATTTAATTTCAGTTTCAGGTTTCTCTTAAATGCCTTTAATACGCTCCATTGCAAATTTATTTGAAAGATGAAAGTACTGTACTACCCTTGATCATCTTACATAACATGCGTTTGCACAAAATTATTCTGTGGCTGCGATTTAAAAGCGGTCTTCAAAGTATATGTGGCATAGTAAAACAATCCATTCACTTAAAAAATGCAAAGTAAATAGCAACAAGTAAATAATAATGTACAGAACATTACTGCAGTACAGCCCGGCATGCAGAGGAAAAATGCCTTCAAACGAGAAGGCTAAAATCCTTTTCACGGAGGACCAAAATGCCACCAAATTAATTAAACATGGACAGGTCAGAACGCACAGCAATCTGTCCCTTTTCTCCCCATCCTGTTGGAGAGACATTTGGGAGTCTTCGAGCATGAAATTAAACATCGTGGACACCCCCTATTGAATATCTTCTTTTCTCTGGGAAAGTCAAGAAGACTAAAGCATGAAAAAGCCAAAAGAATTAACTGTCACAGTCAGCTCGTCTCTTTGGAAATGACCACATTGGTTACACTGATTAAAAACAGATTCTGTTTTATCACGAGTCCTTGTTTTGGATGGTAGCTGAACATTACACATAACAATACTGTTTGCGCTTGAGCTTAGTGGGTTCTTGTCTTGTCAAATTATGTGCACGCATTTCTTTTATTCACTGTATATAGTGGGAGTGTGTTTTACTGCTGATAATTAAACTTTGAAAGCCGTCTTGCAGTCTCATGCAAAAATGTCACCATCTCCATCTGCTGGCTCTACTACAATGAGAGTTTGCAAAAGTGAGAGAAAAAAGAGCTTCGCCCTGGGGTTTAAAGCTTTATTTTTGTTGAAAACATAAACACCAGTTTAAATATGTAGGGTAATTGGACTCCGTCGTCCAGAGACGTATAATTTAAAAGGGGAAAGAAAATATTTTCCATATGTCTCTGGTTAAGGCTATTTCCCTCTCTCTCAGCCCCAGCGTTTGGGCTGTTATTAATGCATTAACTTTAACTGCTGGAATTCCCAGTCATATATCATCAGCTTCCTGATTGGATGCTGACCAGGGCGAACCTTGAGTTGCCCAACTGTTGACACAAAGGAAAGGATCGTTCGTGGGTATTCCTCTCTCTCAATATGGGAGCTCAGGATCTAACAGAGAACCATCAATTATAATGACTGTACATAATATTGTTTGCTTATTTGACTTTGCTCAATCGTCACCTTTCAGCTTTGAACTCATCTTCCTTTTTTGACAGATGTTGTCTTTAGTCCACATCTGAAATATTTACACACACTCACGGCCATTTGAATAATCCGATCTCCTTCATCCATCAACCTTTGCATTCTTCCATCTCTCGCTCCGTGATGGGAGGGCACAGGGTGTGGGTAAGTGTGACTTATAGATCACAGTCACTTTATGAAGCGCACCTGGATGCTCTCCAGCATGGCGATAAGTGGTGCCAGTGAGGAGACGGCTGTCCTTTTGGAGATGAAGGTCATGTCAGAGTGCGCCATGGGGGGATCTCATCAAAATGCACATCATCACAATCATCTCACTTAACCTTGATTAAAAATTCTGAAAAGTTAATGCGCTGCTCTCTAGAGGAAGGGAATTATTTTTGTCTCTCCAAAGACTTGCTGGTAAATATGGTTAAACCCGGCCTTTGTAACCCTGTCTATGTTTATTTGGCAATAATGGCCATCTGGTTCTGTTATTTAGCCTATTACATGGCTGCTTAACTAATAAATAAACATACATGAAATGTGAATCTAAACGTAAATGATTTCACAATCTAACTTGTAGACTATAGATGGTTTCAGCAGCAACAACTTTAACAAATGTTATGTGGCCCAAACTTCCGGAAGACCTCTGAAAAAAATCAATAACTGTTGAGTAGTTTCAATTTAACTTAATACAATAAATTAATAGGAATTAAATATTAAATAATGGTTATATTATAACCCAACACAGACATGAAGTTAACTTTGGGCCTGGCGTGTGCATCTGATGAAACCGTCTATATTGATGTTTACGCTCAAACAATACTCCATTACAATTAATGTCCTGTATGGTGAATTTGGTAGGTAAAAACTCGACCTCCTTGGATAGTTACATTTACATTTAGTCATTTAGCAGACGCCTTTATCCAAAGCGACGTACAAAGTAGGGGAAAAACAGTAGAAGCAATATTAGCCATTAAATGAATGAAAACTGTATTTCTTTGAAGCATGTCTCTGTGTACAAGGCATATGGGTTTTATTGTTATTTTTTACAGGCAAATATTAATCATTGAGATCTATGTGCCACATTGTCCCATGTGAGTACTGGGAGTATTTTTATACAGCTCCTAGTTCACAGAGCGTATAGTATTATAGCCCCACAGTGTTACTGTTAACAAAGAAGACCTTTCTCGACAAAGCAACCCATCCGAATCATCTTTAAAGTACATTACCCATGATAAATGTACCAGTTCCTTCCACTTGCCACCTGTGCTATACTTCCTGAAAGTTTTAAGTGAGTTTTGCAAAGCTTGGGTTAAAACAGGTCTGTCAGAAAATGTGAATGTGTGAGCGAGTTTTAATTTGACCAGAGATCAGGACTAATAAAACATGCCGGATCCAGGTGCTGGTCAGCAGGAATTAACCTACACAAAAGCAAAGCGGGGATGACGGCATGGAGGTCGAGGGCGACTTTTTCCTGCTCTCCTCTGCAGATGGAATGGAAAACCAAATAGGCCTCACGCAGCCTTTCAGGTCTGTTACACAAAAAGAGAGAGCGCTTTCATGTTTGGGGGTTTTTGAAGATAGCACTGATTACAATAAAGAAAAAGCAAGATGTACAACTGATTACAGTGCTGCTAATTAAAAATCTAATGTTCGTCATGAGCACTGGGTGGATGATTATGGATGGATAGAGGGCACCTTTGCAGCAAAGCAGACCTGTTCTATTATAATTTTAGACAGCAGAAAACACACCACACTGGCTTTTTAAAGGTGCAATGTATGAGATTAAAGACAGAAATGTAATAAAATGTACAAAATTATGTCTTGTGTATAAAACCCTTACATAATGAAAGGTTATGGTTTTATTACCTTAGAATGAGCTATTTCTATCTTCAGAAATCATCTCTTGATTAGCTCAAGAGTTAGTCATTATAGTTACATCGTCCTAAAGTTTGTTTTGAAAACAGCTGCAATAACTTGCAAGAAATGACGAGTGGAATTTATAGCTGATGACATAATCCTGCCCTATTGCTGAAAGCAGAACTATTTTCAGCATACAAAAATCCCAAAAAACAGACACATATTGCTTTCAGAAAAAAAGCTAACAAAAGCAGCTAAGTTAACCAGAAGTTTCAGAAAACCAAAATAGGCTTTAGTCATACTGTACTGTTGCATCAAAGAAATGCTTCAGAATTCAGGCTTTCAAACATTGTTCATTTGGATCTTCAGGGGACGATAGTAAATATTTGTATGAAGTTGCACAATTTCTAAATATAAGAGGCTGCTGGAAAAAGAAGCAAAACTCACTGAAAATCTGCCTCAATGAGATGTTCTTCACAGCTGAGTACACCTGCTCTAGACCAAAACTCTCCCTGACAATGCAACCACGAGCCGGCTGCCACGCAAGCACAGACATGCTGTAAACAAGTAGTGAGCCAATGTCTGTCAGAATGAAAAAGTCCATTTTTGATAGGAGAAAAGGAATGGACAACAGAGACGGATTTATCAACTGCTTTTGAAAAACTAAGCAAGGCATCGTCCATTTAGCCCCTGGTGGCTATTTTGACATATATAAGCATAATTATATTACACCTAATGCACTTCACGCCAACATACACACATTATTCTTAAGGGAAGACATTTTCATTTATGTCATGTCCTCATACCAGAAGCGTTCGCTCTTATGTGACTTTAAACAGGAAGTCTTTCTGGATCAGATGTGAGAATCTCAATTAACGTTGAGCAATGGAGCCGCACCCTGTAATGGGTTTGAATTATGCATGTCCTTACTGCCATTTTTAAATGAGATTTGTCCACCACTCTCCAGAGCCCCTTAATCTCTCTCTCTCCATTCAGTGCATTACATCTGTTTGGCGCCTTACATTTAGGCAAGAATAAATTCGTTTTTACTGGTATTGCTGTATTTCCGAGAAAAACATTGTATCGGAGGCTTCTAGTTGGCCATTAAGGTTCTGCCACATGTTGAATGGCGTCTTGACCAATTTGCAATGTTAAATATAAAATGAATGTAAAGGGACAAAATAAGATTATGCAACTAAAGCTATAAAAAGTGAAAGCAAATTACATCTTCTGTTCTTGGTGAATTTGGAAAACTTGATAAGATTTGTTGATGCCCAAGGAGATCTCAAATGAAATGGCTCTAGGTATTTTGCTTCTTTATTTGTTTGGGCAACCTGATGTAGTTTGGAGGGAATAGCTCCACACACACAAAAAAAAGATGTAATGCAGTCCTATTACTGTAATGAGAATATTCTTAAAAATATTGATGGGCAAAACAAAACAGCACTGAACTGACTATTACACAAATCAATATAAATGTCTTCTAATTTTCTTTTTCTTATTCCAGTATGTTGCTGCGGTGCTACAAAACAGACATTTACATAAATCATACTTGTAAAACTTGGCTATGGTGAAATAGACCTAACTTTGGCTGGGTTATTCAAATTGCAAAACAGCCTCCGATTCATCCTAAATTCACAGGTCAAACTTACTGTTTGGACGACAAAGTTGAGGAATTTTGTTTGTTATTGCAACTCTTGTTGGGGCTAAGCTGGAGATTTTCCAGTTCTAAAGAATGTAAGTATTTACACACAAAGCTTAAGTCCATGATGGGACCTGCACAACCCTGCTTTTAGCTTTATTCAGGGCCAAAGTTCAGTAACTCCTCGAACTGCTCAAACCTATCAAAATAAAGTTACATTTCTCCAGGAGCGAGAACAAAAATGCCCAGGATTTGGTGGGTGGTTTTCAAGAGTGTGGTTTCAGAGGGCCTGGCAACCAGAGCCTGTTATTTGGTTCCTATTAATCCCCCTTGCAGCTCTGGGCACCTCTGGGGAAAAAATATCCTTTTAAACAGTCACCCATCATCTTGCCATTTCGTGCCCGTTCCAAAAATCTAGTGTCACTGTGGTTTTATCCAACATTTAACCATCGCCAGCCTTGAGAAAGGTCAGCTGTTATTATAAAATATTCTAAAGAGTGAAGGTGCTGAGGAAACATTCATGCTGTCAGTAAGGGTACATTAAAGGGCACATACAGTCACCTGAATGGCTTGCTCAAGCAATGACAGGCCCAGCTAATGTGATATTACACTACGGCTGTATGGCAGGTGAAGATACACTTGATTCTGTGGTGTACGGGAGGAAGAGTTTCCACATCGTGCAGCTGTCTATCAATGAGCTTTGATGCAAAGGTTGGAGTCAGAGAGAGATGGCCTAGTCGCTTGGGTATTAAAATGCATATTTTGACCTGTCAGCCATGGCAGACTAACATTTATAGTTTTCACCTCAACTCATTTTGACAGCTGAGAGCGCCATGCTCAACAAACAATTCTCAGAGAACAAATCCATGCTTTCCATGGGTCTTCCATTGCACACCAAAGTGCTGTGTGCCAGAAAATGCAATCTCCATTATAGTGGAATGTATGGACAGCAATAGTGAGAATTCTCTGATGTTTTTTTCCTGCAGAAAACATAAAAATGGACCCAGCAGCCCACTTTGAGGAAAAAGGATCTATATTTATATACAGAAAGGTTAGAAGACTGATAAGGTTTCAGATCAGGGTTTTTTCTCTCAAGATGGGCTGATGGATCAAGTTTTATGTTCCTTTTATGTAGTTTATGATATTTGACAAGAAATGTACTGTATTAAGATGTTCCTTATATTTATATTATTTATCTATTTATTATTTGTTGTATCTATATTTTGATATAATGTGTCAATAGGGATATATCAATATATAATAGAGCTGATTTCACTTTCATTTATTTTTGAATTACACTTTGAATTTATTTATTCAAATTTCAAACTGCGGTGACAGATTTGAGAGGTTGTAGATGTCTATTTTGATTGCACTTCAAATCTGAATTTAAGAATAAGTGTAAATATGGGCTATACATTTGTATCTGTTTTACGAGTGCAAATCTCAACATTCAACTTCAGATTTCTTTTTTTTCATTGGGGCTGCGAGTGTTTTTGCTCAAGTTTTGCTACCAATTTACCTTCATACTTTTGGGTGACTTTATGTCACTCCTCCTGATGTATGTTTTTGTTGGAATTCAACAGACACGACAATGGCAGCCATAGATGTAGAAATTCTGATTAAAGTCAAATCAGGAGTGCTCTCTTATATATAGATCTAATATAGCGTATACTGTATATTTTCCCCAGATGTCATTTAAAGGTCAACCACTCTTTTCAATTTCACTGATGTCACTTTCATTCATCAGTGGATTTTTCAACATGTGCTGACCTCTTGTGTAGTTCATAAGTGACTAGGGTTAGTGAGGAGGCTGATATTACACCCCAACACTCTCACACACAGGTCCAATTTCCTAGAGACATACACTCGCTAACAAAACGTCATGTCAGTCAGTTGATCTCACCGCATGCACCAGATGCATATTGTTTCAAGCCTGAGTGGCAAACAAACACATAGATAACCTGTTTGATATGACACCTCTCTTTCCTGCCTTCGGAACAGAGTCTACATTTTCATCATCTTCAGCACAACATTGTCTGTCTTCAACATGAAGTGACAAAAAACTGAACACAGGTGCTTTTCTGTACTACAGGGGTACAACCTGACCCCCTCCATCAGCCAGACGGGTCTCTGCGGATCATTGCCAAAGTGACTTCACACGTAAACTTTCTCTAAAGACCCTCCGAGTGAAAGATGAACTTCAGGAGTCAAATGGACAGAGTCACACACTGATGGCTAGATGTGTGCGTGGTGTGGCTGTTCATTGTGAAAAGAGCACAGCCACTTCTAAAAATGAGAATCGATGACTGCACACTCTGTTATCCTCTACTTTGCACGGCATTGCTCATGCTCTTTTGAAAAGGTCTTGAAGTCTCCCTGGCTCACACGTCTGTATAATAAGCTAAAAACAGTCTCTTTTTAGGTGAGAGAGACATTTTGTAACACACTTGTGGCAGATGCATGCCAGACACAGGAATGGTTCTTTAGACACACACACACCTTTCTTAAAGCTCCATGACAACAGCGCTGAATGCCATACACAAAAGATCTTGAGTACAGTCTGAAAACCCTCACGTTGCTTCTGTGCTTTACAACTATAAAAAACACAAGTAATTGTAGTCTTATATAGGAACCTCAAGACCCCGACTCATAATCAAGGTTCCCAAAAGCATGCATGAGAATTTAGGTTTAGACACAGGCAAGCAGATGTCTTCTCTTGAAAACAAATGCCCTCGCTATAACCTCCAGAGTCGATAACTTCGTAGTCAATATGCTGAAATCACTCATTGATGTATGAGGTTCCACATAAACCAACACACACTGGATGCCAGATGTGTGTATGCAGGCTTAATGTCTTTTATTTGGCTCACAATTCGACCTCCATGTTCTCTTTTATTCTATCATCATTGCAGTCTTGTTTTATCCCTTCCATAATTTCTTTTCACCTCGTGTGCACCTAATCGAAAACAACCCCCTTTTGACTGTAGTTTCATGGTCAATCTCTTTAACTGTCTCATCTCCTCTCACATTATGTTAGGAAGAATAAAAACGTCAGTATAGAGAGATATGAGGCATTGGCTTCAATTACGAACATATTTCTTCTTTTTTGGAATTTCACTGCGCCTGCTGTACTAGGAGGCATCTGGACATGTGCGCATCTATCTGAAGATTTCCGACAGAAAGCGGAACAGACCCTCTGTTTTGAATTTTGGGAAGATTCCACCCCTCGATTAAGTCAAAGCGGGGGAAGTAATCATTTACAGTAAAAGGAAATTTCCAACACAACATCTGTCTCTCCCCTTATGCGGATCAAGACGATGCATATCTACCCTCATTTTGGCACGTGCTGCTGAGAAATCAGTGAGATAATTTTACTGTGCGACGCCATCTATTTTACTCTCCTAATGAAGCCTCATTTATTTCAGTAAGGCAGACGTTGGCTCGGGCTGATAGCTTTCTCGGTTTACGTTTAGAGGGAATGCTGTGGGAATCTTGATTGGAGTGTGACCTTCTACAGATTCATTTTCCAAGGAGATATAAATTTAGAGAGGGAGTAGGAAGGCAGACCGCGAGATCCCACCATCTCCGCTCATGAGCTAAATGTGATATACTCGCATTCTGTTGATCTTGGCCTCACAGTTCGTTCTTTTCGGGGGGGGGGTATGGAAAATATTTCCACATTCTGACTATTTGAAGATGAGGGTCAGAAATATACTTTCCGAAACTTAATGGAGGGAGAGAGAAAAATGATGATGTTTTAGTATGCGTTCACCGAGCGCGTATGTGTGTGTATGTGTCTCACCAACCTCCCTCCTCTCCCTATCAGGACTCCCTGAAGGTTATTCTTGAAGTCGTTTCTTCATCCATCACCAGGCTCTGCATTCTGTCTCTTGCCCTATTCAAAACCGCTTTATTTACAACTCGGTAATCTGCGTCTAAATGGATGGATATTAGCAAATGGCATTAATGTTGCAATTCATTAGCATGGTGGGTGCAGTTTTGCTATTGCTAAGGATACTAAATTATAATGTGCTTTAGCCCTTTGCTCCAAACGATCATCTAGTTTGCAATCTAAATATAGGTGATGGCTCACAGTTAATAGTGTAAATGTGGGTTCTGATAGAAACGCATTTGTGAGATTCCACAATTCCACAATGAATGTGTCCTAAAATTATCTTAATTGCATCTATATATTGGGTAGATGCAAAGCCCAACCAATACACAGATAAAAGGTTTCATTTTGTGGTATCATCTTCTATAGAGCCTGAAGCACCCCACCGCATGGAGTTCTCATTCACGTGGACACTGTATATGTGAGATGATAGCTAACCGTGGACACAGCTGTGCTAGCACTCATCACCTCGACTCGGTCATTAACCAAGGTCAGCCCGGCCCCTCCAACATATATACACGGCTCTAATCAATAGCCCTCCCACACTGCCCCCTGCACCTCTGCCTTGCCCTGCCCCTCAGCTAAAAATAAACAGGTCTGTCGGTGCTAACAGCTACGTTAATGAGACTTGGATATAGGGCTTTGCTTTGCTGTAATTGCTATTGACTGAAAATCGCATTAATCCTTTTCCAGATCTCTCCTAATGCTTAACAGTTTGATGATAACTGCCAACAACACATCCCTCAACAGTACTTAGTTCCCTTTAGGCTGGACGTCATGAGGCGTATGTTAATAACAAATTATTCCTGTTTTAACAAAAACATATTTAAGACTAAGAGTAACGATACAAACCCCAGGTTCAAACAACATTTCTATCCCTAGTTGCTGTAGATCAACTGAAAATACATAAAAATATACATTTTTAGAATAGCTTCATTAAGAATAGTAAACTTATTCAAATAACACAAATGTAACTGAAATTGTTATGTTTTACAAAATTCTAAATAAAATAAATGAAAATAATTCACAATAACACCATGAATTTTTCCTCTTGACAACCGGTTGTTTAAAATTACTCTTTGAACAGTACTGAAAATGCTGGGATCTTATTGGCTGCGTTTCTTATTTATTTATTTCATAAAATAATAGACAAAATAAAGATGCTGGAATAATTATTTCATCTACATACAGTACATTCCTAACCTTGATCCAAACGCGAATGCTCATGAGATCACGAGAAACATTTCAGTCAAGTAATCTTAAACTTTTGTCCAATATTGTATTTTTCATCCTTGTTGGAATATATTTGATACAAGCATCCACATTCAATCTGACAGGAATGATACAGCCTGTACTAAGCACTTGTGACTGTGAGACTTGCGGGTGCATATCAATGACTACGTTTACATGCACACCAATAATGCGATTATTTCCAATAATCAGAGTAAGGACATAATAGCAGTAACATGTTTACATGACATGGGATCACCTCTTTGCTCCTGTTTACATGAACGTTTTAATAGTCTGATTATTTTGATGAGTTGTGCTGACTTAATAATGATGATAATTACTTTAGCTTAATATTGTGTGTAATTTTAATAAAAAAATCTGTGTTTATAACAATATTTAAGTTGCAGAAACTCAAAGTAATTGGCAAGATAACTTAATTTTTCAACACCAATTGAGTTCCGGATTTCAAGACTCCTCCCAAACCATGTAAAATAAACAAGTTCAAACTCTATGTGTCAAGTGTTTGAAAAGAGTAAAATAAATTTGTTCATGTTCAATCATTTAACTTTATCTGTTACAGTTGAGGTTACATGACTGATGCTTTTTGTATCAAATTATAGCATTGCTGAGGATATCCATTTCCCATCATGCTTTGCATGGTACTGGATAATGAGAGTTAATGTAGAAATACAGAGCTATTGTATGCCTTTTTATCAAGACGAGAACAGCATGAGACTTAATCATGTTTAATATTTTCGTTCTCTTGGCATTAAAAAGGGTTTTGGTTATGTTAGTGGTTTTAAGAGGTTACCATTGTCCTGAAGGATAGAGCATTTGCTTAGGCTATGGTTAGGCTCAATGGAAAATGACCTCAAATACTTTTTTACTCAAAAGGCATCTCATTGGAGATGCTATAGGCACAATCAGCTCTTGCTTTTAATCATTATTGAGAATTTTGTAAATTGAGATATAAAATAAAAAAGTGTATTTGCAACCAGTGTCTTTAATTAAATCAGTATTAAAAAAAAGCTGGAACAAATTAATAATTTCAATAATGAGCAACAATTTTTAAGTTGGCGTTACTTAAAAATACATTTCTTCTAAAAGAAAAAAGTAATCTGTCTGACCCAATGTAGTTTGTTGGATGAACATAATTTTGTTAGAAGTTGTCACAACTCAATATTGATGCAAACTGTTCATTTATTTGTTGAGTCACAATATTTTTTAGAGTGTTGGTCAGAGTAGCATAAATGCTATTAAGGTGTTTAAATGCCTTCTTAGGTTCTAAAACCGGCGCACGCCACATCTGTTACTTAGATAATGCTTACTGCGATTATGAGCTTAATCGCATTAATTAGACCGAATTATTGCATTTACATGAGGTAAAATGTATTCGTAATATTGCCAAAATCCTATTATGATCGCATTATGAGGGTGCATAAACGTAGTCATTGTAAATCAGTCGTTCTTAACCAACCTGTTCCACACCAATATTCATATTCAAACTTACCTTCTCTGACAGTTCTTAACTTTGCTCACTCGTACCCTATAAAACAGTGTGTATTCTCACAAAATGAGAATTTCACAGAGGTGCAGCTTCAAACAACCCCACATTAAAAAGAATTTCTCCAGAGAAACACCTCCAGCCACTGATGTTTTTGTTTTAGCGCACTTCAAATGGAATGACGCTGAGAAGATGCAAACTGTGGCGCACCGCAGGCCTTTGAATAAGACAATATGAGGTAAGAATGACGTTATGTAGTGACTTCAAACTGACTTTCAAACCAGTTTCAACCATTTTGAAGTATTTTCCTAGAGCAAGAGAGTAAACCACCTGAGGATTGTTTGTCAGGGAAACAAATTATATTTTGCTGTAATCATCGGAGATGCCAAATGGCAATTTTGCACGAGTAAATGTATCTGCACACACGTGTGTGTGTGTGTGGTAAACAAAAGAAAGATGTTCTCTTTTTCTTTAGAAAAATTACAACGGTCAACATTCCCTACTGCTAATCAAGCATTTCCTCAAAGAAAGTCATAGGTTTCCAAAAATTCTCAGCATAAATCAGCAGTTGTTTACTCGCACAATTCACCCTCTGATCCTGTGTGTGCACAGCATCATCGAGTAAACACAACACCATCTTCATTACGGTGGATTAATGTTGCTCAAAATGAACGGTAATGGTTTACTTGTTTTCCTTGTGCGGCGAAGGGAGCCTGTGACTTGGGAAGCCCAAACGGGAACGAGCCGCTGACACACCACTGAGCAAAAAGCCAGCTGGTAAGTCGACGCCCAACTGCATTGTACTCACATACTTGTTAGTCTCGTCACATCCCCTGCGCATCTCCGGCTCACGTGGTCCCTGAGAGGAAGATTGTCATACATAGCGTGAGCACTGATGAGCTGTGGCACATGGTTGAACCTGTCACAAAGCCAACTGATGAAACACTTCTCTATGTATGCCGTGCAAAACGGACAGGAACAAACCATCGTGCACTTTATCCAATAAACACTTGCTTGCGCACACACATCCGTGAAGAGCTACCAAGCTTCAATGTAGGTGAAACCGAAGGAAGATGCAAACAATCTGCTTGTATGAGACATATACCGAACACCTACATATTGAGACCCAAAAGTCTCAATTCATTTTGACCATTTTCATTATTCAGATCAGAACTCTAGAGCTCATAGAGAGGAAATACACTTCGGTGGACCGTGCGATGCATATTCAAATGAGGTCTGGTTCTTATGATCCATAATGCATAGCCAAGTTTCAGTCTCAATTACAGAGCACTCAAACATCCAATCTTCAGAAGAGCTGGTGGAGATGGGAAATGAAAACATACTGTTGAGAAATAACTCGAGGCCTAATCAGAGTGGACAGCAGTCAAAAGCTTTAAAAAATGCTAGGAAAGTTAAATCAACATAGAATTCCCTCATCAGCATCAAGTGTCTACCACAGAGAAAATATTGGACTATAATGGGATTTTAATTATGCTCACATGCCACCCACACACACAACAGATTCCTGCATGGCACAAGGGTTGCATGACTGGTTAAAACAACATTTAGGTTAGTGGCTACTTCTGAACAGCAAAGACTTGTAAAAGATCTTAAAATTCTTTCCCATAAGCTTCCAGCCTGATTGAAGACATTTGTGGCACCAAGCATGAAGAGAACAAGGAAACAAGCCTCTGACCCCTAGAGATCCAACATCACTTTCCGGTTTGACCTCTGCCCCTATAAAATTACTGCTCAGGCTATCTCTCCCCGTGACTCATTCTGACCTCATAATTAGCCATGTCACTAAGGCTGATGGATTGAACTGTGACCAGGTCTAGTGTGAGGTGCTATTGAAGGAACCGACCATTATCGCATTATAAGTATGGGAGAGAATGACAGATGACTGACCCCTTTCGAGTGTTACGTCAACATCATAATCAAAACCATATGCAAAAGCCACACATATTTAAATTATAATATTAAAGAGATAATTCACCCAAAAATAAAAATGTTGTCATTATTTATTCATTCTCATGTCGTTTAAAGGGACAGATCACCCAAAAATAAAAATTCTGTCATCATTTACTCACCGTCGAGTTGTTCCAAATCTGTATAAATTTTCTTGTTCTGACGAACAAAGAGAAAGATATTTGGAAGAATGCTTGTAACCAAACAGTTCTTGGCCACCATTGACTACCATAGTAGGAAAAATTACAATGGTAGACAAAAGTGCCCCAGAAATGTTTGCTTTCCTACATTCTTCAAAATGTCTTCTTTTGTGTTCAACAGAACAAAGAAATTTCTATAGCAATTTCTTCTACTATGGTAGTCAATGGTGGCCAAGAACTGTTTGGTTACAAGTATTCTTCTTCTTAATATCTTTCTCTGTGTTCATCAAGAAATTTACAGATTTGGAACAACTCGAAGGTGAGTAAATGAAGACAGAATTTTCATTTTTGGGTGAACTGTTCCTTTAAAACCTGTATGACTTTTCTTCCGTGCAACACAAAAGAAGATATTTTGAGAAATGTCTTTTTTGTGTGTACAATGGAATTATATGGAGGTTGATGTTGTTTGATTACCAATATTCTTTAAAATGCCTTATTTTGCGTTCTGCAAAATCAAGAAAAGGTTTGGAAGATGAGGATGAATAAATGATGAAAGATTTTTTTTTAGGTAAACTATCCCTTTCATCCACCATTCCAGTCATCTAGTGTTGTTTCAGCACAACAAAGTTGCATGCTGGTGAAAAATTTCCATTACTTATGCAAAAAAAGATGAACTAAATTAACACGGAGAACTGAAGAAAGCTTATCAGTGTCTGAGAAAGCCCACTGCTTCATCAGCCCCAACATAATAACAAGCCTCAGCTTGCCTAATTTCCCACAGACATCACCTGCGTGCAGCTGTTAGAGGGCCTGGATCTCTAAACATGCCCTCCTTTGAGACAACTACCGCAGATACCTTCCTTATAATCACTGCTCGCAACATTTCATTCGTACCGCAAAAGCTTGGCTGCACAGTTGCGCATTTATTTATAACCATAGGACATTATTCCCCAAATTCCACCTGCCAGGTTTTGTCACAACTCACAGCAGACAAGGCTGCGCTGGCTATTTTTAGTGGACACCTCATAGGCCATATCTGGCTTTTAATTGGTTCCTCCACTCTCACCGCTGAGATGAAGTCACAGAGCAATTACAAGCCTGTGTGCATCACAGGTACGAGTGATCCCCAACTGTTTTGCAAATTTCATTCTATCTGCTCAAGCCTTGAAACTGCAGAGAACGTGAACTTTAAATACAACAGAAGCCTCCCTAGACTACGCTCCTCTCAGACTGAGCACGCCGCTAACACACACTCGTCTGCCCGCAGCCGTCTTTGATACATCTTTTGGGCTTATAGATCATGCTGTCAGACTTTCTTTCCTGTATTCATGTCTGTGTATCTGTAGATCTGTGTGTAGCTATAATTTAACTCACATCTCATTCTGTATGTGTGTTCAATATTACCAGGGGAAGGTCTTTGGAGACTGACACAAAGTAATTGATACGCTCACAATGGTTCCCACAATAGTTGCGTTTGATTGACTTTTCTCTCCCGTTCGGTCTCTTACATTTCTTTTCCTTCCCCTTTTTCTTTCCCTGGCTCGGATGGTTGTGAGTATCAGAGATTCTTTTCGGCGCGGGCTTTGCTGCAAGCTTTGGACGTGACTACATAAAGCTATCACCCAATGCCATCCATCCAAAGACAAATTGCTCGGGCTGACAAACACTCAGGTGGAGAGCAGGTTTCTCAGCTGCTGCTGAAATTATACAGAGCGGAGTTAGAATAGAAGATCAAAGCGATTTCATTTTATTTGACAAGACAGGAGAAGAGAGGATTTCAGGGCCTACCTGCAGTGGAGGGTGGTGAGAGTAAGCTAATGTCTGTCAGCTCTGAATATGCTTAAATAATAACTACAGTGTGCTTAACCCTTACGTAAGACTGGACAAACAATGGGCATTTAATTTCACATGGTTTGTTTTTGATGCTCCCTTTATTGAATGAATTCACTACGTATTATGACAAAGACGTTTTTTTGACCTGGTGGTATTAAACCTTTTACCACAGCACATTTATTATCTCAGTCTTTAAATGCCATGGTTCTGTAGCAAATATCAGGGGGGGAATCGTGACCTCTACCAAAGCTAATCGGGATCATCATCATCCCATTTGTCAGAACATGCACATTGTGAAGAGCGATTGTCAGATTTTTTAAATGGGAAGGGGCATCTTTATATTGGTTATCCCTGGTGGGTACGAGGGCAGAAACTTACACTCACTGCTCCCAGAACTGCTGATGGCCAGCAGCATCTTCTAAGGGAAGGCCTGGAGCAACGCTTGGAGTTGAAAATAAAAAGAGAGGAAAGGACACTGCTGGTGTTACGATATGGCCAAAGGCAAATAGGTAAATCATTAGTACATCCCATTTCTCCCTCTAGTCTCTCTGTTCTTACTGACCTCCTTTTCTCTTCTCCTCAAGATGTGCAACTAGGGTGGCAGGAAGCTCTTCAGAGGAGGCCGGAAATTTGACAACTGCTGGGCGGCTCAGAGAAGACAAGATGCTCAATGTCCGGCAGATGCTCAGAGATTTGGTTAATAAATAATTCAATTAACCGAGTCCCATCTGTTTCCTATGCAGGAGTGGAGATGCAAATATATGGAGCTCAACCCTTAGCATACAGCTGTGGATCCAAAGCTCTTTCTCCATTCTAGTGGAGAGGACGAAGGGATCACAATCATATGTGACAACCGGAAATAAAACGTTTAATGAATTATTCATTCGTAACCTTTAGATGACAAAATTACATTCCTCTCTTAACACCCTTCTCTGTTGCCGCTGCTCCATTTTGTGCGTCCGGGGTTAATTTGCACATTAATGAATTAAAACTAATGAACAGCACAACAGGAGTCATTTTATATTGTACTTTTGAAACATTTCACGCTGCCATTTCTTTTTGTCAATGAAAGACAAGCTTTTGTATAGTATGGCAGCAAATGTAAGAGGGCTCAAAAATGAACTAGGAAAAAAATATAGAGAAGAAATTACTGAATTTTGCCCTTCGTTTTTCATTTTCAGCTACAGAAAATAAATACATGGATGTTCCTGCACTGTATTCATGCACAGTGTGTGACTACAATTTCAGCAATGTTCTCCATTCAAGACATCCTAAACATGTAATCCATCATACACTCCAGTTTAGTATTCTCTTCACTCACCTTGCTTTTCTGCAACTTTTATTTTTGGAGACAAGCATTCTACTGACAGACCTTTACTGAAATATGTCTTGATGTATTGCCATGGCAATACTACATTGACTGCACGTCGCATCTGCCTCTTTTGCTTTGGCCAGCCATGTCATTTAGATCAATGTCATTTTAGTGCCTTCTATCATACTATCATATGAATAGAGCTGGTTGCTCCTGAAGTGAAAGGCTAGAAATTGGTGTCACGTCAAGATGGTATGAAATGGTTGCCATTGGTTGACCTGATTCATCCTTCACTTCAAACATGTTGTCAAATGGTCCTTTCAGTTTGATGTAAAATGTAAAAAGAACCAACATATATGGACATATATCAGTTCTAATTCGACTGCATGGCTTTTTTGATATTTGCCAATAACACCACAAACTGTATTATAAACAAAATCCCATTCACAGCTAAGAATAAAGTTAATAAACCCTTATTCTGTAATTGTCCTTGACAACATACTGTACATCTACAAAATAAGCACACACAAGTAAACTCAACAGCCTATAGAAAAACCGAATCGCTGCATTATAACTTTAAACCGAACAAACTTCAAGGTCAACGTCAATGTTTTTGCACTATCCAGTCTAGCTTGTTAGAACAGAGCTGGTGTTTACACCAACATCCCTTAAGAGCTTTTGTAAGGAAGAGAGGTGGGACCACTGAAACCCATTTGTTTACATTCATTCCACAATGCTCTGCTCTGAACGTATAGTTCCAATGCTAGCTCTCTCACCCAATCAGACCTTTGCTTTAAGTGGCAGGGCTGACTGCTGCAAGACCTCCCCTGAGCAGTGTCATAGCATCACATTGTGAAATGAGCTCCTTGTCGGGTGACCTTGCAAGAAAACAAAGGTGCAAACATTATGGTTGACAAAGTTGACAAAGGATAAGAACGTTTTTCTATTCCTCCACAGCCGAATGGAGACGAATCCAAAGCTCTGTTCACACAATAGACAGGGACAGATCACATTTTATTGTTCAGGCCAACAACTATTTGTCATTCTGTAGCATATCTGACATGGTTCCTCATGTTTGGCTCTCTCAAAACAAGTGATCATAAATCGATCAACTGTGGCAGCATTTCCAATAAAGTCATTTACACTTACACCGTTTACATTTGTGACCCAGTCTGTGAAAACCCTGACCCTGTCTACACTAGTGCATTCGTTTTCAAAACACTCTTCGTCCACACTAGCGTTTAAAAGCATTTCCCAAACACTTCCCATCCACACTGAAACATCTGAAAATGATTACATCCCTGTACTGTGCATGGGTAAAACATGGGTGAACAAAAAAAATGGGTGTCATTTCTGTCAGACGTTTATTTACTTTCTATCATATCTGCCACAGCAAAGCTGCAAAAGCAATAGTGAAACTGTCCTTGCGCTCCATTGCCAACCAAAAATAGTGAGTAATTAAACATTCAGTCTCCTAAAATTCAATCTAAAGTATGCACGAACTGACATTACTGTAATGCTACCAAACTGGAAAGCAACCAAAACAACTGCATCACATGACGAAATGCCTCATCGTTTTTAAACCCCTCTGTTTTCTATATCCCCACTACAACGTGAAAACTGCGTTTCTACTTTCGGGTTTGTTTTCGAAAACGCCGTCTCAGTGTGGATGAAAGGCCAAAACGGAGAAAAAAGGTGCATTTTCAAATGAAAACGCTCTATAGACAGGATCTAATTAGGAGACAATGAGCATCACAGTATGATTTTAACTGTTATTTGACTATGGTTTCCATTTTTGATATGACCTTTCTCTGTCAATAATCAAGATGTCAAGGTTTTATTTTCCCTGAATGTTCTTTACATTAGGATGAAACCAGAAAATCACAAAAAATGACTTTAGCTAGGTTTTCACAGATTGGGTCACATTTAATATATATTATCATTTTCTATTCATCTTGTT
This sequence comes from Triplophysa rosa, assembly GCF_024868665.1. Taxonomy (NCBI): domain Eukaryota; kingdom Metazoa; phylum Chordata; class Actinopteri; order Cypriniformes; family Nemacheilidae; genus Triplophysa; species Triplophysa rosa. The sequence continues at coordinate 25,821,910 of NC_079890.1, forward strand.
GGAAATAATAATCCGATTTTTTTGAACACACAACCACGCTATGACAAATGTTAATAAATATTCTTAATAGAAATGTAATGTTTTCCGTTTTATCATTTTGCATCAAATTACTTTCACTGATAACAGTTCTTTTTTATTCTGCTTTTATTCTGCTTGAAAATACCCACTAATTATTTAATTTAATGATTTAAATGCATTGTCTATGCAAAAGGATGAGGTTGAGGTTAATTCCAAATATATACTTTTTATTAAGTTTTCAAAACAGACTTAATGTTTTTTTAATGACTACACAGCTCTTCTTGTGGTGTGCCACCTCACTGCCCCTCCTCACTCACTCTTTCTGCAGTATTGATTTAAACAAAGGTGACTTGCCACTATACCTGCAATGCAACCTAGGAAAAAAGCAGTTTCCATCTCCAGCAGAGAGGTGGGAAGTGATGGAGACCACATTCCAATTCCTATTTGTTTGTACCCAGAAATTGAGCTTTTGTTTTTTTTTCCCCCTGAGAAATTTGTGTGTTTGGGCTTACAGCTATTTTATATTCCACCTGATAAAACCAAACAGATTGCATATCACTGTAATTAGCTTTGAATTAGCATGTTATGTGTTCCATAAAATCCTATGCTTGTTTTGAACAACATAATATACGTATGATTGTTTGGGGCTATTTGTTACAGGTGTGCACACGCAGTACTCAAGCAATCTGGTGCGTCGCTGAAAGCCTCAAAATATGTAACAGATTTATTATGATTGACAGTTAATTAATGTGACAAAGACAAATTACAGCTCCATTGTGTTTTAAGGCTGTGTTTATTTTGTGCATAATCTTAACAAAGTTACTGCTGAAAAAGTCAGGCGTGCTTCAAACACAACGTCCCTTTAATCGGGCATCGGTCTCTGCGTTCAAAGCTCATGATTTTTTCAGATGAACCATGATTAAGAGAACATTTGGCATTTGCTGTCAGGTAGGTGAACAGTTGAAGACCTTGTTATACAGAGCATGTCCTTATTCCACACATCATTAGAGGCTTCCAGCCATTTTGGCAGCTGGCATTAATGGTGGTCTAGTTCAAGAACGGTCGCATTTTAAACATGCACACTTCTGCTTCTACCTTTCCTCTCTCTTGCCCCATTGACCTGGCATGCTGATTGTCTGGAGATGAAGAGCCTTGTGCACAGCAAGACTTGAAGAAAATAACAAAGTTGCTGCGATTTGAAAGTCTAATTCCGCTGTGTGTACTCAATGGCACACAGGTGTATGAGAGAACTGACTTCTCTGATATGATCCAATGCTTATCTCTACACATAGATGTCGAAATGTCTTCTCTCCTGCCCCTTTGTCATTCACACCATTCTCTATTTTATTGAACAGTACAAATTTTAAATTTCACCTTTTCTGAGATAACTTTTTAGAAAACCATAGAAAAACATTAGATAAATCAATGAGAATGTAACATGTACAATTCTATAGACAACGGAAACCAGCTGGCCAACAACAGCCACAGAATTGGTATTTCAGCTTCAGCACTCAACAAAGTGATTGCTCCAATCCATTTCCTCCAAAAGCAAACAAAATAAGTGGCCGGCTGGTTGGATGGACGGACCGAGGATGGAAGGATGGACAGAAGACGTGGTCAGATTGCTGACTGTATTAACCACACAGAAAGGCTGTGGAAATTGTTGTTGGCAGGCCTGTAAATAGGTGTTTTTCTGCTTGACAAAAGTGGTTGTGCGATGGGTTCTATCTAAGCTATTGAAAGACAACTTAAATGTGGCATCCAGAGGATGGGCTGCCGTCTGTCATACGCAGGATGAGTGCAATGACATGTCTTGAGGTGTGATGTGCAATAGGGGTGTAGAAGAGAGCGATACCAGGGGCTGTTATCACAGTGAAACCCAAAATTTTGATATCAAACTAACGCATGACTCCAGCCCCAGGAATCGATGCAAAATGTATACAGACTGCTTATTTAAAGACAGTTATGCCTGTTAGATCTGACTTTAGAAACCTTCAACAAATCATACTCTTATGATATTTTTATAGTGCCATTTTTGTCATTTAAAAGCTTGACAACCAGTCCCATCTTTGTTTAAAAAATGCATTTACAGTACATTCACCTTGTGTCACTTACTATAAATTTCATATCAGTCTCGCCAAAGCATACTAAACAATTATAGTTTTAAATAAAAAAAAACGTAAAATAATGTTAATTTTACTTGAGCGTCGGAGCTTGTGTGTAAAGTGATCCAGACATGTAGCCCGCGTTGGGCGACCCGAGTTATGGTCCTTTCCTGATCCTACTGGCCTCCCTCCTCCCCATCACTTCATGTCTCTCTCTTCTTTCCTCTCAAAAATAATAAAGCAATACTTGAGCAATTTGTGTATCCATTTATGCAGTTTTGTGTTTGCCGTCATTAGACATTGTATGTATAAGCAATAAATCTGCCATCCACCACCTTGTTCTATAGATACCCACTACAAAATAAAAATTAACTTAACCCAACAGTTGGGCTTGTCCATATTTGTGACCCTGCACAAAACCAGTCTTAAGTAGCACGGGAACATTTTTAGTAAAAGACAAAAATACATTGTGTGGGTCAAAATTATCGATTTTTCTTTTATGCCAAAAATCATTAGGATATTAAGTAAAGATCATGTTCCATGAAGATATTTTGTAAATTTCCTACCTTAAATATATAAAAACTTTATTTTTGTGAGTGGATGGCCTGCCACAGTGCCCCTGATTAACAACTTCAAAGGCAATTTTCTCAATATTTTGATTTTTTGCGCTCTCAGATTCCAGAGTTTTAAAAGGATGTATCTCAGCCAGATATTGTCCTATTCTAACAACTCATATATCTATAGAACGTTTATTTATTCAGCTTTCAGATTATGTAAAAATCTCAATTTCGAAAAATTGACCCATAAGACTGGTTTTGTTGTCCAGGGTCACATTTTACCCAATCATGAGTTGAAAGAACGCAGCATTTTTATGTATACTGTACTGGTAGCTATAGAACAGCGTGGGCCATTCGGTTCTTCAACATAAACCTTTAATTTACTTGTGACAGCAATGAAGAGAGGAAATTTTGAGGGTGAGGAGGTTAACGTTTTTTTTTAACAATGAAGTGCATAAATGAGTCATTTATTTTAAAAAAATGCAATATTCCATAAAAAAGTATAATGTTCATATAAGCTTGAAACAACACAAACAACACAGAAATATATGCTTTTAATAAGCATTAAAACAGTTATGTCGTACTCATACATAAAGAAAATAATGGGTTACTTTCCAAAAGGGACAAATCCAGCCATTTGGTTATAAATTATTCTATACTGGGTTTCTTCAGCCTAAAAAGCTGGGGTGATTTAACCCATGGTTGGGTCAAATATGGTTATTTTCTAGTGTAAAGAATTAAACCACACAGTTGGGTTTTTCCCTTTTTGACCCAGCTATGGGTTGAAAATAACAATTTTTACAGTATATGCTGCTTTTACCACAATAGCCTACAAAAGCATTGAGGTAGTACACTTATAGAAAGGACAAGTGTTCTCCACAAACACATACATACACCCACATGCATCTTTTTCAGCCAACACAATGATTAGGTGTAACAAATCCTCCCACCCTCAAATGACGTAAAGCAGATAAGTATACACACACACTTTCTCTCAGGTAAACCTTTCTTCACCTCGGGTTGCTTCTTCCGCTCACTACAGCAGGTCTCTGCAGGGAACAAGTGTGTGGGAGTGCTTTCAATGAGCTCTCCGGTCTCTGCGCTTTCAGCGTGAAACAAGCTCAACCTGCCCTCCTTCTCCCCGTCGACGAGACGCTCGCTCTGTTCACCCTCGTGCTCTTGTTCCTGCTTTTGAGTGCCATCTGTTGTCTCTGTCACACCTACGTTCCCGTTCATCAAACCCTGAGCAGGATATCTAAGCTTGACATCTGGCCCCGTTTGACATATCTCAAGTGACAGCACGGTCTGAAAGCTGCAAGACTGAACCCCGCTCTAACCTCTCCCACTGCCACCACTCCACGCACCAACGGATACGCTGCTGTCGCCGAAGCCCAGCCTGAGCGGCACTAGCAGGCAAGCTCATTGTGATTGGTGTTCTATCACCAGCCGGCAATTATCTCTTATTGAACATCAAAGTGATGCTGTGGCCCTTTGGTGACTGGCTCACCAAAGGGCTCACCCGTGTGTTCTGTAAAGCGACATGCATTTCCACTCTGAGGCGGCTTTTTTCACACATATATGGGTTCAGAGCTGGTAGACAACGTTCCCACAACAAATGCTGTTAAGGCACCCTCTTACTGAATGAAGTCATACTTCCGCTGTGATAAGCATGCAGAAAACATGAAAAATGCACAGAAATACATTAAAATGTGTGAAAATACATCAAAATATTAGACTAAGGTACATAAAATAAAAACATTAGCTAGCAAGTTAAAAGTATTTCTAGCCAGTATTATTAGCAGATATTGCCCCCCATTGACTCCCATAGTAGGAAAAATTACTTTATCTTTTTTTTGTTCTAATGAACACGAAAGAAGACATTTTGAAGAATGTAGGAAAGCAAACAGTTCTGGAGAACTTTTGACTACCATTGTATTTTATCATACTATGGTAGTCAATGGGGGGCAAAATCTGTCTGGAAATAAGAGTTCTTCCAAATATCTTTCTCTGTGTTCATCAGAACAAAGAAATGTATACAGATTTGGAACAACTCAAAGGTGAGTAAATGATGACAGAATTTTCATTTTTGGGTGAAATTTCCCTTTAACTATACCCAGGCCTTAATACCACTCCCCTACTTGAGCATCAGCTAATGTGGCTTAGAAGAACATTTCTTGTTTTCGCAAGTGTAGAAGGCTGTGACTTTAAATATTGTTTCTTTGACAATGTTTTGAAACAAACATTACATGCGCATCTGTTTGTTGCCAGATGTACAGTATATCAGCAGGCATAGAGCGCTTGGATGGAAAAGTGGAGCTAGCATCTATGATATAACAGCTACATCCAGGGCAACAGTCCAAGCTGAACATTGTCACCATATGTTGGCTATGACTGGGTTCACCAACAACCAGGAAAAAAATATCCTTAATGTAACTTTACAGTTTCAATTAGTTAAAGAAGGCTTCAGAGTACAATTGCCACAGATACCGTAGCTTAAGCTTACTGCTACTGCAACTACCAAATATCGGGCAAGATCTCATAATCATAAAATTTTAGGGGTGCTGAGGGTTAAACAAAACACTATAGACATAACAAAATGGTTCAGTGATATTTCAGTGAATGGGGGAAATTGCAACGCTCAATGTGACAAATTTAGCAAAGGAAGTCCATTCAAAAAGATAGGACTTGGTCTTATGGCTGGAATAGCTGCCAAGAAGTGTTGCAAATATGGCAGCTGAGCAAAGTGACCTTCCTTAAAAAGCACTTTGGTTAAACAGAGATTTCTAGGCATGCTAAAAGCCAGAGTGGTTGAAGGCTTCCTAAACAAGCTCTCTCATTCCCTATACACCCTGTATGTTTTTCTTGCTCTGTTCTTTTATTCTACGATCACTCAACTGGCTTCAATCAGCTCTGAAAATCTGTGAAAATGATGAGATGTATGTGGTCACAAGCAAGAGTCACAGCATGAGGCGCGTTCACTTGCATGCAGCTAAAAGTCACTTGGGGGACGGAGGGGCAGGCGAATGAGAGGAGCAGAGAGTTGCTTTACCCTGAATGAGGCACTGATGCATGACTTTTCATAGGTGGCAGTCAGTTGCATCGCTTGAACCGGGGGTACAAGGTGAACGCAAAGACAGGAAACTAGATACGGGCACTAGCACATGTTTTTGGATGCTGGTGACCTCAGAACTTTGACAGGATTACATGTTATTATAGTTTACTAAAAGTAAAACATTAAAACATATTGAAACTAGAGATGCACAGATTTTTTTATAAGTGAAACCTGCCGATTTTCTATCCAAAAACTATAATTGATATATAAAAGCATATTTACTTTTCTTCAATGCAAATATTTTCATAATAAATTTTATTTTCATAAGATAAATTATTGAACATTACAATTTCCCCAAATTTCCCTAAATGCAGTTCTCCAAGTTGCATTAAATTACAGGACCTGTACAGAATTACAGGATCATTTGAAAAACCGGCCGATTCTGGTCTCTGGCCGGTTAATCGGTGCACCTCTAATTGAAACAAAAAAAAATGAATATTAATTGAAAAACTTAAACTAAACAAAATTAGAAATGTTGGCTTAGAAATAAACTGAAATAAGTTTAAGGCATTAAAATTATTAACTGAAAATAAATAAAAACTAAACTTAAACTGATATAAAAGTTAATTAAACTCATATTGCAATATAATACACAAACAAATAATATAATAACTAAAGCAATTAAATTGCCAAAATTAAACTATAATTAATGTAAAAACTAAAATATATAATATATTGATAAAACTGCAATAAAACTGTTATTAGGTGTTTGTAGTGATTTATATTTTCCCTTGGCATGTTGAAATGACAGATAATTTGTGATTATTTGCCAATTAGGATTTTACTCTGCTCTTCCATCCCCCCAGAGACAATCAGTCAACAGCAGCAGTGTATGTCAATACAGCTGTAAATGATGGAGCATTTTGACAGTTATCTATCAATCTGGTGAATGGTATCTTTGACCCACAGACAGAGCCAAAAGTAAAAAAATGAACTCTGAGTGGGGTGTCGCACTTTTTGATTCAAAATTTTTAATTATTGAGATAACCACAGTGAAAATAGTATTGTTAATTGTCAGAACTCAAATAATAACCCCATCTGCCTACAATAAACATATTAATCTATATATAATCAGGCTAAATTAGCACTCAGAATGGCAGCTAAAAGTGTGAAGTTCCATTCAAATTATTATAGAGAAGTTTGTGGACGGTATAACGTTTTTTAAATGAGAGACAATGTCCCTAAACACAGCGCGAACAGCAAGGGTTCTGTGACCCAGATGTGATTACACCTCTCTCTGCTGTTTACTGATTTAATGAACCTACTCAAAATGAGTAAAAAAACATATGTTCCTTATCCAGTCACTCATTCAAATGATGAAGTAGATCCAAAGGGTTGCAAAGTAAAATGCAAAAGAATGAGAAAACAGCTACTCCCCAAAAACAGCTCTTTTCAGCAGGTAGATTGTCCTTCACAGCTTGATGACTTAGGAAAAAACTGTAATAAATTGAAGCATACCAGCAGGAAGGCGATTCACAGCAGAGCAGACAACATAAATTACACACATCTGACACAAAAAAAGTAAGAGAGAGAGGGGTGAAGGGAAAGATCAGAGTTGGCATAAACAGGAGGTGTGGATTTTATAAGGGCCATATCATGTTTTTTAGCATTTTATTTTTACCCTGATGTTACTCAGATACTTCCACCAAAAACTCAAAACGAATCAGAACGTTTGTCTGCTGCATGCTGTCCTTTAAAGATGTGTGTGAAGTGAATGATTATCAATGCTTCCTTACAAATTGATATATCATTAGGTCCAATACATTGGCACTTCGCTGTCCTTTTCTATGGCCTAGTAGTACATTAGCTATGTTTCTATCCACCTATATTTATATCATTTTGGGATACCACATAAAAAAAATAACTGAATGGAAATGCTAAGATGTGCAAAAATTCGAAAAATGTGCATAAGACATACGCGCTCAATTTAGTCTATACATACATTTTATCCGATTAAAAGAAAAATGCAAAAACGATGATGAAAACACATTTATAGAATAAATTATTAAAGCACGTTAAAAAATGTGACTTTACCACAGTAGATGAAATACACTCCTAAACATAAAGGTGCTTCACAATGCCAAGAAGAACCTTTTTTGTCTAAATGATTGCAAAAAGAACCTTAAACCTCCGAAGAACCTTTCTGTTTCACAAAAGGTTCTTTATTGCAGGAAATTGGTTCTTCAGATTATAAGAAAGAGATGGTTCTTTACTGACTTAAAGGTGCCGTTCTTTGGCTGTTTTCAAAGCTTTGATTATGTTTTTTGGGTGTTTAACAATGGATGTTCATGTTTCTAGTTTCAAAAAATACTTTATATTTCACATATTTCAAGTCTATTTTTCAGCGCTGTCCCTCTTCTCACAAAACGATCAGATTTTTTTCCGGTTTCAATAAAGTCCCTCCTTCCAAAACGCTCTGATTGGTAGAGCTGACCCAGTCTGTTGTGATTGGTTCCCCTCTTAGAGCGTGTGTCTGAAGATGTCCCACCCATACCATATCAGTATGCAATAATTTTGCACATAATTTTGCAGTTAAATTTGGAAATTTGGATGGAAACATAGCGACGTTCACGTTTAAATCACTCTGTATTGAAATGACACAACAGCAAAACAAATCCGATGCCATCTTCAGGCTGCCTGGCATTACCATAAACTCTGGTCAGGCTTGTCTGCTATTGTATTGGTTAAACAAAGATGTTAGAAACAAGTTTCACATTTGACAGTTTTCATGCTATCTGCAATCAAAGCAAGTCATGCATGTTCTGTCTGTTTCCATCACTGCCATCACTTTATGAATTCTATTAGAGTGATTTGTAAAAGCTATGTTGGCCTCCTAAAGCCAGATAGACTACACGAGATGTGTGTGTTTGTACTCAAAAAAATGAACTGTCGCTGCTGTTAGTTTTACTTAACACATCCTTGTTCACAGTACATAAAGAATGCAAGTAACTGAAATAACGTAAGTTAACTATGTTATTTATACTAAAAATGTAGATCTGTCAGCTTTACTTAACAAGTGTTTCACTGGTCAACTTAACATTGTTGAGTAGAACGCAAAACCCTATAATATTGGACCTATTGTTGAGTTATTGTTGAGGGGGATTTTCAGTTCCCATCATGCTTTCCGTAAGACTGCATTTAGGCAGTAAATTTCGAAATTTAGTGTTATTTTAAGTGTTTTTCAGTAAATAAAAAAGACTTGTTTGTGCTTAATGTTCATTTATCTTTGAGGTTTAAAAGAGTTTGTTCTGTTTATACTGATGCCAGTACTGAGATGCCTCTCATCTGATTTGATCATTGTGTTTTGACTTACATGTAAGTCTGTATATAATTTACGTATGACAACAAAAAGTACCATTGAGAATGATAAATATTGAGTTCAATTAACTTAAAATTACTGGTACAATCGAAACGGTTTGGATTTACTCAAAAAAGTTTTGTCAACATTACTTAAATTTATTTTGTTCATACAACTCAATATATTTGTTCAAATTGCTTAATATTGTTACGTGGAACCACTTGACGCAGCTTTTTTAAGTAAATTGAACAAATCATTTTTTTGAGTGCACAGCTACGATGGTGCGTACAGCATTGAAATGACAGCTTGGGTGTCTTGACATATTCCCAGCGTGTTATTTTTCTATGCTTATCAAAATATTATGGCCTAACTACACAAGAAGACATCCCCAGCTGCCTTTTCTCTGTCTCCATCTCTCCTTCAATAGTGAGAGGCCTGTCCAGCACAGCTGTGTCACACATTTGGCTTTACTCACAAAATTTTCCATGCGTGAGACAGGACCATTTACTATACAGAAATAAGATCAAGGGTCATGCAGGTCTTTTACCACCACATTCAACACAATTGAATAAAAATGTATTTCTGTTGCACTTTTCATCATTTGCATTGTTGCAAACCAGCTTTACGGTGTTTGCACATTAATATCGATCCTAGTGACTAAAGTAAAAAAGGTGTAACCAAAACATTAGATGTAGTTCTATTCAGCAAGTGCACTATAAAAAAATCTTTAGCTACCTTATAGGGTCAGTTCACCCCAAAATAAAAATTCTGTCATCATTTACTCACCCTTGAGTTGTTCCAAATCTGTATAAAGAGACAGAGAAAAATATTTGGAAGCAGGGGCGGTTCTAGGACGGGGCCAGAGGGAGCCAGTGCCCCTGTGTCAGCACACTTGGTCACACCACTTTCCCCCCCCTAAATCTGGAATCGTTTCTGGAATTTTTTACCAAAACCGAGAAATTTCGGGTTCAATGCAAAGTTTGTCCTGCGAGTGGCAGTAATGATGCTTGTGTGCAAAAGAAAGATTACGCAGGCAAGACGCAAACAATATCGAGTCTGTGCGCCTTCAGCGAGATTACGTCTACATCATACAGGTAATGGAAATATTTTGTAAAAATATAATGAAAATGCATATCATTACACATCATATTAAAATACTGACCTATATTTTCCAGTGTTGCGCAACTTAAATCTACATATAAAGCAGTCGTGACTCGTGCCTATACAAAGAATCAGCTGCTGCCAGAGAACGTGTAACGCACTAAAGAAATTTTATTTGTTAATGAAATGAGATAAAATGTAACTAACATTTATTGGGGTGAATGTTTGAAAAAATGCACTTTTGCCTTATAATTAAAATAAATGGTCTGTCATTCCCAAGGAATTAGCAGAGTTCAGAGACAACTTTTGTAACCCTGAAATTCCATGTGAAAAACATGAGTTTTTACATGAGTATTTAGTTAACATGGCATTCACATGAAAGTGTGCCAAAACCACAAAATTTTGAAATTCATGTTTTTTTTCTTTGTGTACCTGATAATGTGACTCATGTTTAGATGACTGCTTAAGTTGATTTTTGGATATCTTGTTTATGGGTAGTTTTTCATTCATGTATGTACATTTAATATGCAGAAAAGTGCCAAAATGTTATTATTGTTGTCATTGTTATTTTGACTATATACAATGTGTTGTGAAATAAATGACCATGGAACATTAATTTGAGCTGAACTTGTTTTATTAGCTTATTAGTCTACTTCTAGAGAAAACAGTAATACATGACAGTAAAAAATGACTGAAAATGAATCATGACACATGTTAGTGTGCCCCCTACAAGCATAAGTGGCCCCTGCCTGCACCCAACTCCCCATTTACGGTGTGTGTCTCAAACTTTTAATAATGTATATTGGCTAAACTAGGCCTAACTATAGGAAAATAATTGTCTGTAAGGTTATAATTAGTACCATGATTTAATATATCAGTAGAACCTAGAAATATTTCCTTTGATAAAACACCAATGACTAACAAAAAAGCATTGAGTCTTCATCCAAGTTTCTCAAAAATCCCCTTTGAAGAGCCAGACATAAAAACTCCCTGTTCGTTCTCTATAACCTAAAATGAGACGTTATAAAGACCTCTAGTGTTGTTTTTCGACCAATCCTTGTTATTCTTGTCTTTGCCTTTCTCTCTGTAAAATGTGGGGTTTGGAGTTAGACAGCATGGTGTAAAAGAGAATAAAACAATAAAGGTTTCGATTTGAAAGTTGCCCTCGTCTGTTTGACACTTCAGTACGTAAACCCTACCCTGATACTTCTGTGAGCTGGCATGTAACACTGCCTTTAGTAAAAAGACTAAATGGTTTGAAACAGCGAATGAGTCAAAGGAAGCCTGATGAGAATAGACTCAACAGGACTGGATAAGCAGCTCATCTCATTTTATTGGCAGAGACTGAGGCTGGTGATGATGGCATGATGGTGGCCTGGGGACAGGCGGGTTGTGTTTGCCCTTGGACTGGATGACATCTGCCTGCTGACTGCGGCTGTCTGTCACTGCTGACTGAGTTCTTGTGAAATGAGGTTTGGATATAGTGAAAGGGAGGGAGAGAGAGAGAGAGCAGGTGGAGAGAAATGCAGGCCGTACCAAAAAAAAATCCTTATTTGTGCGTGTGTGCGCATGTGAACTATGCATGTTCATCTTCGCTTGAATTCATGTGAAGATATTCCTCGGCATACTGTAACGCATTCACAGACTCCAGATAAACAACTAATGAAATCCCTCTCTGCCTCCTAATCTAAATAACGGAGTACACCTTGGGCACTTCAGCAGCCTCCTGGCAGGGAACCAGGGCTTTTCCATTACCCTCCTCATCTTCTCTATGCCTTGGCCTGCACATCAAACAACAAGGCAATACCACCAGCAGCGGCAACACAGAGATACTCTAAATGCACTTCGGAACAACACAGCGATGGTATTTTACGGGCGCTGTGCAACATACAGTGATAAATGTAAAATAAGTACCTGAAAGACTAATGGCCCGGTCTTCGTCGAGGCCATAAAAGAGCTGTAATTTTTGCCTGAGTGACAGCTAACACGATTGTAGATCATTCATTCGCTTTCTCTCTTACTCGAGTCGTCTCATTTCTCCACCCCTGCAGTCTCCACCCGAGCCCGAACCCGGTCCTGCTCCTGCAGCGCTGGAATTACTATTGGCAAATCGAGCCAGGCAGGATTAATTGTAATTCAAGGTCTATTACCGCAGCGCTTGCTTGCTTTTGCTGGATTGCCGGTTGGGCACAGAAAGAATGACTGTTCTGAGAACTGCCCTGCTCTGAGATTGTTGATTAGCCTTTTGATGGAATTGGTAAAGCAGTGAAGCTTGACTCATGGTGGCCCTCACAAAAGGGAAAAAAAGATTTCAGAAGAGCATAGAGAGAAGATGCAGAAATGAAAAAGGAGAAGGTAAGAATGAAGGGCGGGGGGGGGTGGATGGTGCAAATGAGAGGATTAGCAGGTCCTGTCAACTGTGGAGGTGTGCTGCCCCCCTGAGGAAGGATGAAAGCGTTCGAGAAAAAGGAGAAGTGGAGACCCTCAGACAGAGGCAGAGCGAATATGAGAGAGAGAGAGTAAATATCAGTGTTGTTATTAGGTTTTGCATGCCTGCACTGATTTCCAGCTGTCTCACAGCCGGGGCTCTCGCAACTCTCTCAGCACTCGTAAATGTCACACCTCGTACATGCCAGTGTGATTCAACACAGCCTATATTTACCTCCCAGAATGGCAGCACACACACCACTACAGATCACCGCAGAAGAGGCTGCAGAATCTTATGAGAGATGATTTGGACTGCAAGCCTGGTTTGGAAAAAAAAACCCAGAAAGGAGGACACCATCTCTACCTGCCAAATACAGAAATGTATTATGCAGATCTTAAGATCACACACACGCACACACACAGTACAGGAAGCCTCTGTTCGGGAAGCTAGTGAGGATGGAAAACAGGTTAGCTGTTACTCAAGGCTTTTATACAGAATATTGGAGAACACTGAGAAGGAAATGTAATATTATACAGAGTGCATCCTTGAGTAACAAAGCAAGGGTTCGAGACACGGTATTTATGCATGCGAAGATAAAACATCTTTTGCTGCTTCAGCTAAATGTAAATGTATTTCTACAGCTGCTGTTAAATTATTAAGATAGTAATGTACACATCTCGCATGAATACTGCACATATTTACAAGCGGGGGAAACTTCATGGGAATCTACATCGGTACATAGCCTTGAGGTAAAACGCAACGCTGTAGATTCTGAAGACAAGATGTACTATTCTATTCAATCTTTATCCTAGAATTAAGTGGTTTGCTATGACGTCTATACGCCAACAAAAACGTATGGTGTGGAACATGCCAATATTTTCTTTAAAACCTTCTTTTGAAACCTGGGTGTCAGTACCGTTTGAAAAGAAAATGGTGGCATGCAGACTAGTTGGCTGTGTTTGACAAATATTGGATTGGACCCCTATGAAGAAGCTTTTAATCATCTGGCGTGCATAGAAAGTCTGAATGCCAGGCTGTCTGCATGCAACATCAGTGCAGGTGATGGGTCTATTTTATTCAGGCAACATACATGCGCATACACAACCCTGAGGCCACATTTGCTTGCGGTAGCTAGGATTATATGTTTCTTTCTGCGTTTACTGCATTCCGCGCCGCTTTCGCTGCCACTTTAAAGTATTTGTTTTCTCCTGTTCTTCAATTTCTTATTATAGCTTTCTGATGAAAGCAGGGGGCGCTGTGGTTGATGGAGCTCAGTGAGTGGCTGATTCAGCTGACTTGGTAAACATGTCAGAGCTTCATCAGAGAGAAAGCTCCGAAAAGCCCGCTGGGTGAGGTGGGCCCCATACTGAGGGTCCTCCCCCTCAGGAAAAACTCGAGACCAGCGGGAGTGCAGCTTTCATCAAAAATTTTGTAGGATAAATACAGAAGGGACCCTATCACTGAAAGGGATTCTTTAGGGGAGGGTGCCGTGTCTGCAACAGCCATCTCATCCATCCATACCATCCTCCCCAACAGCTCATCTGTCAAGATGGGAGGACAGGAGGAATCATTAGTGTATGACTAGACAAAGTGCGATGTGTTTTGCTGTAGAATTGACATCTTAGCATAGCGACACCCACAATGGTATTTCAGGAGCTTGAATAAGGGCCTGTTGCCATGCCAAACTTATTATACAATGTTTCATCAGGTCCGTTCAGCTGCAAGCCAACAGAATTTCTCTAAAGTGACAACAAGATTTTTGCAGATAAAACATTTCTAATTGATGCATCAAGTCTTTTTAGGATAGCAGCATCTTTAATTATGAACCATGATCAAATATTCCGGTTTATGCTTGGAATGGAAATTTGGAACGGATACATGGTAAAAATTTCTCTCTTTTTTCAAATAATCTCCTCATTGATCTTTCTTTCACATTCTAGATAATGTGTTTCATCCCTTTGCATCATCCAAGTGGAGCGACCATTTTTTCTTCCTCACAAGCTTCACACATAATTTCATTTTAAATTATTCCGCCTTTGAATTGAAATTGATATATGAATGAACAGCAATTAAAAACCACATAGCTTTCTTTAGTAAGCTGCACCCACATTGTATTATTGATTACTGGGTAAATTAAGACAAATTAGCAAAATTACTGAAATTTAGGCTTGCGTAATTGAGAAGGAAACGGCCGAGTGTTTTCTCCCTGCATGTGATGTTGGCGTCAACAGAATTTGTTTACACAAACCCTGAAGGAACAGACTTTAGAACGATCAAGCGATAGAGTCTGGACTCCATCTGTCCTCTTCAGATTCTGCGAGCTCTGATTCTCAGTCTAACAAAATCAATAGCTAATAATGTGCAATTAAGAACATGGAACAGTAGACAGAGGTGGGTAGTAACGCGCTACATTTACTTCGTTACATTTACTTGAGTAACATTTTGGAAAATATGTACTTTTTAAGTAAAATTGAAAGTGTGTACTTTTACTCTTACTTGGGTAAATTTCTAATAGAAAATCTGTACTTTTACTTCGTTACATAACTTACATTGCGTGACGTTCCTTCGTTCCTTCATTTTAAAATATGCTTTTTAAAACGCGTTGTTTATTTCAAGGTTGTCGTCTCTTTTTACGGGCATTCCCGAGTGATCGATTCATTTGAGTCGATTCTTTTGAAAGCATTAATTGAACAATGGGCAAAACCAATTGAATAGGCTAATGAATCAGTTCAAATGATTTGTTCAGTTCGCAGCACAATCTGAATCATCTGAAGCAGGATTACTCACTCCTCGTAGCGCGAAATTTAAGAACACGCAGAACACAAAGAGCGTTGGATGAAGTGGATATTAATCTATATCTATACAATCAAAACTGCAAATGTGGCATATTGTTTGCCAGCAATGATAAATGCCGGCCATATGCGCGCACCCGCGCGACCTGTTCGTCAGACACAGCAACATGCGCGTAACCCGTCAGACACAGAGACGTGGGCCTGCAGAAATATACATTTGAAGAACAGAAGGAAGAAAACTTGTTGATGGGCGTGTGGTTCACTGTTTACTGTTTGTTTACAAGTAAGAGCGTTTCACAACACACACGTGACACAACACGAGAAAACACGAGCTTTGTTCAAAAATGTGTATTTCATTTAAGAGAGCACTGCAGATGTTCTAGATCATCTTAGGAAATGCTCTGAGTTTAGTTCATGCTTTAGTTTGACATGGTCTATTATTCTAAATAAGTTGTGTAAACTACATTGACATCAGGACTAGATGAAATTTACAGAAATGCTTGTCTCTTCTGTGTTTGTCTATTCTTTAGTCTCTCTAGTATATTGCAAAGATATCTGCTTATGATAATAAAAATATTTATTAAAATATTGGCGTTAATATTAATTTAGTAGTTTTTTCATTGCATACTTTTTTACTTTTACTCAAGTAGTTTTTAAAATAGTGACTTTTACTTGAGTAACAATTTCTCTAGTTACTTGTACTTTTACTTGAGTAAAGATTTTGGCTACTCTACCCACCTCTGACAGTAGATTTGGTGAAGGTCTCGTCTGAAGGTGAAAGAAGAGAGCAAAGTTTAAATAAGATGCTTTATGTTTACAAGAGTTTGTTCGGGGCTCCTCTCCCTCAACAATGCAGAGGTCCAAGACCACTGTGAAGAGCTTATTTTTATTTTAATCCAATTTAACAATTTTCCTTTACTATCAAGACTCATGTAGGTTATTTCTCAGAAGTGCCCTTGGTCATTTTTGTTGTATGTTTTGCAGGCTGATTTGACAGTCACTTTGGACTTATACTGACAATAAGCGGCAAGGACACGCATTTGCATAAGGGCAATTCCAGCGTTACGGAAGTTACATTTTCAGTCAAAACTTGTTCAGAGAACATATTTATTACCAATATATTGAATCATCTGTTTATATTTTACTAAAACCCTGATGATAGTGTCCAGACAGCAGAAAAATATCAGTCTATATGTGGGTTTTCCATTTTAAAAGATGTAAAAATTAATTTGTTATGAAAGTGACAAAAAGGGCACACATTTTTGAGAGACAAAATACTTTGTAGATTTCTGTGAATTAAAATTTTCAATCCAAAAGCAATACTACAAACAAATGGAGAAGTGATGTCTCTTTACAGAACATAAAATAGTTTCCATGTTCCCATTTATGAGGAATATGGACCGTTAAGAATATTAAAATTTACTCACCTGACTATGAAAATGCTTTACAATTTTTAAGAGAGACTTCACATGGGTATTTAAACCACTAAATATTGACATCTGACCTATCAGTATGGTGAAAACATTTTTTGCATTGAATTGCCCATCACACAAATACTATCAATAGGATTACAGAAATGTTCTTTTTGCAGCAAGCCATGACTAATTTATTCTGTGAGCGTAATAGTTTATAGATGTAATAGACTATGGATACAAAAGGGATAGTTCGGCCAAAAATGAACTATTTACCTACTATGGCAGTAAATGGGGGACGAGATCTCCTTGGTTACTGACACTCTTCCAGATATCTATGGAATGCCAAAATTGACAATATTAAAAATAAATAAATACAAAATAAATCCATGAAGAAATGTAAAAAAGCTCAAATAAATGAGTATTTGTGCTTTTATTTCCTTATTTATGTGTAATTATATATTTTTCCACGTTTATTTATTTTTTCATTTATTTATTTATACAATCATTTATTTCCACTTTTATTTATTTCCACATTTATTTATTTCTACATTTATTTATTTATGTATTTCTTTGTCTGTATGCTAATGAGTGGGGGCGTGTTTCACCTCGGACATAGCAATCGATCTCAGAGCGGCGGTGCTGAAGCTTTGAGGCCACAGTGACACCATGTGGTGTGACCAAACGAAACGAGTTTGGCTAAGTTGCATAGAGAAGGCAATCTAGTCATTAAATATCACCCTAACTGTATGTAGATAGGGTTACCACACATAGCCTACATATACTTTATTAGGGACATGGCCGTAAAACATTATCCGGTGGAGATTTCTAAAATGTCTTGGCGCACATGAACAGAAACTGCACAACAACAGGTCTGCTATGAGACACTTGGAAGAAGACACTTGGCAATGGAAACGTGTGAAATTATCCAAATCACATTTAATGTAAAAGCACTGGATGGAGCTGATAAGAGTTTGAGTTGTTTGTCAATGAGACTCGCACCCACCAGCTCAGAACGTCGAGAGAAACCAGCGAATTTCACTGAAGTCTACACAAGCATTATGATCAATGCGTTTGAAACGCGACTGCAAATACAGTTTACATTCGGGTTTCTTAATTTTGCAATGCATAACACGTGGCATTTCGAATGCTTAAAATATAACGCATATTTCACAGATGCTGCTCTTAGATACTGATTAATCAAAAGTCATCAATTGGATTTAGGGATCCGGGATTAAATCAAACAAAAGTGCATGCTCATGTTAATGCAGTGAGACACGCATCTCACGCCATCATCATGCCCATTCAAGGTAGGTAGCCTATATTTACACAGACTGCTTAACCTTTACACTTTAGTTACAGTGGCATAAAAGCCATTATGAGATTAATATTTTAAATGTAACATTCTGAATATATAAATATGAAATTGTGGAATCAATGAAATGATACGCGTAAATATGAAACTAAAACAGCCAGTAGGTGGCGGCAAGTCACCCTCTTAACGAGTGAGTTGAATCATTGATTCAGCCGATTCCTTAAAAGTACTGATTGGTTCAGTAAGGAAACACCACGTGTTGCTCGGCGGCGCGTGCAGCTGGAACTTAGGCGAAACAGCAATATATATATATGTTTATAATACATAATATCTGATCTGTTTTATGACATGTTTCTGTGGACAAAAATGTGTTGAATAGAATAGAATTTATTGTCCCTGTACATAGTAAAACGAAATGGGATGCAAATCCTTAGGTGAAACAAAACATAATAATAAGTAATAATGAGGATTATTACCCAACTAACAATTGTTGGTTCCAATAACGTATTCCTAACGTTAGTTTTTTGGTACCCAGAACGTTATTTTCTAAGGTTAGTTTTTGGTTCTCCAGGAAAGTTGTCTTTCCAAAAGTTTTCTAACCAAAAACTAACGTTATAGAAACCACGAAACTAACGTTTTATTTACGTAAAGAAACCCAAAAACAAACCTTAAAAAACTTTCTGGGAACTAGAACGTTAGCCTAAAATATTTTTCTTGGGTACATTTGGCCTTACTACACGTCATTTACTGTATGAGTACATCCATGCTATGTTTTTATCCATCGCTTATCTAATCTAACGTTAATTAAAATAAAATACATCAGCACACAATATGGAGGATGAAATCAATGCATTAGATTCTTCTATTAACTTGATCCTTTTTCATTACTGAAGTAATTTTCAATTTAAACATCACAGTATACCATAATAAAACCACACTGTGTGTACCTCAGCATCAGACATGATATTGAAATAAAATAACCAATGACTTCAACACAATACACCGGATTTAAAGCAGATATTTATTGACAGAAGAATAAACATTTAATTATCTTCAGGATAACTGCGTTTTTAGATATAACAATCAAAAGCCTTGAGTTTCAATCCTTACATCATGGTCTGTTCGTTTAGATGTGTCAAATCAATCGAAAATATAAGAATACTCTCAAATCTGTATGTTTTTTTAATTAAAAATTTAAATAAATAAACCGCTTAAACTAATGTGTTAGTGAGTGAGGTAGGCTAAAACGAAATGACAGTTAATTTTTAAATGACGGGAGTGCGCGGCAGAGCGGAGAATGCACGTGCTCGAGCACACACATACAAACCCACTAAAGAAATACACGTGGATTTATGAGTGAATTTTCATTTCGCTTAACTAGTTTAGTATTTTCAGCAATTAAAGTGCACATTTATGATTTTCATTTGGTCAGTATAACACGTGTTAATGTGATCTTGACAATTGTTACCATTAAATAATAACCAAAAATAACCATCAGGGAACGTTATTCTCTGGTTGCAAAAAACAAAATCTGAAAAGAACATTCTTAAAACGTTATTTTTTGGTTTCCAAAAAAGAACCAAAAGGGAGCCAAAAACTAACGTTAGGGGAACGTTCTGTGTTTGCTGGGAAGTTACGAAAAAAACACACACACACACACTCGTCACATTTTCATAATTTGCATGATCCCTTAGAAATTGCTCATGAACTAGAACAAATATTTCACTCTGAGGTCAGTTTATATGGCAGCATTTAAAGCGATGATGGCCTTTGGATAAAAAAATTGTTTAGCTTATTTGTCCTTGTCTTAATTGTTCTGTACCTCCTGCCTATAGGGCAGTAGTTCAAATAAAGAATGACCGGGGTGAGATGAGTTTTTTAGGATATTTCTTGCCTTCTTGAGACAGTGAGAACTGCGCAGTCTCTCCAGTGATGGGAGAGTGTGAACAATGATTCTCTGGGCTGTGGTAATGACCCTTTGGAGTGACTTCCTTTCCACAGCAGACAGTGCAGCTGGCAAACCATACACCAATGCAGGATGTTAAAATGCTCTCTACGGAGCAGCAGTAGAAGGACACCAACAGTTCCTCACTCAGATTGTTCTTTTTAAGGAGTCTCAGGAGAAACAGTCTCTGCTGGGCCTTCTTTACTAGTGCAGTGGAGTCCCAGGACAGGTCCTCTGCAATGTTAATGCCCAGGAATTTGAAGGCAGTCACCGTCTCCACACAGTCCCTGCTGATGTAGAGAGGCCGAATGTCCATTTTGTTCCTCCTGTAGTCCACAATTAGCTCATTGGTCTTTGTGGTGTTGAGGACAAGGTTGTTTGACATGTTAAATAAGGACAATAAGGATAAGTCAAAACCAAATGCTCAACATAACACATACATGTGTACATTGAAGACAATTATGGTTATGTTGAAATATTTTCTATGCTTTGAAGAACATAGAAGTAGGTGTGACATACAGTGTCTCAGAATTTAATGTCAAAGTCAGTAAAAGAATAGTAAACAATTTGTCAATATTGTAGGGGATTTACAGTAAAAGACCCGTAGACCAGTTATGATGAAAGAAGACTCAGAGTCAGGAATATAATTAATATAATAAAATTTAGTGAATAAAAATAGTTTGTAGGTTTGCCAGCAGAAGTCAGCTTCAGCACTCAAGGAGTTCCACAGGCCGACCTGCCTTACATCCAAAATGCAGTATTTAAGCTAACAGAGTCAACTAACTACGTCATTACTTGGGTAAATTAAGCTCACATCAATAGATAAACAAGAACACAAAGCTCTCAAACACTTCTTGAGTCATGAGACAGGACATATAGTCCTATATCGAAGATGACAGGCATGTACAATAATATGAATCAAAACATGACGTTATGTCTGTCTCGTGATTTTCCACTCTTTCTCACTTTCCTGAAACAATAATATCACACATACACAACCTCCTCAAGGGTAGAGTGTGTTAACAGAAGATGTTTTTCGTAGATGATGATAAGAAGTCCCTTTGCACAGTAACACTGACCTAGCAGGAAGAGAGAGCCTAAGCATTCATTAGAGACTTAAACCATGAATTATTCTCTACTTTCTGTATCAGAAAAGGTTGGTGTTAATTGTGAATAATAATTGATTAATATTTGTCAAAACCACATAAAAGTATTTATATTTGAAGTAAGGTGAAGCCACGGCACCGGTCCCTCCAATATACTGTACACTGGTGAAATACGAGCAATTCTGCTGGCATTGCAGCATGTTGAAGAAACCCATTAAGGACACTTGTATGATCTGATCCAAGTTCATCTTTAATTACAATTAAAACACGTAATTCAGAAATCAGATCAGATATGTTGATTAAGATTCTTTAAACAGGATTTAGATGATGGGCATTAATGTCTTTCTGTTGGGTACCAGCTTATGTTGGAGTAAAAGGACATTTAGTTGAGTATGCAAAGGAAGCCACAAAAAAGACATAGGAATGCAGATAAAGTATAGTAAGAGTGAAATAAAGTCTTCAATCAAACAACATGTGAAGAATAAATGGACAATGGGAAGAGAAAACAGGAAGGTGGTTTAATAGCATTCAAAGAATTGTAGATAATTATATAAAGTAACAGGCAAAAATAGACATGAATCATGAATAGACATCAATCTATTTTTTAAAAATCAGTATAAATGCAGGCTATCATTTAATGTATAAAAATAAGTATTAAAACACCAGCGGGAGGCCACGGTGTAGTTTCATGTTCCACACACACACACACACACACACACACAATTTTTGTAAAACAGATCAGATATTATATATTATAAACATATATATATATTGCTGTTTCGCCTAAGTTCCAGCTGCACGCGCCGCCGAGCAACACGTGGTGTTTCCTTACTGAACCAATCAGTACTTTTAAGGAATCGGCTGAATCAATGATTCAACTCACTCGTTAAGAGGGTGACTTGCCGCCACCTACTGGCTGTTTTAGTTTCATATTTACGCGTATCATTTCATTGATTCCACAATTTCATATTTATATATTCAGAATGTTACATTTAAAATATTAATCTCATAATGGCTTTTATGCCACTGTAACTAAAGTGTAAAGGTTAAGCAGTCTGTGTAAATATAGGCTACCTAACGGTGCTGTTTGAATGGGCATGATGATGGCGTGAGATGCGTGTCTCACTGCATTAACATGAGCATGCACTTTTGTTTGATTTAATCCCGGATCCCTAAATCCAATTGATGACTTTTGATTAATCAGTATCTAAGAGCAGCATCTGTGAAATATGCGTTATATTTTAAGCATTCGAAATGCCACGTGTTATGCATTGCAAAATTAAGAAACCCGAATGTAAACTGTATTTGCAGTCGCGTTTCAAACGCATTGATCATAATGCTTGTGTAGACTTCAGTGAAATGCGCTGGTTTCTCTCGACGTTCTGAGCTGGTGGGTGCGAGTCTCATTGACAAACAACTCAAGCTCTTATCAGCTCCATCCAGCGCATTTACATTAAATGTGATTTGGATAATTTCACGCGTTTCCATTGCCAAGTGTCTTCTTCCAAGTGTCTCATAGCAGACCTGTTGTTGTGCAGTTTCTGTTCATGTGCGCCAAGACATTTTAGAAATCTCCACCGGATAATGTTTTACGGCCATGTCCCTAATAAAGTATATGTAGGCTATGTGTGGTAACCCTATCTACATACAGTTAGGGTGATATTTAATGACTAGATTGCCTTCTCTATGCAACTTAGCCAAACTCGTTTCGTTTGGTCACACCACAAGGTGTCACTGTGGCCTCAAAGCTTCAGCACCGCCGCTCTGAGATCGATTGCTAATGTCTGAGGTGAAACACGCCCCACTCATTAACATACAGACACAGAAATAAATAAATAAATAAATGTAGAAATAAATAAATGTGAAAATAAATAAATGTAGGAATAAATACACATATACATGAATAAATGTGGAAATAAATAAAAGTGGAAATAAATAATTGTATAAATAAATTTATAAAAAAATAAATAAATGTGGAAAAATATATAATTACACATAAATAAGGAAATAAAAGCACAAATACTCATTTATTTGTGCTTTTTTACATTTCTTCATGGATTATTTTTGTATTTATTTATTTTTAATATTGTCAATTTTGGCATTCCATAGATATCTTTATTTGTGTTTAGCAAAAAAAAAGAAATTCATACAGGTTTGGAACAATCTGAGGGTGAGTAAATGATGACAGAACTTTAATACAAATGAAATATAAAATGAATTGCTTTATTACTATCCAGGGGTGCATTTTCCAAAAGCATTGTTAGCAAACTATGGTCGCAAGTTCCATCGTTCCAGCATAGTTCAACGATTCAAGTATTTCCCGAAACAATCATTCCATTCCAACAATCAATCGCAAGCAGCATCGCAGAGTTGCATGGTTGGAACTACGAGTCTAGAGCTGTGGTTAGAAGCATAGTTCCTTTTTATTATGACATGTAGACTTACATGCATTATGCCTTTGGGCAAACTAAGCAAGCAACATGCAGTTCATTCTATTTCCATCATTCGAAATATATACAAATTATTATTATTTTTAAAAATATATAAAAATATAAAAAAAAAAAAAAAAAAAATTTTTTTAAAAGTGCGCATGCGTATGATCCTACGTGCTCTAGGACCCTGGGGAATCCCTGGGCGGAGTGACGTAGGAGGAAACTTATGAATGAATATCTTGAAATAAAACAACAGACAACAAAAATATGATAACAAAACTAGCCGTTAAATGCAATGTGTGTTATTTACAGCAAGAATTTTACATTAATTTTATCTGAACGTATTTATTAGTAGACGTCATTACGCCACCACCTGTATGGCGTCTGTCGGTACACGATCCGGGATGCCTGCACGATCCGTTCTGCGCATGCGCATAATGACGTAGTAAACAACGTCACGGTTTCCCTACACTATTGGTATCAAGCATGCGATGAAACACTTGACGGCCAGAAGGCACAACTGGCGGCATATTTTTGTAGGCTACGTTGTGTTTTTCATTTAACAGTTCATGGCGGGTCTATTTTGATGTTTTAAAATGTAGCTTACGCTATGCATTACGATGTGTTTACGTGGTTGCCAATCCAAAATAATAACGGAGTTGTTACATGAACATACACGATTTTGGTTACGTGTGGAATAAAGTCTGAGTCTTGAGAGTCTGTCACTGCAAACCTTCAGTTTCCTCCATACTCCCCTTTGCGATTCATTGCTGCATGGCATTAGGCCTACTTAACTTGCTGTGTTTCGATCAGAGGTCAGTAGTATTGTCAAAGACGGTTTTTATTAAAAGCTGCTAATATTAGTTCACTTTAAATCGACTCGTTTTGTATTAGTATGGGTCTATATATAGGCTAATATATCTATCTATATAATCTAAATGAGGAATAATCCCTTCAATGGTGTTTACAGAACACAATAAGGAACATAATATGCATTTCTGCCTAGACTATCTGCACTTACATGAAGAAAGAACTACAAACAAGTCTGGGGAAACGTTACAGAGTATTTCAACGCATAGTGTGCGCACAGAAGTGACATGAGACCAGAGGTGGACAGTAGTGAAAGTCGCGGTACAAAGGTGCTCAAGCGTGGAACAGATAGTGCAGTGTCGTCGCTAAACAGAATAATCTACTACGTCATTATGCGCATGCGCGGACGGATCGTGCAGGCATCCCGGCTCTACCGACAGCGTCATCAACTAGATTGCTGAACCAACTTGGTTCAAACGATTGATCTCTGACAGAGTTACTACGGTTTCGGGAAACAGTCGTAACTACATTGTTAATTTCCCCAATGATGCATCGTACTATGGTGGTTAACCAGCGAGTTATGTCGTTGTTAGGGACACGCACCAAGGTCAACCTGGCACCAGTAAGTATACACGAATAAAAGAGTCTGCAAAAGTATAAACAAGCTGCAAAGTTGTGATGAGTATTTCACAGCATTTCACATTTCTTTCTTTCTTCTTACACATGAGTTGCTAGGTTATCAAGGACAGCTGCATCTTCATCAAGTGCCTCACTACAGATTTCATGGTATCTAATGTCTCCTCTGCTTAGTGTTAGATAGAGGGCCACTTCCATTAGGCAGCCATTGTCCATAACCCAATGCCATTTCATTTGTCAGTATCTCTGGGTAAGTGCCTGTGATGTATCATCTCCCACTGCCTTCCTGATAACGAGAATGGAAACTAAGCACTTTCACTACGCCCCTTCCCAGAAGCCTTGGCATGGACCAATAACACAAGCGGGATATGAAAACATTACAATGCACTGACTGAAGGAGGGTCAGTCCTCACTTAGGAGATAAACACAAAAGACAATGGTAGATACAGTTAAGTATTGATCAGTTTTACAAGAAAAACTTTTTTGCAGCTCAAGAAATCATGGTTAGCTTGACAAGTGTTTCGATAGGGCCAACCGTGCTACTATTTACAGTAAATCTGAGGCTTGTTAAATGAGTTCAGCTTTGACCTGATGTAGTACATCATATTTCTAAGTGAAACATCACAATGGACCACTTACAGTACAACATCTCAGCCTTAACCCATAATGTCTTTTCATTCCATTCATTTTTTAATCAAGCTTCTTTCGCTTCACAAATTCCAAGTCTGTTTACAAGATCGATGTTCTCAATGAATAAATAAATAAGCAATATTCAGCGACTGCGATTTTTCTCTGACACTATTAGGTCCCTGTGTGAAGCCAGTCTACTGGGATCCTACTCTGCTTCTCTTTTATGAGAAAAAAACAGCAAGAGCATGTCTTCATTCTTTTTAGTGAGATTGACAACTCAAGACTGCAAGCTATTTATTTTTTTCCACTTTTTTCTTATTTCAGTCTAAATGGAGAACATTCTGTAGGTACATTCTGCGAGACCTTTACTGTGAACACATCACCCGTCTTCCATTTCACACCCGTACTGCCCCGTCAGGACAGTAAAATGTCACAGGCAGCTGGTAAGCACTTCGGTTTTTAAACAGAATACATAAATCTCTCAGCTCCTAAGAACTTTTCTTTTAGGAATAATCCATTCTATTTTAAGAGCAACAAAACTATGAAAAGGTGAAGCCTGCCACCTTCAACGAGCAAACGCTGTTGATGAGTGAAAGCGAACCTGCAGTTAAGACCAAATTTCTGAAAGATGTATATTTATAGCCCTCTGAAGAGCTGCAACATGCAACAAAGGAGACTTAAAAGTGCTTAATTCTGCACATTATCCCTCTAAAATGAATCCCGGCGAGAGCACCTTGCGTGCTAGACTCCGACAAACGTATATATTTCTCGTTACTTTCGGCCAATTTTCCCCTTGCACTAATTAGGGCCGATGTGACATATGATAAACATTTGCTGGCGAATTGTTCTTCCTTGCTTGCTTTCTATGCATTTAGGTGAGTTTAATGCACCTTGTGCCCAAATTTAAAAAAACTTCAATGTAGCCTACTTTTAGTGCAGGGAGAGGCCTTTCATTAGTGCTATTAGAAAGTGGCAGGAATTTAAATTGGTTGCGATAAATTAACAGCCCCACTGGGAGCTCAGGCCTGAGCCAGCTAATATGCAATTATATTAGCAGCTTTGCATCTCCATCTTTGCTTATCTGGAAAAGGGCATGCTGGGAAAGAGGCCCTCCCACCCAGTGCAGGGATGGCTAGCCTGCTGGATTAAAAATGGTTAATTGGGAACAGCTTGCATCTGCAGCACCTAGTGCTAAACGTCGCCTAACACCAACATCGTCTCCTTTGATGAAAAGACATGGATATTCGCCTTTACAGACAATTTGCTGTTTGCTCGCTTTATATAACAACTTATTATATATCAACTTCTTTCAACATGTTGAATATTGTGAAATTTGAAAGACCTTTAGAGGATTAATGAGATCAGATGAATCATGCTGTCTTCTCATATAAAACCTGCTGACTTCAGATGACGTTATGTATTCTGAAAAAAATCCTACAAAGATGTAGGCAACCACACATGTAGAACATGCAAGCACAAGCACATTTTTTTCATCAACAAGTGTTTAAGAGTTTAATTCTGAACTAAAAAGTGAAGCTCTTTTGATCGCCCCCTGGTGGCTGGCTGCAGTATTGGTCATAAATCCCACCCTCTCCATGTAAACAAATGGGACAGGAGCCAAACTATTAAATCCAATTACACTTCAAATATTTTTTTCCAAAGATGCCTTGTGTTATTTTAGTCCATTTTTATCACATTGATGTATGTCCAAGTGTTCATTTTTCAAATAAAATTGGTTTTAATTATAAGACGTTATAAAAAGGGGTGTGGTAACATGATTTCTTCGTTTACGATTGAGTCATCAGGGAATATGGGCGGGACCTTGATACAGCCCTCCCCTTCGTGCTTGATACTGCGCAGACTCTGGCTCCAAAAGACATCAATGGCAGTGGCCATAACTCTGATGTATTGGCTTCATTGTTCCACAATGCAAGTGAATGGGAGCACGTCGTCCATATTTTATACGGTCTATGGTCCTATCATTGCACGTCTTTCACTGTACTGCCACTTAGCCTATTAGCAAATTTGCCCACTATTGTGTTGAAGAAACTACAGCTGTTCTCTTTATTGAAAACATGTAAAAACATGCTTGGCTTTTTTGATTGAAATTCATTTGAAATGGACTTGTCATGCTGTGTTAACTACAAATGATCCGAGTAATCAAGGTAGACAAGACAAATTCTGAGAAAATCCTTGACAGGATTTAACATGACCTCCTGAGAACGACAAATTTATATGCTAACATGTCTGCCATCACGCTGTCATTTCTGCAAAACATCGTTTTCAGGGCTTCACTCAAAGGTATGGTGAATGCAATTCAATTCACTAAGTTCAATACGTGTACGTGCTGCTGATAGGTCTGATAAAGAAAGGCCCGCATCAAAAATCATCAAATAGTCTACAGCCTCCCAGATGGTTATCACCACAGAGCTTCACACAAAACAGCATATATTTTCATCTGGCCATTTTTAGATTTACAACAAAGTGCAGCACAGTCAGATGCACACCAATGCTTTCATCCGTCTCGTGTATTCCTGAGATAAGAATGCACAGCATGCTGAAGACAATCAAACAGCCTTGTTCTTTGGACAATGCACAGCATGGTTATTGACCACGATTAACCTCCTTCTCATGGTGCTTGTGTTCATGTGGATTTAAGCAGATAATTCATTGTACTGGAGAAATATCAGCTGGATTCAGATATGCAATCTGATTGAATGGTAGGCCACAGACTAAAGCAAAGCCTCTTATTGTAGCGTCATGCTATGAGCATCCAACTGCCAAATTAAGGCCCCCTATTGCCGGTCTGCCTGACAGTCCTCAGATTTATTCTTCAAAATTACTATTACTTGGAGTTGCAGTTAATATACATGTTTGTGCTGTGGTGTATGAGAAAGGTGTTAATGCAATATGATAGCAGAGTAATATTTTGTTGCTGTCCTTCCGAAACATTGGATGTCTAAATCGGAAAGATTAAGAAAAACACTGTAACCTACTTTTCAACTGATTAAATACTCTGTTGTCAAAGTTGACAAACACTTTTTAATACATCATATTGGTAAGATATTTGCAAAACCCAGTGACAAACATAAAGGGTGATTATTCATAATAATGATTTATGATTCAAAAATAAAATTTCAGAAGACAACAGTGATTTGTTTGTCATACTCTTTTACCTTGTCTAATCCATTTAGATTTCCAAATGAGAGGGATGAGGCACTTGAGGAAACTCACAACATGATGAGCTCTAAGGTAGATGGTAATCCAGAATATATCCAGTAAAGCCATGTCTTTCTGTAACCATGGAGGAAATTGAATTACTTAAAGTGCACGTGCATGAATTTTTACTATTCTGATGGTGTTTTATCTGTTACAGGCCTGCAATCAAGCAGCATAGACAATTTACGCTCGCATTTACATATAGTTTCTTACAAAAATACGTGAGAACAACATGGGCTAACATATTATAAGAACAACACATATTCATTTGTCACGGGTTCATTCACATACTCATTCAAAACATGAATTCATATTAAATCTGCCAATGCTATTTGTTAAAGGGGTCATATGGTGCGAATACATGTTTTTCTGTGTCTTTGGTGTGTTATAAATTGCCCATGCATGTATTAGACACGTAAAATTGCAAAAATTAAAGTGTCGGAACAAAAGATGCATTCTATCTAAAAGCGAATGCTCACCCAGACCTGCCTGAAACGCCTCGTGTAACCACACCCCCACAAATCTACATCAGTTCATGGTATGATTTGACTAAGACCGCCCAAATGTATACACAAGTAAGGTGACCGTACCTGTCAGCACAATTGCTTTGGAACTTCTGTCACAGGCTTGCAGTATTCAACCAATCACTACGCACTAGTTAACTGGCCAATCATAGCACACCTCGCTTTTCAGAGCGATGAGCTTTGTAAAAAATCTGCGCGTTTCAGAGAGGCGGGGCAAAGAGGAGATACAAACATGCACGGTATGTAGAAAATACAGCGTTTTTGAACCTTAAATCGTGTTTGCATTACATCTAAAACAAACGATAATATTCGTTTTAGCCGTGTCATATGACCCCTTTAATCCATACACATACATGTATAAATGTTCCATACCTATATAAAGCTTTATTTTACTTCACCCAAAAATAGAAATTTGGTCACCTTTTCTTCACCATCAAGTTATTCCAAATCTGTATTCATTTCTTTGTTCTTATGAACACAGAGAAAGATATTTGGAAGAATGCGTGTAACCAAACAGTTCTGGTCACCATTGACTACCATGGTAATACCATAGAACTCTTTCCTTTCCTACACTCTCAAAAATATCTTCTTTTGTGTTCAACAGAACAAAGACATTTACAAAGAAGTTTTCCTACGGTAGTCAATGGTGGCCAAGAACTGTTTGGTTACAAGCATTCTTCCAAATATCTTTCTCTGTGTTCATCAGAACAAAGAAATGTATACAGATTTGGAACAACTTGAGGGGGAGTAAATGAAGACAGAATTTTAATTTTTAGGTCAACCGTCCCATTAAGTAATATATATATATATGGAAATGCAACAAGACCTAGGTGACAAACATTGGTGCAGAATGCTACTAAACGTGCTGCCATGTTATTCACTTGCTCTTCTTTCAGGGTTTCTACTACTTCATTCTAAAACAACACTGAAATCACAGTTACATTAAAGTTACATTAAATAAAGCTTTAAACATCCATAAAACAGCAGAGTGCCACCTTGAGGCAGAATTATGCAAAGGCTCAACAGTGCACATATCCTAGCGTTCAGAGCCATCTAGCCAGGAGCTGTTGTTGTTGATACCATCAAAACCAGTTAAAATCTCATCAAGTCTATGTTTTGAACAATTTTAATAATAACTACAGCAATTTAGTAACAGTCATACTTCAATACATTATAGTATATGAATGTTTGCGATTAAGCTTGCCATAGTCACCTTTTCGGTTCAATAGAATCCTGCAGCGTCTGTGATGAGCATGGCAACCAAGATCAATGCATAAACATTTTGCTCAGCCATCAAGTTATTTCAAGTTCAAGCTCAAATTAACGAGTTGTTTACTTCGTAATCCATGGCTTTTCACCCGTTTGACTGTGATCGAGGCGTTGCGCACCTGTAGTGACCATGAGAGGCGGAATAACGCAACGAGTGACAGGATCAATGAAATCGTAACTAAAACTGTTTCTCAAAGTTTTCCTAAACGTGTGCTAGCGTTAAGTAATGCCTGTAACATTGTGACAGATAAATAATCATAGTAAATATGAAAACTTTTCAGTGATGTATTTTTATTGTAAACTAGTGTTCACTCTTGTAAGTCAATGCGTTTTTACTTTTGTCGCGCCTTTTACACTCAGCTTAGAAAATACATGTGTATTTGTGCTCAGACAGGTGTCATTGTAAGTTTATGCCATGACAAAATTGTCTATACTTTGTATTTCTTCATACAGAACTTATGAAAACTCACAATCTCTCACTATGTATTTAAGAAAACTTCTGGAAGTCTCTTGGTTATGCCACTATATCTTTCATCACCAAACTGCATTAGATTTAGATTTAGATTTTTAGATTTAGATTAAGCACTCCATACGGTATGACAGCATCAAAAGGTCTGCATGGTGCTTACCTGATATCGATGCAAGTAATCACAGTTTATTTTGTTTCACATGTTGTTTATAAGTGAGTTATCTCATTATTATCTTATTATCTCACAATGAAAGACCGATAGGGGAAAACAAAATTATGCAACAAAACTTGCTGCAAAGATATAATAACACAATAGCAGAAAATATAGAGCAACTTTAAGTTCCATAAAATTGTCTCTTGCAGAAGTTCTGTAACATCACCCAGTTGGGTTAGAGCTTGCTTGATTGTCTTTTCGAGTTTTGAGTGTAATTGCGTCAGCAGACAGACTGTGGGTGGGCCGTGGGATGAGACTGCTATCTGACTGAGGCTGAGACCACCACAAGCCAGGCATACAACTATACTCTGGTGCTGTGTGAACCTAGCACAGTGGTGACAACAAACGGTTTCTGCCTTTACATGTGTGCTGTCAAATTCAATTTTAAAGATGGGATAACACACACAGTTTCTGCAAATATCCTATTAGTCTTGAGTACCTATACAGTAGTATTGCATACTTTGTATCTTCAAAGAGTATTTAGTTTGATCAAATTTATAAAAGAGAGATACAGCTGTACGATTATTTCCAGAAAAAGACGAGCTGCTGGAGGCAGGCATACGTCCAACTCGTTTTTTAACAAGTTGACCATGTTAAGCATGAGAAGCCAGCATAGCATGTTACCCCATCTTTAATTTTCTTTCAGATATCTGTTACTACAAACCTACCTCCATTAACTGCTTGGACATATTTTAGGAAAGATTTTTTGTTCCCATAGGTTCTTTCATGACTGGTTCAGAATCTCCATTCTTCAGCAGCATGACTGAAGTTTACAAGATCTTTCTGGGAGCACATCAGTTAAATTTGGCAGCAGTAAAGGCCCAGAGTTTCATCAGCATGTCTTTTTTAAGTTACGGTGTGGCAAAAAGGTGACATGTACGTTACAGACATGAGTCAGCTCCTGTTGAGATCAAGTAAACACATCCCACTGGTTGTCACTGACATAACTGCATACATCAAAACAACACAAACACAAAAAATCATCTCTGACAGAGTAATAAAATCTAAAAACAAAAATCAGCTAGAAGGGAGTCTGAGTTGAATTCATAAGTGCAGAAAAAACACCTTTTAAAATGATTGTATGTGTGATATATAGATTGTAAGTGCATATGGATGGTGAACATGTCAGGATTCATATGATATAAATCTTAGAGGGTTAGAAATAACAGACTTCCATAGCATTATTTACAAGTAGCTACTGCACTTTCCGAAACTATACTACAGCATCTGTCTCAAAGACATCACAGAGTCATTAGTTAGCATGAAAGTGCTTTTTAATGACTTTGTATGTCATTACCCTGACAGTTCTCACAGATGACAAACCAGAAGATATATGCTTGATTAAAGATAAAGATTACTGTATATATGTTTCTGTGGTTCACAGTTCTGTGGTGAGAGTTCTGGACTGATGAAAGTGACCTATAACTTGACTTTTGACTTTTGATTTTTGCTTTTCTCCCATAGTTTACAAGCTGTTGTTCTTTTGGCAATTTACTTTTAAGGAAATTACGTTGTTTTCATTTTATACAAAAGCACAAATTTCACTTATCTTAGTTATTAAACAGAATTAATGAGGTCTTTGTGGATTTCCATTTAATGTTTAAGTAACCCCCCTGATGCTCATGGTACAATACAGTCTCAAAATGAGATTCTGCTGCCTCATGATGTTCTGCTGTAAAAAAAATCTGACAGCCATTAGGTGCTTTTATAAATCTATATTATAAGTAAACTTATCTGAAGATCTGAATGAGTTAACAGCAAACACTCTCTTTGTTCAATTGTTATAAGTGTGTAAGTAGATGCGTTAAAGGAATAACTTGCAAATGATATAAAACAGAAAAAAAGCTGCTCATAGAGAGAAATGGCAATGGTAATTTGTCAGTTAATATCTCATCTCACTTAATCCACTGCTCTGTCTGTGAGAGAATATGTGTAAAAGCTTCTATGCAAGTGTCTGTGCAACTGCATATGTCTGTGTGATATACCACAGCTTATGCAGAGAACTGTCTCTGAATGCTATCCAAGTTTGGAACGAGCCACTCCACCGCAAGCATACACATCAGTGATAATTACACAGAATAGCGTGCTGCCTCTTCAAATATGGCAGCCAGTGCCGTTTGGAGATGCTCCAACAAGGACCGTGGAAATGAAACTGACAGAGAAGCCTTGATGAAGACACATAGTTACTCGCAGGCTAATCATTATCTTTGTAGAAGTTTTTCATTATTAGTTTACAAGAAAATTACAACGTCCTCTGGGATGTGAGAAAATGCACTGATACTTTTCATGCTGCAGGACAGTGATTGTCCACAAGATGGTGATGCAGAGCTGTAAAGGGTCTCAAGGAAATCTCAGTTGTGATTTCTGCGCTTGGCTGTCTATTCTGTAGCAGATAAACAACCCATTGTGGTGGTGGTGGTGGTGGTGAACAGAACTAACCTCTAAATAGTGAAATGTTCAGCCATATGTATGTCTGCAAAGAACCATGTTATCTATGGCTAACCGAAAGATTTTTACAAAGAACGTTATGGACATCAGTGCATTCATTTGTTTGTTAACCATTTCAGGCGCAGACAGAAAATGACTTTAAAATGCTGAAATTCTTTATTGGTAAACAACAAAGCATCAAGCAAAAATCCACATTTGGGTTACTTTCACGAGCTATTGGCATTTTTTAGGTGGAATCTTCTAGTGACCCCTGCGTATTAGAAAACTCTAATATCCCAGTTTGGTTGTTGCTGATTTGATCTATATTGCTATATTGGTTTGAAATGCTCAAATATATCACTTTCAAATAACTAACTTGATTTTTAGTTGTTTTAGCGTTGTTTAGTTGTTGTTGTGTTTTGTTTTTGCTTGTTTTGTCTTATTTTAAATCATTTTGAGGCCTCCTTGGAAAATGTATACTATATTGAACTATTTGTACTATTGTTTTAGTCTTTCTCGGTACGCCATCAATACCACTTAGAGAAATGTGTGTAAAAATCTGTCTAACTGAACTGTCAGATTCCTAGTTTAAACCACAAAGCAAATGAGAGTTGGGAGAAAAAACGGGTAGTTTGTCACGGCGATCACAGCCCATGAAAGCATCTGATAAAGCATTTTCCTGCTCCTACTATAACAATGTTACCAAGAAGAACTATAAAATGATAATGGAGAACAAGTGAGAACAAGAGAGATTATATTTGTGTTAGTGATACAGGGGAGAAGAAAGCGTTAGAACAAAATAAATAAATAAATAGGCGTGACAGGATCTGTGGAAACAGCGGTTTAATCAGATCCTCTGAATGGGATTAGGGGCCACACTTAATCTGGACTAAAAGCGGGTCGCAAGGTGTGTACTCCGGCAAGTGAGGGAAGTGGCTTTGGTGAAGCAATCAGGAGATGAAAAAGATAAAGGGATTAGATTTTTAACCTTGATAATCTCGCACTTTACATAGCCATGTGCATGTACTTCTGTACCGATTTGTTTTGACTTCCATTCTCCAGCATCCCTTTCCCTCCAGCAGTGGGGATTACCATCATTAATAAGGTTTAGGAACTCAGCCACATGTAACGTCACACCTGCGGTGAGGAGTAACATCTGATAAATTGAGCTGATTTGAATATCAGAAAAATAAATATGCATGCAGACGGATAAATATTTAGATAGACAGACAGACAGTCAGATATAAGGAGACAGTAGATTGATGGTCTATTTTCCGGAATGACCTGCTGCCTGTATACCTGTGTTTTGGTTCTGTTGATAAAATTGATTATTGACATCCATGGATGTATGTAGCATCATGTTTCAGACCCCTTTTATCTAGCATACCAGATATTGAGGACACATGCAGGGTTGGTTTTAATTTGATTTCTGTGTTTGCCATACATAATTCAAGAGTTTGTGTTTTGCATGGCTGTAACTTCATGGTGAATGGGTAAATTGGACTGGAGGGCTACTGATTTTTTGTCTGTTGTTTCCCTTCCTTTCTTTTATAACTTTGTAAAGAAGCACATTCAAAACCAGGGCCAAAAACAAATAATGTCTGTTCTGTGTAATAGTGTTTCTGTTCTGGCGTGACAG
Organism: Triplophysa rosa; assembly: GCF_024868665.1. Classification (NCBI taxonomy): domain Eukaryota; kingdom Metazoa; phylum Chordata; class Actinopteri; order Cypriniformes; family Nemacheilidae; genus Triplophysa; species Triplophysa rosa. The sequence continues at coordinate 25,857,368 of NC_079890.1, forward strand.
TCTGGTTAAAGTGATAGTTCACCCAAAAAGGAAAAATCTGTCATTATTTATTCACCCTCTTGTCATTATAAACCTGTATGACTTTCTTCTGCAGAACACAGAAGAAGATATATTGAAAAATGTTGGTAACCGAAGTTACCGAACAACAGCGGTACCCATTCACTTCTATTGTATGGACACAAAACCAAAGCAAGTCAATGGGTAGCGCCGTTGTTCGGTTACCAACATTCTTCAAAACATCTTATTCTATGTTCTGCGGAAGGAAGAAAGTCATACACATTTAAAATGACAAGATGTTAAATAAATGATTATAAAATTTTCATTTTTGGATGAACTATCACTTAAGCATCTTTCTTTGAGCTGGAAAGAGTGGAGAAAGAATAAAATGTGCATCAAGATACATATGCCCTTAATACTAAAAATGTAGCTTTTGTGCTTCTCTTTGCTTTTTGTTATACAATTTGTACTGTAAGCATGATCATCTCAGTCAGTAACACGGCTTGACAAATTTAAATCATTTCAAAGTGCTCATACCTGGGCCAGCGAATGACAGACGTGTCAGGAAAAAAAGATTTTTCTGATAATATCACTTAAAAAATGCAAACTGCTAAGAAGGTGTGGGGTTGGTGTTTCTGATTTCACTAAAAATCATTTCCCTGATGACATTTAAAAGATCCCCCTCCCATAATAACAGACTTAGAAAGTCCTCTCTAATGGATATCTGAACTGATCCTGTCCATCTTTTATAAGGCAAGACAATCTAAAATGACTTTCTCTCAGAAGACAACCAGCTGCCAGCAGGCGACTCAGGGGTTACAATGGCTTTTTAGAGCAATATCACAGTCACCGAATTGCACCGATTCAGTTCTTGGTAGCAGTAAATGAGGCCCTTCAGCAAGAGCTTCCTCAAAATGTGTCAGTAGTAAGCAGAGAGTTATGAGAACATTCTGGAAATACTGTCATGTGAAGCGTGTACTCCGGTGTCAAATTTTCTGCAGGGTCATTCACCTTTTTTTGAACATCAGAAGATTCCATTGATTCTGTAAAGCAAATGCTTTTTTTGAACTTGGTGAAACAGGATCAAATGTGTAGAGAAGGGAGGGGTGGATGGCAATCTGTTAGGTTTGCTATTTTAAGCTGTAACTGATGTTCAGCCGTCTTTTTTAAATTCTTTATAACAACATTGTCTGCAACTTGAGGCTATGCGTCAGAGAGCACAAAAGAGAATATTGTGTATTAATAGCATTAATAGCATCTTTGTAGTTTTATAACAACACGGGGCATTGTTGTGGAGAGAATGAAATATAGAAAGATATATGGTGCGGATTTCTGCTTGCAGGGCAAGCGGTGGGGGCTTGTTCAACAACATGACCCCCTATTACCCATAGCCCAGATGGAAGGTCCAGAATACAATGTTTTGAATGACTGGGCCACTAAATTGGTTCTTAAGGCTAAAGATTATGCCGAAGCTACTAGCGAAAGCATAAGCAGATAAACAGGGTGTACAGGAGATCAGATAAATAAATAAATAAAGCTTTCTTTCTCTTTATTCTGTCTAGTGTCTAATCATCTCACCCCTTATTATATCAGCAAGCTATTAATACAAGGCTACAGAAAAGGCTGATTATTCCTGTGCTGTGAACTGCAATGAAACAGAAACTAATTGAATTGAACACACATTTTTCATTCAGTCATTTCTGTTACATTGCTTCTGTAAAATAATGCAAAAAATCAAAGTGAAATTTGCTGATTGGGTGCAAAAAGCCTAGATAGGGTTGAACGTCCCCAGTGAACTAGAATGACTTTTTTTGCTTCGGGCTAAGGAATGCTCATTCATTCTTAGGTCAATTCACTTCCTCCAATTGAAACAGTAGCAACATCCCCATTGAAACCCCTAACCTTGAGTTTCCTGTTGACAGAATGGAAATCCCATGGATCCCTCACAGCTGGCCAGTGCAGAAAGTTTGTTCCTTTTACACTCCTGCGAGTTCACACATGAACACGAGTCTCTCTATGAGACATGCGTGTTGCTATTCTATAAAATTAGATCCTTAGTGAGCAAATAAAACTAAAATCAAAAGGTTCAGAATCCAAATTAGTCCACACCTGTCAAGACACCACAATGATTAAAATATGCGTTCAGTTTTGCTTTCTCTGTCCTTTAGTAGCATGTGTGTGTAACCGGTCTGTGCGGCGATTTAAAGTGCAGGGCTGCTGGTCCAAGCCTCCGCAGCTATGTTTCTGAAGGTTTAAACACAGGACATGAGCAAAAGATTAGTTTGGGTCTGAGAGGAAGCCGGGGCTGGCGTTACGGAAATTACCGCAGGGCTGGAGCTGCTTGATTAGGATTGAAGTGATGAGATTAACAGACCTCGCCATTCTAGAAAGGTGTAGGAGGGGAGAGCAGAAGCTTTGATGCTAGCATTACTAATCACAGAGGGTGGGATACTTTATATATACAGCACCGTACATGGGGTTGTGACATCACTGATGAAAACGTAATGTGATTCATTCTGTGTGATTTCATTCTGTTAAACCACGCTACCGTAGTGTATTTTTTAAACCAACAAAGGACAGAACTCTTTCAACTCACTACGCTTTTGTTGTGATGTTACAATTAAAATGATGTGAATACCCATGCTAAATATTTTTATTTGCTAAATCAGATTTCCTCTCCTTTTTTTCTTCTAATATGTGGCAATCCCTCTACTTTGATTACCCACCCTAGAACATGTCTCCCCTGTTTGTTATTGAAAAAGGTATGAAGGGCAAGTAGGCCCATGATGAAACTCTCTGGCAATTTTAACTCTCTCTAATCCTTAAACCTAAAGAGAATATGTTCTGGGAATTAATGAATTCAGCATGTGAGCATGTGAGGAAAGCGACATGAAAGTATCGCCGGGTCTGTTTCTTCTTGCATCTCCACTGTATTTTCTGAAGCTTTCTGCTTTAGGTCGTCTCCTCATACATCTTAACATCAAAAATACTTACTGGCTGTTTGGAGCTGCTCTCACGTTGGCAGTACTGGCTCTGTTAGTTTAGTTATCTGATTGAATGTAGTGATAAAGTGTTGAGTTTTTTCCAAAAGTTTGTGAAGTTTTGATATGTCTGAGTTATTGAATATTTGAAGATCTCTTCCTCTGTAATGGTCCAGTGTTAACCAAAGGCGACATGTGGATATTAAATTAAATTACTAAATAGATTCATGTATTTGTTTCAGTTGGTTAGTTTGACTATGGAAATTAAAGTTTTAAATAAATATTCTTCTTTTTTGCATAAAAAATCAATTGTTTTAGATCTGGTACAATGTTGCCTTGATGCAAAAAAATGCAGAATTCCTCAATTAAGAAAATACTGTATATACTGTATTGATTATATGTAAGCGTTTCATTTTGCTAAAAAAAACACGCTATCATTTTTTACCTAATTGTACTGTAAGTCTAATCATAGACCTAAAAAACAACATTACACTAAACGTGAAAATGCAATCTTGATGTCATTGTTTTCTTCATACTGCATAATTTAGCTGAACCCCTTCGAACAACCCAGTGTGTTCCATGAATATTCCTCAGGCACTTCTCTTTCGACAGGGTTCTTTGTCTTTCATTATTAAAACTAATTTTCACTGGTATTGCCGTATCGCCATGATTCTGAGACTGAAGGATGTTCCCAGTTCTAAAAATTACAGACTTTTACTCTCTCATTGCTTCATCCAAAATATGGCAAACAAATAAATAACTTGCCACTGATTATGATGTTCACATTTTTAAAGAGGTCCCGTCTTAGTAAGAATAAGGTGGAGGGAGGGCTTTCTATTCCTTCTCGACTATGCCCGAGGGTGGATTTAGGATCACGTTAAGTGAGCATTAACGTCTAGTTAAAATCAGTCCGAACGGCTCAAACGTGCTGTACATCAGCTTTCTCTGAGGGCCTCCACGCGCTTGGCTGCTCACCCGGGGCAAATGAGAGACGACAAGAACCCTGCTATTTTTAAAGCACACACTTCACAAGGTGTCCATTGCCTCGTGCTGTGTGGTGGGTGACCGAGCTAAGAATGTCTGCCGGACAGCGGCAGGGTTAAACGCCACTGATGTGCCTGGGGGGAGCATAGGCAGGCCTTAAAAACGAGGACTCCATGTACAGGAAGCAGTTTCCGAGTGAGCTTCATTTCTCTTGGTAATTTTTGTTTTAAGAGGTTTAACCTTGGCATTCAGGACACATGGCATACACGATATAGAATAACGGGTTAATGCTTTACAGTGATGAAAACATCGCAAAATTAGCTGTGGCTTCAGAAAGATATGTGGAGTGTGTTATCCTTGACCATTTTAATGAAATTCACTATGGAATAAAATTCGTTCAATTCTGTAGAATGGGCCAAACATGTTTGCTTAAGGCCACCAGTCAGTTTCCACAGTTATAAGAAACAGTTTTGTTACAAGATAATTCAGAAGATCTTAGCATGACTCATTTAAGCATCTCCTCCCTTTTATTAAAGTCAGAATTCTTTCATGGTGCATTACAAAAACAAAGCCAATCAAAGCCACACAAAGCAAGCTATGAAGCAGTAAAAGCCAACCAAACTCTAAGTAAACTTCCGGAGGGTGGTCTAAAGCAAGCGAGGGTCTAGAAAGGTTTAAAGGTCATATGCACTTGTTTTTACCAGAGGCACGGCATGGAGAAATATGTCCAAAGTGAAGGGCAACGGACATATTCGAAGAAATAAGAATATCCCCACCAAACCCAGAGCAAACAAACAAAAGCAAATGTCAGGCAGGGCTGCACTTCTGCAGTTGGCTTTCTAAGCGCCCTGGGGTATTTATCTTAGGTCTCCTGTCAGAAAGGCTTGGTTTTTCCGTGCAACTAATCCACTAAACTGACTCTCTCCTCTTCGATAAATGGGGGAAAACACTAAGCGCATCTGACAGATACAAACATTCGCCGCAAGTCCCAGTCCCCAAACTCAACCCTCCGACGAACACACGAGTCGCCCCCCAAAATCCCCACCCCTTCTCACTTACTAGTTTAGACAAGATCACATTGGCAGATATGACAGTCAAGGCCTCTGAAAAATTTAATACCACTCTGGGGAAAATCTCTTGGGATTACTTTAACTCCTTTAACCTCTTTATCGTGCTCTTTATTCTATAGGTTTGAATAATGAATCACTTTGTTGTCCTCTCCTCGTTCTGTTTTCATCACAGAGGGGTAAGCTGAAATTGAATGATTCTCCCACCTCCGACCCCCTCAGTCGCTCTCTCTGCGCTCGCTCCCTGCTTCTTCCACTGTCTCGTTCAGAAGCGTAGCGCTTCGCTTGCCTCGCTGAGCTACTGATGGTCGGGGGGCTACAAAGTTTATCTGATTTTCCAGAGAGAGGTTTGGAGCTGGACTAAAAAGGCAGGGACAATAACAGGAAGCTGGGCTGGGCTGATCACTTTTGCCACTGGAGTGGCCTGATTGTCTGTGGGAGCTCAGACAGGTTCACATGCAGCTGGACAACAGGCAACACTGATCTGGAAGTGAGAAGGATATTTAACTCTGCGTATTTACATACTGTAGGAATTGTTGAATCGAAGAAGATTGTTAAAAGAACTTGGTAAGTGATTTTTTGTTTGTTTCTAATGATGAAGTTGTAGTTAAAATGAATAAACTGCATAAGGTTCAGGTGAATGTAAATAGGTTTCAAATGTTGTACGCAAGCTTTCACGGTAAATAAAAAGGACATGATCTATGTTTATATGAAAAACTTATGTGTATAATTTATATATAACTTACTAAAACAATTCAGTAATGTTTTTTCAAGAGAAATTCCCAGGACACTGAATACCCATGGGAAGATTTTGAACTTATCAGGATGTTACTTTTACTTGGGGACAGAGAAACAGTAATAAATCCTTACACCATCTGTCCAGCTTCTCCACACAAATAACCTCAGTCCCATATATCACACTAAGAATGGTGCTTTGAGGAAGACAAAGTTAATGAACATCACAGTTCATTCTATAAATTCTATAACATCCTTGACATTTTGTAAACGTGCAGAACTATGAGTCAGAAGTGAGAAAAAGATGTGAGAACAGGTGCATTTAGATGCTTCAGACAGTGACACATTTAACAGGTTTCTATAGCTTGTGACAGGGAAAATATGTGAAATGAGGGGGTTCTGGTGTATGTCAGGCTGAATTTCCTAGAGGACAGAGTAGGCAGATTGCTGAAAGCTGCTCTTCTGTGATTAAACCTATTTTAATCTAAAGCCCACACATACTTAGAAAGACTTTTAAATGATTGGTGTACAAATTAATGAAAATCTCCAGTGAAATTGTGTGGTTTGCAATACTGACAATTTTATTGATAGTGGTAAGCTATTAAAAGATGGTCACATGCTAGAAACAGAACTAAATTCTTGTGTACGCATCAGTGTCAATAACCTGTGATTAGGGTAGGGCAACAAAAACCAGAATAGATTGAGAATCAGAATCGAAAGGCTAGGAATCGGATCGGAATCGATAGCAATAGGAATCAGATACTTGAAACTAAAATTTCAATTCCTCTTATCAATTCCTGTGTACGTATTTTGTGCATGTGTTAACCTGTGATAAAGCACAGGAGCCACAAATTGACCGTTTCATTATATTAACTACAGTTTAACCATGAAGTAGTTAAGCTATGGTATTACAAATTGTAATAAATCAGACAAAACATGGTTGCTATGTGTATATATACACATGATATCTAAATGTTTTACTTCAACTGTGGAATCGAATCGATAAGAATTGGAATCATTAAGCAGAATCGAAATCGGAATCGATAAAATTCAAACAATACCCAACCTGTGATTATAATGAGGCTTTAAAAACAAAGGTGGTAACACTATTATGAAAATAAAATGTTTCACCCAGAGATTGAGGTGTATAAGATTTTTATGAAAATTGACAAATTTAGAAAGAAAAAATGAACAGACATCTGCCTGGCATATTTAAAAAATATCATGCAAAACTTTCTGTCATAATTTACTCATCGTCTTGTTATTTAAAACCTGTATGGCTTGTGAATGTGACATACTTCTTTTAAGCATTCTGCTCACTATAAACAAGATTGTTTGCTATTATATACAGAATGTTCAAAATTAACTTTTAAATCTGCTTCTTAAAAAAGAAAAGAAAAGAAAATGAAATTAAAATAAATATAATATTAAAATATAATAATATTAAAATAAAAAACATTTGTTGTGGAAGTTTTGGATGAAGAAAAATATAAAATACTTACAAAGTACAAATTTAGATCACCTCTTTAAAACTAGAAACCACATAAAAACCCACATTTTCTGAGGAAGAATCGACTTGTATTGTATAATCTATTTTTCCCAGGCAATGCTCCTAAAAATCTGTTCCCTATTGAAGTAATGACAAGGGCTATTTTATACCTCATGTGAAAGTAATCATTTTGAGTGTATCATTTTGAGGCATAAACTCAAAAAGAGTTTATGCCTCAAGCGAAGATTTAGCCATTCGGGAACACTTAAGAAGCATAATCCACCTCATCTTAATATCATCATCTAAATGAGTCTAACATAAGAATGGTCCATCAGGCTAAAGTGTGTTATCAGGGATGGGAATATCCTGATGAATCAGTCGTAGTTGAGCCATTTCCCATCATTCGAAAGCGTATATCAAAAGATTGTGTCACAGGAAATACACTAATGAGCTGAACGATTAAATAAGGGAATTTTCAAGTCAAATTAACTACGGATTGCTTAAATTGTGTATTTTGTGTCTTTATTTCATTCTCTTATTTCGTCGAATTACTTTTTTCACAAATATATGTATATATTGTCCCTGTTGTTCATTTTAGATGATGAAACAATCTGCCTGGAGGCAGATGACTGAGCCTTGCTTTTGGGCAGGTCTCTTGGTCATTTTATGTGACCTCAGCATGGCATTGGATGCCCACCATGCTTTAAAACTTCCATCTACACAGAGTGGAGTGCTCCAAAGACATAAAAGAGCATGGAAATGGGACAAACTTTATGTGTTTGAGGAAACAGCTCCACAGCCTTTAGGTGAAAAAATTGGAAAGGTAAATGGTCCAAACTATGATAACTTGAACAAAGAAAATAGTATAGTGTAAATAAAATATTTTACTTCTTTAACTTTTCAGTAAAGCTTTAGTAGATTAAGTCAGCTGCATTTAACAATAGTAACAATAATGGTGACTAATACATTTTATTCGTCTTACCATATTGTTTCCTTCTTTTTTCAGCTGGATAACACACTTTATAGTGAGTCTGCACGATATATCCTCTCAGGGCAAGGCGCCAATACCGAGTTTACTGTCAATGACTTGGGAGATATACTTTTTCATGCAAAACTGGACCGGGAAAAACAGAGCATCTACAAACTCTCAGCTTCACTCATCAACATTCAGACCAAGGAAAAGCTTGATAAAGATGAGCCTTTTATAATTGTGGTGCTTGATATCAATGACAGTGAACCTGTTTTTCCACCTGCCCTCTCTGGATCCATCAGTGAATCATCTAGAGCAGGTGGCCTTTTTTATAACTTCCATTACAAACTAACTTATGCATGTTATTATATGTGACCCTAGACAACAAAACCAGCCTTATGTGTCAATTTTTCAACGTGAGATTTTGAAATCATAAGAAAGCTGAATAAATAAGCTTTCCATTGATATATGGTTAGGACGATATTTGACCGAGATATAACTTTAAAACTCTGGAATCTGAGGGTGCAAAAAAATCCAAATACTGAGAAAATCACCTTTAAAGTTGTCCAAATGAAGTCCTTAGCATAGCATATTACTCACAGAAATAAAGTTTTAATATATTTACGGTAGGAAATATCTTCATGGAACATTTTTGGCAAAATCTATCATTTTGACCCATACTATGCTTTGTTGGCTTTTGCCACAAATATTCCTGTGCTTCTTAAGAAGCTAAACCACTAAAGCTAAACCACTAAACCATTTTTATAAAGGCATCTACTATAGTTTGGTTAACTACAAGCATTCTTATACATCAATGGCCACATTATTCTGTTAAATGAACTCTAAAAATGTCTATATTATCATGAAGGAACTACTGTGATGACGGTGAAAGCAACAGATGCTGATGATCCAACCACTCAAAATGGAAGAATTGAATACAAACTTCTAAACGGAACTGACCTCTTCCAAATCAACAATGAAGGTAAGCATTTGTTAACAAAAAAAATAGGCAACTAACTAACCTTCATAACAGTACAATGTATTTACAACTGTCCTTTGAAATATGAAATATTTAATATGAGACCTCAATTTCTTCATTCTCAGGTGTTATCGGAACAACAAAAGACACGCTTGACCGAGAAAAACACAATCAGTATTGGATTAAAGTACAAGCCAAAGATATGCCAGGATCAAATAAAGGAAATAGTGCTACAACCATAGTGACCATCAACATTACTGATATCAATGACAACATTGCCACCTTCAAGACAGGCAAGGACATTTTAAAACTTGTAATTGTGAAACTTTAAAAGCAGTCTATGCATACAAATAAAAATCACCAGAATCTTACCTTCTTTAGGAACATACCAATTTAGAGTAAAAGAGGACACAAAACCAGGATCTGAAATTGGCATATTAGGAGTGGAGGACAGAGATGAGATCCAAAACAAAGACCCAACGTTTACTTTACAGCAAACATATCGTGAAATGTTTGGCATTAGACCAAATAATGATAAAGATGGCATCCTTAGCCTCAAAGTGGTAAGTATTGAAAGTTTCACTATGGGCTACTGTTATACTGTTATATATTTACTGTTATACTGTTACTATTTTTAGTTCTTATCTAAAGCTTATTTCCCTTTGAAATCAATCACAGCCTCTGGACTACGAAACAGTGAAGACGTACATCTTCAGTGTATTTGTGGACGAGCACACAGTTTCAAAATCCCCGGATAACCAAGGACCCAACCTTCTCAAGAAAGCCCAGGTTGTCATCAATGTAATCGATGTTGACGAACCACCTGTTTTCAACCAAACAGAATACAAGTTCAGCATTTATGAAGGCCCTTATAAGACTCCCATCATTGGAGCTGTCTCAGCACGGGATCCAGATAAAACTGGTTACAAAATAAGGTATCAACTTTGCTGTATTTTTATGCTTCATTAAAAGTACGATTGAGCAAAGAAGAGCTAATGTTGCTCTATGATCCCTCTAGGTATTCTATTGAAGACCCACACTGCCCTGTAACTGTGGATCCTGTACAAGGGCATCTGTCTTTAAAGAGACAACTGGATAGGGAGCAAGAATCCTCATACACTTTCCAAGTTATAGCACAGGAAGATGTAATAAACGGTATGATGTATATACAACTTACATATTACCCGCTGATATGTTCTGTATACAGTATGCTGCTTTAGACAAATGTGATCTCAGTTTTATTTGTATATTATGTTCAATATGTTGAATTAGCACCTGTTTAGTTAACTGTTTTGAAAACATAAACATTTTGTTTAATGGAAAATTACCAGTGGCAAATCTCAATTAGTAACTTAATAAATAATTAAATCCATCAAGTCTGTTTAATATATAAAGCTCCGATAGAAAAAATAGTATCATCTAAAGTAATAATAATACAAGTAAAAAATCACTATGTGAAACTTGATGTTCTCTCTCTCTGAAATTTCAGGTCAAAAATCCTACGCAATGGTAAATCTGAAGGTTCTTGACATAAATGACAATGTGCCAGAACTAACTAATGGGAGTTATGTATATGTTTGTGAGGGTGACGAACCAGGCACGGTAAGAAATATACATTTCCATTTTCCAAGTCCATAATTCCTTTTTTTACATCATGAAATATTTTTCACACACCTTCATGTATTACTTCCTACTGTATCTCCTCCAGGTCATTGGAATTATTGGTGCCCATGACCAGGATGAGAATTCAGGCAGATTCCGCTTTGCTCTGGCAAAAAAGAGTTCAAACTTTTCCCTTCATGACCACCAAGGTGAGTTAACTGATCAATAAAATTTAAATCAAAAGAGTAACATCAGAGATTGCCAACTAAGCAAAACCATTTTACCAGGCACTATAATACATTATTATGCTTCTATTGATGAATTTTAAAAATGTAATTTATACCAATATATTTATTCAGTGACACATATAATTAAAATCGCTTTTTACAACTGACTTTACTCAAAATGTGCTCAGTTCAAGTCACATGAATGCCAAAGTGTGGATTTACTCTTCCTACTATTGCGTGAAATGTGATATTTTTAGGCCTGGCTGCATTGAATTGCACTAGGATCTCAGCAACATTTCACTGCGAGCATCAACAGATAAACAAAAACAAAGTCCAATGACAACAATAGCACCTGACGAAAAACATCAGCTTGCATAATTGATGAATGCATCTCGATTATATTTTGTTGTAGATAACACTGCAAGCATTGTGCTGAAGCAGGGAGGTTTCAGTACAGAGCGCTCAGTGGAGTACATGCTTGAAATCGAGATCTCCGATGGAGGTACACCAGAGCAAAAGAGCATTAACTCGCTCCACATTAAAGTGTGCACGTGCCAGTCGGGGCGGAGGACGGAGTACTGCAGGGCGTATGCCCAGACTGGAGTGAGCGTCAGTGCCCTCTTAGCCATTCTTCTCTGCATTGTCACAATCTTGGGTAAGTGCGTCTATGGTTATATTTCATTATTTTCAGAACTGACAATTAATATCTATCTGCTTTTTCAGTGTTTGCACACAGTTTTTTTTTTAGTAAATTTTACTTAAAATTTTGTGTCAAGTTTTACCTAAAATAAAATAAAAATTTACTTTAAAAAAAACAGTGTGCAAATTTTGTGCAAATTTACACAAAAAAGGTAAATCTTACTAGACTACACTAGTTTTTTACAGTGTACTGCCTGTTTGTAAAGATATCTATAGTTTGATAGTAATAAATGCCACAATCAAAGACAAATTCATGCAGTTTTATCTTCTTAAAAAATAAAACATCATTGCATCAAGCCCAAGAGTAATAGGGTTATGAAGTATTCATGGAATAACATGAAGGTGGTCATATTAATCATGCATGTGCACATTAAGATTTTCTCTGTAATTTCCCTTGTGGAGACAGAGTTTATCTAATTTGCTGTCTTTAGATCCTTTAGTTATATTATGGATAAATAATCCAGGAATGTAAGCGCCACATTGTCTTTTATTGACTCCAAAATCCTCTAGGCTTTGTTTGTATGTTTATATTTGATGAGCCGAAGACATTTCATTTGCATCTGTGCACCACAGCTGAGGTAGATTGTGAGGGGTGAGAAAGAAGACAAGGGTGAAGACAACTGATCTGCAGTCAGTTACATGAGAGGTGTTAAAGTATTCTCAGGGTGATAAAAGATATGCTTTTCAACACCAGGGCTATTTTGAAATTCACATGGACTCCACCTTATGTTGTTTACCAGTTCTTCCATCAATCAGATTTAAAGGGATAGTTCACCCCAAAATGAAAACTCTTTCATCATTGACTCATCCTCTTGTCATCTCAAACCCGTATGACTTTCTTTCTTCCACAGAACACAATTCAATTGAATTTTATTTATATAGCGCTTTTCACAATGTGCATCGTTCCAAAGCCGCTGTACAGGAGAAAATGAGAAAAACACACAAAAATATATTAATAAAAAATAAAAGGCAAAACACATCACAGTGCATGGTGTTTATAGAACAAGCAAGATCATTCTAGTAAATAATATCTAATAAATGCAGTCTCCCGATGGTTTATTTAGCATATTATGCATTAAGTAAAAGCTTGGCTGAAAAGCTTGGCTAGATTTAAATTGGGAGAGTGTGTCTGACCCTCGAATATTATGAGGAAGGCTATTCCAGAGTTTAGGTGCTACGTATGAGAAAGCTCTACCCCCTTTGGTGGATTTAGTTATTCTATTCTAAAGTCCGGAGTTTTGAGATCTTAGAGAGCGTGATGGGTTGTAGTGTGGTAGAAGCTCTGTTACTGTATGTAGGTAGGGGCTAAACCGTTTAGGGCTTTATAAGTTAACTTTAAAGTCAATACGATACGTAATGGGTAACCAGTGAAGGGTTGATAACATTGGGGTTATGTGATCGTATTTTCTGGACCTGGTTAGAACTCTGGCAGCTGCATTCTGAACTAACAGTAGTTTGTTAATTGATGATGCAGGACAACCACTAAGTAGTGCATAACAGTAGTCAAGTCTTGAGGTCACAAATGCATGAATAAGCTTCTCTGCGTCAGCAACACATAAAATATTTCGTAATATGGCAACATTTCTAAGGTGGAAGAAGGCTGTTTTTGTGACATTTGAGATGTGATTTCCAAATGACAGGTTGCTGTCTAATATAACGCCTAGGTCTTTAACTGTATTTGTTGGAGTAACAGTACAGCCTTCAATTTGCAGGTTATAATCCAAAATATTCTTCTTACGTGTCTTTGGTCCGATTCTGTTTTATTAGAATTTAAAAGAAGGAAATTACAAGTCATCCACTGTTTTATATCTTCGATGCACTCTGCCAATTTGGATAGCTGGAAGGAATCATATGGTCTTGATGAGATATATAGCTGAGTATCATCTGCATAACAGTGGAAGCTAATTTCTGTTTTCTAATAATGTTTCCAAGGGGCAGCATGTATATGGAGAATAGCAAGGGTCCTAAAACCGATCCCTGAGGTAATCCATAATTTACTTACGCTAGATTTGATGATTCCCCATTTAAATGAACAAATTGATATCTGTCTGATAAGTAAGATCTGAACCATTGTAGTGCCTGTCCCTGAATACCGGTATAATTGTGTAAGTGATCTAGAAGTATGTTATGGTCTACAGTATCGAAGCAGCACTAAGGTCAAGCAGGACTAGGAGTGAGATGTTACCTTTATCTGATGCTATAAGCAGGTCGTTTGTAATTTTAACGAGTACAGTTTCAGTATATGATGCGGTCTAAAGCCTGACTGAAATTTTTCGTGTTTGTCATTATTTTGTAAGAAAAAGCACAACTGAGTGGACACTACTTTTTCTAGTAGACAGGTAAGGGAGGTTTGAAATCGGTCTATAGTTTCCTAGTTCATTGGGGTCTAAGTTTGGTTTCTTGATAAGAGGCTTAATGACGGCCATTTTAAAGGGTCCTGGGACATGGCCTAGATTAATTGACGAATTGATAATGTTATAAATGGGCTCAATTGCAACAGGTAGTAACTCTTTTAATAATTTAGTTGGTATGGGGTCTAATAAGTAAGTTGTAGGTTTAGATGTTGCAATACGTTTAATTAAATCTTAATTATAGTTGTTTTATAAATGTTTTATAGTTGAGTAGCTTTTCTTTTGGCGCGATGGTTGGTACTAATTCATAGGACAGACTTGGAGGTTGAGTTTTTACTATTTTGTCTCGTATGTTTAGTAAAAAATCCATGAATTCATTGCTACCAAGTTGCGGTGGAATAACCAGGTCTGGTGAAGACTGTTTATTTGTTAGTTTAGCAACTGTACTAAGAAAAAACCTTGGATTGTTTTTGTTAGTTTCTATGAGGTTTCGGAGGTGCTCAGCCTTTGCTGCTTTTAGTGCCTTTTTATAACAGTTTGCACTCTCTTTCCACACAATTTTAAAGACCTCTAATTGGGTTTGTTTCCATTTGAGCTCCAGTTTACGTGTTTCTCTTTTAAGGGCGCGAGTGGTGCTATTGTACCATGGTGCTACGTTTTTCTCATGAATCTTTTTTGACTTCATAGGTGCGACAGCTTCTAATTGTCACACCCTGTTGCTGGCGCCTTGGTTTGCCACCTGAGGGCGCGATGCTATTCTGTGTTTTGTCTGTGTTTTGTAAGGACTCCAGTTCCCATCATGCTTTGTCTCGTTATCATGTATTGGTTTCACCTGTGTCTCATTACCTGTTTGTCCCTTCATCTGTGTATATATAACCCTGTGTTTCAGTTGTCATTTGTCAGTCGTTGTTTCAGAGTTTCTGTGTCTTTTGGTTTTCTTTGTCACTTGTTCTTGTATTGTTATTATTAAAAATACTGCATGTGGATCCGCTCCTTGTTTTCCCTCTGCTCATCGTGACAGAACGACTGACCACTTATGGATCCAGCAGTTCATTTGGCCCGCCTTCACCAAGGTAATAATTCCCTCGAGGACCATATACAGACTTTCCTGGACATTGCCGATTTCTCTCAATACCCGGACTGTATTCTCATAGAACTGTTTTTGGACAATTTAAATGATAATTACAAAAACCGCATCTCCCGTTGTGGTCCTCAAGGGTACCTTGCGCAATTTATGGGCTATGCTTTGCTGTCGTGTGGGTCTCCCTTTACCATTGGGGAGGTGAAGGAGAAGGCTACCCCTAAAACATTTTTGGGAGGGGGCAGTTGGCCTCAGGCTCCACTGGCCAGTGGGCCAGACCCAGCACGGCAGTCTGCATGCTCCACATTAATGGTGTCAGCCCGGTCATCATGGCCGCCAATCCAGAGTCCACTCGCAAGATGGCCGCTTCAATAGAATCTGCTGCCAAGAGGGTCTCCAGCCCAGAACTTCCAGTCTCCATGGTCCCAAGTCCGGTGGCGTCCATTCCTGAGGAGTTGTCCTTGGAATCAGCTCTGCCAGTTGTGGCTGCTGCTCTGCTCTGTGTCTGGGCTGTGCGCTGCTCGTCCGCACCGGTGGCTGCTTCCGAACCCTATGAGTTCCCTGCCTCATCCAGGATGGATGCTTCTGAGTTCCCTGCCTCGTCCAGGATGAACACTTCTGAGCTCCCTGCCTCTTCCAGGATGGACGCTTCTGAGTTCCCTGTCTCTTCCAGGATGGACGCTTCTGAGGTCCCTGCCTCATCCAGGATGGACGCTTCTGAGCTCCCTGCCTCGTCCAGGATGGACGCTTCTGAGTTCCCTGCCTCGTCCAGGAAGGACGCTTCTGAGTTCCCTGCCTCAGTCAAGATGGCTGCTTGGGCTTTCCCTGCAGCCCGACCAGCACCTCCGTGCCTTCCAGCCCTGCCAGCACCTACGTGCCTTCCAGCACCTCCTTGCCTTCCAGCCCTGCCAGCGCCTCCGTGGCTTCCAGCTCTGCCCTGGACTATGCCTCTGGACCACGATCCTGGCCCACTTCCCCTTCGTGGACCTGGCCCTCCCACCCTGGTTCCGCCTCCACTTCACCGCCCTCCTGGACTTTGTTATTATTGGGGGCGTCTGGAATCCGCCCTTAAGGGGGGGGCTATGTCACACCCTGTTGCTGGCGCCTTGGTTTGCCACCTGAGGGTGCGATGCTATTCTGTGTTCTGTCTGTGTTTTGTAAGGACTCCAGTTCCCATCATGCTTTGTCTCGTTATCATGTATTGGTTTCACCTGTGTCTCATTACCTGTTTGTCCCTTCATCTGTGTATATATAACCCTGTGTTTCAGTTGTCATTTGTCAGTCGTTGTTTCAGAGTTTCTGTGTCTTTTGGTTTTCTTTGTTACTTTGTTACTTGTTCTTGTGTTGTTGTTGTTATTATTAAAAATACTGCACGTGGATCCGCTCCTTGTTTTCCCTCTGCTCATCGTGACACTAATGTGTTAGAGAAAATAGTGCCCAAGTTTCTGGTTATTAAAGAAGTCAGATCTGGTAAGCTCTATCTTTAGTAGTCGAGGTAATTGTTCTACCCTGTCGATAACGAGTACGGCTGATTTCTGCAGTGCGCAGTGTACATGGTGATCGGTGACATCGTTGCTTTGAGGTATGATATCTATATGGTAAAATCGGCTCCATGGGATATAATCAAGTCTAGTGTATGATTAAATCGATGAGTGGGTCCATTGATGTGTTGTGTTACTCCAAAAGAGTGTAGTAGCTCTGTAAACGTCACTGCTAATGCATTGTTAGCACTATCTACGTGGATATTAAAATCTCCGACAATCAGTACTTTATAAACGTTAACCAATAGGTCCGATAAGAAGTCCGCAAACTCTTTCAGAAAATCAGTGTAGGGCCCAGGGGGTCTATACACAGTGGCCAATATAAGAGAAAGCAATGGTTTTTTACTTTTGTTTGGAACAATTATGTTCAACTCAAGCACTTCAAATGATTTCATTTATGCTCTGTTCTCTGAGTTATAGTATGAAAGTCTAAATATTGTTGCGACACCACCACCTTGACCAATCAAACACAAAAGAAGATATTCTGAAGAAAGTTGGTAAGTGAACAACAGCGCTACCCATTCACTACCATTGTATGGACACAAAACCAATGCAAGTGAATGGGTGCCAGTTACCAACATTCTTCAAAATATCTTCTTTTGTGTTTTGCGGAAATAAGAAAGTCATACAGGTATGAAATGACAAGAGGGTGAGTAAATGATGACAGAATTTTCCTTTTTGGGTGAACTCATTTTAATGCTAAATTCTGTAAGGAAGGAAGAAAGAAACATACATTTGTAATAACATTTTGAATTAAATGTGTAATTTTTTATGTTATTTAGTCAAATTACAGTTTACCTGAAACATGGTTTTTGTATTTTTAATGGTAAAATTCATGGCAACCACTGCTGCCAGTTCTTAAATTTACATTTGTTGAAACACTTACAGTGTATGCCTATTTCGCTTATCTTAACAGTCATCGTCATCCTCATTGTACTGCGGAGACACTATCAGAAGGACGATTTGGTCGCCCTTGGCAAGTCATCTGGTGAGATGCACGAGCAGCTGGTGAGATACGATGAGGAGGGTGGAGGAGAGATGGACACAAACGGTTACGATGTCTCCATTCTGACCTCTGCCTGCCACGACAGCAGCTTTCAGCCCGCCCCTGGGCCTTCACTCTATGCCATGGTAAAGAAACCCCCTGCCTGCAAGGGTGACATGGCCATGATGATCGAGGTGAAGAAAGATGAGGCAGATCACGACCGGGAGGGAATTCCCTATGATACATTACATATCTATGGCTACGAGGGTACAGAATCCTTGGCAGGTTCCCTCAGCTCTTTGGACTCGTCCTCCACTGCATCCAATTTGGACTATAACTTTTTGCATGAGTGGGGACCGCGTTTCAGCACTCTAGCTGAGCTTTACGGAATAGATGGCTCTGACACTGATAGCTCCTATTAAACAACAGAAAGAATTGAGTTGAAAGCAAATGAAGGATCTCTCAGATTCTAAAACAATGTGATGGCGCCCGCTATCATCCCTTTGTGGGACTTTGTGTCAGGGTCCCTTTAAAAAGTGATTGAGAAGTGCCAATACTTGTTCAACTCATGCATTTTATGACAAGCACTACAATATTTGTAATTTTGATAGAATGAGTGTTAGTATAAAAACTTGCCTTTTGTCTATTTTTCGTATATGCGGAAAACAACATTGTTTTGTACAAATCAGCACTGGACACTGGATAAAACAAACTCTTTTTTTTATTCATGTTAAGCCTATCTTTAATTTTGTATTTTGTACTTCACAACAAAAACCTTCAGTTTTCAGTTTATGTATCTTTCCTATACACAAGTTTTTTTTTATTCTGGACTCATGGTCGGTCTAGCATTGTTCAGCAGCTTTTCATCAGGAAAACTACTCTATTGCCATGGGAGCAACAGAGGAAGTGATGATAACTGTACTCTGAAAGAATTAAAGTCTACTCCAAGTGTATTTGACAGGAATCATCAGCACTTCGACTGTTTTGTGTTCAGCCCAAATCTCTAAGGTCGACCAATATAAGGCAATTGCAGACATCTCAGGAAACGTGTAGTAACCCATAGCTTGTTGAAATGTGAGAAGTGATCTAAGTAACCGAATAACCGTGTGAATCATGAGGGTATATTTAACTTGAATTTGCTGAATTTGTTATGAAGATAGTTACATATACACAGTTTTACTCCACAATATGTAGCCAGTCTTCTGAAAGTATTGTTTATCTGTATACAATAATAAATAGACAAGAGGATCTTCTTTCATTGAAAAATCTTTATTTTTTTTAAATATTTACCTCTGCACAATCTCTACCCCATTTCCCATATTAACCACAAGCACAATATGTGGAAGCCACCTTTTCCTGTAGGGAATTACATGCCAAGCACTCTTCTCCCATCTCGGTGAAAATGTCCAGCTTCGTCACTAAAATGTCAACTTCCTGTCTGTGTGAGCACAAGGAAACTCACTTCCTGCTCCCTTATCTTTTAAGTGAAGGAACACATTGGAACTGTTTTCCTGTTTTCTTGTCTTTGACGAACAAAGAAAAGAAACTTGCAGCAGCAAAATGTTAAAGAACAACATAAATCACGCTTTCTTTGTCACAGAGGCATTTTCTATTCTTTATGTGGCTAAAAAGTGCTGCACTGATTTCCACAACGTTTTAATTTTATTTTCACTATAAAATTTAAAGGATGCTACACTTAGTTTCAATCTATTATAGGAGAATATATTTCTTATAGTATCTTACTGTATCTTTATTTATAGATATATAATTGTTGGGCTTAGACTACTGTCGTGTGAAAACAAGACATATGGAAAAAATACTATGTGCAGAAAGTTAAAGAAAAACTGGAACTGTAATTAAATATAAGATGGAGCCGTCTGTTCACTGTATTTGTGATTGTTGTTTATTGTTGTCATATTTCCTGTGTGTAAGTATGCTGTTGAATCGGTTATATTTGACAATACAGCATAGTGTGTTGACTGAGAATTTTTATAAATTAACAGATTGAACAACAATCTTGAAATGATCCAGTAGGTGTCAGTGTTGGGCCAAACATTTCATTGTGCTGTTGTTGTGTATGTTAAAGAGAAAACAATATGTGCCTTTTTTATATTGTTATTATTATTATTATTCTTTTTGTCTCTTAAAACTGCCAATTTTGTATTTGAATA
This sequence comes from Triplophysa rosa, assembly GCF_024868665.1. Lineage (NCBI taxonomy): Eukaryota > Metazoa > Chordata > Actinopteri > Cypriniformes > Nemacheilidae > Triplophysa > Triplophysa rosa. Next base: position 25,877,227 of record NC_079890.1, read on the forward strand.
AAACACTTCACACAACATAAAATTCACCATTTTTTTCATCACAAAAAAAGGAAGAAATGACATAAAATGGCTCAAACTGTAGGCTCCTCTCCTGCAGTGTGGTCATTGAAGCAGAGGGTGCCTTCAGGACAAATTCAAAATGTCTGTTGATTATAATCCAGGAGAGACAAACAGATTACGCAGATAATGCCACGTTAGCGGAAATTCCACAGTGATGTCACGCCAGTGAGACACCCAGCTGGGATTTCCTGAGGCATCAGACTCAGCCATTCATGGTATTCAGAGAGTAGAGAGCCTTTTGACACATTAAATCAAACTTAATATTAAAATAAGAACATATTCTTTCTGCAGTATTACCCTGAAAAATTCACACATATAGAGTATGTTATAGGCCAACCCTTACAGACAATCTGCCATATCAACAAACATTTATTTCCTTGTATAATCATGTGTCATCATCCAAACTATCAAACACTAATTACTGTCTTTTGAAGTACAATCTTTATAGCCTAAATAAACCACTGAATGACCAGAACTCATTCAAGGTATCCCCATATTCCAACAGGAAGAGTTCAATTTTACTGAAAATATTCTGCCATCCCTAAAAATGTTTTGGAAAACTGATTTCCTTATCAGTATATGTCTTTTTTTACATACAATAAGTGGAAAATAAGCCGCCTTAAACAAAGAAATACCAGTAAAACAATCAATCCTGTCCAACAGTCAAGTTGTTCAAATTGTATGTTCCAAGTAGGCCTAGGCTACATAAAATAATAAAATTGTTCTCTGTACAAAAATGACTTAAAGTGATAGTTCATCCAAAAAATACTCTTGTCATTTCGAACCTGCGACTTTGTGTCTTCCGCAGAACAGAAGAGAACAGAAGATATTTTCAACGACGTTGGTAACCAAACAGCGCCAGCTCCCATTCACTTTTATTGTATGGGCACAAAACCAGTGCAAGTGAATGGGTACCAACAACATTCTTCAAAATATCTTCATTTGTGTTCTATAAAGAAAGAAAGTCATGAAATGTTGAAATGACAAGAGAGTGAGTAAATGATGACACAATGGGGTATATGCACACAGAGCGGTGACTTATGTCCGCTAAAATCTCAGCCAGCTCTGATACATCCGGTGCATGTAGCGTTCAAACAATGGCGTTTTTCACTCCGTCACTTCAAGATGCACACAGGATTACGGTCAACGACGTGTGTCAAATTATCCAAACACTATGTCATACACCGACAACCAAAAAGGTTAAGGGCTTCAGGTTATCCGTTTCAAGCTACATTCACAAATATGAAATAAAGCTGAGTAAACTTTTGCACTTACTCGAGACTTGATCACAGAGGCATATAGGCTATAAATGTTCAGCCGACATTCCCATTGACTGTGCAATAAACACAAATATATTATCAAACATAGTAAACCACTGAAAATGGGATTATGGTAAAAGTTTTAAACATTAAAATAAAAATTAAAAGCCTTGTCCAATGACTTTACAAACAACAGTATTCGTGCTTCTCATCATCTGCAGATGTGTAAAATAAAAGATGATACACAACGCATATGGAAAAAGATGAGAATACTGTAACCTTCCCATATGCTAGCACTGCACACTGTGCCGGACACAAGTCAAAAACAGATTTTGACACAGAATGTATTTCTGTAACAGCTACTGTGTGCCTTTCAAAAAATTCAGAAATAATGGCCTCGGGAAAAGTTTGACGTCACATTTGATCAAAACAAAGAAGTCATGCATTTATCACAAGAAATAAAGCTTTTACGCTAATCGGTGTAGCTTTCCAAACTAAACACAAGAGGGCAGCACAATATCTCTACAGCAGTGGTTCTCAAACTGGGGGGCGTGGCCGATGGTTCAAGGGGGCAGAGGTGGGTAGAGTAGCCAAAATCTTTACTCAAGTAAAAGTACAAGTAACTAGAGAAATTGTTACTCAAGTAAAAGTAAAAGTCACTATTTTAAAAACTACTTGAGTAAAAGTAAAAAAGTATGCAATGAAAAAACTACTCAAGTAGCTAGTTACTTAGTTACTTTGTATCTTATTATATAGGCCTACTACATAAAATTAATATTAACGCCAATATTTTAATAAATATTTTTTTTATCATAAGCAGATATCTTTGCAATATACTAGAGAGACTAAAGAATAGACAAACACAGAAGAGACAAGCATTTCTGTAAATATCATCTAGTCCTGATGTCAATGTAGTTTACACAACTTATTTAGAATAATAGACCATGTCAAACTAAAGCATGAACTAAACTCAGAGCATTTCCTAAGATGATCTAGAACATCTGCAGTGCTCTCTTAAATGAAATACACATTTTTGAACAAAGCTCATGTTTTCTCGTGTTGTGTCACGTGTGTGTTGTGAAACGCTCTTACTTGCAAACAAACAGTAAACAGTGAACCACACGCCCATCAACAAGTTTTCTTCCTTCTGTTCTTCAAATGTATATTTCTGCAAGCCCACGTCTCTGTGTCTGACGGGTAACGCGCATGTTGCGGTGTCTGACGAACAGGTCGCGCGGGTGCGCGCATATGGCCGGCATTTATCATTGCTGGCAAACAATATGACACATTTGCAGTTTTGATTGTATAGATATAGATTAATATCCACTTCATCCAACGCTCTTTGTGTTCTGCGTGTTCTTAAGTTTCGCGCTACGAGGAGTGAGTAATCCTGCTTCAGATGATTCAGATCGTGCTGCGAACTGAACAAATCATTTGAACTGATTCATTAGCCTATTCAAATGGTTTTGCCCATTGTTCAATTAATGCTTTCAAAAGAATCGACTCAAATGAATCGATCACTCGGGAATGCCCGTAAAAAGAGACGACAACCTTGAAATAAACAACGCGTTTTAAAAAGCATATTTTAAAATGAAGGAACGAAGGAACGTCACGCAATGTAAGTTATGTAACGAAGTAAAAGTACAGATTTTCTATTAGAAATTTACTCAAGTAAGAGTAAAAGTACACACTTTCAATTTTACTTAAAAAGTACATATTTTCCAAAATGTTACTCAAGTAAATGTAAAGAAGTAAATGTAGCGCGTTACTACCCACCTCTGAAGGGGGGCTACTTATTTTGTGGCATTTTAGAAATATAGATATTTATCATGCATTTTGTGCGATCAAACATCAGAAAAACAACACCACCAACCAAAAGAATTAATGTTTTAGCATTGTTTAACTGAATATTTTCTTGGTTTAATTAAAATTTTAAGTTTAAGATTATAAGTCTTTATTTGGGGGGCCGTAAAGCATTGCACTCTACACAAAGGGGGCCTTACAACAAAAAAGTTTGAGAACCACTGCTTTACAGCTTGCCATCTATCCGACAGAAGTACAATTCATGCTTTTATATACATGATGAAGAGGATGAAACATGGACGTAATAATGATACAAAGACCTCTTATATGTCAAACTCTTAAGGAACATTTTATTCCTCATTTCATCACCCCTTTATTTTTGTACTATAAAGAAGATGTGTGGGGTGGGTGCATTAATTAGAATTTTAGAAAGATGCAAAATCTGGAAAAGATATTGAGTGTAGAAAAAAGCCTAATGTCCATCTCATTTCAGGTTTAAATTAGATGTATTTAACATTATCTTTATAGTCATTGTTCTACATGTACACTGATACAATCTTATAAACAAATAGTTTACAGTAAGTATGTAGCCTACATCGCATGAAAAAAATATATACACGTTGCCTATTGGCACTACAATTAGAAACTTCCAATTACAAAATTTGGTTTTATTAAAGTACATTGTGTTGAGAAAAATGCGATATTACCATTTATATATTCTAATACCCTTTTTCAGATCTACATTTTTCTACATGCTTAAAGCTGCTATGCAACACTGCAAAATAGTGAAAAGCGCTATAGAAATTGAATTTAATATTAATGCAAAGCTAATTGCACACAAACGCATACTCTCTTACACTCAGTTGGCTCAATACCATTTTCTGGAAATGCCTCTTCCATTTCATATATGCAGATTAATGGCTTGGAAAGAAAATGGATTTCATTAAATGCCTACAACAGGGAGAACATTGAAGAAGAAACACTGGAGGTAAAATCATATTAAGGAAATCCCTTCACCTGTTTTAAACTTTTTGTCCTTTACAGCATCTCTTACCACTGCTCTCTTGCTCTCCTCCACCTCATTTTATGTGGGAGTGTAACCTATTTAAACAAAGATACCTGTACTTACTGTACATTAATGAGAAAGTGTAGACAATACTAAGGATGGGATTCCTACACAAAAATGGTACATAATCTCATGCACACATGCTTGTCCACGTTTCTCTCCCTCTATCTCAGCAAACCACAATGTACCTTCCACTCTGATGGCTACACTGAGAGTTCAATCAGATGTCTTCCTTGGCTTCTGTTGGGTTTTTCATACACACCCAGAAGGACACACATTTTCCTTTTCTGTCTTCCTCACAAACACATGACAGCCATCAGGGACACCTGCATGTGAGGCTGCCTGTGTGCAGGGGATCACAGTCTTTACCAGCGGCAGCATCAGAAGAGCAACACCAGGGATTTGAGGCAAAAATAAACACTTGTCAGCTGTGGTCACTGAGAGCTTCTGGTGGCCTTTCCAAGCCCTCTGCCCTGAATCATACCTCCACTTCCAAGCAGTCAGCAGCCAACAAGAGGCCAGCAGCCACATGCATCTACAAAATGTATATTTCTAATTTCTGTCTAATTTAATTTAATTTGGTTTTGATCACATTATTGTTCAAAAGTATGAACATTTGTAATAATTAAACCAAAACATTTCATATGTGACCAAGTTCATGTAACTATAAGTATATTGCATTTATTGCGCTTATAATTGCTATTGTTCAATTTTTGGAGTGGATTTATAAAAAGCTGTGAACAATTTTAAAATGAGTGTTTTGTACAGATTTACTGGTACCATTGAAATTACATAATGGCAAACTGCCTACACCAACAATACTGTGTAGGCAGGAGATGAAACCATGCAAGTGCTGTTAGTGTGTGCTTACATGGATTACACATTATACAGCATACAAACAGGATTTAGAATTTAGGGAAGAAAATTGTGCATTTTAAAGGTCCAGTTCATGAAATTTAGCGGCATCTAGCGCTGAGGTTGCGAATTACAACCAACATTTTCGCTTCTTTCCTGAAGGAGAGAACATTTATGAAACGTGCTCTGTAGAGCAGTTTGTCTGTTTAGGGATAAAGTACAGTAGAAACGAAATGGTGAATTCCATGCAAAAGAAATATAGAATAGAAGTATAGAAATATATGTATTGTTTATGTAAAGCAAGTTATGTATGGCAAAGTACAGCTTGTGCCAGGAGTGAAGGGCTGTTGAGATCTGAAACAAGCTATGGCAATTCATCTAATGGTTTATGCACATTCTGTGCCCATATATATCTGCTGAGCTGTTGCATTCTCTAATCCCAGAGGTGTGATTTTGTACCAGAGTGAGGAAGTGATTCACACTTGCACTTAGAAAGTGCTGACCTGGTGTACTAAACCTCCACTGAGCTTTCACATGTGCAGAGGGATGAATAAAGGAGAAAGGGGCTTTCCTGAGTCTCACTGTAAACCAAAGAAAAGTTATAAAAGACATGACAAATGTTGTTATGGGTGGTTTGGTCAGGTGAATAGACATCAAGCAAACTTGGCATATAGTTTAAGAAGGCATTTCACTACTTTGTTGCGACCAGGGCAGAATTAGGGAGTGGGGCCACTGGGTTTGAGTCATATTCAGGCCCTACTGTACAAACTGTACAAATGACTGATGTAAAGTTACATAAGCCCAAAAACTTGAATAATTTGTTTATTATGACTGTCAATGGATTAACATTTTAAATTGAATTAAACCTTTCAGTTAGGCAACAATGGCCATGACATTTTTTCAGAAGCTGCATCTGAAGTGACAGATGAATTAACCCTGCAATTATTGCATAAATATTATTAATATAAATGTATTAACTTGTTCATTTGTTTTGGAAACAATAATACATTAAATAAATAATACTTTAAATATGAAACTAAAACCGCCAGTAGGTGGCAACAATTTTAACGAGTCAGTCATTGCGTCATTCATTCAACCGATTCGTTCAAAACGGCTGATTCATTCAAGAACGAAGCAAGTGACTGGCTGAATCAGGGGTGCCTCACACGTCCTGAAAAGTGAAGCTGGGGGCTCTTTGATGGTCCCCTGGTGGCTGGCTGCAGTAGGCCTACAGGTCATAAACCCCGCCCTCTCCATGTAAACAAATGGGACAGAGGCCAAACTATAAAATCCAATTAGGCTACACTTCAAATATTTTTTTTCTAAAGATGTTTTCTGTTATTTTAGTCAGTTTAATCACGTTGATGTATGTCCAAGTGTTAAAAATAAAAAAGGGGTGCGGTAACATGATTTCTTCATTTACGATTGAGGCATCAGGGAATATGGGCAGGACATTGAAGGGATACTTTTTTACAGTCTATGGGCTGAATTCGTAGTCGTATGCTAAAATGCTCTTGCTACGTTTACCATACGTATTATAGTAGGAGTAGGATTCTGAATTAAACTACTGTTTTATGAATGAGTCAATGAATTATCGAATCATTCAAAAACAGATTCATTCAGCAATGAAACACCACTGTGTGTTGCTCCGAGACACATAGGCCTAATACTGCTGATATTTTCTTTGTTTGCTTTATTTTGTTGACAAAAAGAGACTATATTGAGATTTAGTCTAAAATGTACGTAACTCATACTAAGTTATTGTTTATTGAACTGCTGTATGAAACCAATAGAGTGTTTTCACGATGTGTCATCAATCCGGAAGTTGGCCATGGCGAAAAAATGATTCTTCTTTAGTAATAGCATTACGTTCAGTGCCTCCAAAATGGTCGACTTCCGGATTGATGACGCGTCATGAAAACACATTACAACTTTCAACTGGACCACATGCCAATGTCCAGTCGGCCTTGGTTGCAACAAAGTTGGGAACTACTGATCTGCTGTGATGTCCATTCGGCGTCCAACTTCAAGCCGTACACATCATTTGGAAATTCTAATATATTCTAATAAGATTAGACGCCGCAATCACCACGTCATGAAGTATAGCATATGCCGCGTTCGAGAGAACTCAGATTTAAGAGTTTCCCAACATTAAAACTGGGAAATCTGGCGTGCAAAGTGGAAAATCCGACCTCTGAACTCGGGGCATTTCGATCAGCCCTGAGGCATTTGACGTTCAGTGAGATCAGTGCGGAGCTACATTGTGTGAAACTTATGCTGAGTTCGAGACAACTCGGGTTTCGGATATAATGACGGAAAATATCCAACTTCCGACCTCAATGCTTTCCAGTCAACCACGCGTCACATTCGCATGTTTATGACGTGATGTCACTATGTCTATGAGACGCCGAGAGAATGTAAGAGCATTCTAGGTTATCGTTGGTAACATGCAAGTATACATGACACAGTAGCTTTTAATTTCATCACTCTTCAGGAGGAATGAAGCATCATTTCAATGAGCTGTAAGGGTACCAACAAATTTGAGCACTTCTTAATATTATGAGACACTAGCCAAACACAAACCGGAAGTATGGGGGTAAGGCGCTGTTGTGGCTAGAAGGGGTACAGCTACGGCCGGAAGTGATTAAAAACCTGGCCATAAAATTACAATAAATTACATTAGCTAATGCCTACACCTACCCCAACTCTAAACTTACAATAATAAAAAATAGCATGTTGTCAGCGTGACAAAAATGATGCTGTATTGAAGTGCGCATGCCCAGTGGAGGCTCCTAAAATGCAACCTAATGTATGTATAAACTAACATTAATGCTATCAAACCGGATCAACAGCCGAAACAACTGGGTAATATGACGAAAAACGCGTCATAGTTTTTAAACCCCTCCGTTTTCCTCATCCACACTACAACTCGAAAACTGCGTTTTCAAATGTATCCACTTTCGATTGCGTTTTCGAAAAGATCCGTTTTAGTTGACAAAAACGCCGTCTCAGGCCCTGTCCACACGAACACGGGTTGTTCTGTGCGGTTTATCCACACGCAAACGCAGTACTCGGTCACTCAAACTCCTGCCAGTGTGAATACGTGTACGTGTGGACTAGGCCTCTGTGTGAAAGGCCAAAACGGAGAGAAAAAGATGTCTTTTGCTGCCCGGGTCTAATGCTGCCTTCACGCGCCGTCGGAATTATCGTAAATATAGTTTCCGAGGTAAAAAATTGCATATGAACGCCCTCGATGTCGCGTTTCCCACTGGGAAGTTGGGAAATAATTTTGAAACCCGAGTTCCCGAGATGGGCGGGCCTACACAATCAACATGGCGGATGGGAGAAGGATTTCTCCTGTGACAAATTTGATTTATTAGTTTTTCAGTAATAGCTTCATTGCCCTGACTTGTCGTTAAATTAGTACATATTTACTGCATGTTTTATACACTGCGAAAATAGCATGTATTTCACCAATTGTCCGCAAGCTGACTAGTAAAAATATACGGTAGGATGTACGTTTGAAAACTATACCATACTGTAACATTTTCCCAAGACACACGCATGAATCTGGCATCCTTCTTTCCGACACCTGAACACAACCAGCTCGGAATCAGAAGTGGGAATTATCAAATTTCTAAGAGTAGCCTGTTGAAGGCAGAATTAAGACAGCTATTTCATTCTTACATAAGTAAACCTCTTTTCGTGGTATTTTAATAGTTGCGTAGCCTATTAAAATTCATATGTTAATGTAAATGCTAATATTTCTGCGTTTGGATAAATGCTATAAAACATTGCATTGGTTTAATTAAATAACATAGTATGTATCTGATTTGAATGCAATATGTCTTTTTGGCCACCACGGCATCACCACCCCTCTTTCTGAATTATACAAGTCGTTTGCTCAATGAAAGCCTTATGAAGTGCGAGGAGGATCAGACAGCGCTGCCCCGCCGAGGCGGCGAGGATACAAAAACTCTTTTCTCCGGTTTAGATTCGATAGTAAAGCGTCGTTAATAATCTCTAAGAGACGGTTTTGATTTAGCTTATGATCTGTGGCATGCATGCGTGCGGCATACAGGTCAATCGCGGCAGATGTGTTATGTAAATAATGCACTTGCTTTCGCAGCATTGTGGAAACAGCAAGCCTGAGAGATGCTAACAGAGACTATATCAGCTCTAAATCCATCTGGGCTTTTTAGAGCAATCCGAGAAAGGACGACGTTGAAGTTGCATGGGGCTGTTTTCTTTACATGCGGGTAAGTAGGTTACTATACGGTTTCTACTACCATGCAGTGTACAGAGTTGCGAAAGTATGTTGTTCAACTCTCTTTCAGACACTGTGGTCATAAAACATTGGCTTGTAAAGCAAATAATAGTCATGCTTTTAATGTTTTCCTTGCTTGCCAAATGTCGCTAATATGCTTAAATGTCATGTATTTTATCGTGTTGTTAGTTCTTTTAAAAGATGTGATCATCTGTAGATTACAGGCAGCTATTAAAGTTAGTACTGTATAGTTTAAAAGGTAAATGCCCTGTTAATGCCAAAATATTTATAAATATGATTTAATTTTATATTTTTAAATGTAATAAATATTAAACAAAGAATCAACATATTATTTTCACGGATCTTTGTTTTATAAGCGTGCTGCAACATTTAGGCTTAAAATTGTTTAGTCTTATTTGTATAACCGACTGTGCGCATACTGTTGCAATATAACTGTTTTATCATAGATGTTTAAAACTAGGCTGCTATGGCTGCTTGTTGCCCTAAGTTGCTATCTTGAAAGAGTACACCTGTACACACACACGAGATGCCAAGATCCCACGAGATGTAAAGCTATCATAGTCAACCTTACACACACACAGGGAGGCAGAATTAAATTAACCTTATGATAGGGACTGTAGGGGATAAGCCTTCTTCTTTCTTTCTTTCTTTCTTTCTTTCTTTCTACATTTATGCATTTGGCAGAAGCTTTTATCCAAAGCGACTTACTTTGCATTATCCTATACATTTGTTTGTATGTGCAATCCCCAGGGTTCGAACCCACAACCTTGGCGTTGTTAGCGCCATGCTCTTATCACTGAGCTACAGGAACGCTTTTTTTCAGCATTTCTTTCTGCATTTCCCTTTCTATTTTCAGTTCTCCTACTGCACTGTCCTATTGCTTTCACCACTTCAGATATAAGTGAGGCAGCGTCTGTGCACGAAGGCAGCCCAGAGAAACAGATAGGCAGCGTAACGGAAGTCTATTTTAATTATAAACAAAGAGCGTCTTTGCAATAACTAATCACATATTTAAAAAGTACAATACTAATTTCTCGATAGAAATGCAATCAGAAGTCGCTGGCGTTTAAAAAAAAGTGCTCGGACCTTTTTTGAAAACACGGTTTACGCCATAGGATTATGGATTAATGTGAAACAGATGCTAGTCTGAACACTAGAGGTTACTTAAATAAATAAAAAACTCAAAGGATTGTTATTAGGCCATTTTTGTGGCCTCGAAGTTTTGTTTAATCCATTTAACTACAGTACACACGGAAACTGCGTTTCCCCACGGACCATTATTACTAACGCACAGCCCGCTAAACTCTATTAGGCCCTGTCCCAAAATGCCGCACTTCATGTGGATTTGCGGTCTCCTGGATTTAATTTGCGCATGCTCGCCAAGTCTACGAGTCCGTAGGGTGTCCCTTTTGTCTTTTTAGCGCTCAGAAGTCTGCTCGCGAGCGCCTCCTTTGTGCCCTCGATGCGGTCTTCATGACGCAGACTCTACTGAAGTCCCCTACCCAGGAATCCTTGCGAACGCCCAATCACAGAACGGATGGGAGGAGTGTCGTCGATGTCAGACATTTACGTAAACATGACGGATACATTTTTAAATGTATGTTTTGATAAAATTCAAAATTAATTAATAAATTTGTTACTTATTCACATTATTGCTTATTTATTTTCTATTAAGACAGCTATTCAAGAATAAAAAACTTTTAATGCAGTGCATTTTCTTACTTAAGGTAAGCCATGTTTTATTGTAGATTTATATCTAGTTGTCTCTGGGCTCTGTAAAGATGAACAACACAGCTTCTTTATTATAGAGAAATATTAAATAACAACATGTATGCATATTAAGAAGTGTATACAGAAGAATAGTGTATACAAATAAATAAATATACATAAGCAGTTGCATTTACGTCATGACAAATTAATGCATTACAAACATAAGTATCTATTGCATAATGCTCGGATGGCATGTCAACATATGAAATACTGAACAATAAAAACTCCAGCTCCAGTCCCAAATACTACAATGGGACAACAAGTGTGGTCGACTTCACGCGGTGCTGTGCAGACTGATCTGTGAATGACAACAAAGTACCGCGAGAGTGATTGACAACAAAGCACCGATTACTCTTTCCGGTGTGATGACCTCAAGTCTGTCCCAAAATGCACTCCCGTGTACCCTGGTGGACTCGTGCCTAGTGCCCTATAGGTCTGCACTTCCTGACGTCACCAAGTGTGGACTCGGAGGAGGTCCACAAGACCGGAGTGCGCCATTTGGGACAGGGCCATTTATGTTACAGGGCTCTCAAGTTGAGAAGGGTCTGGCTGCAGATGATGCACTCTCAGCCGCGCATGCGCTCTTCGACACATGCACTCTCAGCCGCACATGCGCACAATACTGTGTACAAACTAACGGCACGATATAAAAGAACGTCCTGTTAAAACCGCCTGAAAATACATGAAAAAGTATTTCACGAAGTGGACTGTAAAATCCTATTTTCAAAAGGTGGAGTTTTTTGCTTTTTAAGAGTACCGTAAAGACTGGAGATTCAGGTCATGGCCAGGATTTATATACAATTACAGCTAATTAACGTTACTACATTATTAAATAAAACTTTTCCATGTATAATATAAAATCATTACATACAATTTTTTTCTTTTTTTTTCTTTTTCAATTTTGTGCTTTGACAAAAGATTCTGAGATGCATGTTGTCCACCACATTCTCTAAAAATACAGAATCAGAAAGAGCTTTATTGCGAAGTATAGGCTATCTGCCCATACAAGAAATTTGTGTTGGTGAAAGAAGCATCCAGTGCACAAAAACAGCAGCACACAGAGTCCATAACACAATACAATACACAGGTTATCTATATATAAAAAAGAATAGAATAAAAATAAGATAAAGAGTGTAAAACTATCTGTGTATATATATTGTATGTACAAAATATGTGCTATATACAGCATAACAAAAAATTTTTACACAAAAATTATATAAAATAGAGTATTATCAGGTGGATATAATTAGTATTACACATCGTTACTATTGCACAATGTTATTAATTGCACAGTGGGTAGAACATTTAACTGTTCCAAGACGTAGATTGCGTGAGGGATGAAACGTTTTTTTGTGTCTGGTTGTTTTGGTGCTTATTGCACTGTAGCGCCGACCAGACAGCAACAGTTCAAAGAGATGATGGCTTGGAGAGATGATGGCTTTTCTTACTCTAGATCAGAGGTGGGGAATCTTGATCCTGGAGGGCCACTGTCCTGCAGAGTTTAGCTCCAACCAGCTCAAACACACGCCTGTCCTGAAGTTTCTAGTAACCCTGAAGACTTTAATGAGCTGGTTCAGGTGTTCAGGATCAAGGTTCCCCACCCCTGCTCTAGATGTATACAGTTCTTGGAGGGTGGACAAGGGCAGCACCAAAATGTCCTGCATAAATGTAAAAACAAATATCAGTGGCTCTACCAGATTGTCTTCTATGAACTCTGCACTGAAGAACCGTTCCAAGGCCTCAGCAGCTTCTTCATCCTCCATGCACAGTATACGAGATAGCTGAAGTGAGACAAAAAGATCCCCAGAATTCTCCAAGCACCACTGACGGGCAGTCTTAAGAACCATCATGACACGCACCTAAGAAACAACAATGCAAAAGAGGATAAGGAAAAATATGCTGAACAATAATGGCTGCAACCCCTCTAACAAAACCTACTTTTCGTGGAGACTGAACCACCTGCTTCTCCGGTGGAAACTCAAGGGTGAAAAGCCTGGTTTTGTCTACCTAAAAAAGCAAATATGAAGTTTGAGCCTGTTACCTTGAGTTCTAGATTTCTTTTAAGGTAACTGGTACTTTTCCTGAGGAGCTGCTACAAAGAAACGTGTACAAGTTACCTGTACGTGGAAAATTAAGGCTCTCCCTGTTAGTGCAAAAAATACATCACAAATTGACCTAGTTTGTCATGACAACATGCCATTTTAACCTTGTGGTTTGGTAGTGTTTGCATGAATGACGTTTTTAGTATGTGTGACAGAGATTGATAGTAAAAAGGAAACAAATTAGTTGGTCATTTTAAGAGACCTGTCTTATTTTCTCTTGTATATTTAGTATTGCTCTTTAATAAAGAAAAAGTATTTATTATCCGAATACCCGATTAAAGGCGGGGTGTCCGATTTCTCTTAGCCGTTATTGATGTTCAAATCACCAAAACAACACCCCTACCCCTATCTTTCGCTTTCGTCAGCGCCCGGCTCGACTAATGTCCGTCTTGTGCACTGTGCACCTTACTGCTGATCGGCTACAAGGTTGTTTTGGTACTCGGCCCGACTTTGTCCAAACGAGCATAATTCGGAGATCAGACACCCCGCCTTTAATCGATGGAAAATCTGTAGAATACTCGATTACTAAAATAATCGATAGCTGCAGCCCTAGATTGTTTACACAGCGCACTGAGTTTCTGTGACTGTGCACAGCTTGTGAAATGATGTAAGCGCTGTTCAGTTTTTGATTGGGTGTCCGTTGCAAAGCGTCTGGATGTATCATTCTACCCCCGCTTCGTTGCACACTGCACACGTTTGGCACCGCAATGCAGGGTTAACCCTGCAAAAGCGGTGCTAATCCTGCTTCGGAGCAGGGTTTCATAACCCTGGGTAAAATGCAGGGATAACCCCGCTTCAAAATTACGATTAAAAGCGCAAAATTAAGTGTGAAACGTTCGTTTACCCGGGGTTAAAATCAGGGTTTAGAATGACCCGGGGGTTAAGCGCAGTGTGAAAAGCCCTAAAGAAATGCACATGATACTGCCAATTCATCTAAATGAAAAACACAAAATTTTAAATTTTAATCTGCACTATGTCTACACCACATTCTTAATGTTTCAATAATTGCAATAGATATTGTTTTTTGTATTCTAGAATTTTCTAAAATTGGCCTATTGAAAATCCTTATATCAATGACCCAAAAGCCTTAATTCTAAAGTTGTGCATATGCGTACTGTAGTGGTCAATGCCCTCCCTCTGAAGAATGTTATTGAGTGAATGACAACACTTCAGTAAAAGTTGACATGCAGTCTGTGATTTGAAGATGGCATGGGATGTGGGCACTGACAGCATCTGGGTGCCTGTCCGCGACTCACTGTCTAAATCACCCTGCACCCTCTGTCTTCCACTTTATCTCATTCTCTTCTCTCTCTTTTAACCCTGCAGATGAGAACATTGCCCTTCTTTGCAAAAAAGAGAATATCAAATTTGGATCTTGCCTGGTCAACCGCTTACAATGTTACTATAGGAAAGACTGTGGCTGGGAGTACATGTTGATGAAATTGATTTGTTCAGGTAAGCAAATTTCTTCATTGCATGAATGTGAAGTTTTGAAGTGTGTGGAAATGTTGGATTTTCATACTTTACAAACAAGTCAACAAGTTACAAACTACAGTTGAAAAAATTATATAACGGAGGCTTCACACAGGCTTGTAATGTTGATGCCAGTTTTATCATGAGGAATAAACAAACAAACAAACAAACTGAACTGTAGGCACCAAGTTGGGGTTGAGACAGAAACCATGGCAACGTGGCTCCAAGTCGTGATTCAACTGGGCTATCTTGACACTCAAGATTGACACTGATTAGTGTTAAAAGTCAGTATTTTTCTCTCTTTACTTTGTCTGGCAGGTTTAATGACCCTCTTGAGTTATAGCACAACACGAATATGTTGAATCATACACGAATTTGACTCAAAATTATACTGTTGCCGTTAATGTCCCTGTAGTGTTTCCCCTAGGTTTACAGCTTTGTGGGCTAAATGATAATAAATAATGTTTAATCAATTGAGCCCATGTTGAATATGGATATTAAAAAAAAAACATCTAATGTTTTACAAGGCCATTTATTTTATATGCTGATAGACACAGTATGTATGAAACAATATTAAAAGAAATACTGACAACAAAATGTAACAACTGAAATGAATTTATCATGAGCAGAAGTACTAACAAGTATTTTTTGTACTTAACAAGTACTTTCCATGCCATTCATACTAGAACTGATTCCAAATAATCTTTCCAATTAAAACATGATTCATTATGAAATGCTCTTAACATGCTGATTATTAATGTTATTAATATTATTAATATCGTTAATGCTAAATGTAGATACAAGACGCTATGGTTTATAATCTTATAATTAAGTCACAAACCTATATAGCAAACAGTAAAATGACTGATAGCTAAAAATACTTTATTAGGCTACTGCTGCATTTTCGTTTACTTGGAACATTAAAGTAAAATTGTCCATTTATTTACCTGCTCTTGGTTTCTGCAGGTCTTTATATGCGACGCGTCTTTGGTGGGAGTGCGCATGATGTGTACAGCTCAGTTATGTAGACGCACTGCTCAATTTAAACTACAGAAATAGTCTGATGTTTTGAATGGTTCATTATGTCTCGCGGTGCGGATGGAACGAAGCCAAGCTGGGTGAAAACCTGACTGGACTGTTGCTTCTTGTCAGGGGCTTGGGACGTGCGTCTTTTCATTACTTGGACTCGGAGCAGGAGAGCGAATGGAGAATTGTAAACGCGCGACCATGTAGGGACTTCTCTTGTGATCTGGCGCTATATAGAAAATAGAAATGAACTTGACCTTCAAGGGGGGCGGGGCGTCACACAAAGGCAGGTGTCTCTCAGGAAAGATCAGTCACTACCCAGACAACCCTAAACAAACAAATTCAATAAGAAATTAGTTTTGCTAGTCTATGCAATATGAGAAGGATTCTTGCTGAATGTTAATGTATGCCCAAAGGGCCCAAACTGTTTGAAAAAAAACGTACTTTTGTTCCTTTCACATTTTTAATCAAAATTGTTTAATCGCTTTGTTATTGCTGTGATTATTATATGACACCACCATAGTGAAACCTGAGGCAGTGTGTGATTATATTACCGTTCTTGCGCTGACAGTATAATCTTGTGGCCATAGTCGCCTTCCAAGCACCATTGTAAGGAACAGACAGTGCTCTCAGCCATGGCGCATTTACGCCATCTACTAATTCGGCCCGACCTTTGGCTAAACTGTTTGCCGATGGAGAAAAATGTATCCACTAACACCTCTGATGTCATAAGGCTTTCAAAGTAACATTGCAGTTGCACTTTTATCTCATTGCATTTACTTTTTTCTTGTCTTCTGTTGTTTTTTAAGCTTGCTTATAAGCTAAAGAGAGCTGTAGAATAAGTGTCTTGCAATATACACACTTTGTCATACCAAGAACACCCTGCATGAATGCATTAACAAACATTTTTCATTCATGGTTTTATTAGAATTCTTTAAAATACATTTTCTTGGGGTAGTAGTGAGCAGTACCTGATAATTTGGGTAATCGCTTTCATAAAATAATAATATGTATGTGTCCTGCTGTAATATTACAATCTTATGTAAAATGCATGCGGAAGCTGGATGGTAGCATGTTTGATTGCTATTGTTTGTATTCACAGCGCAGGTGAGGGATGCCTTATGTGCTCTTAAAACACATAAAACCCTCCTAGTTCACTATGATACATTACTCTTCTATCCAGCACTTTAAATGTCATGGTAGCCCTGGTGGTCCCTGCAGGCAGGTTTTTCTATATCCTCTCTCAGCTTGCACAGCAGAGAAAGAAACAAGATTGATAATAAAGATCGATAAAGGTTTGATTAAATTAACCACAGTGCATACCCTTTGAACTGATATGATGTAAAGAAGTAGTTTACATAAAAATGAAAATTCTCTAATAATTTCTAATTAAAACAATACTTTCAAAGGCGTGGCATCTCATGACACGCATTTCTTAAAGCACACCATTCTTAAAGTCTTTCCACTTATTTGAAATGTTAAGCCGCCAGTTGACTAGCCCTGCTTTAGATTGACTACGGTCTGTTTCACAGGTGAAAAATCTGAGAAGCAAGAGACTCTTCATCTAAGAGAAGAGTTCTCTATCTACTCTCCATTTAATCCCATTTCTTTCTAGAAGCAATTGAGATGTTGAAGAGATCTGTTTGTGTGTGGACATGCGTCTGCGTTACCTCATTCATATTGCACCTGTGCTTTGACCAATTAAAGAGTTAGCTAGTATTGATCAGTCAGTCGCCTGCCGCGTTGCCATTTCCTTTCTTCCTGATGTGACCTTCCATCATGTGCTGTCTCAGCTGGTTAGATCTTTGTGTTGAAGCCAGGTTTGTGACGCTAGCTCTAGCCCACTGGGAATGCCCCTGCTGTGTTTGTGAGATAGTACACTTCCCTGCTGAAAAGACCAGCTTAGACCGGAGTGAATATTCAAAGGGAAAGAAAACTGATTTATTTTGGATTTTGGCTGCTTGTGATTTAGTGCTGATGGTGTTTTAAAAACCCTGAGCATTTAAAAAAGTTATAAAGGGACAGTGCACATTATTTGGGACCAACATTCAAAACATAACACATGGTGCTAGTGTCCAGCAGTGCTGGTCTCTTCAACCAGACCATCATACCCCCGGCAGTATCATTGGCACAGACAACATCAACCATTACAGTTGCTACAGCCCACTCATCCTCCTACACTCATCCCAGAGGAAGGCTAAATAATGGCGGAGAAGACGAGCAAAATTCAAAGAGGTGGAAAATGTTGCCTTTGTTGCTGC
The DNA here is from genome assembly GCF_024868665.1 of Triplophysa rosa. NCBI lineage: Eukaryota > Metazoa > Chordata > Actinopteri > Cypriniformes > Nemacheilidae > Triplophysa > Triplophysa rosa. The sequence goes on from NC_079890.1 coordinate 25,895,190, forward strand.
ATCAGCCCTTTTGATCTATGCGTGGTCGCATCTCTTCTGGTCAGATGGCTCAGCGTGTCATGCTGGCTAAATGTTCTGTCTTCAAACTTGGTGCCCTCTGATATTGACTTTCACGGCTACTTTCAAGTTCATGCAAATCCCAGATGTAGTGAGCCTTTGTTTTGTTTATTTGGAGCGCATTAGCATTTTAATTCCGGAGCGAGAACGACAGCCTCTCCTGCTGCTGCTCTTATAAACGCTTCCAATTAGATGAGCAATGGGCGGCTCTGGGTTTTAGGTTATCAGAGTGAGCTTTATTACAGCCCTCCCCGAGGAAGAGCACCCACGCTGACATACATCCTGGAGTTAGTTGGGCTTTTTCACATCTGTCTGTGTCACCGGTTTGCATCTTAACAGTGTTAGTCCGTCACAGCTCTCCCCTCCACTGGTAACAATGTGCACAAGTTATGTGATCATCGAGAGATTATTAGATGATGTTACTGATGTACATCCAAAGTACTAAACTAAATTTCATATTTTTCATATCACCAGTGTAGTGTTTCACAGACATCACAAAACTTATAATCGTATCCAAATAATCTTTTTTCTCTGTGGAGGAGGTTCGTCCTATAAATCGAAACATTAAACCTCGTAGAAAATGAGACACTACTAAATGCTCATGTGATCTGATACGGTTTTGATTATACAGAATTTCTATCAAATTGTATCCTCCAGCTCCAGCCATCAGACAAAACTGGATATTTTCTGCATTTATTTGATAAATGGATGCAAGATTGCATCCTTTTGCAAGCGTGACAATTTCAGTCTTCAAACGGAGCAACTGTGCATGGGCTATGAATCTATGCATATGAGATATAATGTATATGATATTGAAGGGAGAGTAGTAAGCGGTAGCGGTAGAGTTTTTTTATTATTGCTGTTTTGCAGTATAAAGTATGCTGTTTAAATTAGTGTATGAATAACAAACCATGTGATATATCTTTCAAGTATTGGTTTGATATAAGTTACTAATCGCAACAATTATTAAATATTGTACGTGCACTCAAAATCATTTTGTATACATTCATTTAAAATTATTTATTTAGCACATGCTTTATCCAAAGCAACTTATGATGATGTCAGGTAAATCAGACAAAAGGTTGGTACTAGAAAGCTCATTATAGAGCAATTATAATATTCATCACAAATTTCAGTTTTTTTTTTTGCTCTGTGAGCATCTTTGTAACAGCTGCAGTTTCATCATTCAACATTCCTCAACAACAGCACACTGCAATGCTTTTCTGTCCATTTCAGTCCAGTGCCTGACAGTCAATATCATCCAATAGTGCAGAATCCCTATTCCTGCTATTCAGATGATCTTTATTTAGGTTTCGAGATGGAGATGGAGATGGGTGGATCTTTCCTGATTGAGTCAAACACAGAATAGCAGCTCATGGGTGTCACTTAAACTAGATTAAGCCATAGGGCCAGTGCCTCATCCCATGGGCTTAGCCTGCCAACCATGACAGTGAGAGTGAGATCAAAGAAATTGGCCTCACTATTGCATCCCCTGACCCACTAAAACCCTTGAGGTCTAGATAATACGGGTCCCCAGCATTAATCCACCCTTTGGTTAACTTGCTTGGTATATACGGTATCCAAGACGCAGAGGTTTGTCATCGATGTGCCCTTTGCTCTGGGTTAAATGACATTGGAATGGTTTCTTTAAACAGCTGTCTTTATAGAAGAGAATGCAAGGAAGTGCTGTCATTTTTTTAACTCAACCGCTGTGAGTCATTCTGCCCTGTTTGAGACAGGAATTCTCACAGTATGAGTTGAGTAATGCAGGGTTTTGTTAGAGGCTCTTGCAATAAGATATTATTTGCCAGAGAGCCTTTGTTATTTAACTCATTGTCAGCATGCGCTTCAAAGTGACATGAGAAGCAGCTGGCATTGAATGGGATACAAACAAAGAGCATCACTTTGTATTAAAGACATCCTACTTGTGTTGTGCAGTTTGCACTGAATTTACAGCATTGTGTTGAATTTGCCTGTAGGTGAGGTCAACAAGGTATTCCATGCAAAAAGAGCATTCACATAGCTATTGTGTACTGCATACATAATGCACTAGGGTGATGTTAAAGAAAAATGTGATTTGCGATAATACTTTATGTTTGTAAAATTAATTTAAACTATGTATATCAAATATATTTACAAACAAAAAATTATATACTCTTATATGAAAAAATGCAGTTCTGTACTCCAATGTTTTCATTGTGTGTTTTTCCGAAACTCTTCTTGCAGATCATTATAATGTTCAAGAACAGTACACATGAGAATGGATAGTTGCACTCTCCCTGAAATGAAATTGTTCCTGGATTAGACAGTCGAGCAGGAGGATTTTGACAATAATCCCTTTCACACATACAGTCTTTACTGGTAAATTGCAAGGAAATTGCAGATAACAGATCATGTGTGAACAGGGCCTTTACGGTAAATCGGTACTTCCAATTTTCCAGTAATAGAAGTAGTAACATTACCGGCAAATTCCAGTAAGTAACGATGTGTGAACGAAGAATGAAGATTACCGTTAAGAGCACGTACAACGCATGACATGCTGACTGCTTTGGCCCAATCATAACACTCTGCACTGAAGTTGTTCAAAACAGTGCCAAACACGTTCTCATGTATTCGCCAAACTGCTCACGTCCCTCGTGCACTTTCTGTGTATCTGTATGTATGAACATTACTGTTTCTCCTTGCAGTTTTTTTTCTTGCGTCTCTGCATTTGTCCTCGTAATAGTTCAGGTCAGTTTTAAAGTTCTCCATGTTGTAACGCAAAGTTGGGATGTGTAGAGAAAGAAGTAAAATTAACAGAGAAAAGGACTGACAGTGACACGAAGCAAAAGCTGTTATACTTCCTTCGAGTTTAATAAAGCTGCTTGTGCATCGTCACAGTCATCAGCATACATGCAGATTCAAGCGACAAAACGTAAAAGGTATCCAACTTCGGTCACAGAAACAGAAGCCGGCGGAGCAGTTCTCTCATCTCACGTTAGTCTCCCCCTTCGTCTTGACATGCCGTCTCACGCATGCGCAGATCTTTATTACCGTAAATGCATGAAGTGAGCGTACACTGTCTACCTCGCACGCGAGCAGCGAGAGCAAGTGTCTGACCCAAACATCAACAACATGTTCAAAATCGCCAGTGTTAAAAATGGTAAAATTAACTCTCACAGTGTATACATAAGATTGTGCTGTGTTCGGATATAAAATCACACCCCCACCATATTTTCAAACATAACTCCGGTTGTATTGCAGCTATAAGGAAACTTCCGCATGATGACATTATATTACTGGTATTTTGAGACAGCTGTGTGAACGCTGTTTTACCGGTAAATTAACAGAATGCCATTGCTTGTGTGAACAGCACATTTGTGTGTTTACTATAAATTTACCAGAATGACTTTACCCGTAATTTACCAGCATTGCTGTGTGAAAAGGGCACTTGCTGCTCTCTCTCCATATACTAAATCTGTCTGACAGTTCTCATGGCAGTCCAGCAGTCTGAGGCAGCTGTCTTTACCTCATACATACTGGCTAAGCAAAAACAAAAACGCAGAATTCACACAATGTTTAAAGCAACACAGCTAAGGGAAATCACATCCGTAACAATAACAAGCTTCTTATCTGAGCTATATAATCTGTTACAAATGCTTTATTTGCTTTAATTGTTATACTAGTTTCTCTTATTACAATTCATTGCAGAGTAGTGAAGCCATTTGCAGATTGTTTCTCCAGAAGGGTCATTGGTCAACAAGAGCATCCCAGAAATGCGATGATAAAAATGTTATAAGTAGCTTTATGTCCAGTGTTGGGCAAGTTACTCTGGAAATGTAATTAAATTACTGATTACTCCTTATAAAAGTAATCAAGTTACTGGTCTGAATACTCCTTTTAAAAGTAATTAAGTTACTGGTCTGATTACTTTATTTCAAAAGTAATTAGTTACACTACTTGTTACATTACTCGTTACATTACTACCCCCCACCCCTCAAAAACACAAAATAAACCTCTTTAGCCTTCTCAAGACTAAACTTTATTGGGAAGTGCATACTCTACTCTATCTCATCTTTAATTATTTTAATGCATTTTTTCTGCTTATTCCATACTAAAGCCTGTCATAATTAATCATAATAATTAAACTCTGTGACATTTTAACTTAAAACATTTTTTCATATGTTAACTAGTATTTCTAAACCTGCATACTCCATAATGTAAAAAGTCTCTCCTTAGTTTCTTATAATTTTTTATATATCTTAACTAGTGCTTCTGCATATTTCTATGATGATTTCTTTGTCATTTAACAAATATAACAGCGTTAGAGCAGCAAAAACTAGTCTGACAAAACATAACATGTTGCTAATAGCAGCCTGGCACTCGACAGTAGAAGTTGATTCTTTGCTCTCCGTGCCCGGTGACGTTACTTTCTCCAGAAGTTTAACCGTGCTGTACTGCCCTTTCAGGTTGTTTTCGTGGGAGAGAGGGTTTTGCTTACCTCCACATGACCGACAACGCACAACAATATTCTTGCCTTTGACAGAAATAAACTCAAAATAATGATTGTATTTCCAGCTACAGAACGCATACGTTTCTCTCTCCATGCTGAGTTTGTTTTCGCTGGTAGTATCAAAGATTGTCTTGTGATTGGGAGATGTATGGGTCTGTAATACTTACAATTGGAGCATAAAGGCTAACATCGATCACGAGAGGCACCTCAGCCAATCATATCCGGTGCTTACTTTTCCTTTGTATGACATGTGGGAGAGGGGGTGTATCCTAAAACTGAGCCGAAAGCTGATTGGTTGCCCCCACGTGTGTACTGTCCAATCAATGGCATTTTTTTAACTCTATTGACAAATGGATAAAGAAAAGCATTTGGCAAATGCTTTTTTAAAAAGCGATTTAAAATGTGCTTTTAAACTATATACAATAAACTTTTTGTTTTATTTGTCTACATTTTAAAACATGAATTAAATCAGCAGTTTTAAATGTAGGCTATCTATTTATATATATTTTTTAATTTTGTGTTTTATTGTTCAATTAAACTACATTTTAAAACACAAATTAAATAAACCATCTATAAAAACCCTAATAATTTTTCAATTTAAAAAGTGAGTTATTTGTTTACATTTTTATGTTTTAATTATTAAATTTGTCAATTGATTCTTCATTTTATTTCTAAACACTATCGGTCCTCCATACATTTTGGCATCTTTGAACAGACTCCAAACATATGTTTATAAATACTGTGTGTATAGTGTATACATACAGCAGCTATGTTTACATACATCAAATTTGTAGGTATGTGTTTAGTTAAAATGATCATTTTTTGATCTACTAACAATATTTCTACCACATTGCAAATACAAATATTCTTTCTATTTGTAAAAACAGGTCAAAATAACAGAAATGATGCTCTGTATTTTTTTCAGACCTCAAATACTGCGAAGAAAACAAGTTCATATTCACTTTTAAGCAATGTAATAGTAATACTTGTACATGTATTTATTTTTTATGTGATATCCTCGATTTTTATCCCAGTTTTCATGTGTCTTGTCATGCTGTCAGTCTTTCACATTGCTGTTGGATGACTTTATGTCACTATTGAGGTTTGATTTTGTTGAAATTCAACAGACGATATAGTCTGTGACATTGAGTCCTTGATGCCACAGCAAAGACATTGGTGTTGTTTTATTTCATCACTCATTGAACTTCTGCTTTTAAATGCATTACGCACACACACACACACACACACACACACACACACACACACACACACACACACACACACACACACACACACACACACACACACACACACACACACACACACGCGCACACACACACACAAGCAGAGGGAATTAATAGTATATATAGTAGTAGCTATTCGCTGTTATTTACCTCCTCACTGCACAGTTGTTTTTAAATCTTAGCTTTGTTGTCTGGCTAAATAATGAGATTATGATTTGTGAATATAAAGCGACACATTCAGAATCATAATCTGTACCCCATATAGGCTTTATTATTAGATGAGCTAGAATGAGCGAAGACTTAAGCCTCTCTCTCTACGATTCAGTATGACCTAGAATGCTGCATCTCTCTGACCCACATCCAATTCACTACAGACTCCAGCGTGTACTGTACAGCAGTCTCTTTCACCTCTATTATACTAGAAATAAATGGCTTTGAATCTCCATTAGAAAACTCACTGTGACATGCTGCGTTCCTCCCTGAAATGCAAAGCGAAAGCAATGTTATAGCATGGTTTCAACATAACAGTGTGACAGATTTTTGTGTGTAGTAGTAGCAGAGGTAACACGCTACATTTACTTAGGTACATTTACTTGAGCAACATTTTGGAAAATATATACTTTTAAAGTAAAATTAAAAGTGGGCAATTTTACTCTTACTTAAGTATATTTCTAATAGAAAATCTGTACTTTTACTTTGTTACAGTGACGTTCATTCGTTCCTTCATTTTAAAATATGCATTTTAAAATGCGCCGTTTATTTCAAGGTTGTCGTCTCTTTTTACTGGGACATTCCCGAGTGATTGATTCCTTTGAGTCGATTCTTTTGAAAGCATTAATTGAATAATGGGCAAGCCGTCTGAATAGGTTGACCAATCAGTTCAAATGATTTGTTCAGTTCGCAGCACGATCTGAAGCGGCGGGTTACTCAGTCCTCGTAGTGGGAAACATTAGAACACGCTGACCACAAAGACCTATGAATGAAGTGGATATCAATCTATATCTATCAAACCAAAACTGCAAATGCGTCATATTGTTTGCTAGCAATGATAAATAGGGATGCACCGAATGTTCGGCCACCGAAAATGTTCGGCCGAAAATAGCAAAAAACGCAAGTTCGGCGTTCGGCCTAATATGTGAAATGGCCGAATAAATTTTACCGAACATGACTCGTGTAAATTTTACCGAACATGACTCGAGATACGATGAAGCAGCAACCAGCAGAGAGAGAGAGAGAGAGCCGCACGGAAGTAAATTTCCGAATGAAAGCGTCTTTACCGGTCGGTAACTTTACTTCAGACGCGCGCAAGCGGGCTGTCTGACAGTAGCCCCACCGCTCGCGACATCCTTTGACATCATACAGTCGTCACGTGCACAGTTCCCTGTACTAAACAACTTGTCAAAGTATGTTCTGTGCACCTTCTGAGAGAACAGTCAGCTTTTATGGGCGGAGTTTGGAGGAGAGACGTGAACTGAAATGGTTGTCAGTCAGAATCAGTCAGAATTGCTTGCATTGGATGTTTTTTTTTTCTCAAATCATTTTGCAATGTAGCCTATAATAATCCAACAGTTTTAGTTTATTCATATTTTTATCTTATAGGCCTAATGTGGAATGACAGTTTTTAATGAACTGTTTTGTTGTAGGGGTACAGAGTAACTTACATTACATTCTTTTAGCAGTCAGTTATAGGCCTAATTAATATAGGCTATTCACAGGAATTTACTTTGTTTTGCTCAATTTTATATTAAGTTGTATTGTATTTTATTGAAAAGCAAGACAAATTATAAAAAGCACATTTTGACTATTCAGTTTGTGCAATAGTGAAAAAAATAGCTGAAGAAATGCAAAAAAACATGTTCGGTGTTCGGTATTATTCGGCCTTCGGCCAAGTGTTTCACATCATGTCCGGCTTCGGCCAAGAATTTTCGTTTCGGTGCACCCCTAATGATAAATGCCCATCATGTGCGTGCGCCCTGTTCGTCAAACACAGCAACAGAAGCGCGACCTGGTAGACACAGAGACATGGGCTTGCAGAAATATACATTTGAAGAACAGAAGGAAGAAAACTTGCTGATGGGCGTGTGGTTCACAGTTTACTGTATGTTAACAAGTAAGAGCTTTTCACAACACACATATGTGACACAACTAGGGATGTAACGGTATCAACATTTTACGATACGATAGTACCTTGATATGAAGACTACGATACGATATTTATTGAATTTTATGCAGGAAAAAAACAAAACAAATGAAGTTTGTTACCTTTTCACCCGTCACCTTTTCTCCTTTCTCGTTTCTTGTCACGGGAAAACCGAAATGCTTCCACACATCTGATTTATATTTCGCTTTAGCTTTAACAATTTGTAAATCCGTTTCTATGCCACTAGCGGCATCCGCCATTTTCACTCAACTTGATCTGTAGCGGGCGGTAGCAGAGCGCAGAGGATGATGGGCACGCATAGGTTGATGGGAATTGTAGTTCCCGCTTCCCTCAACTCGCTCCATTTGGCTGAAAAAAACTACACTTTGCCTGGAAGATCTATCGTCATGCGACCACGATAACATCGAAAAAAATGCTATCTCGATACTTTGATATTTACAATACCATTACATCCCTAGACACAACGTGAGAAAACATGAGTTTTGTCTAAAATCAGTTTGTATTTCATATAAGAGAGCACTGCAGATGTTCTAGATCATCATAGGAAATGCTCTTAGTTTAGTTAAATGCATTTTAAACGGCAAACTCTGCAGGTTCACTTTAGTTTGACACGGTCTATTATTCTAAATAAGTTGTGTAAACTACATTGACATCAGGACTAGATGAAATTTACAGAAATGCTTGTCTCTTCTGTGTTTGTCTATTCTTTAGTCTCTCTAGTATATTGCAAAGATATCTGCTTATGATGATAATAATAATTAAAAATATTGATTAATATAAATATATTGGCTTTAATATTAATTTTATGGATCGTATATAATCAGATACAAAGTAACTAGTAACTAGCTACTAGAGTAGTTTTTTCATTGCATACTTTTTACTTTTACTCGAGTAATTTTTTAAATAGTGACTTTTACTTTTACTTGAGTAACAATTTCTCTAGTTACTTGTACTTTTACTAGATTTTGGCTACTCCACCCACCTCTGAGTAGTAGTTGGTGGTTCTAGAAGCTCAGATGGCATTGCATGATGTTTGCAATACCAATGACCTTGGTGGAACACGCAATTGATTAACTGCATGCCTTAAATGCACTATAAATCCCTTTGGATTAAAGTTACGCCCAAATGCATCAATGCTTCTTTTTTTACCCTGATTTCTGCATGCATTTTTCTATTTTACTGCCCCACTGCTTCAAAGTGTCTTGCTCTCTGGTCAGCAGCTGTTGTCCAGTCAGATGCTGCTGGATGTGACCTTGAGCTGCAGAAGCCTACCGTTTTGTTAAGTTGATCCGGGGTGTTTAGAGCGTGTCCAGTGTGGTGACAGACAGACCACCCCAGTAACAAACCTCATCAAACAGGGCCAGACAGTGACACAATGTTCCCAGAGATTGCCTTTAGCACAGGCAGCGTACAGGAGCAAACATCACCGCCACAATCAGATCCATTATCCCCCATCCGTCACAGAGCAAACACCCAGCATCCGTTACAGGCCCGCAGGATCACCGCTGACTCCTCTGCTTGGATGCAGACGCACACACACACGCTTCTAAAGGCCTGCAGGGTAATTATTATGAATACATTACGCCAGCTGTGCTAGAACAGCTCATCCAAACTGTTGTGTGGGTGTTGTGCCTCTGTGTGCCGTAGAGGCAATACAGCAGTGTTATGAAGAAATATATTATAAGATAATGAAATTTTTAACGGCGGTATATGAGGTTTTGCCAGGTGGGGTTGTGATGAGTGTGCTCTGTAAAACCTTGATGTAGTTTTGCAGCAGGTTTGCCAGTTATTTACTGTAGATTTAATTACTTTCCTATTAGTACTGTTTAAACTTTAATTTCACCAAAATTAAAACTCTTTGACTTTTGAGATTCAAAATGAACAAGGAGAGACTGGCATTAGCACAGCAACACTGGAAAAAATTAAATTCTTAATAATTAAAATACATTTTAGCAAAAATAGTTGAAACTTCTTAAATTCCGATACATTTACATAACAAGAAAAGTGACCTAAGATATTTAGTCTTGTTTCATGAAAGAAAATAAGAAATAGATACGTTTATGTTCGAAACAAAATTGTAAATTAAATCTACAGTAAATTACAGCAAACCTGCTGCAAAACTACTGCAACGTTTTACAGTGTGGGTTTTGAAAAATATGTTGAGACATCAGTGAATGAACACTTTAAACATGAATTACATTTACATTTGGTCATTTAGCAGACGCTTTTATCCAAAGCGACTTACAGATGAGGGAAACAATGGAAGCAATTGGAACAACAAAAGGCATAAGTGCAATAAAAAAAAATGGCTGTTTTGTTCTGCGAAATATTGCATTTAGTGCAAATAAAATTATTTTATACATGTAGAACATGTGCAATCTTCTTGATTTTTAGAGGTTATATTCAAGTTTTAATATACTTTTATCCAAAGTGACTTGGAAGTAGTGCTAAGTACTGAGCTAACGTCAGTTCTGACCCAAGTCGCTGCTAAATGAAGACAGTAACATCCTATAGTGAGTGGAAGGACAATGTAACAGCGCTGCATCGGGAATACAAAAACACATTTCGTAAGGGACCTGAATTTCTGGGGTAAAAGGTCAGCTGTGAGAAGTTTTACTCCTTTTTACAGTTAGATTGAAATGCTGTTTTGTACTGTTGAGTATTGCAGTATATTCTAAAAACTCTGATCTTTTCATTCAAAACATTAATTTACAGTAGGTAGATATTTTTTCCCCCACAAAATTAAGAGACCATTCCAATTTTTCATTTAAGTAGCATTTTAGGTGTATTGTGGCCAATCCAGTCCAGTGTCTGTTAAATGTCATTATTACACGGCTCATTGGAATGCTTGATTCTGAAATAAGCCCCTTCAGTGTGATACACACTGATCACACTGCCAGGGGGTTATTTCTGCGATAACAACCGGCTGCCTTCCCTTCATCCCTTATCATCCCTTACATAAAATCAAACCTCAAGAGTGACAAAGTCATCCAACAGCTATGTGAAAGACTGACCATATGACAAGACACATGAAAACTGTGAGAAATAATCAATGTTATCACATAAAAAATAAATTTGGAACTTTTCCTAAATACATGTACAAATATTATTGTTGTATTGCTGAATATGAACTTGTTTTCTCTGCAGTATTTGAGGTCTGAAAAAATACAGAGCATTAAAAAATCTGCTTCTCCAGTTTTCATTTTCTGCAAATGAATGCAAATAGAAACAATCTTTTTATTTGAAATTTGGGAGAAATATTGTTAGTTCACCAAATGAAACAAAAATTATAATTTTACCTAAAGACATACCTAAAATGATAAAGTCTATAATGAAAAAAATAAAAATAATTTTGAGATGGTCTTTTATTTTTGTAAGATCTGTAGCTGTATATATATTGTGCTTGTAAATAGTACAGGTCTACAAATGTAGGTGTTTGTCTTAATTTTAAAGATAAAAAGACGAAGGCATTGAGAGTTCAAAGCAAGAAAGTCTTGTCTTGATTTAAAAGAAAACCAAAAGAGCCTGTTGTTGATGACTGGATCGATGGCTGTTCATTGGAGCAGTCCCCTTCAGCTTTATGAGAATGGATTGTGTGTTCCTCACAGCGTTGTCTGTCTAGCTCGTGACCTTGTCACTAGCCTCTTTGCTTTATGTCCTATCTTGTCAGGTTTACCTGCGGTCCATCACAGAAACCAGAGAAGATCTGTGATATAACAGGCATTTTTACTCATCTCTTGTGTCCTTTTATTGTTTAAAAGATCAATTACACTAAATAAGTCTGTAAAATACTTGCTGGAGTATTATTTGGCATAATTTATACTTTCTTAACACTGAAGTAGGCTACCACTAAAACCTTTTTTGCAAGACGTAAACAATAGTGGTCCAGACTTTTTGTTTAATAAATGTGTTTTACATTTCGATTCAGTTCTAAATGGTTTTTTTTTTGCAAAAAAAGGTAAAACAGGAAATGCTTCTGGTCCAGTTTACATCTTGCAAAATGGTCTGTATTTTATGGTTGCATACTTTGCATACTAAAAACAATCCTACAACCAGTGTCTCTAAATGTGCCAGTACGTTGAAAAAATAACCAGTTTAGCTAAAATGCACATGTTGTTGCAAAACGCATTTTAAAAATAAGCCAAACAAAATGTATTCTATAATTAGGGCTAATACTTCAGATGACGTTATGCTATTAAGTGCCTTGAAGACTTTTCCAATCAGTGCAGCTCATACTCTTTTATTTGGGTCAATTGGAGATTAAAAAATGTGCAGAGGCTTGCATTATCTGTCACACACTTCCCAGCTGGATCTCTGAGGACCCAGAAGTGAGAATGAGTAAAAGGTTGTGTAAACTTTTAAAGACTCTGACAGATGGCATATCTCATGAGGGTTGAGGAGCTTGTATGAGGCAAATTGTCTTGTAGGCGTATGTGGTACTCCTTCATACAGTATATCATGTGGCAATTCTCAGAGATGTGTTTTATGTATGTGGCTTCTGGTTGTTTGGTTTCAGAACTAGTTTTCATTGTAGTGTGTTTTAAATATGGATAGGTCTGGATGACCACTAACTAGTCAATTAGTGAAGTCAAGTAGTTTTTGTGGGTTCAATATTTACGCAGAGCTGCTTTTATTTGGATTAAAAGACAACTTGTGTGAGAGTATTTTGTCATTTACTTTTATGGATCCAGCATAAATATGCTTTTACAAAGGGACTTTAAGTGCTTCCAAGCATTTAGGTGTAGCTCAGTTGGAAGAGTAGTGCTTTGGCAGTTTTATTAGTATGTGTGTTCCCTGGAAATCAATGAATAAAAGAATCATTGCAAATCACATTTTAGTAGCATTATTATGTTCCTGAGCTTTTCAGGAAAGAAGATTTTAATTCATTCTGTGTGTTCCTTTTTGTTTTATGTGTTATTGGTTGTGTGGGTAGGAGTGACCTTCTTTCCACACTTTTCATCCTTGTTGCTGAGAGATCTAAATCAAGTATGCATGTTTCTGTAAGTGCTGCTTATTTACAGCATACAGTAACTGCATAGATAGGCTGGGAAAATGTGGCAAAGGATTTTTTTTTTAATAAAACTAAAGTATTCATTAAATCTAGCTTTTTGTACAATATCTCTAAAGAGCTTTTTATAATTCCATTCATCCTCATCCCAGAATACATTGAACTGTATTAACATCAAAACATCAGTTACAGCATTAGACTAAATCTCTGTGTTTGTTAAAGGGGTCATATGGCGCGAACACGTGTTTTTATTTGTCTTTGGTGTGTTATAAGTTGCCCATGCATGTATTAGACGTAAAATTGCTAAATTAAAGTGTCGAAACAAAAGATGAATTCTATCTAAAAGCGAATGCTCACCCAGACCTGCCTGAAACGCCTCGTGTAACCACACCCCCACAAATCTACATCAGTTCGTGGTATGATTTGACTAAGACCGCCCAAATGTATACGCAAGTAAGGTGGGCGTACCTGTCACTACAATTGCTTTTGAACCTGATGTTCCAAATATGGTAAGAGGCGTTACGTTTCCATCACACGCTTGTAGTATTCGACCAATCACTACGCACTGGTTAACTGGCCAATCATAGCACACCTCGCTTTTCAGAGCGATGAGCTTTGTAATAAATCAGTGCGTTTCAGAGAGGCGGGGCAAAGAGGAGATACAAACATGCACGGTATGTGGAAAATACAGCGTTTTTGAACCTTAAATCATGTATACACATTGGATTACATCTAAAACAAACGATAATATTTGTTTAGCTGTGTCATACGACCCCTTTAAACCAATCATTTAATTTTAGATTAAGTGATATTAATATTAAATGATAGATTTTCTCAGTTTTTCATGGAAAATCCTTAGAGGTTTTAATTTCCTTTCCATTTAATATCATTCATGTCTAGAAGAAACAGTTAAATATTTTTAATAAAAAATGAAGAAATATAATCTCTATTATTTCTTTGTTATGGGACCAACATGTACGTTTCAATTGTACAGTATCTTGTTTAAAGGCTGCTTAGATATTTTACTGACAAACATACTTATGAAGAATAGTATGTTTTCAGTATAGAATTTAAAAATGGCTCTGTAGGAAAGATGTTGAATTGAAGATGTGGGCTAAAGTCTGGAAATCTGTGGCACAGAATTGGAATGTTCCCAGTGGGAAGCATGAAATAAGCAGAGATATGAGAACAAGAGTAGAAACAGGGGAGTACAAGAGTGTGTTTGTGTGTGGGAGAAGGAGAGGTCGAAGAAGGGCAGAAGAAGCATACGTTGTTGTGGTTATGCAATAGAGTTACATGTTGGTCTGCCACGACCTTCATGAATTTTTTTATAGGCAGGACAAAGATGCAAGGGCCAGAGGGAAGGACAGCAGAAGGACATGACAATTTATATAAGCCACACACTCACGCAAATCTGACATAATCAAACAGTGGCACACTGCTGACCAAAGTAAAGTGCAATCTGAGTCAGCATCAGCTCATAAAGACACACATCATGCACTTGAGTAAGGCACGGTAGACAAGTGTTCCAGTGTTAACATAGACCAGATGGATGCCTGGAGGTTGCCATGCTGCGGTAGTCCTGGAGACACAGTCCTGTTGTATATTTGGAGACCCCACTACTGGCCACCTACGTATGAGCACACATTAACTTTAATAAATCAGAGCTGCAGAACTACAAACTGTAGGCAACTTTTAGTTGGTTCACCAAAGAATGAAAATTCGGTCATGAATTACTCACCCATAAGTCATTCCACTTCTGTAAGACCTTTATTTACACAAATTAATATTTCTGTGCTTTCTGACACTCAAAGCACATAACGTTAGTTAAGACATCATTATAGTAGTCAATGTGCCTTTACAATGGTTCAACTTTCATTTTATGAAGCGACAAAAATACATTTTGTGCATAATAAAACAAAAAATAACTTTCATAATAAAAGTCCATTAATAATAAAAGCTCCATTGACTATATTCTTCCTCTTTCATCCACGAAAGCACGCAATGTATGCATGTGGACTATTTTAAAGGGCACATATTTAGCTAAATTCACTTTTATAATGTGTTAAAACTTTAATACGTGTCCACAGTGTCTGTAAACAAGCAGTCTAAACAGTAAAAAATGTGCTCACTCCTTTTTTAATAATTTGCGTAATTCAAAAACCCTGCTGGTAAAAGCAAAGATTTGAATTCTGCCGTTAATGTCGTCACTCAACGGCAAAGCCCGCCCAGCAGTGGTGACGATCTGCCCTATTTGCTTAGACACAGCCCCATGTGGGAAGTACAACAGTCGCCATCGTTAGATCGTCACTGGAGCTACACAATGTCTGCGCCACGGAGGGCACTACAGTTGTTCTGTATTAGGATGTACCGACCAGCATAACTGTCTCCATAGACTCCCGCAAGCTGAGTTATAGAGAACAGCATGGTTAAATTTCATTTATGAAGGCAATGTCCCGCTGAGAATCGGTAAAGTATTTCACGTTTCCGCTAATCATTTCACGCCGGACTGCTTCACGAATGAGGGCCAGTACAACGCTGGACTTTCAACGAGGTTGCTACTGAAACCGGGAGCAATACCAACACTTCGTGCCCAGTCCTCATATCCAGCAGAAGCAGTAACGTTAAGTATCACACCTCATATTGTTGCTGATTAGTCTTTCAAAATTGCCACTGTTAATGTGCTTGTTATCGCGCTATATTGGTAATGTTGCTAACAATAGAAGTACAGCGTCTAACTGTATTTATTGACGCTGCCCTCACATGCTGTCGGGCTTATTGTAAACAATACGTAAGTAAGTGTGACAGTACATGATAGAACAACGTTGAAAGCATAGTATAACTGTAGTAACGCTAAACTATAGCTGCTCGACCTCCATGCAGCATTTATTCTCTGGCTCTGTAGTCATTTTACTGCAATTCCCACATGAGCACCTGCACAGCGATTTATACATTATCATGACGGACCATGCTAATGCTTATCGATCACTTGAAGAACGTTCATTTCACAATAACTGCAAAATTACAACTAACCATTCGGAAACGTCCTGTTCAATTCTTAAGGTTGTCACTTCTTGTGTCTCTCCATCAGTGTCAGACTCCGGTTCGTACATATAGGGCTGAACACCACTAACAATTACTGACATTTTGATGTTTTGTTTTGGCCGGTACGCATCAGCACGAGTTCCTGAAACTCCGCCCTCCTCTGGAGAGGGGGCTGGGACGAAAAGTTCATTGACATTTAAAGAGATTTAAGCAAAATCGGTGCGTTTTTACACACACTCAAAAATGGGCAACTTCAACATTCTATAATAAATGATCCGCTGGGTATTTTGAGCTAAAACTTCACATACACACTCTGGGGACACCAGAGACTTATTTCACATGTAGTAAAACCATTCGAACAACCTCTCCTTTAACAATGTCTTTACTAACTTTATGATCCTCGAGTACGTTGTGTTGCTGTATATGGTGTGTCAGAAAAGTCTCAGACCTTATCAAAACTTCAAATCTTAATCCGCTTGTTAAGCCTGATGTTACGCACCACCATATAAGGTCATATTATATCGTTTCCAGGTCCAACCGCTCTATCAGATGCCATAGGAAAATAACAAAAAATGATAATATACACTCGTGATGTCATGTAAAACTGCTGAAAACCCCCGCTCCCCCGTAGCACGTTAAACTGTGTAGTTCATTCACCCAGACACGCAGAACAGCCAGTTGACATATTTAAATAATAGTCCGCATCTAGTTATATGGACTCAATGCAGCCTGAAAACGGACAAAATAGACTAAAACTAGGTAAAATAGCAGTGTGCCATTGATTAATGTCCCACACAAACAAGCACAACGACAAACACACTTCACACAAACACGCGGCTCTGTTTAATGCACCTGCCAAACTGTATCGCACGTGTGGTGGCTAATTTATTCTTAGCACAGATCAATTTTATTCGTAGCACGTGCAACATGTCGCACTGTACAGCCCTGCAGTTTATTTGCCAAAAGTTTCCAAAAGCTTTACAGCAGAGTTAATATTCCCTGATGGCTACACACAATTGTACAAATAAAGGCAAAAAATGCACAAATAAATCTTTCAAAAATCTTTCAAAAAAATGATTGCCTTTAATCATTGACTGAATGTCTGTAACATACAAGCCTGTGGCGTAATTTGTCATCAGGAAAGTGTGACATTTGGTTCAGTTAATCCAATCAGACAGGTCATTTATTTCTCAGTTTCTTTAGATAAAAATATTTAGCTTTTAATTTAAATAACAGTAATGAATTAAACAATACAAAAATATCAAATCGTACATAAATAGAACAAATCAATTTTAGCATTTTATCCTCATATTTATTTACAGCTGAAAGGCAAAATCATTAGTGATGTAATCTGGGCTGGCTACAGCTTCAAAGACACAATTTCCGGTTGTTTGTTCTACATTCACAGCTTGTGCCGTTTAAGTGAACTGTTACACCTGACAGTGATATTTCCTTTTCCCCCGAGTATATGTGGTTACCGCTCAAGCACTGTGGACCTCACAGATAAATTGATTTGATTTGCGCCTTTTTTATCTTCAGAAAGGGCTGGAGGCATCACAAGACCCACACAGTGTTAACATCATTCTCTTTACCAATAGGCTTTATTGAATCTGCCTTTAGCCTACTGTATAGTGTATGTGTGTGTGTGTGAGAGAGAGAGAGAGAGAGAGAGAGAGTGTGTGTGTGGCTTATTTTGGTTTCTCTCTGGTCTAAATGGAAAGGGTGATGGAAGTCAGAGAGGAGCTAATGGCTGAAGTTGGGCTTCTCGCAAGCTGACATGAAAGTCTTCCACCCCGCATATTTAAAAATTCACATGGGTCAGGATTAAAAATGAAACACTGCAGACTTGAGAATCTAATTCACTGAGGGATGAAAGTCTGGGGAGCGTTCCTGATCTGCAGTCCACAGAGAGGTAGGTGTGTGAGTGTATGTGCATGTGTGTTTTTGCGCTCACAGCAGGTTTAATGTACAGGAACTGACATAATCGCACACCAGTGTGATCTCACTATCTGTGGGATTGACAAATGGCTTTGTTCAGAATGGCATGCTGATTTATATAGTGTGTGCATGTGCAGTACTACATTGTGCATAGGGTGCACATTTTATGTATGTTAATACTACCTTTCTGTATTTATTAGGGGTGCATATAGAAGATGTATACATATTACAATGGTTTACAGAAACATTTTCAAATTTGTTTTTATTTACTGCAATAGTGAAACATGGCTGTTCACTTTCAAAAGTTGTAATGATGCGTTCCTATCCCAGAAAGAATATGTATGTTGGTTATATAAATTTTCAGTTTTTCATATTTTAATATAATTTAAATAGACTTTCAAAATTCAAAATTAATCATGTGTCACATATTTTAGCAAAATTTGAATTGAAATCTTTTTGCCCAGGAAAACTGGTCTTAGAGTTTTAGGTCTTTTCTCTTATAGGAATATTATAAGAATTTTTTTATGAAAAAATATGTTTTGATGTCTTCTGTTGCATTGCGTTTTTGTAGTTTTATAATGTATATGCTCTTTTTATGTTTTAAATGGATATTTTGTTATGGTTGTACAGCACGGTGGTCAGCTGCTGTTGTTTTTGATTCATAAATACAAAAATATAAATTGATTTGGCTTATTGCAAGTTATTGCATATCACATGTTCTTTAATATTGTGCATCCAGTATTTATGCTGTATTTTCCCAAATGTACAGTATACAACAAAGAACACTGCAGTTCAGTGTAGTGCAGATTGGAACATTCATAGTTACACTTCATACAACATTAAATAATATGAAATAAGCTAAACATAGTTTTTGCATTTTTCATAAAGTGATAAGGTAGTATTTCATTCTGAAGAGAAGCATTTTGTTGCAGCTGAAGTCAACTGAAGCGCGTAATTGATTAATCTTGTCTTATTGAGTTTAAACGCAGTGTCGTTGCTTTGTTTACTGCCGCGTTTGTCACATGTTGAAGTTGTGTTTGTTCTCGTGCTGGTTTTGTTTGTTATTGGGAGATATTGGGAGGCGTGTCCTACTGATTTCAATTGCGTGATTCAGACGGATATATAAGTGAATTGTCGCGGCAACCTAATCGCGCGCCCTCATCCCGTGCAGACCGAAGAGCGTAAAGACCATCGACTCTACCTGCGCGACTCCACCGAGCAAGGACACCGACAAGGCACTTGAGTATTACACTTCAGTATTAACTTTTTGCACTTCTATTTATTCTCTTCTTGTTATTTTTTTATTCCTTATTCCCCATTTTTGAGTATGTGTTTTCAAATCCCTACTGTCACTACAACTCTTAAATCACCGGTATCACGTAGAAGGCCACGCAATGCTAATGCTAATAATCTGCGCACTCTTTCAGCATCCACAACTACCTCAATTACATTTCATATTGGTTTATAGAACTGCAAATCTGCTGTAAACAAAGCAGATTTCATCACAGCTATTGCTAAACACTCTGGTCTTTCTCTTTTAGCACTTACTGAAACCTGGATCAAGCCAGAGGACACTGCCACACTGGCTGCTCTCTCAAATAACTACACTTTCTCCCACAGCCCACGCATATCAGGGAGGGGTGAAGGAACCGGTCTACTTATCCCCAACGACTGGAAATTCAAACAGCTGGCACCCTCGTGTGACAACATCTTCGAGTCACATGCTGTTACTATAATCCACCCTGTTAAAACTCATGTTGTGGTTATCTATCGTCCCCCAGGTAAGCTTGGACATTTCTTGGAGGAGTTGGATACGCTTCTGTCATCCTTCCCCGAGGATGGTACTCCTCTGGTGGTACTTGGAGACTTCAACATCCACTTTGAAAAACCACAGGCTGCCAACTTCAACAACCTGACTGCGTCGTTTGACCTCAAGCGAGTTCCCACTTCAGCAACCCATAAGTCTGGTAATCACCTAGATCTTATCTACACATGACACTGCTCCACTCATCACTCCCAGGTCACCCTGCTGCACACGTCGGATCATTTCCTCATCACTCTTTATCTCGACCTAACTTCTGAACAGCTCTCTCTTGGATACTAACAGTGCCACCGACAGTCTTTGCTCCACACTAACCTCCTGCTTAGACAACTTATGCCCTCTAACATCTAGGCCATCTCGTGCATCCATTTCTGCCCCCTGGTTATCTGATGTTCTCCGTGAGCATCGCGCCACACTCAGGTCTGCTGAGAGAAAGTGGCGCAAATCTAAAGAACCTACTGACCTCAGTCTCTATCAGTCTCTCCTCTTTCTCTGCTGATGTCTCCTCTGCAAAAACCCAGTACTACCATGCTAAAATCAACAACTCGCCTGACTCTCGTACTCTCTTTAAAAAATTCTCTGCTCTTCTTTGCCCGCCTGCCCCCTCACCACACGACTTAACAGCTGATGATTTTGCATCTTTCTTTGTAAAGAAAACGACCACCATCAGCAGTCAGTTCTCTTTGCCGCCGCCTCTTGATCACACCCAAACCCCCGACACATGCTCATTCCCCTCTTTCTCTCTCCTATCTCAAGATGATGTCTCCAAGGTCATGTCTTCTAACCACCCAACTACCTGCCCGCTAGATCCCATCCCCACTCATCTCCTCCAGGCCATCTCTCCATCGGTTGTTCCCGCTCTGACCCACATTATCAACTCGTCTCTCACCACTGGTACATTTCCCACAGTCTTCAAAGAGGCCCGTATTACCCCGCTTCTGAAGAAATCCACTCTTAATCCTGCACTGTTAGAGAACTACAGACCGGTATCACTCCTCCCCTTCATTGCTAAAACTCTTGAACGTGTGGTATGTAACCAGCTCTCATCCTTTCTCATCCAGAACAACCTCCTGGACAGCAACCAGTCTGGTTTCAAGAACGGTCAATCCACTGAGACTGCGCTGCTCTCTGTCATTGAAGCCCTGAGACTGGCATGAGCCGCCTCTAACTCATCTGTACTTATCCTACTGGATCTATCTGCCGCCTTTGACACAGTTAACCACCACATACTCCTGTCGACCCTCAAGGCTATGGGTGTCTCTGGAGTGGTGCTACAATGGTTCAGGTCTTACCTCACAGGTAGGTCATTTAGAGTATCCTGGAGAGGAGAGGTCTCTGAGTCCCAACATCTCGACACAGGGGTGCCTCAGGGCTCAGTGCTTGGTCCGTTGCTATTTTCTATATACATGACATCCTTAGGCTCTGTCATTCGGAAACATGGCTTTTCCTATCACTGCTATGCGGATGATACACAACTCCACCTGTCATTTCAGCCTGACGATCCGACTGTTTCTGCACGCATTTCAGCATGCCTAGCTGACATTTCGCTTTGTATAGATGACCATCACCTGCAGCTGAACCTTGCTAAAACAGAACTGCTTGTAATCCCGGCCGACACAAAGATTCATCACAACTTCTCCATTCAACTGGGCTCATCAACCATCACATCTTCCAGAACGGCCAGAAACCTGGGAGTGGTGATCGACGATCAGCTTAACTTCACTGATCAGGTTGCCAGCACCACCCGGTCATGTAGATTCATCCTCTACAATATTAGGAAAATTAGACCTTTCCTATCCGAGCATGCTACGCAAGTCCTAGTCCAGGCTCTTGTTCTGTCCAGGCTGGACTACTGCAATGCACTACTGGCTGGACTTCCAGCTTGCACAACCAAACCTCTACAGATAATCCAGAATGCAGCGGCAAGAGTGGTCTTCAATTAGGGCTGGACAATAATTCAATAACTATCGCGATAGAATTAATTTCGATAACGATGATATGGTTTTTAAACACATTTTCGATATTTCAATATACATTACACGTCCGGGTCTGAGCCCTCGCTCTGCTCCGCGGCAGTGGCTACTGGTGTTATGGAGCGGCACTCCATCTTGCCCCAGTATAAATCTCTAGTTTAAGCCCGTGTTCACACTTCTTTTTTGAGAAGAAAAAGTTGACCAAGATGCTTTTTTAGTAAAAAAAAAACGCAGGCAGCGTTTGGTTACAAACAGCAGCCAAACGCCATGACTTCGTCATCAGCGTCTGTGCTCGAAGGCAGCCCAGAGAAACAGATAGGCAGCGTAAACGGAAGTCTATTTGAATTACAAACAGAGAGCGTCTTTGCCATAACTAATCACATATTTAAAACTTACAATACTAATTTCTCGCCAGAAATGCAATCAGAAGTTGTTGAAAGTGAAAATTTAACTTACATTTATACAAAACTATGCTCTAACGGATGTTTCAGCTGCCATTTTATTTTTTCGAGCTGGAGCCTTCTCGACCAATCACGTTCCTCGCATGTTGTTATGGAAACGATAGGTCTCTGTCATTGGTTAGCTGGGGAATAGGAGATTGACGTGGGCGTTTTTTTTCAGAAAAGTTTTTCAACCTCAAATGACACTCTGAGCTGCAGAAAAAGACGCCGGAGCTGGCGTTTAAAAAAGCGCTCGGGACGTTTTTGAAAACACGGTTTACTTCATAGGATTATAATGTAAAACAGACGCTAGCAGCTTCGAAAACGAAGTCAAGTGTAAACACGGGCTAAGTTTGATATTGATTATATTAATTTACAAAACGGATCTGCAACTTACTAATGCTTGCTTTCGGAAAATAAACACGAACAAGTTTAAACAGTTTTCAATGTCAATTTCGAGGACAGAATGGCAAATTTCATAGTTTTTTTATTGCTAACTGAAGCACACTGTAGGGCCTTTGAAAGACACTGAAACTAATGAAAACGGTTCTTAATGTCAGCTTGCAGGAGAGCATGGCAGATCTTGTATAAAGTTTTGACAAAACTGGAAATACAGTCATACATAAAATTCAGTGGACGTTAATAATTGAAAATTATTAATTTAGAAGAATATGTAAAAAGAAAAAAGTTTCAAGTAATGGGAGGCCTGTGCCCCTGTAGAGCTTTGAAAATATGCCAATGCTTTAAAGCACATTTGAAGTTATGGAATTATGCTTTGAAGCACATTTAGAAAAGTTATTCTTAATTTTATTGGTAAACATGATTCTAATATTTGAAAGGGCACAGTCCTATACAAAAATATTTTATTCTAATAATCATATGTAGCTTTGCACACTGCTGGCATCTAGAATGATTTGATCAGCAATTTATTGTTCATATCAGAGGGCTCTCTCAACTTCTAGCTTACATTTTACTTTTTGTAATA
Source organism: Triplophysa rosa (assembly GCF_024868665.1). Taxonomy (NCBI): domain Eukaryota; kingdom Metazoa; phylum Chordata; class Actinopteri; order Cypriniformes; family Nemacheilidae; genus Triplophysa; species Triplophysa rosa. Next base: position 25,918,355 of record NC_079890.1, read on the forward strand.
CTACTACTACTACATTTTATTTATAGGCGCCTTACTGACACTCAAGGACACCGTACAGCAAACAGTCAACAATAACAACAATCATCATTAAAGAAAATTAATACAGGCTAATTACAAGCATAAAATAATCACACAAAACTAATACAAAATTACAAAAACGCCTGCCTAAAAAGTATGTTTTAAGACGAGATTTAAAAACACAGAGATTTTCACTACTTTTAAGGACCTACGATAACAAGTTCCAGAGGTAAGGAGCTTGACTGAAAGCTCGAGAACCCATAGTAGTGCAAGTTCGAGGAAGAACAAGATTAAGTGCAGCAGATGATCTGAGAGTGCGAGTGTAGTTGCGAAGGAGTTCTGCTAAGTAGGGAGGAGCCAAATTATTGAGTGTTTTATAAGCGAGGAGAAGGATTTTAAAGTTAATTAGATATTTAACTGGAAGCCAATGCAGGTGTTGTAATGTGTGAGTAATGTGCTCGGTTATAGGAGTCCGACAGATAATTCGTAATTAAAATATTGTTTATATCGTTATCAGAATTATATCGTATTGACCGAAATGCATGAATATATTTCAATATCAATTTTGGCCATATCGTCCAGCACTATCTTCAATGTACCGAAGAGAGCGCACGTCACTCCTCTCTTCATTAAGTTACATTGGCTCCCTATAGTCGCTCAAATCAAATTCAAGACTCTGCTCCTGGCCTACAAGACCACCACTGATTTGGCACCCTCTTATCTTCACTCGCTAATGCAGACTTATGTACCCGCCAGATCCCTTATGCTCTGCAAATGAACGACGTCTTGTGGTGCCATCCCAAAAAGGTAAAAAATCTCTCTCACGTACCTTCTCGGGATCGGTTCCACATTTATGGCATGATCTGCCTGCTGCTACAAGATAAGCAGATTCTGTAGCCATCTTTAAGAATCGTCTGAAAACACATCTCTTCCATCAACACCTGACTGATCAGTTCTGACTTCTATCTCTCTTCTACTCTTTCAAAAAAATAAAAAATAACTTCGCTCTGTATACTGTGGTAGGCTATATGAGACCAGTTTTCTTTTATTGCACTTATGCTTTTTGTTGTCCTTATGTTGTTCCAGTTGCTTCCATTGTTTCCCTCATCTATAAGTCGCTTTGGATAAAAGTGTCTGCTAAATGACTAAATGTAAATGTGAACATAGCCAGTTTGCCTCTATTGCGTACAAAGTGGAACTCTATGGATTACATTTTTGAAAGTGGTTTAAAATCTTGAACCATGGTGTGTCTTTCTTTCTTTCTTTCTTTCTTTCTTTCTTTCTTTCTTTCTTTCTTTCTTTCTTTCTTTCTTTCTTTCTTTCTTTCTTTCTTTCCTCTCTCTCTCTCTCTCTCTCTCTATCTCTCCCTCTCCCTCTCTCTCTCTCTCTCTCTCTCTCTCTCTCTCTCTCTGGGGAGTTCGCTCGTGGCAGGGGTGAAGATTTCTTTCTTTCTTAGGATCTCTTTCTATTTGTTTTTTTGTTTGTTTCTTTTTCTCCTTCTATATTTTGCATGAGTTGTCTCATAAATTGTAAATCGAGTAATTGAGAGCGGTCTTATCGTTAATGGAAACTTGGTACAAGTTACTCCACTATATGCGGCTTCTGTTAAAATAACCATGTAACCAACGATATGGCCCTAAAACTCTATCATGATAATTCCTGGTATTTGTTGCGATAACGATAAAAATGACGATATATCCATAACGCCATCCACTGCTGTTTTTTGCATCAAGTGATAGTAGCTGCATGTAGTCTAGACCCTCAGAAAAACAAATATTATCAAAAAGTAAAACTTACCGCAAATCAAACAGCTCCTAAAATATACCTACAGTATTTTTGTAAATATAAAATATAATAGTGAGATTCGACTTCAAAAGGTTGTAGTAGAGAAAAGTTAAATGAACTAAAGCTCAATAAACACATCATGTCATACCTAACACTGTATATATTCTATTGTTGGGTGGAAACGATCGATCGCATCATGCTGTCAATCGCTCTCTCTTGAACTGTGTGAACCTTCTCTTCTCACAGCAACATACACTGAATCTGTCTATGACTTTCGCTACAGAAAGAGAACAGAAAAAATAACGGAATACAAACTCGCATTTGTACTGTATGTAAACAGGCAGCAGTGCTGTGCGCGCTGTGTCGCTATGAAAGCACATGTGGGCGCGAGCTGCGCACGGGACGCTCCGTTCATCCTGTATATAACAGGCAAAAAATCGTATTAAACAATTTGCGCACGCGAGCATAACATCTAACGAATGTTTAAATAAATACTTTTAGCCAAACTAAATGTTGTGGTGTAACGTATTATGACTATCAACGAATAGTCGACGAAGAGCTCGTCTTTTAGTGCAAACTCTTTCTCAGCTTCACGTCCGCCCTCCGCTATACCCGTTTTCGCTTCACATATGAGCTGTGAATGGGTCTCACAAAGAAATATGAATTTATCGTTTATATCGCGGGAAGACTAATTCCTATCGTGTGAGGAATTTCTACCGGTATATCGCAAACGATATAATATCGCCCATCCCTAACCAACGTGCCGCCGTTCATAGCAAATGAGGTGTTGGAGCGTGAGTTCATTCGTTTTGGTAAGATTGTCAGTCAGTTTTAAGTGATATCGCTAGGATATAAAAATCCGGCCCTGAGGCATTAAATGTCTTTCAGGAGACAGGTTAACATGATTCTAGAGTCTCCGGAGCGATTGTCTTTTCATGTAAAATATGAAGGGAAAGCATATATGGTTTATGCAACAACCGGCAATTTAAAATGTTTTGAATGTGGAGATATCGGACACAAACAGAATGCTTTTATATAGATTTTTGCAAATGTTTTGAAGTATTTTGGCAAGAGTGGAAAAATAAAAAAGGTACTTTTGAAAATCTAAGACAGTGGTGGGACATAGGTAAAGTCAATATTAAAATGTTTTGCCTGCAATATACTGCTAATTCCACAAAAATCTAAATCTAAAAAAAAAAAAAAATCTAAAAAGTTAAAAGAAACCATTAAGTCTGTTGAAAATGAAATATCTTCTATAGAAGCTAAATTAGTCAATAGACATCATCCCATGTTGAGTAATATATAAAAAAAATGGAGTTGGGTTCTTATTTAAATGAGAGAGTAAAGGGGGCTTTAGTAAGGTCTATATATATATTTTGATTGCGAACATGGATGCTCCAAGTGCTTTCTTTTTTAATTAGGCGTCTGCCTAATGGGAAAATGAAGCATAATGTAAGAGAAATGCGTAGTCGTGCTGTAGATTTCTATTCAAAACTGTACACTGCTGAACATTGTGATGCAAACTCTTCAGTACAATTACTTCAAGATCTACCCCAAATAGACTCTAACTCAAAGACTGTTTTGGACTCAGATATAACTTATCAGGAACTAACTGATGCATTAAATCAATTTAATTCAGGAAAATCTCCTGGATTTGATGGATTACAACCTGAGTTTTACAAACGCTTTTGGCACTGTATTGGACAGGATCTTTATGAGGTTTTTGTGTATGTAACAACGATGAAATTTTGCCTGTGTCTTGTCAACATGCTGTTTTGTCATTGTTGCCCAAAAAAGGGGATTTGTCTCTTTTGAAGAATTGGAGACCGGTAGCTTTATTGACTACTGAGTATAAAATCTTGTCTAAATGCCTTGCGAATAGGCTCAAAAAGTATCTCCATTTAATAATACACAAGGAACAAACATATTGTGTTCCAGAAAGGACAATATCAGACAATTTATTTTTGATAAGGGATATTTTAGATATTTGTAGAGTTTCTAATACGGAAATCAGTGTCATATCCTTAGACCAAGAAAAAGCATTTGATCGTGTTGATCACAATTATTTGTTCATTGTGTTAAATGCTTTTGGTTTTGGGAAAGGCTTTTCAAAATGGGTTAGACTATTGAATTCTGGTGCAACTTGCATTGTCAAAGTAGGGGATGGTTTAAGTTGTCCCATCTCTGTAACGAGTGATAAGACAAGGTTGTCCTTTATCAGGGCAATTATATAGTATAGCAATTGAACCTTTGCTCTGCAAATTACGTGAGAAAATGTCTGGGTTTTTAATACCGGGAATTTTTGACAATTCAAGAAGTGTTTCAAGTGCGTATGCTGATGATGTGACAGTGTTTGTTAATAATATACAAGAGGATAAGCTTTTTTCTGAGACACTCAATGTTTATGAAAATGCGTCATCAGCTAAAGTGAATTGGGACAAAAGCGAAGCTCTATGGGTAGGTCAAGAGCATGCTGGGAATCTCCCACAGTTGCCTGGGAATCTTAGATGGGGACTAGAAGATCTTAAAATTTTGGGTATTTTTTTTGGTTCTGAGGAGTATCAAAAATCAAATTGGGAGGGTATAGAGGAGAAAGTGTGTACCCGATTGTCTAGGCGGAAATGGTTGCTACCCCAGTTGTCATATAGGGGAAGAGTCCTGGTTGCCAATAATTTGGTGGCTTCCACTCTGTGGCATAAGATTAATGTGCTGCAACCACCAGGAGGTCTTGTTCAAGAGATCCAAAGGACTTTAGTGTCTTTTTTCTGGTCTGGTCAGCATTGGGTTCGGTCTGCAGCACTGTACCTTCCTGTACAGGAAGGAGGACAAGGTTTGGTGGACATCAAGGCAAGAATAATGAGTTTTCGTCTAAAAGCAGCGCAGAGACTGCTATACAAATGATTTGATAAGCATTTATTTGTTATGAACCTACAGGAGCCTGAGTTAGTGGGTCTCAGTCCTTTTTATAAGTCTGTTTTGGAGGCCTGGGAAGTGTTTGCCGTATCAAGATCACCCGGTTTATTGGCTGGACCTTGGCTGCTGGAAGAACCATTGTTTTTAAATTCGTTTCTTGCATCACATGTTCTGTCATCTGCATATTTACATTCAAGGTAGCTGGCTGCTGGATATACAAAGTTGGGCCATGTTATTAGCAGTAGTGGAGAAGAAATGTGTCAAAGAACTGGATTGAAATCGTTAAGGATGATGCAGCAGCTCAGTGCAGAAATACGTGGTGAGCTGAAAGAAAAGCATAATGTTTTTTTATAAAATGTAAATGTGCTCCACAGGTGGATGTAAGGGATGGACTATGTTGTTCCTCCACTTATTGTAAATGCTGCCGTAGAAAATTGGGAAGAGGATGAACAATATTTACTGACTTTTAAAATCCCAGTTTTGGATGATTTTGAATCGGTCGGGAAGAAGGCCTTGTATTTGACTTGTGTCAAAGTGTCTAATGCCAGGGATTTTTTTGGACTTGACTCTTCTCCTAAAGGCTGCTTGCGTGTCCTATACAAATGTCCAATTGACAAACGGACAGGTGACCTCCAGTGGAGGATTGTACATGGAGCGATAGCTACGAATGTGGTGCACCTTGATCCTAGTGTTGGGGTGGGCTGTCCTTTTTGTTTGGAGGTAGAATCATTGTCTCATTTATTTGTACAGTGCTTACGTTTGGGGGATCTTTTCTCAATTTTAAAAAATTGGTTTTTATTTTTTGGTCTGGATTTCTCTTTACAATTGTTTATATATGGTCCCAAATACTGTGTTCAACAGAAAAGAAGTGTGGTAATGATACATTTTTTATCAGGTACTGCCAAACTAGCAATTTGGAAAACAAGGAAAAATAAGATGTTAGGGCAGGGTAATACAAGTATGGTTCCAATGTTTTTGGGACTAGTGGCAGCTAGAATAAAAGTGGAATTTGCTTATTATAAGTTGGTGGACTGTTTACCTATGTTTTTAGACATTTGGGGTGTAAATGAGGTCTTGTGAATGGTGTATGAAAATGATCTGGTGTTGTCTTTTTAATCTGTATAAAAAGACTTTGTATGCTTTGTATTATGCATATGCTGCGTTTGTGGTAATGATTTAGAGATAAAATAAAAAATAAAGTTGTTTCTCTCTCTCTCTCTCTCTCTCTCTCTCTCTCTCATCTTCTGCCTTCCATACAGTGAGCTCAAACCAGAGCAGCCAGACTCATGAGTACCCAGACTGCCAGGAAGGGGTCAGTGAAGCCAGCCTGCTGGTGTCCCCTCTGGTGGTGGCCGGCATTGTTATCGGCCTGGTGCTCTTCCTCTCCTGCGTTACCATCATTGTGGGAAGTCTGCGCAAAGACAGCCGACTGCGCAACCCCCACCTGCGTGCCAGCTACGGTGAGTGGCCTCTGTTCACAACTTATCACATCTTGCACTGTAATAAAATGTTTTTGCTAAAAGAATGTTATCGACTTAATTTAAAAATGGTGCATTGTTTTAACATTTAACACAGCTTTAATCTATCCAAAGGGACTTTTATCATTATGTGTGTTCCTTGGGAATAAAACCCGCAACCTTCGCAATGCTAACACAGTTCTCTACCAACTGAGCTACAGGAACACAGAAAGCCATAGTGAATAATATGAGTTAGTTTTGGTGGTAAAATTTAAGTTATGCAACTCTTAAGTGAATTCTCCCCAAACAGTTTTTCCATGTTTCAAGAGATAGCATTTTATGGTATGTTTCGTCACTATGATTGTCTCTACAGCTCCAGATGGCCTCTCATATGGGGGCTCCATTGGAGAGCTGAGGTCCGCCTGCATTGAGGAGTTTCCCCCTGCTTTTGACTTTGACTCTTATATTGAGACCCTGTCTCAAGTCAATGTCATGTACCCAGACTCTCCTCCTCAGTAAGTGACATGTCACCTCTGAATCGAATCTGTGTGAATGTGTTTTGCATGTACAGTGGAGGTCAAATAAGGGAGTGTGTGCGTGTGATATCGGTAATGAGATCACTTTATCGGCTGTGACAGAGGCTGCCACCTTAATGAATCCCATTCCACAGTTTCTTACACAAGCTTTAAAAGCCTCAGTGTAGCATGAGCTGATAACCAGCTAAAAAAGTATTGTGGAAGAATTTATTTTTATTTTACTTTATTTTACTCATTTTTTATTTTTTCTACCATACTAAAATTGCTTTATAAATTTCTTTGTTGTGTTGAACACAAAAAAAAGATATTTTGAAGAATGTAGGAAAGCAAACCGTTTTGGGGCACTTTTGACTACCATTGTATTTTTTCTTATCAATGGTAGCAATAAACTGCTTGTTTACAAGCATTGTTCAACAAGCGTGTTCAACAGAACAAAGAAATTCATACAGATTTGGAACAACTCGAGGGTGAGTAAATGATGACAGAATTTGTATTTTTGGGTGAACTGTCCCTTTCAGACTCGAGGCCCGTTCAGATTGCGGGAGATGCGAAAAAGTGAAACGAATACCCGACGAGCCAAGTTTTCATATCAACGACGAAACGAATGTTTGCTTTCTTCTATTTGACGCCCACACGGTAGATGGCACTGATGGAGAATATATATCACGCCTAAACATTAGGTGGCGCTCAACCGCTATTCAGGCTTCGGCTGCTGAGAAGAAGAAAAGCTTAAAGCTTATTCATATGAAAGATTATATATTAGTTTATATATACTGTGTATACTTTTATATTTGAATGCCACCTCAAATTATGCCACAGAACTTATTTTTTGTCCTGGTTTTTGTAGTCGCTGTGACTTTTTTCAAAAAGTTCTGTCTGTTCTGACAGTAACAACTCGACATCCATTCTCTCACAACAGCTTTCTGAGCCTTTAGCGCCCCCGCGTGCCCTCATTGGCTCTAGGCGCGTGACGTAAAATGCTCGATTCTTATTGGACGGGCTGTTTCTTCGCTTTGCGAATGGGGAAAGATTCGTCGCACTAGATGAAAAAAAAACCCTTTGCTTTTTCGCCGCGCAGATATTCGCGGCCTATATGAAAGGCTTAGTAAGAATCTATGTTTTTGTGCTAGAACATTATCGCGATGAACATTCGCGGGCAATCTGAACGGGCCTTCAACGTGTAACGATTTGCAATTGCAATTTTTCTACTTTCGTAGACAGTGGTGCCCCAGAAATCTCAGTTGTTAACATTTTTCTATATATCTTTCTTTGTGTTTAACAGAACAAAGGTTTGGAACAACTTGAGGTTGAGTAATACATGATAGAATTTTCATGTTTGGGTGAACTGTCCCTTCAAGCTCTAATTTAAGAGAATGCCTTTTTTTTCTTTTCACACATTTTTGGGTCTGCCTTCGAATGTTTTTTCCCATCTGTTCGGCTGCGTATAGGCACAGCTCAGAAGGAACATTGCTCAAACCCTCCCTTAGACACATTTACTGGCTGTGGCTCTATGTAAACCCTCGAGAGTAAAACCGTTTATTAATATCTGTTTTATTGCTTTAGAAATTAAGATAAAGAAAAAGAGAAGCTCATAGAAATAAAGATCACATCAGATGGCTAGTCAAGATAAGAATCAAGATAACATTCACCTGCAAAACCCTTTCACTCTCTTGCCTTGCACTGAGGGGTATTCTGGATCTCAGTGCTTCCCCAGTTTCCCTCTTTTGAGGTTTTACCTTTCAGCAGTTTTCTCTCATCCTGTTAGGAAGGTTGAGCACTTTATACTTTCTGCCCTCAACCTGTTCTCCTAATAAGCAGAAATTGCTGATAAATGCCATGGCTTTGCACTGAAAAATGCTTGCTGTGTTTGATCTAAATGGCAGCTTGTCTAATTGGCATCTTCAAAGAATCAGTCAGTTCCCTTCCTTGCCATTTAGCCTGCCTGCCTTCACACAGCGACCCATAAAATACTTCTCAGGTAGGGGAGCCCTTCACAGAGGGTTGTCTTAGAGTTGATTGTTTATCAGACCTTGACTCATTTTCATAACAATCAAATAATTTCATATTAATTCAAATGTCATTATACTGTATGGCATTTTACAGTTTAACCTCATCAACCCTAAAGTCATTATTACTATAGTTAAATAACACACAACGGATCCACATACTGTATGACCTCAGAGAGAACCATATTTTTCCAAAGTTAACTTAACGACAGCAGTATTTGTCCAGAGGTCTTAAAGTCACCATGAAACGGAAATTGCAATTGACTTCTTTTCCGTATCGTGATGTATATCCGAGTGAAACGGCTTCTGAAATTATAAACAAATCTTTTCTTTATCATAAACCCTTTCGACGTGTCTGCAGCAGGCACGTATTTTGACATGATGCGTGATGCACATAGGTTCACATGAAGCGCTGAATACATATTTTGAATTCCTGCTTCCTCTGAAGAGGAGGCACCGATCGCCACTGGTATAGTCCTACCTCTTTTTTGTTGCTGACGTCATATGGTGAAGAGTTGTTGTTGAGAGGGGGAGAGGAGCTTAATGTTTTTGATTAAAGATTACAAGTGCAGATGAATTTTGAAAAAATAATGGAAAAATAAAAATGGAATTTCTAATGAGAAAAATAGTGGCCGTGGCTTTCGTCTTTCTCTGCAGTTTGATTGGATGTATAAAAACAGCTGTTGCATTTTGAAATGGAACTGGCAGCAGACTGACAGTTGAAGGGGAGGAGTTGCGATTATGGCATACAAAGGATTATGGGGAGTGTAGTCCATGATTTCAAAAGTCAGGTGAAAGGGAACCGGAATGGCCGGGAGAAGGTGCTGATGCGGGGGGCGTGGCAGACAGTGGTGGAGTTGTTACAATAATAACAAAACACAGACCGTTAAGTTAACCATCACAACATTTATAACCAAATAAAAATGTGAAACGAATTATGTATGTGTAAGATTAAAAAAAAAAAAAATGAAACCGGACGTGCTTTTTGAGCAGTGTTTACATTTTGCGAAGTGGTCTATAAGGATTATCAATGCTATTATTTAGATGCTTTTGTCCCTTCGTGAAGAATTTATATATTCCTTATGATATCATTATGTGGTCATTGGAAGGAGGGAACATCTATATACCTGTACAACGCACATTTATGAGTAGACCCAAGGTGTGAAGGCTTGGCTTATGAATATTAATTAGATTATGTGACTAGAGAGTGGAATATTATCTGTTAAAATCCAGAGCCATTGAGAGAGAGAGTCGTATCAACTCTGTAGATGGCAATGGAACAGTTTTATCACAGCAATGGCAGTTCATGGAGCCTCTAAATAGTTCCCAGAAATTAACTACGCATGGAGCTGTAGCAAAACTTTTGACCTATTTAAAGACGCAAGTCGTTTAATTAATAAAATGAGGGAAGAATAAAGAATTTAGAATGGAAAAACATGAACACACCACCTGAAGGCTTCACGTGACACGAAAAATTTGAACATCCGTTGTCACAACTCTCTTTCAATGGCTCTGGTAAAATCAGCACATGCTAATTAATATTCATGAGATTTGCCCTCCACACTTTCTAACCGACTAAGTTTTTTTAGTGTTGACTTGCATTGTTGATGTAATACACATCTGTCTAGTTAAGTTATGAATCAGCCCCATACTTATTTTTCTTCAGTACTAAAAGCCAGATGCGTAACAGATGTCTGATGTATTAACCGCGTGGCTGTCCATTTGTGTGCGTGTTAAATAGCAGAGAGGGAAGGTTTAGTCAGGGTCATGTTTGCGCTCAACTCTCCTGCCCTTCATGGCTTGTTTCACAGAGTGCCAATGTTATTTACATCTCTATGACAGTTCCATTAGGCTGGCAGAGCCCTCTGGTGCGGCTCGGTGAAGGGGCTTTTGAACAGGGTGAAATTACTTCTCCGTGGGAGCAAGAGCTACCTGAAAGAGCAGGGCCTCCTCCTATTAAATAGCAAATTATGATGGATATAGAATATTAGTGTTGCCCCCGAGGCCCATTAAGATTACTGAATGGTGTGTAATTCTGTTTGGGAGAGATATCCGAATCCTTAATTTAATTAGGCGGTCAGTCCACAGCCGCATACTTCTGGGAGTCAGATCATCTGAGAACATGATGGAACATTAACGTAAGGTCTCTTCGTTTTTTTTGTGAATTCTGCTTCCTCTGGTGCAAAATTTTAGTATATGAAGCCTACTGTATGTACAGTACATAGAGTATGTGCTACTTTCAATGGTTTTGTTGGTCACTTCTGCTTTCCACTTCTGGCGCTGCAAGCCCAATGTACTGTGTACCCTTTTACTGTCTTAGGACTGTAGTGTTCTGTATGGTATGTGAGCTCATAGTGTTTTGAGAGAGGAGGAGGTCTTACAGATGCTGAGGCACTGAAGCTGAACGGAGCTCTCCATCACTGCCTGGCTCCGTGCTCGCCTTCATTCATCTGTGTCAGAAACGAGCAAGAGCAGAATCGCTCTTCAGATCAGAGGAGACGAGCCTCCAGTCACATCATAATGTGCATTTATCACAACTGAAAAAGAAACATAGCTATAAAAAACATAAAGGCAGAGCGTGGAGAAATGTATGTCCGTGTTTGTTGTGTTGAGGTCTACATTTACAAACATAGTGGCAAAAAATGAAATGAGAAAAGAAAACACTGGATGCAACATATACTGTATATGACTATATATTTACGATAAAATGGAAAACGTGACCTTTGTTAATGCTTAATTTTGTGCCACTTTGTGATGCCAGTTATACCAGCAAACAGCTTATAAATCAAAGTAAATGTAAAAATATTTATATGATAGTTAGGTTTAGGGGTAGGGTGAGGGTTAGGGGATATAATATGAAGGCCCCATAAAACATGGAAACCCAATGTGTGTTTTTGTGCGCGTATTGGTACAAGACCATTATGTTGTCGAGTGACCGTTCCACCCAGGCATTTCCGCATGCCACGTTTGGGAATGTGCCAGTTTATTCTATACACACACATGGACATACAGTATGTGGACTGTAACATGGAGTTTCACAGCTATGCAGTTCTTTGAAATCTTCAGGACTTTGGAATGAGGAGCTATTGGCACAGTGCGTGTTGGTGCATGCCCATTGCCACAAAATGACGGCGTGTGTGTATGTCCTTGTCTCTCTGTGACGCTGAGAGGGAGGGGCTGTGACATGTGAGTCACGCCAGGGCTGCCATGGCCACAGATGGCTCCAGGGAACTTAGAGCTCAGGGTATGTATATCAGCTGCTCACCTGTGGCGCCCACGAAGTGCCACTTCCGCAGGGAGGGAGAGAACTTGATTGTTTTATTTATATATTTTATGATGTATTTTTATAGTGTTTTAGCTCTTGTGTGCCATCCTATTCTAAAATATTTTTTAAGGATGTTAAGGTATTTGGAATATACAAATTTAAAAATATGTCCACACTGTTTTTCCTGCCAGGCACCTGAGCTCTTTATTTTTTATTGCACTATAAATAAGGTTGTTTTAAAATGTACCTGGGAATGACAGAGAGTATATATGTTCCTGTGCTCTGCAGGTGTTTTCTGTGGCATACTCTCGGGAAACGGAAACTGTCTGCATTTGTTGAAGGTGGAAAAACAACTGTTGCTTGGAATTGTTCCTGGGAAAAACAACAGCCTGATTTGAAAAAAGTGTCAAAGCAAATACAGGCTGTTTATTAATTTAGGAAAGATGAGATAAGAGACCCAACCTGTGCTGGGATATTTGCATAGCCAAATTAATGAATTATTGTTGAGTTGTGTGTGTGGAGACGGAAGGGACCCCAGGGACGCTCCTTACCAGGGAAATATATTGGTGCAAAACAGTTCTCACCCTACTCTAAAGAGACCTAATAGCTTTAGGTAACACTCACACTGAGGCATATGGATAGCCTAGAGAATTTATCATTCTAAAAGGAGTTTTCATACCCTTTTCTGTGATTCTTAGAGAAATACTCTGCATTTAAAAATGTTTTTAACTTGATAGAAACATACACACGTAGAGGATATCCTCTTTTATCTTGATCAGATTCATTATTTATGTTATTTTTAATGTTATTTTTATTTATGTTATATTTAATAAGGGTAACAGCAGATGTCGTCTTATTCATATTGATTACACATGACAGCAGGTGTCAGAACTTTAAGTCTACAAAGCGTCTACAAAGCACAGGTCTGCATGAAAGTTAAAATTGAAACCCAAACCCTGTGACCTGACCTGACCACACCAAAGTGTGTTATTTAAAACTGAAATCATTTTATATTTCTATCAAAGCAATTAAAAGCTCTGTCTTAATGACGAACTGTGACAACTAAATAAAACCAATCAATGCGTTCAGTATTTATAATTATATTTTTAATAATGACAAACCCAAACCAGAGGTTTGAGCACATGCAGGGTTTGAAATGTACTTTTTCACTCACCAGCCCATTTGGCTGGTTATTTTAAAAGTTACCTGCCATTCAAAACGTCTAAAGCCATAAAATAAAATAAAAATTATGATATAATATAGCAAAATAAAATCAGCTTATATATAAACATTTAATTAAATTTATTATATTATAATATAATATAATATAATATAATATAAAACCAGCTCACTATATAAACATATTTCTTATAAAATGTGCATTTCATGTTTTACAGAAATTGCAGTTATTTGGTATCTCCTCTTTCTGACATGCTTGTCCTAAATCCTTTTGAGAAAATGCATTTCAGGTGGAGAAATACAATTTACAATACAATACTAAGCCCAGCTTGCCACATGACATTCTTGTACTTTTTTGGTTTCTGGAAGTTTGAGTCTTCGTTATTGCTTCAGGGCAAATGAACCAGCATGCTTTTATTTGTTTCGTAGTGACAGATATGTTCAAGTCAGATATGCACAGATGCTGCTCATTTAGGCTGTATTTAATGTATCACAACGACTCACAAGCTGAGTATTTGTGCAGCTTTGGCCTACACTAACAAAGTGATGTAACATATTTTATGAAACATAACTTGCCGAATGGGCTAGTGATTTAAAAGAGTTGATTTTTACCCACATTTGGCAGGTATTAATTTCAAACCCTGAGTATATGTAACGTTAAACAGTCATTGGTATACAGTAGATTAAAGTGAACTGAAGGGTTCTGCTGCACTGCAGGGGGACTTTCTGTTTGGCTTCATTCATTTACTGTACATATAATGTAATGCAGCTTAATGAAAAGACCATACAATACATTTGTATATAATCCAGTTCAAAAGAGCAGCGTCAGCAGAAGTGAATGCCTAATGTAGACACAGTGGCGCCCGTATCTGAGTGGAGTATTCTCAGGGAAGTGTGCCATAGCATTATGGGGTTATAAGCATTGAACCAAGCTGTCAATATTGGATACCTTGTGCCGGCAGTGCAGAACGGCTTCCCGTGGTTTCCACCTGTGGCAAAATGTGCTTGTTAACTGTGTTTGAATGTTATAGTTAATGTCTGTTTAACAACGAACAAAAATCATTTCTAAAATCGTCAATCTTAACTGGCTACTAAGGTTGTTACGGTACCATAAGCATACCTTACTATACCAGCTGAAGTATCACGATACCAATTGGTGTCGCGGTGCTGTGCCATGTTCATAATTGAAATCTACAAAATAAAAAAATCCTTAATACACAAAATGAAACATTTTGTATTTATTATAGTAAACTGTATTATACTGTAGCCTACACTACAATATTTTGTAGTACTATCTATAGTAATTGGATAAATAGACTCTATGCACGCAGGGTGATGATGTATGTCCATTAAAATCTCAGACAGCTAAGCTCGTAGCACTGAGGTAATTTGTCACCAAGTGATAAGGCTGTTTACTAAAAAACATTCAAATTTCAGCGAACTGACAGCACTGCAGCTCAGCATTGTTGAGTGCCTCTGTGATCAAGCCTCAAGTAAGTGCAAAAGTTTACTTAGTTTTTTAGCATATTTGTGGATGTAGCTTGAAACGGATAGCCTGAAGCCTTTCCCCTTTTTGGTTGTCAATGTATGCATCTTTAGTGAAAACGTCATTGTTCCCTATGGACGCTATGTGCGTAGGATGTGACTGAGCGGACTGAGACAAAACGCGGAAGCGATCGTACATAGTCTATTGTAGCAAATACTGTTGTATACTTTCATATTTACTATGTTAATATTTAAAAACACTAGTGTCTAGGAATATACTATGTTAATATTTAAAAACACTAGTGTCTAGGAATATACTATGTTAATATTTAAAAACACTTTTGTCTAGGAATTTTAGTAAAGTTTACTGTAGTAAATACTAAAGTACACTAGAACATTTTTCACATGGGAACTCATTCAAACGTGCTACAAATTTCATTTATACAGCAATGTTTGGCTTACTTCGGTTAATCATTCAACCAGTTCGTTCAAAACAACTGATTTATTTAAGAATGAAGCAATTGTCTCGATGAAGGACTCACTAAATCATTAATGGCCGTTTCTCAATATGCGTTCTTCAGCGGTCTTATGTCCTCATGTTCTTGCCAAAGTCCGGTTCCAGTACTCAAGAACAGAGAACGCATGAAAGTACCCGGATGTGTTCTCAATATCAAGGATGCATCAAATGCAGCCTTGCGCATGTACGTTATCCCGCTTGAAGTCCCAGAAGTCACTGCGGCACGTCCATCCAAGTTGTAATTGGAATTGAGAAACTGCTATTATCTTGTCCAAGTCGTTCAAAACACAGATTCATTTAGGAGAGAAACACAGCAAAAAGGCAGTATGCAACATTACTTACTGTACTACGATACTGCAGTTTAAAAAATAGAGTGGCATCGCAGGTATTTTGAAGCTTTATCATCGTGATGTGACCGTAGCACCAAACACCGTGCAACCTTACTGCCTACACTGTAAAAAATGTTACGCTGAAGTTAAAAATATAGTACATCATTTTTGCGAACAATTTTTTATGCCAGTTCTACATGAAATTTTAAGTAGCGTTACCTAAAATTCTTTAGTAGGCATTGCTTACATTTTTGAGTAACCCTATTCCCAGCAAGGGACTTTGCTTAATTGCTTTTGGTTGGTGTGACTCAATATTTTAAACTGTTTTTACTAACACATTTTTGTTATTTATACCAAAAAAGTCTAGTTTACCCTTATGATAAAAATAAAATGTAAGATCATTTGGATTAATAATTTTATTTTAACACCTAAAATACAGAAACAATGGACAGCTGTGAAATGTTAAAAGCTTTATTTTTTTCACTTAATGAATTTAAACACGAAACATCCAGCAGTTCAGAAATGTACATTTCATTGTACAACAAAAACAAATAAACATTACTAAACAACAGACATTCTGACAACATGATAACAACAGTAACCATCAACATGGTTTTTAATATTTGTGGTGTTGTATGCATGAGTGTGTATTTGCGTTTGATAGCAGTGTAGAGTTATGTTATTTATATAATGTTTGTGTGTGGTCTTGTAAGGCAAATGACATAACAGGAGAGACAATTTAAGGTAGAGTGGGGCCGATGCTGAAAAGCGGAAGCTCACTGATAGGATATGGGTGGGACATCTTCAGACACACGCTCTAAGTGCGGAACCAATAACGACAGACTGGGTCAGCTTTACCAATTAGAGCGTTTTGGAAGGAGGGACTTTATAGAAACCGGAAAAAATCCAATCGTGAAGAGGGACAGCGGTGAACAATAGACTTGAAATATAAAGCATTTTGAAACTAGAAACATGAACATCCATTGTTAAACACCCAAAAAACATAATAAAAGCTTTGAAAACAGCCAAAGAATGGCACCTTTAACTGAAGGATTTGTAGCCGATTGAATAATTGAAAACAAAACCTCAAGTTTGCAATGATGAGTTTAAATTCAATTAGAAAAATATGCAGCTTTCGCAGACTTACCTGCCATCTTGTGGATTCTGTATAAGTTCTTACCTAGTTCTGTATAAATTCCTCACTATGAAAGTCAGGTGTCCCAAGATTTTCTTTAATATTCATTCAGGAATTGGCTTTAATAAAATATAAAACAAAGATATTAAAGTCACATAATGGAACTTTACCAGAACGTCACAACATTGCCATAGAGTAATGTCACACTAACAAAGTTGATTGTACTTAAAGGCGGGGTAACCGATTTCCGAATTACACTTTAGACAACGGAGTCAGCCGAGTACCAAAACAACCTTGTAGCCAATCAGCAGTAAGGTGCACAGGACGGACATTAGCCGAGCCGAGCACTGACGAAAGTGAAAGATGGGCGTAGGGGTGTGTTTGTTTTGGTGATTTGAACATCAACAACGGCTAAGAGAAATCGGACACCCCGCCTTTAACACAGTATACTGTGTTTTTTTTATCTTACACTGCTCAGTATGCACATTATGCGTTTCTAACACACACAAACAATTATATAAGTACTACAATTAAATGAATCACTAGCGTTAACCGACACAATTCTCCTCTATCGTGTCTGCAAAGTGACTGTGTGCCGTTTTAATTAGGTTTCCAACCAACACAATGCATAGAGATTTTGAGCTGGCTGTTCCAGCCTCCACAGTCTGCTCTCTACCTTGCACTACAAGCTCACGGCAAACAGTCACACCCAGTCCACACCGCATGCGAGCGGCAAGATGCGACATGACAAAAGATAACAGAAACCATTAACAACAAGGCGTTTGCCACGTTGCGTTGCAACGCTCGCACGTGGTATAGACAGATGAAAGGTAGACAGATGAAACGATTTAAATAAAGCAATGCCGGCTTCGCACTCTTTTGAGCACACTTAACTCACTTCAAACATAGGGCCCTATTTTCACGATCTAAGCACATGGTTTAAAGCGCACGGCACAAGTGCACTCAGGGCATGTCCGAATCCACTTTTGCTAATTTAACGACGGGAAAAAGGTCGGCGCGCATGGTCTAAACGGGTTGTCCCAGTTCTCTTAATGAGTAATGGGTGTTTTTTTGGGTGTAACATGCAGTAAACCAATCAGAGTCTCATCTCTCATTCCCTTTAAGAGCCAGCTGCGCTCGCGCCATGGCGGATTCGGTACTTACACGGCGGAATTTGCAAGAGCAAAGACTGGACGCTTCTCTAGAGAGGAAACGCATCAGATCATCTATGACAAGCCGGATTTTTATCTTTATGTACATAATAATAATCTTTTACATTACAATCCATTTTTATATTTGGCATGTTTGTGTGCTACTGCGCATATCTCTGTGTAATAAGTAAAGTGAAAGCGCGTTGTATGTGGACCCGCCCAGAGGCGCATTTTCTTCTAATATATATATATATATATATATATATATATATATATGTCATGGTTCTGTCCCACCTTGTCTTGCTTTTCTTGACCTAGTGGCAGAACCATGATAGAACCTCTTGTTTTATGTGGAGAGTGACGTTTTGTCCCTGTTGGTCTTCCACTCTCCGGTGTGGCGTTTCTGTTCCCGCCCTTTCGTCTCGTTATTGCTTGTTAATTGGTTCATGTCCCGCACCTGTCCCCTTCTTGATTTAGTACCCTTTATATAGTCCTCTTGTTTCATTGTCCTGTGCTGGTTCATTGTACTGTCATGTTTGTGTATGTGGTGAGTTCCTGTCTTTGAGTTAGTTTAGTTTATTTTGTAGTTGTGATGTGTTTTAGTCTAGTCCTGTTAGTTTAGTTAGTCTTGTTCCTGTTTCTATGTTTGTTACTTTACCCCCCACGTGGGTCTTTGTTTTGTTGCTTTTTATTTATTAAAGTTTGTGTTAACCCCTTACCCGCTGTCTGCACCTGGGTCCTCTGTCTCCGTGTCTCTCACCACCCACCAGTCATGACATATATATATCAGCTCTTAAAAATAGCAATGCGCTAACAATGCGCCTGAGCACACCTCTTTTTTAGACCAACACGCCCATGGGCGTACAAATGAGCGCAAGTGCATTTGCTATTTAAACTTGAGGGTAGCATAAATTGGCAGAACACCGGACTGGAAAATGAGAACTGCGTCGGGCGGGAACTAGCAACACTTGCGCCGGGTGTACAATAGGGCCCATTGTTTGTTAATGTGGCGCATTGTGTCAAATTGAAACTAAAAAGCTCAAGGAGCTGGACGGCGAATATAACCCAGATAGCACAATCCATCTGGTTTACATCTATTTGACGTCTGCATTTACATCTGCAAGACATCTTAAATACATAGTTTGCTCATCTGCAATACGTCTCGGAGACGTCTGAACGTCTGTAATACGTCTGCTAAAGATCTGGAGATCTGCTGCATAAAAACATCTGCTAAACATCTTAGAAAGAGCTGTTGTACATCCATTCTAAATCATAAACATCTTACAGACATCCTCTAGATGTCTATATGATGTCTGACAGCAGACATCTCCGAGACGTATTGCAGATGAGCAAACGATGTATTGTAGATGTCTTGCAGATGTAAATGCAGACGTCAAATAGACGTAAACCAGATGTATGTGTGCTATCAGGGAACTATCAACATGTTTTCATGCCGTCATAAAAAACATAAATCTTATAAAAGAAACGTAAATAAAATGTATTCTCACAAAAGTTGAAGTTGACATTTGATGTAGGAGCTTATTTAAAACAACAAGAAACGTGCACCACCTCAATTACACCGTGTCTACACAGAATGCGACGCGACGAGACTATAGAACGCGTTAGATCCCATTATAATTTTTAATTTTGTCCACACCGGACGTGCCGCGCTGCGTCCGGTGTAGACACGGTGTTAAACTTATTTCTAATTAAAACACTAAGAAACATGTATCTTCACACTATTGATATGATTGATTTTATAAAACATTTTAGTATAAAACAAGTTTATCGTCTTAGATGATTTTCATAAAATGACCGCCAGCGCTCTTGAAAGCCAGTCAAGTTCTGCATCACGTGATCTAACCAAATCTTTAAAAAATTTGTCAAATTGACTAATAACCAGGTTTGTGCAACTTTACTAAAAATTACTTGCTGTGTTTACTCATTATTTTAAGCAAACCGCAATTTCAATATATATTGTAACATTTAGCAAGAAATTAAGTCATGTGCAAAACTAAAATCAGCCTATTGACCATATTTACTATGACCATGAATCATTTTTTTACAGTATACAGTACTTTAGGGCTCTATCCTCAACCAACTAGAGATGAAGAGGCAAAAGTGAACAATGAACATTAAGCTCCTTGTATCTGTTTTTGAGAGTTCACAGCAAGAGGATTTTTTTCATGTTACTGCAACCTAAAAGAGCTTTACTGTGATGGGGTGTGATTACCATCATGATATGGAAGAGAAAGAGAAGCTTTTATTATGGTGTTGACTCAATCTTCTCTTAAAATGGGTCACAGCTACACCATTTCGCTGGTATCATCACCTCTTCCAGTTGAGCAGGTGGTGTGTTAATTAGCACTCATCACCTTACTGAAGCCAGACAGAGGAGAGATAGTGGATCTCTGGATCTACAGATTATCTTAGTATCTGTTATTAAACATGAATGATAATTATAGTTTAATACAATACTTCACAACACTTATACTAAGTATTAGTGGCAACTGTACTATTTTCATGACTTGCAGCAATAGTTCACCCAGAAATGAAAATTCTGCCATCATTTATTCACTCTCAGGTCATTTAAAACCTGTATGGCTTTCTTCAAAGTACCATAAGGGATTTATTCAGACCAAACATGTGTTCAAGGCAGAGATCTCAGTCCAACACAGTGCCTCTCCCCTATTCATCCCTCACATGTAACCCTAAGGGTGACAGACTAAACCGATTCTAGCATGCAGTTTCCGCTCTCACTTACAATCTGAAATTGTTAAGCATACCGCAGATCAAATTACCCTGCTGCTGTTCTATTGCGCTTTCTTACACCCCGTGCACACACAGAGATGATTTTCTCTTGGATACACATTTAAGGCAACTGATGTGCTCTGGTAGAGCTTGTTGGCCGTGTTGCAGGCCATCACATAGAGAAAGTAAAATTGACAGTTTGTTGGGTGGAAATGTAGTAAAAAGAACATGAAATATACCATCATTCTTTTGCATTTAGCTTTTATAACAGTATAATTTATAACATGCTTAAATGTGGTTAAATTTAATATAGTATTACTTAAAATGAACAAAAGTCATTCTCTTGACTGTAGATAAACTTTTCTTTCATCTGTTATACCTCAGCTGTCTTTAAAAGTTTTCCTGCCCTCTAGTGGCTAGAATAAGTTATATGTACAACTAGGGATGCACGATATGTTCGGCCATATCGGTATCAGCAGATTTCTAATGTTATCGGTATCGGCCGATAAGTTGTAATTCATTTTCTCTGATAAATTATTTCTGTCTTGAGACCTGTTAGACTTGTGGCTATTGAGAACACTTTTTTATGTTGCTCTGGAATAACATCTATAATTTGTTTATTAGATTAACATACCAGAAAAGTGAAATAATCGTAATAGTAGGCTTGGTACATGATTTTCGGAAAAATAGAGAACTAAATGTTACCTTGTTTTTTGTATTCAGTGTTTTAAAAAATAAAAGCAATTGTCCACTTATGGCCTTTTGTTTCAGGCTCAGAAAAAAAATAATAATATTGAGATACTGTATAGACGGTTTCATCTTAACAACATAAACAAACGTTACTGCGCATGCGCACTTTTGTGACCCCAACTGAACTTCCGGTAAACATTCACAAACAATAGCGTGCCTGTAGATTATTTCTGATAACAATCAAAAGAAACAGAGGTGAACCGTTAATTGGTTAAACTTGTCTCACCAATATTTTGAGTTTAGACTGCGATACCAAGCTCATCCGCTTGTACCATACGGTTTGTTTAAATGCGACCGAACTACAGGACCCATTCAACAAATTGTTTATTTAATAAAATCAACATACAACAAAATTCAACAAATCGTTTATTTAATACAATTATTATACAGTAAAATAATCATACAAATTAATATTAACATAAATTAAATAACATATAAACAGTTATGTGCCTCACCCCCACTTGCTCCCCGGGTGCTGCAGTGATATCTGCCCACTGCTCCGGGTGTACGTGTGTTCACTTCTCACTAGATGGGTTAAATGCAGAGGCCACATTTCGGGTATGGGTCACCATATCTGACAAATAGGTCAGTTTCACTTTTTCACTTTCACTTATATTATTAGACACTAGCCAAACACAAACCGGAAGTTAACTGGGGGTCCGGCGCGCACACGTCCAATGAAACGGCCAATATAGTGTTAAAAGAATGATCAGTTATCGTTATCGGCCAAAATTTACATATTGGTGCATCCCTATTTACAACATGTTCTTTAAATCGCCCTCAGGTTCATATAAAGCATCAGAATATGAAGAGTAGGGTACAAAATGGGCAAAACAATAAACTTTTACCATTATTTAACATAATGACTAAATTATTTGGCAAAAAAGGCAAACTACAGTGTATGAGGAAATATACGTTTTATTTAAATATACAAAAATTAAAAGCTCCAAGGAAAACGGCATACATTAAATAAAAAAATATTTTTGTTTGTTTATTTGCTTGACTCAGTAAAGTGAAGTTTTACGTTGGCCAGGACTGTATACTGTGCTCCATAGCAGTATATTTGACTCTAGCATATTATATTGATATCCAACCATGTGTTTCTTTTTATGTGTTAAATAAAATTCTGAATCACAGATTTTCACTGTGGTCTTGTATACTTTGGTCACTGTGTGTAATCATTCTCAGTGCATTGATACTTAGTTTTTTCCTTCAGTTACGATGAATGTGTGGGACCAGGGACCCAGCTGTATGTTCCTACGGATAATCCACCTCCTTACTCCGTCACAGACCCATGCCGGGGGGCGCCACACAACTACAGAGAGATGGAAGACCTGCCTGCTGGTGCTTGCTGGGTGTCAGCAAGCAGCTCTTCTCAATATCCAACCAGACTGCAGGACTTCAGGCATCAGCCAATCGCCTCCATCTCTTTGTCAGCCTTACCTTTAGAGGAGGCTCCTCCGTATGAGGCAGTAGTGAGTGAACAAAACCATCCCCTCCCTCTGATGCCCCTGGATCTACTCAAACACACCAGAGAGGGCAGCGGCCCTCAGGATAGCATTCCCCACCGGATCCTGTAATCCCTGCCTCTCCAGCACACTCATGTATCACCTGTACCAAACCAGCTTTGAGAGGGACTCCTTTGTTTGACTGGAGCCTCCTGCATCAAGGGAGACTCGGTGAACTCAGAACTGTAACAGACAGCTGCGGAACCCCACAGTTACCTCTTACATCAACCAACACGGCTTTCAGACACTGCATTTCCTGTTTCATCGAACACAAAGAGGACCGCCATGAGAGCAGGGCTATCAACCACTTTTTTGTGTATCACTTTACGCTTGCGTGTTGTGTCAGTAGCTATGTGTCTGCTGATGGACGTATACAGTAGATGGTTTCGGTAGATGGCTAATTTCATAAAATAAATCATAAAAATAGTACTCTGGTCAGTTCACGGCAACTTAACAAATATCGTATCAGTTCGTAATAGTGTAATCTACTTCATATAGAGTAATAAATTTGCTTTTGTGTGAAAGAGTAAGTGTGTGAGCAAGTGTGGAGAGGTTCACATATGTGTGTTTATTTCTGTTTGAATGTCAGTGTACTGAAAGAATTTCTTCAATTTGTTACAACCTTGATCTCCTTGGTTTAATATGATTGGTTTTAACTATTTACTTTTCTGTCAGGTTCACTACTGTCAAAAATGATTGAAAATTAGAGTTTAGATTGGTGGTGTGGTTCTTTTCTGGGCAAAACTCCCTGCCCATCCATGCGGCCAGCATGAATAAGAGCAGGGAGCGCAGCGATAACACCCATTAGGGTAAATAGAACAGAACATTAGTTCTTAATGACATTTAAGTGTAACACATAATGTAAAGTAATTGAGACTGTGAAAAGGAATAACAGTCGAATCCCATTAGAAAATGTGAAGTGGAGCTGGGGATGGAGGAGGGTAATTTGCTCCTGAGCAACGCGATAAGCTGCTGTTAGCTAAATGAAATTAAAATTTCTATAAAAAGCTGATGCGGGCTTGAATCACATGACCTGCCAGAACTAACGCTATACGCTTGATTTTGTAATCAGAAACTTTTTTTAAAGAATATACTTTGTACATTTCATAGATTAACTTGCATAGACGAGCAGTTACATGAATGTCATAAAATCAGAATGCTAATACACATTTTATTTCTTCTTATTTTCTAGTACATAGATCACTGTGATTTTTTTTGCCAAGACCACTGCTTTCTGGAAGTCTCCTGGCAATGCTACTTTTTAAATAATTATTAGGAGAACACCAGACGTGTGTGATAAGTTTGTTGTCCATGCATATGAAAATAAAAAACAATAGTTAGAAAGGGCTGTAGCAGACATTTTCCCGAAGGGTGTTACATTATTCTTTAAAGCTGCACTGACGCTGTGTACATTATAATAGAAGAGCTGAGACTAGTAACAGCTCAGTGGAAAAGTTACTGTAGCAGTGATGTCAATATAAGATGGTTCTTGCTAGACACTTTGTTCTTACAAAAAAAATTTTTTTTTCAAATTTGTTCCTAAAATGTTTGCCTGGTTTTGTCATCAAATCTGCTTCATTCATTGTTACACAAAAGGTTTCCCTGCACATGCATGTTTCTATTCAATGTTCCTATTAATTACAAAGACTGTTAGATTTCAGAACACTGTAGAAATGATAAAATAATATTTTTACCAACATTGTTTTCTCCTTGACCCTGAGGTTTGTAGGTTTTACCTTTTTAATATCACTTATAGAAGGTTTCAGCGGCAACAACATAAACAAATGTTATGTGGCCCAAACTTAACTTCCGGTAGACCTCCGCAAAGAATCTATAATTGCGGAGTTTAAAATTAATTTAATTTAATACAATTAATATTAATATAAATTAAATATAAATTGTTATAATATAACCAAACACAGACCGGAAGTTAACTTCGGGCCAGCGCGTGCATCCGATGAAACTGTCTATAAAAAGATATGTCAAAAGGAATATACATTTTTTAGAAGCATAAATTTAAAATGGCCCAGGAAATGACACTGCATGACATCTTTATCTCACCACTTTCCATTCCCGCACGAAAGTATATACAAATAGAAGAGTAACTGAGAGATATTTAAATGAAATTGGTGCATGAGTGCATATTTGTGTATAACTGAAATGAATAATAAATGTCCCAATATTTCTTTTTATTATTGTAGTTTGAATTAATCTCAACTTTAGACATCCGCATTATGGGATTTTTTTAACACTCGTCTTCTGAAAAACATTAATTTAATCAATAATGAGACCTCTGAGGTAGCATAAAAATTTTTTTTAGATCTTCGAAAAGCTAGCTTCTAGCTTCTCTTGTCTGTTAATATACCTCCTAAAGGCACACTGTAAACGTTTTTGCTGTAGTTATGCAGCTAGTTGCCAGTAACGTACTGTAGATTTATTTTTAAGTAATTTATTGGCAACAGTTTGTTCAAAGATAAATGAATATTAAACATTAACAAGTCTTTATCTTTACAGAAAAAAACGATAAAATAACAGCCTCATGCAAAGCATTCTGGGAACCAGAAATCCACATAAACCTTTTTCTGTTTTTTTTCTAATTTTGGTTCAAAGAATGCTTTGCATGAGGCTGATATTTTATAGTTTTTTTTTCTGTAAGGATAAAGACTTGTTAGTGTTTAATGATCATTTATCATTGAACAAACTGTTGCCAGTAAATTACATAAATGTAAATCTACAGTAAATTACTGGCAAACTGCTGCCAGTAATACTGTAATTTCTACAGATTTTTTTACAGTGAATTGTAATGGTGAATGCCTTAGAAGGAGTGGTCCAGAATTGAAATGCTTTAACATGACTAGAGGTGTATTATCTGTTGCCACTTCACTGTAATGCTGACATTGTGTCTGTAGCAATTCTGTGTGCACTATAATAAAATGCACACATACCAGTCACATTTAAAGAAATCTTGTCAAATTGTAAATCTAATGTTTTTATCATTGGCTTTATTAGGGGTTTGTGTTTCAGTGGCACCTAAGGAGCTGATGTTCAAGAAAACATGTGCAACACTATTTAGCCAGTTTTACGGTTTCATTAGACCACATTATGTGCAGCTTCATTCTTGCGTGTTATGTGGAAATAGTTTGTTTTACCCTAGCACCTTTGCATCAAGCCCATTATAAATGTTGACATACATGTAATAAATCTACATCTCAGATGTGTCGTTTCGTTGTCACTATATTGTGCTCAGCTGTCCAAAGTGATAATACTGTTTCATAAAGCTGCAGATGTTGATTTATGTTTTGTATTAGAGTCGTTATTCCCTTACCACTGTAACCAGAAAAAGTAAATAAAGATACAAGACTTCTTTCAAGAATCTCTTTTCTGAGCATTCGTCTGTTTTTATAATTGCTATTTAAGCTAAATTGACAATTACTCTCCTACATTGCAGTGTTTTGTAAATATAATTTTGTTATGTATAGTTGGTACGTTTTAATGTATGATGTGCAATTTAGTAACAGATGTGGGTTGTACACTAAAGGCTTTCAGATGGACCGGATATTTCTCAAACCACTTTACACATTGACTCCTGTCATTTATAATGCATGACAAGTGTCTCACTAGCACTGATGTGGATATCCATCTTTCTTCTTCCTGTTTGCATAGCGGGCTCACAGAAAGCATCCTGAACAGATGGACTGGGCCAAAGCTCCACTCTTAATTAGCTTTTTACCCAGAGCTCCTCCTTTATTAAATCAATCAGAGGAATGCTGATTTCACCCAGAGTTGACACACACGATGAGCCCACATAGTGTAACGTCCATCGAACTCACAGAACTTGTGTATTGTCATTGCATGTACACAATGTTACTATATTTTAGTACCATTTACTTGCTGTGGTTAATTAAGTTAGTTTTACTTTAAAAATCTACCTAAAGAAGTTACTTTCATCATAGTTTTACTAGACATATGCTTAAAATTACTAGCAATATGGTTAATGTTTATCCTCAGGTTAATTTTCATAAGGGCTTATTTAGGCCTTCCGTGCATTCATATTTCATGTAAATTAATATTTGATAGGTGTGGTGTTACTACTGAGATGTGACTGATTTCTTTTTTTAAACTAATTTATATTACATAGCACATTTTTTTATGAGAAAGCAAACAGAAACTTTAACTTGACATCTAATCTGATATCTGATATTACTAATCTATATATTATGATAATAATACTGTGATAATATACCATGGCAATAAATTTTGTCATCTTCATATACATGATAATATATATTATATATATATATATATTTATGCATTCTTGAGGTACAAAGAATACAATAAGCATTCACATTTAATTTGTTCATTTATATATATATATATATATATATATATATATATAATCATAATATATACTGTATATATAACTTGTATGTGTATTTGTATTTTTTTTATTTGTATTATAAACATTGACATTATCACTAGCATTTCGGGTACTAATTCCATGTTACATGTCCTAATACTTGTTACATTAATAAGTTCAAAATAAAATGGCATTGTATTGTGTGAAAGAAATAAAATATCTGGAAATAACTATTGCTCCCTACAGCATTATGTGGATTTCTGGTTTATTTAAAAAATAAAAAATCACTACTAATAATAATAATTATGCATAATGCAGAGACTGTATTAAGCTATCGTTAAGCTGTCATTCTCTGTAATTTCACACAGAAACAAACCAAAATGTTTACTTTGATTATCCATTTTGGTGTTACATTGCCATCTGGTGGCGATGTTCCTAACATCAATGTCATACCAAACACTTTCTCCACTAGATGTCAGTAATGTTTCCCACGTTCTAGCAGAAAATAACAAAGGTGACTTGAAGGTATAGCACTAACCGGTTCTCCTATTTTTTGCAAAACACTGAGAAATTCAACAGGTGTAATTCACTGTATTCATAGATATACAACAGAATGAATGTCAGGTGTGCGCCGAAGCTCAGAAGAACTATACAGATGTCGCAACTACATCGCGGATGCCTGTGATACAGGACATGGACATTTATAGGCATGTAGGCGGTTTTATTTGGTTGACAATTGTGAAACTATAAACAGACAATATGTATTTGAGGCTCTTCCGTATCATCATGCCTCCTCATTTGCATACTGTCTACTTTCGCTTCCTCGTTTGACATCGCTTCATCGGGAGTTGATCAAGTTGATCGCTTCGCGTCCTATAATCATGACCAACAGCGTCGACGATCAAACGCCCGTGTCGCGTAAAGACGTGCTGGTGAAGTATTTACAGCACTACGACAGAGTTTCGTCTGAAGGTAATGTTAAAGTGTGTTCGGATCGACAGGTGACAGATGAAGCCAGACGCGTGTTACTGTCAGAGGAAGAGCCGCGGAAGAGGTTTAACACACTGGATCTTTATCGGGCTCTCTATGAGTGTGTGCAGTACACAGACTATCAGAGACACATCCAGGGCTTTATAAAAGCCACAGAGTTACTGGAGATGTTCTGTGTCAACCTGTTTCTGTTTCCCTGGAAGAAGGAGATTAAAACGTTGAAGGTAAATGAAAGGTGTGGATGGAACTGGTGTCAGTACACTGCTGTTGGCTGACTTCCTGTAAACCTCCTGTTTAGTTATACGTCATACGCGTCCTTCTAAACAAGAATGCCTGATACTGATATTTTATGACTTTCACTACTTTTTGACAGATTTGTAGCAACAAATAAATAGATAAAAATGACTGTACAATTCATTTGTACATGCCAACCCTGCTGAAAGAAACAATAGAATCAATCACAGGCATTTTAATGGATGTAATGGTTATAATTGGTTTTAATGGACACTATAATGGTCTCTACTGTTAATGTGTTGGTTTTGTTGGTGGGATGTTATCTGGCAGATGGGAACCACTGCGATAAGGCTCTAAAACACATATTGTAATGGTTTTAAAGGAATAGTTTAACTTTAAAATGAAAATTCTGTCATCATTTACTCGACCTGTTGTCATTTTAAACCTGTGTGATGTTCTTTCTTCTGCAAAACACAAAAGAAGATATTTTAAAAAATGTTGCAAAACAATGCAAGTCAATGGGGACCAATTTCTGTTACCAACATTTTTCTAAATATCTTCTTTTGTGTTCTGCAGAAGAAAGTCATACAGGTTTGGTGAGTAAATGATGACAGAATAGTGATTGTAAAGGTGAACTACTCCTTTATTGGTTAACAGCTAATGGCTCATGGTATTGTAATGGAAACCATTAGAATTTAAATAAGTTTTTTTTTTTTCTCCAGTAGTAAATGCATTAAAGGAACAATACGGGATTTTTAGGAGGATCTATTGACATAAATACAATATAATATACAAAACTATTTCTTCAGAGGTGTATAAAGACCTTACGTAATGAACCATTAAGTTTGTAATACCTTAGAATAAGCTGTTTATATCTACATACAGAGCGGGCCTACATACATTGAATTCGCCGCCATGTTTTGTACAGCAGCCCTAAATGGACAAACAACTCTACAACGCACGTTTTCTCTTCCTCTCCGCTGCGGTATCGTGGTGAAACGGATCGAGGGAAGATCCGTGATCCGTACGGATCGTGCTCTCCGGTGCAGAACGCATGTGACCCGAGGATTAACTGAAAGTTTATTCATCATTGAGTAAAAGAATAAAACGCACTCTCGCTCTCTCTACAGTTTCAGCTCCAAAGCGCTCTCGCTCTCTCTCTCCAGTATCTGGACGAGTACAGTACAATATTAAAGCGGTTCCAGATAAACAATGACGCTCAAAACTGCTCCGTCACACAGCTAATATTACAACATATCTTGGTATGTTAGCATGTTACTCACATACTGATCCGAATCAAAGCAACCTCCTCGGAGGTGATTTTTAGACAATCTTTCTCTCCAACGTCTCTCTCTGCTGGAAGGTATCTCCATAGATATCTGTGAGTACATATATCTGCTAAAAGCCTTAGTACCGCGGGAACTAATGCATCTCTTCTGGAAAGTCTTTTTAATATTAACGCAGGTCCTAGCTCC
Source organism: Triplophysa rosa (assembly GCF_024868665.1). NCBI lineage: Eukaryota > Metazoa > Chordata > Actinopteri > Cypriniformes > Nemacheilidae > Triplophysa > Triplophysa rosa. The sequence continues at coordinate 25,948,196 of NC_079890.1, forward strand.
TGCCTGACTTTTATCCTTCTTTTTAAACTTAAAATCCACAAACCTTTTATTTTATGTAATACATAAGACATAGCTCTTTCTACATCTCTTTCTAATGCCCGCAAAATCTCTTCCCTGCGTCAACATGAGAACGACATATTTTTGTACTGTGGTGGTCACCGTCATGTTTGGACTGAGCGATTCGTGGCAAATCTATAATACAACGCTAGTGGCCGCTGTTAATTAAGAACTGCGCCTTTAACTAGCATGAACTAACAAGCAATATAGTTTTTCAGCTTTTATTAATGTTTGTTAATAGTGCAACTATTCGTGTAAATTCATGGTGCATTAAATTAAGTTTATTTAACTCAGTTCAGGAGGAGCATGAGAATGTAATCCAACCAATAAGTGTGAAGTAGTCGCTATATAAACTGTCCCTCACCTCTGTCCCACGACAGTTTTTTGCAGCATCCCTCCTCTACCCCATCGCCTCTCTCTCTACTGGTATCTATGCCAGTAAAGGGGGGAGTACTCTGGGTTCGGGCCAAAATTCCGAGCTCGGAGCCCTCCCCTCGGACAGCACGCCAAATATGCTTTATTTTACCAGATTACATGTTAATGTGAACTTGTGAACTAATGTTAAAACATTTTATTTTAAAATGTATTAGTAAATGCTGAAATTAACATAAAGATGAATAAATGCTGTAGAAGTACTGCTCATTGTTAGTTTAAGTTAGCTAATGCATTAACTAATGTTAACAAACACAACCTTATTGTGAAGTGTTACCGAGTTTGTACTGTTAATTCATCAGGCATGGTATCTTCATAATACCAGCAAGCAAGTTTATTTGTCTAGTGCTTTTGACAAATATAAATAGTTGCAAAACAGCTTTACAAAAAACACACAGAAGTTGATTGTTAATGTTTTTCTTTTAGACATTCACAGGACACTTTGTCTACTACATCAAGCCAATTCTACCTTTTGCCAAGAGTATTCTTCAGAGTATTGGTTACTGCATTGAAACAGACACCGAGTATAGACTGTCTGACAGTGTCGACCCTGACAAGGCCAAAAAAATGGGATTTGACCTTTTCCTCGCCAGATTAGAATGTGAGTACCTCCTTGAGCTCATGGGCAAGAAATCACACGTGGAATGTCTAGAGATCCTTCATATAAGAGCTGCTCCTCTAAACGCCAGTGCTGGAGATGATGTCCCGGGGCACACAAGTATCTGTAATCCAAATGAGGATGTTCTTCAGGAGGATGGACATGTTGAAGGTGGCTCATTGGTCAATCCAGAGGAACAGCAGAGACAGACGATTAAAACGCATAACCCTCATGATCAAGAAAACTTTGAGACTCAAGATAGTACAATCACTGATGTAGAAAGACCATCCAGCTCATTTATGGCTGATGATAAGTCTATCCTGGAAATGAAGGAGAACTACCCAGACCTGGCTATCCGACAAAAGCCCATTTTCCGGAAGTCTCAGAAAAAGTCTACACAACCTCTTAAAGCCAAGGAGCTGGTTGGATTTAAGCGGTACAGCACAGCCCTGTTCCCTGAGGTCAATACTGACATGAGTGGTCCCCAGTCTATAGCCATGCACAATGAGACCACCCCAAGCAATAATACATTACATATCCCAAATGCAGTTGTAGAAGCTCAATGCTTAGATGACAAACCACTGGTTCTTCGAGTGGAAACGGTGTTGCAAGGATGCAACCGTGAGGGGCCACCGAAAAACTGTATGGTTGAGCTAACTGAGCAAATGGGCAAATTGCACAAGAAAGAACTCTGTGTAGATGAGCCTCTTAAATACCCCATAGAGGAGACCACACAGGCCCAGCTGTGCAATGGAAATAATGTCAATGTCATAGCCCCGCCCACAAAAACTCAAGATGGGATGAGCTTGCCCATTTTATGCACCCAATCTCAAGAGCATATCTGCAACATTGTAGGTTGCAGGAGCTGTGCAGTATCTGATGCCGTTCCTGGACAGGACAACACCATTAAAGAGCCTCCCCAGTCCATTTACATCCCCAGTTCTCTCGCGCCATTGGGACCACTGACTGACCACCATCAGACGGGAAATGAGGGTTCAAATTCTCAACTCCACAGTTGAGTCCCACATCGCAGCAACCAGACGATGACATCACCCAAACATATGTGATGTTGTAGAAGCACACAGTATTCCTTCCCATCCATGTTAGAAATGGAAATGCATTGACCTCCAAATATGACTATGTATGCTAGCCTAGTACTGACCAGAATTTTTTTGCTATTCTCAATGATGGCAACTTTCCTTTTGATCAAGCATTGAGGAGCCTTAAATGGTAACTTATTTATGAAGAATGTCTGTGTTTCCTATCATCATAGCTTTTTAAGTAAACGAAGGGTTCTTGCTGCTTTTTTATTAACCTGCTAAATAAGTTTTAAGTCATAATAACTTTAGAGCTTGACTCGGTATTGTGCCTTACTAAATGTAAAGACAGTTAAAATGTGTACCCACTTGTCTTAATGAAATGTTCTGCAGGAATGTCTGTCATTGTGTCAAAGTATTCTGGTGCATCTATGTCATACTTCCTTTTATTGTCAGAAAACAGGTGCAAACATTTTTTTATGGGATCTATAGCCCTGCTAAAACTATACTGAACTTCATACAATTGACCCTTCGCTAAGCCCCGCCCTCCTTAGTTACTGTTGCTATGCCTGTCAAGCTTTCACGCCTGGCAAATGTATTACAGTGTGTATGCACCGGTGTCAGACATTCCCAAGGAGATAATTAGTCATTTTTGGCGAACATGTGAAATATCTGAGAGAGCAAGACAAAAGGGACTGCAGTGTGCATTCGAGGGATATATCCACGACATAATATGCAACCGATTAGAAAATAATTTAATCAAAATTGAAGCTAAAGCCTATGAATGATAACATTTTCCCGCTTATATTTTAGAACGCGCCAGGCTACTGCTCACACGTCGTGGGTCTAATCTACGCCTTGGACCTGGCAAGAGCCAGAGATGCTGAGCTGAGCCATACATCATCAACAACACAAACAAATTTCCATCTTGCCTTTAATCATCTTATTTTACGTTCAAATATATGCATTATGAACAAAGCACCATCATTATTTCCAAGCAATGATGTGCTGAGTTAGCTAGCTAGCTAACATTAGCTTGCTCTTACCTTGGAGCAAACATAGGTGTTTTTGTTAATCCTGTTGACCTTTAGTGGGACATTCTAAAACGCTTAACGTACCTAAACAGAGATAAAGGAAAACCAAGTTTCTGTCAAATTTTACTTCTAATAAACACATGCTGCTGTCAAAAGAACGAGTTCTTGGTCCGCGGATAAAGTGAATATCACGTTAAGCGTTCTCACCATAGAAGTCCATTATAAGAGAAAACAGCTTAACGTGGCTTAGACAAATTTCTGTCATTTTAGTTGTAATTAATACCTCAAAAGCCACCGTGCATTGTGTTAAAAAGTGCAGTAGGGGCCTTTTTATGCCCTTTCTGAAACCAATATTAAGAAATGAGGCTGAAAGGCAATAAAGTTGCTAACTCCTGGCTTCAGTGTTGTTACATCGAGCTGAATAGCCTGTGGAGCAAACTAGAACAAAACAGCACAAATGTTTCTAAAAGCTCTGATAAAAAGGGACAGAAATATAAATGAGATGATACAGCGCGTTCTTGTGGCACGTATGCTCGCGTGGCTATTGCGTCAGTAGGCTTACTGGCGTTGCAGTTTATCCGCGGACCAAGAGCTCGTTCTTTTGACAGCAGCAAGTGTTTAGTACAAGGAAGGTTTGACATAAATTTGGTTTTCCTTGATCACTGTTTAGGTACGTTACGCCATGTTAAGCTGTTTCCTTATAATGGACTTCTATGGGGGAGAAAAAGCTTAACGTGATATTATTCACTTTATCCGCGGAACAAGACCTCGTTCTTTTGACAGCAGCATGTGTTTAGTACAAGGAAGGTTTGAAAGAAATTTGGTTTTCCTTGATCGCTGTTTAGGTACGTTAAGCGTTTTTCACGTTAAGCGTTTTAGAATGTACCACATTTAGTTGTGAATGAGGCCTTCCACACTGCTTGATCCACGTCCGACATTTCTCTCCTTGGGTTTTAGGTTTCGGGAAGGGAAAAAATTCCACCACCCCGTCCAAACTTTTAGGATACTGGCTATCAGATTTACACAATCCATACGCACAACGCTTTGGCATGTTTCCTTCGCTCGAAAGCTTGACAGACCTCCCGCGCCTAGTTACGGTTGCTAAACCACGATTGGCCTGTGGCGGTTTTCAGGCGTGGCTTAGCGAAGGGTCAATTACATGACTCTTGGTGTTAAAGCCACACTATAGGACGTTTGCACACGGTTCCCTTATGTGGTCGATAGGCACAATTGCCTGTTACCAGTGTTGTAAATAATGTCGCTGTATAAGCTTCCCTGTTGGCAGCGCAATACACGTGAATTTGTTTGCTAAGCTGGTGGAATCGGCAAATGCAGAAACGTTGTTTGGAAACCATGTCACACTCTTCTGCAGGCAGGGGATGGGCGGGGCTGTGTGTGCCGACCCGAACACAGAACTTACAGAGCGGCTGTAGTCAATATGAGGCTTCTAAGGTAGCATCGGGGTAGAATTCATCCGGTTAAGAGTTGGTCTACCACTAAATAATTTTAGAGACATTATTTTAAGGTAAAAAAACTACAACGTGTGGCTTTAGGGAAAACAACAAAATGTAATAAAAACATCTGTTACATTTTATTAAAACTTGACTTAAAATTAAGTATTGATATAAATTACATTGGTCAGTAACGCATCCAGTAACTACTAAACACAGATCCCAATGGTTACTTTGTTATAGTATCTGCAGGTCCTCATACAGCAAATTGAACTCAGAAAGAACGCAAAATAAATGCATCTTTACAAAGACCTGCGTACTGTGGAATGAAAAAATAGAAACAGATAATCTACAGTCTTCTGGTAAGCTTAAACCATTTTACATGAATACATTTATACCATAAAAAGCAGCATTTAAATAAAACACCTACAGTATGTCATATCAACTAACTTACAAATCCACTACTTTGTAAATCGTCAACACGAGAGGAACGTTTGCACAACGTAAATTTAGAGATTCAGGTCACAGAAGTGCTCGCTTCATCTGTCTCTATGTAAGATGATGTATTTGTGGATTTATATGGCCATTTGTTTTCACTTAGATCCTCTACTTGGTCAAGAGCAATTTGCCATTAATATCTTCTCTCTGTTCTCCTCATACTGATGCAGCATCTTCTCAAGATCGTGATCTGCTGGGATTACCTGCCCACCAATTTAAACAAACACAAACTGGTATTAGTGAATGGAACATAAACTGAAAGGTGGTAGACAGGTGATTTTTGTATGGTAACTATTAAAAATACTCACAAGGACTGGAGCAGGGACATTAAAGGACTTCTGATGAATTAGCCAGTCTTCATACAGGTTATGGATTGATTCTAAGTATTCCTAAAGGGTGATGAACAGGGACGATGTGTAATATCAGTTTTAATGAAATGAAAATATTCTTACTATACTTTCTTAACACTTTCAGCTTTGAATTGTTTTGGTTTTTATGCCTCAAGGCTTGATTATACAACTCAATAACAGTTGTTCATCATTTTATTCTTACCATTGGAATAACCTTCTCTTCCTCTCTGCACCTCTGCTTAAGCCTCTCATAGCAGGTCTGTGGAGAGGTCTGCAGGTAAACTGTTACCAGAACACACATGCACAAAACTGACATTACACAACAGAATTTCTTAAAAAGTTACTAATCAAGTAATATTTGCGAGGCAATACTGATTTATATGCCATACCAATAAGGTCCACGGGAATGTCTATGTTCTTAATGATCCACTCAAACCATTCACTTAAAACAGCAAAGTCCACTTCAGGCATCTTTCCACTGTCAACCAAACCAAACATAACATAACATACATCTTGTTACAATAAGCTCATTGTCTCAATGTTTTGGTGGCACATAAAGCCATTTTAGCCTTAGGATAAATATACCTTTTATAAAGATTCTCCACAAAAATGTACTTTGCACTGTAGATGGACCTTTCCAGCATTCTGATTGGTGCTGTCTGAATACAGAAATGACATTATAAAAAATAAAGCTAATTCAGGATTTTCATTCCAATTTGTTACATAGGGTGGACGTTTATTAGATTCAAATATATGGTTTACTTTATTCTTACGAATGTAAATATAAGTATATACAATAAAGATTTTGTTCAGTTATAATAATATGATTAAAAAAAATTGTTTCAATACAATAAAACAGACGCACATGCCTACAGGGCTCAAAAACACAGCAACTACACACAACTGATTGTAGGGTTGTGTACACTCACCTAAAGGATTATTAGGAACACCTGTTCAATTTCTCATTAATGCAATTATCTAATCAACCAATCACATGGCAGTTGCTTCAATGCATTTAGGGGTGTGGTCCTGGTCAAGACAATCTCCTGAACTCCAAACTGAATGTCAGAATGGGAAAGAAAGGTGATTTAAGCAATTTTGAGCGTGGCATGGTTGTTGGTGCCAGACGGGCCGGTCTGAGTATTTCACAATCTGCTCAGTTACTGGGATTTTCACGCACAACCATTTCTAGGGTTTACAAAGAATGGTGTGAAAAGGGAAAAACATCCAGTATGCGGCAGTCCTGTGGGCGAAAATGCCTTGTTGATGCTAGAGGTCAGAGGAGAATGGGCCGACTGATTCAAGCTGATAGAAGAGCAACTTTGACTGAAATAACCACTCGTTACAACCGAGGTATGCAGCAAAGCATTTGTGAAGCCACAACACGCACAACCTTGAGGCAGATGGGCTACAACAGCAGAAGACCCCACCGGGTACCACTCATCTCCACTACAAATAGGAAAAAGAGGCTACAATTTGCACGAGCTCACCAAAATTGGACAGTTGAAGACTGGAAAAATGTTGCCTGGTCTGATGAGTCTCGATTTCTGTTGAGACATTCAAATGGTAGAGTCAGAATTTGGCGTAAACAGAATGAGAACATGGATCCATCATGCCTTGTTACCACTGTGCAGGCTGGTGGTGGTGGTGTAATGGTGTGGGGGATGTTTTCTTGGCACACTTTAGGCCCCTTAGTGCCAATTGGGCATCGTTTAAATGCCACGGCCTACCTGAGCATTGTTTCTGACCATGTCCATCCCTTTATGACCACCATGTACCCATCCTCTAATGGCTACTTCCAGCAGGATAATGCACCATGTCACAAAGCTCGAATCATTTCAAATTGGTTTCTTGAACATGACAATGAGTTCACTGTACTAGAATGGCCCCCACAGTCACCAGATCTCAACCCGATAGAACATCTTTGGGATGTGGTGGAACGGGAGCTTCGTGCCCTGGATGTGCATCCCACAAATCTCCATCAACTGCAAGATGCTATCCTATCAATATGGGCCAACATTTCTAAAGAATGCTTTCAGCACCTTGTTGAATCAATGCCACGTAGAATTAAGGCAGTTCTGAAGGCGAAAGGGGGTCAAACACCGTATTAGTATGGTGTTCCTAATAATCCTTTAGGTGAGTGTATAATAGAGCTTGTTAATCGACGTCACGCCACGTTGAATGTTGCGCCAACTTGGGAGGATCGCTGCTAGTGTGTTCAATGCAGTGTTTTGTTTTTCTTGTTTGATTAGGAAATATAACTATGGTAGGTCGGTATTGCTGTGTTAAAAAGTGCAATAGTATTCAGGAAAAGCCCCTGGTTCTTTCACTTTCGATTTCTCCATACATTATACAAAACAAGTAACGGTACATATCAAAACAATAATAGCAGCGGAGTATGATCCACCCAAGATGACGGTGCAACATAGGGCGTGACGTCAGCTTCACATTCTCTATACTGTAAACTGAACATGCCATTGGTGAGACATGTCGATCCAACATTGTCAGTTGGACGTATGTCTGAAGGGTGAGCCCCCATCTAGTTGGGTCCTGGTACATCAAACCCTATAAAAAATAAAATATAGTGTTCAAGCCAATTACACCTTTCTACAATGATAACACATACATTTAATGCAATTTTTAAATGAGGCATACAATAAGATTGCAGGACACCCTACAAATCATACCCTACCAATGGATTGCATCCGTGCACATTCCTCCATTTAGACACAGGCTCGGTCAAAACCTGAAGGACAAGAAACATTTAAGTTGTCTCCTAAATACCCAGAGAAAATATAGACTTCAGGTTCTAGCAGAAGCATTGTGCATAAATAAATTCATTACAAATTCAGCATATTACCTCAATGTCACTGGTTTTGCTGAAGTACTCCAGACATGTTGTCTTCCCACTTGCAATATTTCCCTCCAACCAAATCTATGGATGCAAATGAACAAGCACCATGAAGGTTTCTAATATATCACAGTTTCATACACCAAAATATGTGCCCCCCATTTCAAAGAAAATAATTTATTTATCATGATACAAGATGCAGTTTTGCAGCTTACCACAGATTTCTTATTCTCGCCATTTCTGACCAGTTTGCCTTGAGAAGACGACAACATAATGAAATACATCGACTCGTTTTATCCTTCAGATCACTATCGTTATGGCAGCAATAAAAGCAGCGGGGATGCAGAAGGCAGCAAGCGTAAACCTAAATCAATACTGTTAATGCTTAAGACACGATGATGATTATTTATAAAATACTACTGTGGGTGTTGCCTCCAAGACAAAAAATAAATCGTGAAATACTGCAACAATAACGGAGAACGGCAGCCGGAAGTGGCTTTGCACGGATCGTGACAGCACAGGTGCAGAACTTACTGAGAGATGCGCTGCGGCTGTGGATTCTGCTGCTCCACGCATGTCCGATCAAATGCCTCTTCAGAATAGGAGTCTGACGTGCAAACACATTTGATGGCAGATATTTGTGTGAACACAAAGGTAAAACGACACGACAAATATCTTTTAAAAAGTTAACAGTCATCTCGCTTTTTCATCTATGTCTACTAAAGAAATATAAAACTACAAAACTGTTGAATGAACTCATGTTACGAACAACGACTACTACCGTGTTTACCAGGTTCGTGTAACGATACTTGCAACAGTGATTATCAACCAAAGCATGTCAAAATAAAAGTCTACACGGCAAAATAAAAGCTTTCTAAAAATATCATTACATAAAGATCGTGAACTTCTATATTTCTCTTATGTATAGGCTTGTTTTATTATTTATATACGTGCACGATTGGCGCACTGAAAATAGACTTATGATTATTGTTAACAGAAAGTTACAATTTAATGCTTTAATATCACAGGAATAAAAAATATCAATTAATAAAACTAATAAAAAACACTTTAAAATAATCATTTCAGTTTTCATCAGCTTCATTATATTTTAGAGGACATTTTCAGACACACTCAAGCACAAATGTGTTCCTAAATTTGAAATGGGTGATCTTTATTTTGACATGACTGTCTGCTATGAGACTCTGTATTTTCAAAATGATAATGCTCTCTAGATCACATGTCGTGAGATTTCCTAATAAGACGTTAATTGCAAACTGAAACATGATCACTGTTCTAGTATATATGTTTATAGTTTCAGTTAGCTAAAGTCATTATGCTGTTTGTTGTATAAGGATGCACTTATTTATTTTCTGCAACAGTTAAGTGAAACAATACTATTGGGGAAAAAAAGTGACAGGCTAAAGGCCAAGTATGGTAAACCAAACTCAGTATTTGTCCTCTGCATTCAACCTTTTTAGTGAGTAGTGAACACACACACACACCCAGAGGAGTGGGCAGCCATTCACCACAATATCCAGAGAGCAATGGGGGTAAATCAAAACGAAAGTTTTTTACCTTTTATTAAAAATGAGTGAGTCTTAACGACGTCAATAAAGTGAGATGCTCTTAAGCGCTGACAAAATGCGCATTTAGGAGATGCGCTCAAACAAAACTAAATTCCATGACATCACGCTACACTTCAGCCTCTCATCAAAGTTCTTGTCCAATCAAATCCGCTTTAGAATCCGAAGAGTCCCGCCCCCTTCTTACACTAGCAGAGCTGCGGAAGTGGCGCCTCATATCGGGTTGTTGCTAGAAGGGATATAGCCTCGGCCGGAAGTGGTGCAAAATCTCGCCATATAATTACAATAAATTACATTAGCTAACTCCTACACCTAAACCTAACGCCAACCCTAAACCTAACCTTACAATAATAAAAAAATATTAATCAACTGTTTTCAACGTGACAAAGATTATGCAGTATTGAAGTGCTCATGCCCAGTGGAGGTAGCTGTATCCCTTCTAGTCAAAACCCTCATATCAAGTTAGGTAAAAACGAAGGATGGAGCGAGGTGTAGATGGGCAGGTCAACCGCAAGTGGGTGGGACTTAAGTCGCAAGTGGGTTGTACAAACCTCCAGAGGATTTGATTGGTTTATTTAATGTCGTGTGTTGTAGTATTGGTTCATGATTCACAGTTGGTGTAGTATCTTGGGATAGTAACAAAAAGAAGACTCAGAGAAGGCCATAATTCTCGATGGTCTCTTTATTGAGGAATCACATCACAGCTTTGTCACGGTCCTGCCTTTTTGGTTCTGTATTTCTAGTCGTGTGGCAGGATCGGGACGGAGCCCTTAGGTTTTATGTGAGAGAGCCATGAGTTGTTTACGTTTTCTACATCTCATGTGCTTTCTCGTGTCTAGTCATTGGCCCCGCCCCTCTCGTTTCATGTATTGCTTCCCTGCCGTGTCTAATGTTTCCCACCTGCCCTGTGTCATTATCCATCGTTTGTCTTGCCTTTATATTGCCCTCTTGTTTCATTGTCTTGTTGCTTGGTCATTGTTTAAAGATGTCTTTGGTTACCTCTCGTCTTGCCTTGTCCACCCTTACCTTGCCTGTTGATTTTGACGTTGTGTCGTAAGTTTGTTTTGTTATTTTTTCTAGTTTTGCCCCATCGAGGGAAGTCTTTTGTTTGAGTTCTTGTTTTGTTACTGTGTCCGTTTTTTCCCCATTGTGGGTTTTTTGGTTTGTTTCTTTGTCTTTCTGGTTGTTAACCCCTTCATCCCCGCTGCCTGCAATTGGGTTCTTCCACTCCACACCCGACCGTGACAAGCTTCAGACATGCACACAAAAGCATACACTGGCGCAACACACTGCGCTTCTTCAGAGCATTTGAAGTCCCATTGACAATCCTTTTTTTCGTGAAATATTGCAGCGTTTATTGTAAATAGTTTATCAATGTGGTCATCTTCTTTTGTAAATTCATGTACCCTCATAATCTTCAGTTAAAATCTGAAAATGCAATTCCGCCCTGAAATGACTATCCATCTCAAATTATGTAAATTAGACAGCTTGGCCGGAGCATACGTTAACCCCTTTTTCCTTCAACTGTCAGTCTGCTGCCAGTTTCATTTCAAAATCAATGGAACAGCTGTTTTTACACATACAATAAAATTGCAGAGAAAAACGCAAGTCACGCCCACTAATTTTCTCCTTTGAAATTCCTTTTCACTCGAAAATGTGTCAGAATACGGAAGTAAAAACGATTGCGACTTCCGGTTCACGGGGACTTTAAATGTAGCTTTGCCAGGCTGTCTGATTGTGTGCCGTAAACAAAATGCTATTGGTTATTTTAAAAGGGGGTGGGGTAACTCGAGATGTCTCGCGCTCTCTGCATTTTTCATTTGAAATAACGTCAACATATCAAATAATGCTGCACATTCCAAGGCATTGCAGTCACTGATCAGTGATTATTTTTGGCGTAAATGTGGGCGCCGCCATTTTTGAGCTGTTTGTGTTTAGACTTCTGGTGCACCACTATAGCTAATGACAGTCGTATTGCGAGTGAGACAAGTGTGCTGTTTTGATGCTAGTTAATATTTATTATGGAACCCAAAGGTACAAGCTTAATGTGTGCAGTTAGAAGTTGCCATAATAGCCGGTACAAACACAAAAAATGTCTACAAAACATGTTTTTACCTTAATCCACGCCTCATAGCTTAATCTGGATGTCGCGCACCCTATGATCTGTATCCATTATTCATTATTTTAGCCTAGTGGATGCCCTTTCTCCTGGACAATTCACCTTCTTGACTAAAATAACTAATAAACATAGTTCAAAGGCAGGCATTTATGGGGAGAGTGACACTAAATGTAGAAAAATATAATTATTATATATCATATATTATATATAAACAAAACATATTTAGCACAAATAAATAAACAATATGCAAATAGTGGTATAATAATATTAGCAGCAGTTAAAATTGAGCTGTTAGCATTTTTATATGTATTTATCAGTTTAAAACTTAACAGGCTAAAGCAAACCTTCCTGCCAACGGATCGCAGCTGCATGACTAAGTTAACAGTTACAGGATATCACATTTTCGTTAATTTGGCAGATGCTTTTATCCAAATCACATTTAACATTTTGTCAACACGTTAAACAGTATTGATAGCCTAGTTTACCAGGCCATGCTACCATGAGGATTAAAGCTGAAGTAAACAAGGGAGAGAATGAACAACATGAAATCATTTTTATTTAATAGACATAAAAACAGACAGTTATTGGTTAGTATGTTTTGAACAGGACCGGGAGATGCCACACCAATGATTCTCCCCACAAAGCATGTTATCAAAGCAGCATATAGGAACCGGGAGACACCATGCCAGCGATTCTGCCCGCAAAGCAGGTTATAGGAACCGGGAGACGCCACGCCAACGATTCTCCCCGCAAAGCAGCAGCATGGTCCTGGAACAGCTAATAACAGGAAGGTGTCATAACAATCCTCCCCAACCTACTCTCAACAACGAAATACGAGTTACCAAATTGTGCTTTACAAACATAATGATATCTCTACAAAAAGGGTTTACATACCTAATGATCCGATGATGTACTGCGCGATGACACATACCACACTCATATGAGAGAAGAGAACTCTTTCGCTGCTACCACAGCTGATACTCCGGCATCCGTTAAAACAAAGCACAGAAAAGGAAGCCCTAAAGGCAAACCACACTAAACCAAGCGTACACATAATAAAATACAAACGCCTTACCATCCCCGGTGCACTAAAGACTTACCTGGGAATGAGCAGCATACTACACAGTGCATCCCCACTGTCACCCTTAACGAACCGTAATACCGCATAATACAGCGCCAACGAGGCACACCATTGGAAAATGTGTTGTCACGTCACGCACGCCACACTTAGTGGTAATATAAATATATGATATAATAAAACAACTAGGCCAACAGCTACAGCTCCAACCACATACCTCTGTGATCCACAAAGACGAAGGGGCAGGTCCCAGACCATGACGTACCCCAAGAGGCATAACCAACAGGCCTTTATACCAAACCAACAGTAGCTCATTGGTCACACATTAAGTGATTGTTAAGTGGTTGTGACGCATGCCTCATTACAAGCTGACCGTGGTTCATTACAACCTAACGCGTGTTTCGTCACCCACTCCACTACATCTACCCCTCCTCTTTGTGTCGCCGTCTTGACGATGTACACTGCCCACATACTAGTCCCAAACAACCCAGAACATATACTAGACACTGACTCCGGAATAATTACAGCTTCCCTCACACTTTCCACTGCATGGGGAGACGATTGATATTAGAATGCTGTCCCGCTGCAGCTCGCCTTGTTCTCCGTACCACCCCGTCCCCTGATTGAGCAAGGGAAGGAGAGACGACCACCTCCGTAAACACAGAGTCAATATTACGCATCTCACCATCTATCGTAGGTGCTGGTATCCCAGCAGTAGATCCTACCACTTCCAGGGACGGTGGCCTCGATACCACTGGAACTCTACCCGATGCTGGCAACTGCTCCACGCCACTCTGAGCAACTCCAGAAACATACACCCAAAGTTCCATCTCCTCTACATCCCCCAGCACTGGCAGATGCCTAACTACAGGGTCATCAGGAGGAACAACCCTTGGGTGATCCTGTTGCACTCGACTCTTCATTGAAGATCGATGAACCTGTTTAACCCTACCCAAATCATCTATGGGTGCAACAGCATACACCAACCGTCGTTCCTGTGGTGCCCGTATAACCTGATACACCACAGAGCTCCATCGGTCCTGGATCTTATTGCACCCTCTAGTGCCATAATTCAGAAGATACACCAACTGGCCCTCCCTCAACGGCGCGTCCTGGACATGCTGGTCATGCTGTTCCTTACGACGTTTAGCAGCATCCTTCAAGCGTTCCCGTGCTCCCTTCAAAGGCCACATTAATCCTTGCCTGATGCTCTATCATCCATTCATGAACTCTCCCTTCACCAAGCTCCTGAAACCTGCCCAACAGAAAATCAACTGGGAGTCTAGGCTCCTGACCAAACATCAGAAGGTACGGAGATTCACCAGTAGACTGATGGGGAGTGGTGTTATAGGAAAACAAGGCCTGTGGAAGACAAGCTACCCAGTCTCTTTTCCTAGAAGCAGGCAGAGTACGCAGGAGATTATGAAGGGTCCGATTAAACCGTTCACACTGACCGTTGCCAGCAGGATGATATGGTGTAGTTCGGGATTTTTCAATTCCATAAAACCTACAAAGCTGTTTCATAAGGGCAGACTCGAAGTTCCGGTCCTGGTCGGAATGTATATGGCCAGGAACCCCAAACTTGAAGAACCATTCTGTAACTAAAGCTTGTACTACAGTTTCTGCCCATTGGTCCCTAGTCGGAACAGCCAACGTATACTTGCTAAACACGTCTGTTAGCACCAGCACATTTCCATGTCCAGAACGGGAAGGCTCCAGTAGGGTAAAGTCAATCGCCAAGATCTCATTGGGTCTAGAGGTCAGGACATGTCCCATAAAACCCTGAGCCAATGGCCGAGTATCTTTAGCCAACTGACACCGCTCACATTCCCGACACCACTGCACAATCTCTGCGGACATCCCAGGCCAATAACACCGCTGGCGGATCAATTCAGTTGTCCGCTCACTGCACTGGTGTCCATGCTGTTGGTGTAGCTGAGTCAATACCTCTTGCTTTAAACTTGCTGGCAAAACCAACTGAAGCACTTCCTCACCTCCATCTGATCGTAACACACGACGGTAAAGGAATCCATTCCTTTGCAGGAGGCGGTCCCACTGCCGAACCAAAGTCAATTCAGACTTTGAGAACGATTTACGTTCTTCCAAGCAACATTTGGCCAAGCTATGATTCCTGTTCCATACATGCCAAAACCCTTTGAATAACCGGATCACGCCAACGATTCTCCCCGCAAAGCAGCAGCGTGGTCCTGGAACAGCTAATAACAGGAAGGCTTCATAACAACAATCCTCCCCAACCTACTCTCAACAAGAAGGAAATACGAGTTATCAAATTGCGCTTTACAAACATAACGATATCTCTCCAAAAGAGTTTACATACCTAATGATCTGATGATATACTGCGAGATGACACATACCACACTCGTACAAGAGAAGAGAACTCTTTCGCTGCTACCACAACCACAGCTGATACTCCGGCATCCGTTAAACCAAAACACAGAAATGGAAGCCCTAAAGGCAAACCACACTATGAACTGTAGTACCGCATAATACAGCACCAACGAGGCACACCGTTGGAAAAGGTGTACTTCACACACGCCACACTTAGTGGGCCAAAGTAGCACTGAATAAACAAAAGTTACTTTAGATATAATAAAACAATCAGGCCAACAGCTCCAGCTCCAAACACATACCTCCGTGATCCACAAAGACGAAGGGGCGGGTCCCAGACCATGACGTACCTCAGGAGACATAACCAACAGGCCTTTATACCAAACCAACAGTAGCTTGGTCACACGTTAAGTGATTGTTAAGTGGTTGTGACGCATGCCTCATTACAAGCTGACCGTGGTTCATTACAACCTAACGTGTTTTTCGTCACCCACTCCACTACATCAGCATAATATTTAAGGTCTTGTGGGTGATTTTTACAAAGGGTGATACTGAGTCATTTCCTGAAACTAAGAGGAAACACTTAGTCAGGAAGTAATGTGCCAAGTCTGTCTGAAGCAATGATATGAGAACAAATGATCGACACAAAACATATGCACAAAAACCCAGTTAAAGACACAATGGAAATTGATTTGGACTTGCTGAAATCAACAAAAGGTCTATTGAAAATAGCAGAAGTGGTGAGACATTTACAAAAATTTAAGCTGGTTGTAAATTGCACAAACAGTATAAAATATCTGCTGTTTGGTAAGAAAAACAATTCCCTGATTAAATTGCTGACTCTGTTAAATGCCTTGGTTTGTAGTTTGTACTTATTTTTTTATTACATTAGAGGTTACTCATTACACGTTATTAGAAAAAAATGTACCAACCAAATCAAAAAACAATTTTGGTTTTAAAATATAAAATTGTTCCACATACATCTTATAATCTACATAATACTGTAACTACATGTCCATACAGATATTCATTACTAGCTTATGCTACTAAATCAGTCAAACTTATCTTCACTGTTTTATCTCTTGGCCAGGTGTCTGTTTTCGTGGCTCTTGTGTGTTATGCTGTGGCATCTAGGCCTCCCTATATTGCAGCAACGTGCATGGAGTTTTTCATTACACTTGGCTTCCTTCTGCTTTACCTACTGAAACTCAACAAGATGTTTACCTTCATCTTCTGGCCTCTTATTGTGAGGAGAAAAAATATATGTCATCTAATACATCTTCATTCAATGTTCATGATTAATATTAATATTAACATTACAATAACATTAATCAGATTTTGTTATCGCCTGAGAGTTTTGCATTGGTAACACTACAGTACTAATAGTGTAGTACTATAAATGTGACTTTGGTCTGGTAATTTACCTTTTCTCCCACAGGATGTGTTTAACTCATTTTTTGCTGCAGCATTGATGTTTATTCTCAGCCTTCTAGCTGTTTCTACATATAGATTGAAGGGCACTCTGGGTGGAGGAGTAAGACACACACACACACCTAGTTTACAAAGAGTTATGTAATAATGACTATACCATTATGATACTGCAACATGTTTTCACTGTGTTTTTTTTTTTTTGGTTGACAGATTGTGGGTCTTGTGGCTGTGGCCTTGTGGTGTCTGGATGGTTACCTCCTTTTCAAGAAAATCACATTCAACAAGCCGGGAACGAAAACAACAGATCATGAAGTGGAAAATTAATTTGCAAATGGTCTCATGATTATCAACAAAATATAATTGAAAATACTGTAAAAAAATAGATTATATGTAATATTGTTCATTATTTTTTTTATAATATCTCAACCATACAGTACATCATGAGCCACGTCAATATTATCTTAAGCCCAGTGTCCTTTTTACATGAATTTATTTTCCCCTTTGTATAAGATAACTGTTGCTCCGAAATGCAGTGCTCTTTTAAAAAAAAATACTTTGCATTTATTAAAGTCTTATACTCCAAACTGATTTTTCAAGACTGCTGAAGCACGTTAAACATTTTATAATCAGTAGGCTACTCATAGGTTTGGGGGCTGGTAAAGGGGAAGGTCTGTCAGAACTTTAGGCATAAGGATTCAATTAAAGTAGTGTTATCGAAGCTACATTCCGTTTGCTATGTAATATTGTTTGAATATCTTTGCAGTGTCCACTGTATCACCCGCATCCTTTATACAGTATATGTGCTGTTCACTTAACGCTCTCCAGATTTCGGGAATGCAGATGTTGCTCTTTTGTGCGCTTCGTTTCCGCACTGTCATTATTTCCGTTTCCACTCCGTGGAAAGTTATGTTGCTTTGCGAAGAGTCACTGTACTAATAGCGGTGAGCAGGACCCCTCAGTGTGAACCTTGTTTGGGTGTGGAAGTGTTTCTTTGGCGTGATGGGGGACATCGAGGCTCCAGCAAATAACAGATCACAGCAAACTGCATTTCGCTCTCTATTGCCGAGTAAAGAGTTCATATCATCCCGGAAAGGACAACTTTTGATCGGTGAAGTGGTATGCCTTTGTTTTGTATCATTAAATCAATCCTTGTAAATGGTTACGTTGCAACTGCATTGGTTTTATTTGTGATAGGTTTTTGCAGTTTAATAAATATTATTACTATAGCCGTGCGCTATTGGCAGCTGGATGCAGGCTGCGTAAAAAGTGCTGCATAAGTGCTCACATGCAATTCATCACATGTTTCGGTTTTACTTCTTTCCCTTTTCGATATATTTTCACAGACTTTTCGTTGCTAATCAATTAAGTCAACGTCTTTTCACATGTGTTTCAAAGTTTCTTTGTTGATAAATGGGCGAATAAGTTTGATGTTTTATGTAGGTCATCATTCGTTTTTCATTCAGCTGGAGGGGGAGTTGTCTTTCCTGTTCAGTGTCCCCACACGTTTCTAAAAACATGTTAAAAATAATCGTGTGTGCTTTGGGAGAGACATCTTACAGTATGAGCGGCGTTATGATCACGATGAATATTCAGGCTGATCAGACAACATGACTACCAAATGCTTCTGTTCTTAATGGATATATCTTAGGTTTCATGTTGCAGCTAATTCCGTTATAATTACTTTGTGTGCATGTGTGGGCAGATGTTGCAAGTCCCATATGACTTGCCAGATGTTGCATTTACATATATGGAGATGTTGCTACTTTCTGCTGAGGCAGAATAATATAATTATTATATTATAACGATCGCAGTATAATACTTAATGTATTGTGTGAGCATTTTGTCCTTGATATCCGAGACAAGTAAAGTATAGTTACATTATCATTTGTGAACCAGGCCGTGGTTAGTATTTATGATGTTCTTTACAATGTTCTGTATTTGGTGTCTGTGTGGTTGGAAATCTGTGCAAGCAAAACAATGATTTATTTGAATAAATAGAGAGATTTCACTCTATCTCAGTCGCATAATAAACCACAGCTAGCAGTTTTGAAGATTGGTAAACCAGAATAATCTTCTGTGTCTATGATCAATTTCATGGTTTCTACTACACTCCCACTATAAATAAAATGATAGAAATGAAGATATATGCTTGTGTTTGATGTGCCCTCAGGTAACGTCGTTCATCAGCTTTGTCTGCTTTGCTGCTTCAACAGCAGCTGCCTTTGTCACAGCTCCCTTCATCGAATTCTTGGCAGCTCTTTTCCTGCTCTTTGCATATTCCACAAAGTTCAATGAGAGATTTAAA
The DNA here is from genome assembly GCF_024868665.1 of Triplophysa rosa. Lineage (NCBI taxonomy): Eukaryota > Metazoa > Chordata > Actinopteri > Cypriniformes > Nemacheilidae > Triplophysa > Triplophysa rosa. Next base: position 25,967,369 of record NC_079890.1, read on the forward strand.
GGCTTTCACTGGCCCCTCATGGTAAGTTCAATGACCTACTGTACGAAATGGGGACTGTGCACATGACCATTAAGATGCATCACATTATAACATTTGGCTCCTCAAGTTTTTTTTAATTTCTCCATGTTTGTTTGATGTTTCATCAAGGACTTCTTGCGTTGTGTCAGTGCCTCCATCATCTTCTTCATCATCTCTATAATAGCTGTGTCAAAGTATCCAGATGGAGCATCCAAGGCTGCTGGGGTCAGTTAACATCAGTCAAATCTCATATCTTCACTATTGATCCCACCGTTTATCTTTAATTCACTCCTTGTTCTCTCTCCTCTTCCCTTCTAGGTCTTTGGCTTCATTGGAACAATAATTTTTGCTCTGGACTTTTATTTCATTTTTAACGAACTGGCGAATTTCCTCAAGGGAGGCGATTCCAGTGGGGAACCTCCCAATACACAAGGTATCTCAGGCCATTTATATCTTTACAGGAATTTTTGCATGACTTCACATCAGTCTGCAGCAGCAACAAAATTAGTGAGACCATTTAATAGTGATAAGATTTTTTTATATGGACATCTACACTAGTGTAGCGTTATTCTGTGTAAGTGAAGAAGCAGTATTCTTGAAAATTTAGTTCAAGGCAAAGTCATCCAGCCTATTGCCTGCCCTTACAAAAAAAAAGAGTATATTTCAAGCTCTTTAACTATACTTAAAGGGATACTTCACCCAAAAATGACATTTCTTCAAAAAATGACAAAATCTGTCTGGTTATAAGCATTCTTCCAAATATCTTTCTCTGTGTTCATCAGAACAAAGAAATTTATACAGATTTGGAACAATTCGTAGGTGAGTAAATGATGACAGAATTTTCATTTTTGGGTGAAGTATCCCTTTAAGTGGTTCAAATTTATTTAAAGTATACTTTATATAGTAGCATAATAGCATCTATGTACTAAAAGTATACTTGTAAATGTACTATTTCAATACTTGGGACTAAATTGGCACACTTTTTAGTATAAAGTATACCTTTAGGTACACTTGTAAGGGTTTGCTGCAAAGCAGATTATTATCAAGGGAAATCCGCATGTCTATTCTTTCTCTCCCAGTTAACAAACTCTTTTTTTCCACACAGATAATGATTCAGATTCTGACTCTGACTGAAGCTGTGATTGTGTCCTTTAAGCTCTGGTGTGTGACCACTGATAAAAACACAGACTTATGTGTACATCAATACAATCATGTCATTTGATTTCCCACAGTGAATTATTCCAGTGACTTTGCTTCACATCAGTCAGCCTGGACAAAATGGTAGTATTGTCCCAGATAGCAAAGATAAGTGATGTTGGACCAATGTAAATAACTTATCTTTGCTCTCTGGGGTATCATTTATTATATCCAAGTACTGCCTCTAACAGCTGAAGTGTACTTAAAGTAGTGTTTACATATGTGCGGTTGTTTTTGGTTCAGTTTGTTTTTCAAATGTATGAGTCTGTTACTCTGTCTATAGCCTACTTGGAAGGTGTGTGTGTGTTTGTTAATATCTAGAAATTCTCTCAACATTCTGACTTTTAAAAGCTATGCATGACCCTGGGAATGAAGCCCTGCCCTTTGGGAATAATTGTTTTGCATCAAAAATGAAAGACGTTTACATCATTTAATAATATAACAGGTGGCTGGCTGGTCACATTCACCTGACTTACACTTGTACACTTTTGTGTTAATTTTTTAATTGCTAAGGAATGCCAATGTCTTTCCAAATTCTTACAAAAATGGCAGGAATTGTCTCGTAGCTCATCTAGCAGTGAAATATTCTTATCTGTCCACTGCCTTTGTTTTAAATTTATAATGTATATGCATGAGCTTCAGCAGGTTTACTATGGTATTCTCAGACATTCTTCATATGCCCACAACAAAGCAACTTTTAGTATGCTTATAAAAGACTGTTTACTTTAGGAATTGTTTTGGAATCATGAAATTTCACATAACCACTTACCAAAATAAATATCTTTTGTGCACCAGTGACTTGATGTTTGGTTTAAGCTATTAATGATGTAGTGTTTTCTACTGCAGAATGTTAGAATTGTATTATGAAACAGATTTTGTTAGTGGCAAAGTATTGTCTGTTTCCTTAAGTGGATCAAACTTTATGTGTGAAGGATTCAGCGAAGTATAACCAAAGTGGTAAGATTTTTAATTCATTGATTAACATTCATTGATCAATCCAAATCCATTTATTGGAGGAAATGATTGCCATCACAAATATTTTGACAAATATCAATCAATTAGCATTTAGTACCTATATGCACAACTCTATAAATACAAAAATACAAATTTATATCACACACATGGAGTAAAACATTGCTTATTATTAAAGGAAAAATCTGCAAATATCAAAATAATCATAAGTTTCAATCAGAAAGCCGATACAATCTTTATCAAAATCCTTCAAATTGTCAGTATGTAAAAATGAGTCATGATTTGTAAGATGAAAATGCACAGACCAAACAACATGATCAAAATCAGGAATTATTCTGATACTAAAATCCTCAAAAGAGAAGTTTAGCATATATTATCAAAGCACAGTAAAAGCTTTTACACATTATTACAAAGCATAAGCACATACAGTAGTATTGCTTTCAATACGGGAAAAATAAACAGACTTCAGTACTTTGATGGGTCCTTCATTAAAACATTAATCATTCTTTGATTGTATTTCAAACCTGCTATTAATGTCAACATAAAATCAAAATGATGTAATGATGTTGGGATGCAATGTCATCTCAACGTTGGTCAAAGTGCCTCAAATGTAAAACTTCAGAAAGTAAGACACAAGAGTATGAATATAAACAAATAACACGAGGAACCTTCTTTTTGTTATACATCAGAAATAGTGTACTTCATTTGGCCTAGGTAAAAATGTTCTTTGAAAACATTAATTCGGTAAATTTTGTTCAGGGGCCTAATGTATAAACATGTATGCACAAAATTCACATATAAGGACGAAATCTATGCAATGTTTTATATACGAGGCCCTAGAAGTTTGAGAGTTTTGACAAGTCAAGCCTTTGATTAAGGCACAATGAGAAAATACACAGTTTAGCTGATGCTATCGTATACCGCATACACAGTACACTCGTTCCTTAAACCAGTCTATTAATAGTCTATAAAGTCTATTAATTAATTTTATGAGTAATAAGAATTCATAAAAACATGGAAACCTTCATTAATGTCATATCACACACTCTGATTATGAATATATACACCTTCAAAAACTCTATCCAGTTAAACCAATATATACAGAACGCAGTAAAGAAATCCTTACAAACAGCCACAAAAACAATCACACACATTTTAGTTTCTGCAAAATATCAAAAAGTTGCAATACCTAAAGATTAGTATCTAAACATTTTTAAAAGGTTTTAACGAGTCATAAAATACACACCCAGATCCCCCATCACTTGCATTCACCAAAGCACACACTACTGTTGTGCTGTCATCTGAAAGTTGTTAATGCAGGGTCACAATACTGAGGTGAAATAGGCTATGTTTGGTACAAAAATAGCAGTAAAATAATTACTGGCTTCTAGTGACCTGCTCTGTACAGAGAAAACAGTATAATGCAAATCCATTGTTTTCTGATGTGTTTGATAACGGAAAATAACACAATTTATACTGTATACCATAAAACACTTCATTAAGTAAGAAAAGCCCACCCATTCTTATTCCACTTCAATCAGAAATAACCAATAATCATGAGTCGGAAAAGAAAGTTTTTTGATCTTTCATATGACACATCATACACACAGCTGTGTTGGGAATCGAGCTAAAAAGGAGTGTTTTCGTACTGTGTCTGACAGCCTTTGTCAGGCATATTGCGGCCGTTATTAAAACCAGCTGGTTCTGGTTTAGACTAGGGGTTGCACGAACTAGTGGACATTAATGCTCTGGCGTGACATTTAAAGCTTGATGTCGACTGGTCGCGGGTCATGTGATTTTTTTGACACTAGTGTACCTTTAATGGCAAGCTCACACTACGTGACTTTTGGCTGGATTTTGCTGTCGCGACAGATTTCCAAGGTCTGCGACAAAACATTCAGATCGCGACCAAATCATTGCTCGTTTCGGTCGCAGAAGCTCGTTAAGTATAAGCAGGTGTGCAACGTGATCTGGACCTGTCTCGAGCTATCCCAGACGCTACGATATTTTCAAACCTGTTTGCTATTATCGCCTAGTGATCTCGTTGTGTGCGCGATTAAACGACCACGTGGAACTAATCCAGCCAATCACAGTGCAGATGATATAAACGGAAGAAAGAAGATGAAATTAAACGTATTTTCGCTGATGGTCGGGACCGCCTCTTCACCCAATGTTTTGTGGTGTGTGAACCTCGTCAGCGGTGTGTTGTGTAGTATGCGCGCAGCTATGACAAGACGACAAATGAGAAGGAACTTTGTTGTGTAGTGTAAGCGCCATAGCAATTCAAGTTGTCTCACAGTCCCGTAGTGTCAGCTCAGTTTAACAGCAATAAACGCTTTCTATGTGATCGGCCCCTAGCCACGGTACCACCGACCTCGCGCTTTAAAATAGTTTTATTTAGTTGTTGTTCTTGTGCAATAGATGAACAACAGTTTATTTGGATTTTAGATACTATAGAGGCTATTTTGAGGGAGTCCCGCCATTCTTCCGCAGCCCGCACACACTAGTGTCTTACTGCCCACACCCATCAAATCTTGTTGCAAAACATTTCCTAGCTATTAATGACGTCATCGACTAGTCGACGTGACTTTTATCACATAATAGTCGCTCAACCCCTAGTTTAGACATAACATAAGAGTTTTGAGCTTTCCTGTCGGGAGCACTTTGGAGTGAATTTATGTCAATAACAATCCAGATCATCCCTCAAGGCAAAGCCCTTAATTAATGGAAAAACTGTATTTACATACACAGTCAACTGATGATGGCCTGGGGTTGATCATGAGAATGACGACACTAGAGATGTGTTCCACTCTAGGCAAAGTTCGTCCATTTGTTTCTACTGTATGTCATAATATCCCAGCCATCAGCTTCCCACCATAAGTGAAGGAAACTACCGCATCAGGAATGTGAACCGTGTAGTCTCTATTGGTCCGCCAGTGGCTTTTACTGTAGCTCCGGCCGTGACTCCACCTCTCCCCGTGAGGCGGTGCGGGCACGTATGTACTCGCTGGTCTGCAGGGGTCCATCACGTGAGTCCCCGAGACGCCACCTCCGCACGGCCAAATATGTATTCAGACCATAAACTCCCATCACCAGAAAACCAAAGATCTGTAGATGCAACACATACAATTATTCATACTCAGGAGGAGAGGAAGGTTTACAACTATAAATGTTATGCGATTGTTATATATAGCATTAAACTTATTATTTCAAAAAAATTTGACATGTTTTACGGCTCTGTGGTTCAGAGGTTCAAAACCTAGGGTGTGTAAAGTGTTTTCCTGCTGTGAACATCTGTATCATAAAACACACGGCACAAATCCCCAGCTCTTTAGGTCAAGATTTGGGCAAGAGAATTGGTTTAACGAATATATTCTGCCTTCTGTTTCTTTTTGCTGAGGCAGCAACAACAAACCTCCTCACAGCCACAAAAAGTTAGCAGCCTGGCCCAAAACAGACACATTTAATGGAAAGGTATGTGGGAGTGAAATGATGGCTACAGTTGTAACATTCTGTAATGATGAGCAATGCTGTAAAGCACTGACACACAATCCTGAGGTGCAGAAAAAAAAGGAATAAGAGAAACAAATGTACTGGAGACTTACACAACCAGAATAACGACTAAAATTAACATAAAGTTCAAAGTGAGCTTAATCACTTTTATTCCTGAAAGAACTGAGTAACAATAACGTAAAACACTGCACTCCCCTCCCCTCCCCCAGCCTAGGTACTGGAGAACAGGAGACAGATTTATTATTTCAGTCACAAGAGGGCAGCAGAACCCTGGCAGGATAAATTACTCCAGAGATGATTCAAATGAAACCACAGCCACAGAATAAAGAGCTGAACTTTAGACAAAGAACTGAACTTTAGATAGTATTCAAGAAGTAGAGAGCTAAATAAGATGATAGGTACCACAGCTGCAATCTCTGCTCCAGTTTTATGGTTGAGAGCTGCCAAAACCACTGAAGCCAGAAAGAAGAACAAGGTACTGGTGGCAGTGTTGATCAGATCCTGCAAGAGAGAAAGAGAGAGATTCATTCACTTTACTCTACAGTGTTAACATATACAATGTTACATATATGCACTTCAAGATGTGCATTTTAGTTTGTGTGTTTTCTGGAAATTAAGCCCATGACCTTAGTATTATCACTATTTCTGTGATAATGTCTTAAGACTCAAATTAACTGCTGATCTGTTCAGAGTTACAAGACGCATAGGCCATGTGCACACATGGATGCTCTATTTTGTTTATACTACTACTTTTATTGAGCTACTACTTTGAAACAACATGTTTTCTCTGGAGTATTTTATCCGAATTACCCCTAGCAACTATTAAAGAGACAGTCTGGTGTCAAAATATGTAAAAGAGTAGGATATTTTCATTTCTGTTATTTGTTGAATATTGCATAAAGCTTACACCTTAAATGCGCATCAATAAACTCATTGACATTAACAATAGTTTGTTCTGCTTAGATTAAAGTGTGGTTGTCACTCCTGTGTGTACAGAATAATGTGTCTAGACACATTTCTACAGGGTGTTTCTTCTGACTAGGAGAAAGTATTGGACTGACCAAAGCAAAAAAGCTGCAATTTAAGGTGTGGTCGTGCTGTCATTGTGCTGAGTGCAGTAATGCACTTTTACAGGCAGGGGGAAGCCAAATTCACCAACAATTTACCAAAAATATTTGGATAGTTCAGCCCCATGTATGAACGTGGCTTAAATAACACTTCTTTTTGTAAAATAAAAAAACAATACATATATCGTATAAAATTAAGAGATTAAGTTTAAAACTCTAGTACCTGTAAATACTTTGCTAGGGCATCTGTGTGAACTTGAGGGAAACTGACTACAGAATAGTTTTCATATGTCACTTAATGTGATACAGTGTAAATGATATCGTTACATTACTAAAGGTGAAGTTAATTTCCTTTCTTTGCTCAGACATGCACTGTTTGTTTGTATAAAAAATATCTAAATTAATCTGTGAAAGAATCATGTGCAAATTTTATTAAGGAAATATGTTTCCCTTTTTAAACGTAATCAATTAGGAATCAATCATTTTACATAGACCTGTAGTATTTGGTCTATGGGTGTATCCAACACATTTTTATCTGTGGCTATTTAAGCAATTACTTAACCTTTCTTTGGGAACTTAAACAGACTCATAAAGTAATTTATTTATTTATACAAACAATCCTAAGGCACAGGGTTGGACACTGTTAAAGTTACTCAAGTCTCTTTGCCATTTATATTTAACGCTTTTATACTCTCCCCTCTATAAATCTACCCACCACATTGACATCTTCACAGAGTTTTTAGTTTTAATAGTTCCTCAAATAAGGGTCACAGTTTTCAGCAGCCAGTTGGCCAATGCTGTAACATGGTTAAAGCCTCCTCTGACCACTCCCCCAGCCAACCTGAACGCTTATGAGTCTGGAATAGATGTGTGTTTTGTCTGAGCCGTCACACTGTGGGGGGTGAAATGTAACAGGCGCTTCAAAGCATGTTGCAAGCCTCACTAGCTGCCTGGCACCTCAAATTTCACATCACAGGCCAACATAGCACGAACTGCTGGCTTTGATGTTTCCAAATGAATGCAGACTGCTTTCTCTTCTCAGTTCTAGGCAGTGTGAAGTATGGGAGACCAGAGAAAAATTAGCCAGCACTGGTTTCTAGGCAACTACATACAAATTGACAGAGTTGTCAAAAAAGATTCAATAATTTAATTCTGCCTGTAGTGATGGACAGCAAATTTATTAAAGCGGGAGTCCCGAAGTTTGGCCTCTTTGTTGCCATCTCAGGTTCCTCTCCTTTGTGTTTACAGACGTGATGTGATGACGCAAAGAGGTACTCCCCCAAATGCAAATTTCCTGCATGGGGCAACCCGACAGCACAAATTATAAATAATTATTATAAGCTTACCGTTGTGAATCAAGGTAGGATAAGACAATCGTTTTGAACACTGATCTGTCTATGTATGTACTCAATAATTGATTTCTAATTATTTTTACCCCCAAATTATTGTGGATTGTAGCTTTAAGTCATATACAGTATGTCTGGAAAAAATCTTTTTTCCATTAACAGGTGAATTACCTTTATATGCAGTCAAAATGATTATGGAAAAAATTAGGGCTGTCAAACAATTAATCATATCCAGAATAAAAGTTTGTGTTTACATACCCTGTATAGGACCAGTTTAAACCAGCTCAGGACCAGCTTCAGCTTAAACCAGCACATGACCAGCACAAACCAGCTACCATGCTTCAAAACCTACCTAACCAGCATATGATGTTTCTTTCAACAGGGAAACTGCGCTATGCATATTAATTTGGTGTTTATAAAAACAGACACATACATGTACACATGTTTAGGAAATATTTACAGGTATTTATTTATATTTACCAATAATTTAAATTTTATTTAAATGTTTATTCATTTTTATATTTTTTTAAATATATGCATGTATGTGTGTGTGTTAATAAATACAAAATTAATATGCACAGTAGACAGGCATATTCTTTTATTCTGGATGCAATTAATCACGATTAATTCGTTCGAATTTGTAAAAATATTACAGTTTGGTAGAAACTTTCATAAGATATGTGACAAGAACTAAACAAAAACATTAAAGTTGAATATTGTATAGGAAAACTTGATCCTCTTACATCCCATGTGCTTGTGGGCACTGAGGCATTTTTACTTTTCTGATCAACGATAGAAATGCACTTATGTGATGAAACTAATAGCCACTTAATACAGTAAAACCATGTTTCCCACACTATTCAAAATTAAAGTCTGCTTTAACACAAAAACACACGAAAAGAGCAGATTCTACTGTATGAAACTAGGTGGTTTGTCTTGGTGCAGCCAATAAGCACTTTAGCGTGACAAGCATGGCCACCCATGTGACAGAATACATGAGGGCGATTGACCACGCTGTTTCACGTGACACTCCCTCTCTCTCTCTTCCACACACACTTAAGCAAAACCATGCCCATCTCAAACACAGTACAGCGCAACATATGCCAAACCAGAATATAATCTCAATCATTGAAACATATGCCAAACCAGCCTTTGCTCTCACACATACTTCAGCAGATGGCTCAACTGCACGCCAAACCAAACTAAAACACACTTAATGTTAAAAACTGCTGACCAGCTTAAAATATTCTATGATGTGAAAAAACAATTATATTGAGGCAAGGTACAAAGTCTGCATAATTATTTAGTGATGAATATAAATCAAATTTGCTGAATGAGCATGATTCTGTAAGATTACAAAAACACAATGACTAAGCATTTAATATAGGTAATAAGAAGTCATGAGTGTTCTTAAAATGCACTCTCAGAAGTGTGTGTGTGTGTTTTGGCTGTCTGTATAAAAAGCATGCTGGGCTCAAGGGGTGTAAACCTGGGAATTGTAATATTCACTGCAGGTTCAGTCTGTGGCCCTCCAAACTGTTAACAAAGATCAGATCTACAGCAACATGCATGTATTTAGCACATGTGGTACATTCGTGGAGACAATATGAAAAGTGTTTATATGCATGCATTTGTAAGGGATAGAAAGACAGGGGAGAGAAGAGAATTATGCGGGATCTTGCTTCTGTGCCAAGTATTCTCAGTGGTGCATTTTTAGTTTCATACTGCTTAAGGCAACAGGAGGCATATAGATCTTGGAAATGTGAAAAAAAGGAAAAATAAATTAATTCCAATACAAGTTTGCTGGGGAAAAATGATTCCTGAATGTTCAGCTTTATCTCTTTATCCGCCTGGGTGGTAAGATGTCAGCATTTAACAAAGTTGCTAAGATTTTTTCCAGGGCAGTTTTATGTGCTTGGCCTCTCTGATGTGGTGTGTAAAAAATGTGAAACAAGGAAAAACAGGTTGATTTAGCGTCACTAAAGCAACAACTCCAAGTACAGTGTATTTTATGCGTGAAAAAATCCTAAATAGGGAAAGAAAACTCATACTGTAGTTTCCGTCAGAACATAATTACAAATAACCATTAGTCAAGACGTGTCAAGTTATAATTGTGCAGCTTTTATAAAACTCTGCATTCTGTTCTACCAGTTTTTATGTTTACCTTTCAATATTTTCCACACAGTGTTACCTCTCTCATACAGTAAATGGTCTCTGGCTCATGTTTAAAAGGACAATTCACCCAGAAATCAAAATTCTGTCTACATTTACTCACCCTCATTTTTTCCTACTACGGTAGTCAATGGTGGCCATCGGTCACCTGCATATTTAATGTGTATGTTCAACGTCCAATGTGTATATCTTGTGTATAAACTGTCCATATGTGTATAATGTATATTGTCTTTTTTGTACAGTCAGTCTATTTATACTTTGCACTGTTCGTCTGCACTACATACTGTCAATTAAGTCTGTAAATCATACAGTTGCTTGTCATACATTTGTTTGTCATAAAGTTGTCTGTCCAACTGCATTCTACTTTGTATGGAGTATGCACCCAAGACTTCACTCACCACACGTGGTGATGTGACAATAAAACTGAGTTGAGTTGAACTGTTTGGTACAAGGATGATTCCAAATATCTTTCTCTGTGTTCATCAGAACAAATACATTTATACAGATTTGGAACAACTTGATGGTGAGTAAATGATTTTTGGGTGAACTGTTCCTTTAATAACACATGAAGAAATTATTTCACTTCACAGCTTTACAAGTTTCAGAATAGTTATATCATTAGATAATACGATATAAAACCAAGCAGCATTCCCAACACTTGAGTGAAATCTCTGCTTATCAATTTATTGTTGTTTTTTATTACATTCTGCATGGTTTTCGGTGTATGTATGTGTGTATGGTTAGACAGACATTGTACCCATTCAGAAACCTCTGCAACGGAACAATGGTGCCAGCGTACCACCGCAAGCTGAATGTTGTCATTCTACTGACCTATCACTTTCAATAATGTAATTCGCAATGCCAGACCCCCATGAGCCTGTGGTAATAGGACGCTACACAAAGAAGGACCCTCTGGAACAAACTACTAATGACACACGGGTTCAAAAATACCAGCTAGCTTAGTGCGTGCACTCTAAACGTTTGTCATCTAAACTTAACAAACTAAAGAAGACAAGCAAAATTCAGGGAGAACTTCATCTCAGAACCCAAAATCAAAAAACACTCTTCTGGAACAGAGGCTACAATTACATGACCATACACACAGTGTAATTTCAGCGCCAAAAAATTACCGTTCACTTTTAGCACCATATTATGTGAAAGTTCCTAAAGCACAGCAGTGGTGAAGTTAGCAAAGCCAAGGATATAAACACAACAAGCAGGAGAAGAGAACCAGGCTGTTGCAGGACCTCCATCCCAAAGCATCCATTCCAGAACAAATGAGAAGACTGGGGCTCGTGGGGTCCGTCTGGCAGGAGACGGTGCTCAGTCCAAAACCTCAGCCCCACCACAGCTGAAATTATCGTGAAGATCATAGTTCTTCTAATGAGCCATGGCAACACTGACAAAACCCCAAACCTTCAGTGTTCACAGTATCCACATGGATAAACATTACACACTCATGACCGACACATGTTGACCGTCCATGAAATCATTGAACCCATCCTTACAGCACATTCAAACATTTAGAACAGACTAGCAAGTTGCTGTGCATTTCACAACCTTTTTCTTTCCCAAGTATGTGCACAGCTCCAAAAATAATGACTGTAATAGATCCACAACACTGAGGTCCAATTATGCTGAGCTTTGTGTGTGAAGAGGCAGGGAGACAAAGGGAATCATGCCTTATTAATCTTTCAGTGAATCAGTAAATTCATCCCACAAGAGGGACATTTCATGTTTGCTAAAAGTGGGTTTGAGCCGTGAGCACACAAGCTCCCATTCTGAGGAACATGAAGCCTGTGTGCATGGCCTCCACCTCAGCCGTGTTAAACACAAGAGACTGGCTTATTTTTCATAAATGTACAGTGTCATTGGTATGTCATGGCAACGGTACAGCTCTTTCATTTTGTAGGCATCTGACAGGAGTACAAATAAGTTCTGCTTTATCGTGGTCAATCATCGCTAGCCCTTCTTAAAATATTATGCAATAAAAACGGATTAGAGGAAGATAGGTACAACGTCAAAATGTTTCCATAGCAAAAACTATTTTCACATTTAGATGGATGTGAAATGATTTTAGGAAAGCAAGAGCTTGGCCAAAAGTGAAAGGTTATTATTTACTCCCATCATTCCTAGGCTGTGTTTTTTTCTGCCCAGATTGAGTCAGAATTAGATCAGTTTCATGAACAAACCATTTAGAATTTGTTAAATGAATTCTATGATTCAATGAAAAAAATCCAAATCGCATAAATGGTTTGATTCATATCAGACACTGCTACTTCTCTCATGAATTAGATAGATTAATAAATTAGATGACCTTTTTAGAGATTGACAGACAGTCAAGCTATCAACCTTTTTAGCTGTATACAAAAAAATGCCCTGGACATTGTACAGAACATCTACAGAGCTTTTTATTTAAAGTGCTGATGTTAAAGTGATTATTTACTTACACTCTTGTCATTTCAAAACAGCATGACTTTCTTTCTTTTGCTGAAAACAAAAGAAAATATTTGAAAAATGTTAACAACGGTACCCGTTGACTTTGGTTTTGTGTCTGTACAATAGAAGTGAATGGGTACCGCCGTTGTTTGGTTACCAACATTCTTCTAAATATCCCCTTTTTTTGTCTGCAGAAGAAAGAGACTCATACAAGTTTAAATGACACGAGGGTGAGTAAATGATGACAGAATTTTCTTTTTTGGGTGAACAACCCCCTTAAGAACATTGTGGCTACTGTAATAAAAACATACCGTCAGACTCCAGTTGACATGTGGCACTTTGATATGCAGATTTAGGCTGAATATGAGGAGCAAGACGCCCGTGACAACGAAGGCACTGCAGCTAACAAACTCGAAGAGGTATACGCCGGCACAGGGCGAGCACATCATAATGGTCTCGATGCAGATGAAGGAGATAAGAGCCAAGACCTACAACAGCAAGAAGAAAATTCAATATTTTAAAGCAAACTTTGCATAATAGATCAAAAATTTATCAAAGCAATAAACAACATGCTTTATTTTAATAAAACTGAAAATTAGAGGTAGTCAAAAACTGTATCTCACATGTTTTAGGGTATAAATAAATCTACATTTAGCCTGGGTTACTTTGTAATGCATTTTCCACATGGTCGTAACAGAGCCTCGAGAAGTATGTTGAACCCTACTGAAATCGTAGAGGGTTCACCAACGTTTTCCCGCCACATTCATCAGCAGACCACAGCATGGGAAGAATTCTGAGGTTAATGTGCTATTTAGGTGTTCTGCCGTCTTGACTCGCCAGCACAAAACCTCAGACAGATTACAGGTTGGCCTGCTCCAAACAAAGAAGAGACAGAACCGCTGCCACAAAGCATTCCAACATCCAGACAGGGCCATTTCCAGCTGGACCAGTCCGGATGCTGTCATACAGGAGACGCTAAATAAAGTGTTCTGCACATCTAAGAATTAAAGTACACTCTGGAAACCTCCAAATTAACGATTTCTGTGAAAAAATCCCCTGAAATGACAATGACAGTCGGCCAACAAATTCAGAACATGCTGATGCTAAGTAATAAAAGCAAAGCCAGATCATCCATCGTTCGGGGTTGACTTGTGGATCTTTAAATCCTCCCCTTGCTTAACTTCTTTCCACTTGGGAAGTTCTCACATCAACAAAGGATGTTTGACGTGCACTGACCCAAAAAGAGAACTTTAAAGGTAAAGTTCACACAAAATTAAAAATGATTTTACAATTTATTCCAAACTTCTGCAGAACACAAAACAAGATTTTTCAAGAAAGTTCGTAACAAAACAACGTTGGCCCTGATTGACTTCCATTGTATGCATACAAAACAGATATTTCTCAAAATATCTTCTTTTGTGTTTCACAGAAGAATCATATATAGGTTTTGAACGACGTGATGGTAAAAATAAGCTCTCCCTATTCTTTATAAACATATACTCTGTAACTTTTAATCAAAGTAACTGAGTGCAGCTGTGACACGTCAGAGGAGACCTGGCCCTCCCGGCTGAGACTGGTTTCTCTCGAGGTTTTTTTCCTCCATTTATTTATCATTGGAGCTTGAGTTCCTCACCACGGGGCATTGTTGGATGGCTTGCTCACCGGGAGACTGCATTTATTAGATATTATTTACTAGAACGATCTTGCTTGTTCTATAAACACCATGCACTGTGCTGTGTTTTACATTTTCTGTGTTTTTCTTATTTTCTCCTGTAAAGCTGCTTTGGAACAATCCACATTGTGAAAAGCGCTATATAAATAAAATTGAATTGAGGGTGAATAAATGATGACAGAATGTTCATTTTTGAGTGTGGCCTTGCCTTATGCATGTCTGTGACGTCTGTCAAAACCAAGGGTTGCTTTCTCTGCAAAAACTGTATAAGATCAGGGCAGGCTTGTCATAAGTGTATTGCGATGTGGTCTTTGGTCTTGTAAATGTAGCACAGCCCACAGACAGCAGGTGTCAGACGCAAAGAAGTGTCAGCCCATGCCTCAGTTTATTCACTGTAGATATGAGGAAATAAGCCAGTTTCTTGTAGTAATGTCCACATGGAGGGTAAACCCCAGTTTGTACACTCGCCATCTGTTGTGCCCAAAAAATGAATTGCTGGAGTCTTGGTCTGACAGCTTGCATTGTGTTCCAAGCGCTCCTCCTTGAACAGAATTTAGCCCAACAGTTTTTCCCTCACCCGAAGGGAGTTTCTCTGGTGTTCTTGCGCAAAACTGAACAGCTATTTCAACGTTTTTTAACCTTGGAGATGTTTGCAGACAAGCACTTTGCACATTACATAAGTTCTGTGAAAGCGGCTGGAGAATATATTTACAGACATGCACATGCAAAAAGCATCTGGCAAGTCCATCAAACTCCCTTCCTCTTTCAATAATAGTTAACTTTCCCTTATCAAAACACGCCTTGAAAAACTCAACCCTTCAAGGTGAATGGTCACATTTATGTTATACTTCGTCTTGACAAAGATGTTAAAGTATAGCAAGCAAGCTGGCATGACCTCTGTCTGATGGCTTTATTCTCAGAACTCACTTCAAGAAAGTACGTCTCAAATCGAAAACGTTCCTTCTGGTCAAACTGGTTATGCAAAAGAAGTCATATAAAAACAAAGACACATAAGGATGTTTATGTTTTACACTAGTATCTCCAAGCCAATAACATTTTAAGGTGTTCAAATCCATTAATCACTTATTGACACGAAGATGTTTTGCAAGAAAACTACATGTGCAGATCTTCACAAAGATTAAAGAGCCAAAAAGGTTCCTCCTTATTCCACAGGGCCCTCAGGTAAATCATTGGCTAGTGCATGTTGAAATGCTGATGTTGAATACCCGTAGCAAGCTGACATTAAAAAACATGCAGCCATATGAAATGTCCTGAGCTTCAGATTGATTTGTTCTCTTTCCTTTATAACACTGCAAATAAAAAGCACTCAACTGGTTTGCAGGACAGAATGATGACATAACCTGTGCACAGTACCCAGATGAGTCAGGCAATGGTAATGTGAGCAAATGTATAATTGACACGCTTGACCAAAATCTCATCAGCTTATGTCATATCGGTTAATGTATTACATATCTGTCAAACTTTGATGAGGTACAGAATGATTAATAACATTTTCAAACACAATGTCAGAAGATTTTATGCCGCAGCTTTATGCACCCCAAGGGATATCAATGGAATGTTGCAATTCAAAAGTTATGTGGGAACTTTCTGAATCGTATCCTGTTTAGTTTTAGTTCAAACGTTTATCGTATCCTTTTTTATTATTCATTGCCTCTTTCTTACTAACCTTCATTCAGGCCACAATTGTGCCCTCCACACAGGGCAAGGAGCTGTGTGACCTTCATTCAACACTATGTAAAGTAAACATCTAAAGTGCATGATCAAACAATAGGTGCCCTGTCCTTATACTTTCTATTTCCAGCTCTGATCACATTCTGATGGACACTGGCATGAGCTGACCTGTGACCAGTTTCGTTGTTATTTTATAACTGATAATAAAGTTTTATAGGCTGCACATGGATCGACAATGAATCAGCATTACTATCCATACCTGCTTGTAATGTGACTCTCTATGCAACATAAAACTGCATAGATAACAAGACATAAAGAAGATCAAATTGACACAGCTACAGACAGACACATATGCAGCAACTGTTAAACTATTGTATGTGCTCCCAAGCTATATCATAAAGACAAATACAAACTCATGACGCAATCTTTAAGCAGTATCTTCTGTACTTGGCACACAGGTGGTTTTCTTTTGGCAGTGTGAACAAACCCTAGTTTTACCTGACGACTTCCTTAGTTT
Source organism: Triplophysa rosa (assembly GCF_024868665.1). NCBI lineage: Eukaryota > Metazoa > Chordata > Actinopteri > Cypriniformes > Nemacheilidae > Triplophysa > Triplophysa rosa. The sequence goes on from NC_079890.1 coordinate 25,983,974, forward strand.
AACTTCTTTTTTCCCCACCATGCATGCAGCTTCTTAACAGTGCATCACCATGAGGGCCCATTCTGAGATTCTTTCCTTCTGCTGAGCAAGCAGAACACAAAAAGCCATCATTTTTTTCTCCTTACCCTTCCTACACCACTTTAGACATCTGGCAGAAACTCCTTGTGTGAGTGTTTGCGCTTACATGCCGATTTACATATAATGCATGTATAAATTTGGCAGATGCATTTATTCAAAGATTTTTTGGGTGCATGTTCGCTGGGATCAAACTCGTTTGAGCAACAGGAACAGTGCAGATATGGAGTGTGATCAGACCATCCCTTTAAAGTTTATTCAGCAAGAATGCAGACGACATTCCCTCTGTCAGTGATGCATTCCAGAGATTTTGACGCCCATTGTCATGCACCCAGCATGGAGTGGTTTGAGTTCAAATCCAAAGAAACTGTACCCTGTTCATCACACTAATCCACTTTAACATGATGTGTAATCTCTGTGTATGATGTAACTCCCAAATGAAGAAAGAAAAAAATATATAGCTACCATTTGGTTATGAAGACATCTGCATTTACTTTTGTCGTCCTGTTCAGTGGGACCCAATAAGGACTTAAAATCTTGCTGTTGCCAGTACACCATGCTCGACTACAGTATGCATACTGTAAAACTTTCTTGGCTCATAGCGTGGATGTGAATGCAAAAACGCCGTGTCTGTTTTACTTACCACTTCGATTACTTTCAAAATACCGAAATGAGATTTGAGATACTCCAGGTCACACCTGATGCCCCTGAACACGTTTCTGGAGTGCACGGGCTCGGTGGTCGGCTGATACGGGCTATTGGCTCCTGAAATCATGGAAGTGTTGGAGGCCTCGCCATCAAACCCCTCAGCGTCCTCGTTATTCCTCATGCTGAACTCCAATTCTTATAGCCACGTCCCACTCAGATACGAGATCGGAGAACAATTTACAAGGGTCCGCTGGTTGTCTAACTTCTGAATACAACCGGGCAGATTTCACAAGTCACAATGTTTTAACAAAGAACAAGCCTCGTCACAAAACGACCACCGTCAACACCGCAATGAACTCCTGCGGTGAGTATGACCTAAAGATCCCGGCTATATCCACATCTCCATGATCTCAAACCCGACTCTGTATTCGGATCCTGTTATGATCAGAGCCGAACGAACCCGAATGATCGCGACTTTTCTCATGGCATTGTCAATATTTCAGTTTTCGGATGGGGATGCGAGTCTCCGCCCTCCCAACTACATTCTTGTGAGGAAAGAGGATTTAATATAAACTCGTTTAGATTGCTGTCGGAGAAATAAAGGCACAAAAACAATCGGCCATGGAGTCTGGCGCTTATCCTCTATTATGCAGGCGAAGATTACGATAGGTTATGACTGAAGTGCGAGGCGAGAAACGGTATTTCGCGTGGAGGTTTCTAAACCTAGTGTGCAACCTACCTAGGGAGGAATTTTAGGTGTCTTCTAACTCAGAGCGCCCATGTAAAGGGCAAAATGTCTAGGTAGGAATCTCGCAAGGTTTTGATCAGCTTCTGTGTGCGCGCGCTCGTGTCGCAGGTTTGTCTCGCCTGTGACGAACTACGCAGGTTTGCTCGGGTTTGAGCCTCGACTTTTCGTTGAAACATAAAAACTTTAATTAGATCAACAAGGTTTGAATTAACCTCTTGTGGCTGCAAAAAGGTGTCATTATGTGATTGCGTACACGTATTTTTAATATAAATTTGACTTATTTGTAAACAATGCTGTTACAAATAAATGTAAATATACTTAATCGGAATGATCTTGTTAAATGTTGTATTTCCACATATGTGTATTATGAGCATTCGATTAGAATTTATATATCTACATTTTCAAAATGTATCATTTTAAATAACTAAAGATGATTCTAGGAAAACAGCACTGCCCCCTACTGGTTTAGTTCATAGAGCCACTCAACAATTCAAAATAGTTGGCATTATCTTCTCCTAAATGTTAGGTGCCAGTTAAAAAAGGATACATAACAAAATATTACATTATTTTTTGCTATATTTAACACCAATATATGAGCATTTCCTGAAAGTAACTGAAATGTCAGACACAAAAACACTGGAAGATGTTTGTATTTGTATTTTATTTAAGCCAGGACTGAAAAAAAATGTTTCCTTATCTTTGTTTGCATTAAAAGCAAGATTCCACACGGCTGCATTCTGCATCAGGTTAAAGCCATACGATCAGACTCACTTCAATGTACAACACAAAACAGTCCTTTGTGAATAGAAAGGTTTTAAATTCCTGTATAGAAAATTTTGAAAGCTAAAGCATTTTCTCAACATTTTCTTTCTTACAGGGGTAAGTGCATATTGGAAAGATTATAGTGAACAAGTCCCACCCTACACTGAATGAAATACAAAATGCGTTGTTCATCATATAACTGCAATCATCCCCAATTGAGGGGAAAATGATTGAAGCCGAAGCCAAAGAAAACTTGTTTCTTTCGGTGAGCACCCCTAAACTTCAACATGTGTTGTGTAGTCTCCTTTGGGAAAACAGTGTTTTGTGTAAGGAAGCACTTTTCAAGTACTCCAGGCATCTCAGGAGCAGCTTGTTAGTTTTTCAAATTTCTTGAAATTTAATAGACTTTGTCTACTTTTGCATCAATCTTGTATTAAAATCAGTAACTGTCAAATTTGTGTTAAATAAAACAAAAACGTTGAAAAACATGTTACTTTTGACTGAACAACAAATGTTTGATATTTTTTTTATGCAGAGTCTCTTGGGGGAAAAGGAGCTACGTTTACAGGAATGTGTCAGTGAGATTCAGACAGTGAGATTTCAGTCACACAGCAAACTCAGAGAATGCAATTAAATAAGTGCATTTAAGATTATATTAAGGGGTTTTGAATGTAGGCAGAACGTTACATGTGATCAAAGGTTTGAATAATGACAGCCCAAGAATTCTTTACACAATCTGAATAGACGAAAAACCACAAACCGCTAAAATGAGAGGTATATACTAGTCCTGACAATGTTGTGCTTGAATATCAGCAAATGCTTTAGCCCTGCCCATCATAAATGGAAACGTAAGCTTTGTTATGTAGCATAAAATGCAATTTCATTCGAGTTCCTTATCTCTCGTTTGGTATGAGATTTTTCTTTTCTTACAAGTTCATGCAAAACCACAGTACATTCTACACATCTTGTGATCTATTCCCTTGAAGAGCTTAAAAAAAGGACTTAAAACTCTTGTGGAATATTCTGACACAGAACACGACACCACAGTAAGCAGAAAGATCCATTCTGGAATGATGGCTTCTCCAGACTAAGCCAAAAGAGAGGCCACCTGGGAGGAAATTAGGCCAGCTACTCGACATAGACATAACATGTGGATTCTACATCTTTGGTTCCAGATTCTCAGCGTTTTCCTTTTACATCTGAAAACATAATGAATTTAAAAGCCGCTGTAGCTGCTCCATTTACAGTTTTTCCACACCGACATCAAGGTTAAGAAACGTAAGAAATCAAAACCATTACATCATCGCTTTGGATGACCTGTCAAGTTCCAAAGCTCACAAACCATCTAATTTTTTGTCATGTTCAGTCAAAAATGCAAACGATTCAATGTTACAGTAGCAGTAGCGGAGGAATATGTTGAGAAATGTCAGGATTACTTATAAACTCTCTGTGAAGATGAACAAGGCTGTTGTATGGACTCAGATCGACCCGGAGTAAAAAGAACAGAGCACGTGGAGTGACAACAGTAAACGCTACACTGAAGGCAAAGTCGTCACTTCCAGTGGGCACTAAGGAAGTACACAAAGAAAAAACCTTTGGCAGAATTTGCCTACAGGGACATCGACACTGTGCAGAACAGGGAATGTGTTACATGAATTTTATACGGCCCTATAAAAAACAAAACTGGTAAATGTACACTACAATCCTGTTTGTAACTTAATGAGAATGACATACCAAATCAGAATAGTGCTAGTGGTTTAAGTCACAATTTCGATTTGGGGGTGGGGGTTGGACAAAATGCCCCCCCAACATCCTAATCATGTTCTATATGGATATTTTGACATTCGAAAAAAGGCAAGCTCTAATAAAAAGCAAGCTCCCTATGGCAGCAAAAAAAACCTATATAGGCCACTGAAGTACGCAAAATAGGTCATTTTAGTAAAAAGCAATTTCCACATGTTTCCAAAGAAAACAAATAAATTACATGAAGCAATAGACAAAAGGAGGTAAAAAGAACTAATGACCATTGATGCTACAGTGCAATTCCTCTTTTGGAGACGAGCACCTCCACTATGACACAAACAGTATACTGTGCCAGGCACTTGGGAGTTATATTAGGAAAGATGCTGCCCTGCCCCTCTCCTTCAAATACAACCAAAGCCAAAAGAAAATTATCAGTCTGCTACCCAATCCTTGTTTCATCTGAAATAGTTACATAAATTGTTAAGATAATTCAATTTTATACAAAAAAACTCAAATCAAAGCTGTATAGCAAATATTTAGCACATATTTACATAATCTGACAAGGCGGTGTTGCGAGGTCTGCCATTCGTATATGCTGAAGGCGTATGGGTATTGTCATTAGTGTCATGACATCAGTGATGTTACCCATGTTAAGAGAAGCTTAACATCTCACTGGTAAAACACAGAGAATATAAAAGCTTGATTTGCTTTCTTTGTTTTTATAAATACATCAGCATAAATGTAACTGTTTTACACACCGTATACTTTATGCAAGTATATACTATTTTGCAAGTGTTTTCAATATTTGTAGACTTTTAAGCAGTTGTTGTAGCTGAATGCAACATGCTAAGCCACTGCTGTTATTCAACATGGCAGATCGCTTCTGTGCTTGTTGGGAGGAGGGGAATGGATAGGGTTAAAATTCCCCAGGCTAAGCAAGGCCCCACAATGCAGAGGTCTGACTGCCTTCTTAATAGAGCGAACCCATTCACTGACCTGCCATGCCTCACCAAAAATATTCACCGCAAAAACAAACAAACAGGTCTGGGAAAACAAACAAACAAAGACAAAAAGCAGTCGCATCTTTTCAAATATCTACCTTTCTTTCCCCCATAACAACAGGGCCTAATCATCCACACAGATGATTGATTGACACACAAGCTGGGGGGGGAGAATTTTGGTCATGAATAGCTTTTTTGCTCCTTTATGTTGGTATATGGTTGATTTCCAGAGTGGATGATGTAGGCGTGCTCATGCCTCGTTCTCTGTTGCTGGGGTGTTGGCCGTTACCATAGAGTCGGATTTACGAGTCATTCGGTCCAGTTCAGCCTGGACGTCAGTCAAACCCGGCTTCTGCCCTTGAAAAAAAAGAGAGAAAAACAAGAGTAATTTCCTGTAGTGTCATGTATAAATACAACACGGGACGGTTAAGTGGGAACCAGTTTGGTGGATGTGGTTCAGTGCAGCATGCTGGGACACTTATGGAGTGTGGCTTATTGAGGAAAGACGTATAAAAAGCATGCAGTAGTTTCTCTGGGATGCAACAATACCATGCTAATGATCTCCAACGAACAAATACAGTATACGTGAATTCTCCCTATTGTTTAATGTTTATCCATGCAGTGTCATCTAGATGCTTGGGGCATAACAGCAGGTAAAAAGCATAACAATGTGTTAATATGTTATGTTTAATTGAAAAAATGCCATGAAATATATGAGAATATAAACTGGAAACGGTATGACATGGACTTCACATCATCTTGGGTTGGTTAAACAAGCAAGTATGGAACATCACCATTCACGGTGCAGTCACTCGGACAGGCTTTTTAGCCCATTCTTCATGGCTACTTTCTCTTGCTCTACAAGTAAAACTTTAAAAAACAGCACTCTCCAGACATAACAGAAGAACATTTTTTCGTGATGCTTGGGTGAATGTCGAAAAAAAAGTCAAGGTCACCGCATATTTTTTCATGTACCACGTTTTCATTATATTATTATAATATTTTAAGTTAATTTTACATATAATTAATCCTCATTATAATTACATTATTTTATTCATTATTTTCATTATAATTAGTCAATTCTTCATAAATACAAAACAAAACCATGTTATTTTATCTTAAAGATTTTTGGTGAAATATGTTCCAGACATTTCTTATAGGTTACGTAAGATTCACCCATTCCTGTGGCTGGAAAAGGTAGAACTTACCTGTTTTCTTGGCAGAGCCTTGTACCCCTGCTCCTGCCCCCGGTGACCCAGGACTGCTCGGTACACCCGTCTTTTTACTCAGCAGACTGTTGAAGAAGTTGGCCAGCACTCCCTCATTTGCCGCTGCACCTATAAACGTGCACAAATATAACAGAATGACCTCAGGTCAGGTGGCTAAAAAAATCATATTTAGGCAAAAAGAGTAAGAGTAAGCTCAAAGCATACTGACTGTCTGACATTCAACAGCAAATATGCATCTATCATAAACATGATAAAAATAATTGTTTTAAGCTTTGGTTATATTTTTAAATCATTAAAGTAACTAAAATACCACCAAGCTGGAAATGAACTAATATTTAACAAAAACAAAAAAAGTGTAACGTTTTACTTGTGATACCCTCTGCAGGATGGAAAGGTTTGAGGTTTAATTAATTTCAAGTTGATTTAATCAAAGCCACTGAATTGATTCCTGCTGGTGAGAGGCATGCTGTCCAAATTAGCTTAATAACTGAAAAATTTCAGTATCCCCACACCAGCTAAAACAATTCAGAAATCTGTCGTTCAGGGAATTATTCCAACAGTCCCCTGTGGAGGGCAGTGTTTTAAAGAGCTTAGAAAAAAGACAAAATGAGATGTGTGTGAAACAGAGACAAAAAAAAATGAAATGCTCATATTTAGACTCACAAAAACATTGTTTTTGCTTGACTGCGCACAGCACAATCTTGCAATTCATTTCACTTGGATGAATAGGGAGCAATGTCTTCAAAAAGCTGTATCAAATGGTGCGTGTAATTTTGCGAGGTGAGAGTTCTTACCTTTCATGTTGGGGTCTGGTTTCTTCACTGCAGTCATGGGTGAGACGCTGGCCACATTGGTGGGGCCTGTCCGGCCTGCTGGCCGAGGTGAAGCCGATGCAGTTCGGGCTGGAGATTCCTGTTCGCAACCATACAAACAAGGAAAGCACAAAAGCAATTCAAAAGCTTTAAATTAATACATTTATTTACAATGATTTGTAGGTTTGTCAGATAGCATAAATGTGCTTGAAATTGTAACATACAAGCTGCAACAATTTTGTGTGAGGTGTGCGATTCCTGAGGTCACACTTACAGTTCCTCTTGTTGGTGTGGCTGGCTGCTTGGCTAACAATGACTGTAAGGCAGAAGTAGGCATTAGAACTAAAATATGACTTACTTCCGATTGGTCAGAGAGCTTAAAGCAAAAGTATGTTATCCCCTGTATAAACAAACCTGCTGCTTCATGAGAAACACCTGCTCATCCTCAGCAATGATTTCTTTGTCATGCACCAACTTCAGAGACAAAAAATAAGATAAAAACATGTTAATGTTGAACAAGTTTAATGTGATCACGAGAAAGAAATTTTCATTCTAAACTCTTCGTACCTTTCGTACTGGAGGTTTCGTTATGAAGTCCTCAAACGGATCTTCAGGTCGAACCGTTGTAAAGTTTTCGTGTAGGATGGCAATTTTTTTCTCATTATCCCATCCGGACGGACTGCATAGAATTAACAGTGGTTTCGAAAGAGGAAACAGAAAAGTATGCTCACATTCAACCAAAGAGAATAATAACAAGTTTCATTTGCAGGAGATCTCACATGAACACAGCGTCCTTCTCCACCACTAAGGCAGCCGTGGCGAAATGGAAGTCATATATTTTGTGCACCATGTATTTGTAGAGGAGGTCCAGGTTCTTTTCTTCTTTGACAGACGTGTAAATCAAGCCGGCTCCATCTGTGGGATTTGATTAAGGATGTGTTCTGCATCAAGGAGAGTGACATTACAAAACAATACTGATGTTTGTTGAACCTGAGTGAGTAGGATACATTGTAGGCAGAACCGTCGAATATGTGACTGAATGAAGTCGAAATGCTCCTCTCTGTAGTCATGCTCCTTCTCCAATACACTGACGGCATCACACTGGAAAACAGACAGACTTTCAAGTAAGGGGAAAACTGCTTTTTCCTCCTTTCAGTTGTTGAACTGATTTTCTGATTTAAGAGGTTCAGAAATTATTGGAAGATATCAATCCCAGGTTTAAATGTGTTCTTCTTTCAATGTCTTCAATGATTTTGGTTTGCTTCTCACAAAGTTCTCAAAGTTTTGCGGAACACTTACGTTTTTTGGGGGGAGCATAACAGCCCAGTTCCTATTCATTTTCATTAAACAGTGTAAAAGTGTTAGGGGTCAAACTTTGCAAAACATCTTCCTATTTAAGAAAGGTCATGCAACAAAAAATGAAGACTGATACATAAAATCAGAGACAAACCCAAATGACCGCTCAGCAGCCATATTTAAGAATGACTCAGGTTGTGGCTGACTGCCAGCTATAATGGTTTTGGAAGGAAGAGGAGGGGCTAGCTAGAGTGCAAAGAAATCCAGGAGGGCATCATGACATGCTCAAATGCAAACTCATTGTTGCTTGTCACAGGCACCGCTGACCTTCACCACACGCATATTCTACAGAACCACAGCAGATACGCTCTACCTTAAAGGGATAGTTCAGTAAAAACGGGAAATTCTGTCATGAATTACCCTCTAGTTGTTCCAAATCTGTATAAATTTCTTTGTTCTGTTGAACACAAAGAAAGATATTTGAAAGAATGTTAGCAACTGACAGTTTGGTGGCACCATTGACTACCATAGTAGGAAAAAATTAAATTGTAGTCAAAGGAGCCCCAGAACAGATTGTTTTCCTAAATTCCTCAAAATATCTTCTTCTGTCTCCAACAGAACAACAAAAATAATATTTTTCCTATTATGGTATTCAATGATGTCCCAGAAATGTTGATTGATAACATTCTTCCAAATATCTTTCTTTGTGTTCAACCAAACAAAGAAATGTATACAGGTTTGGAACAACTAGAAGGTGAGTAATGCATGACAGAGTTTGCATTTTTGTTTGAATTATGCCTTTAAAGGGATAATTGAGCAAAAATAAAAATTCAGCCATTTACAGACCATGTTATTCGTCTGCATAAGAAGGTATGTTAAAATGGCATGTTGAAGAAAATATCGGTTTTCAAAATGAGGAGAAGAAAATTAATAGTTTTGATTTGGGAGGAATTAACGCATATATGCTAATAGTGAATGAATCCCATCCCATAACACAAACTACAGATATTGGTGGGGAGGATACAGCCTCTCATTTTATTAAAGCACACTACTGCGTAATACACTCAGCTAATGATGTATACATACAGAGATATTACAATAAAGCTGAATTATATTCCATCAAGCTAGCATTGTAGTGCCAGAGCCAAATGCTATCGGTGTTTTTCGTTTGTAATGATAAGAGGCCAAGTGATCAAAAACAACTGAACATTGAGTTCTCAGGCCTAAACTAGCTGATTTCCAATGTTCTCGGGGCTGGAGGGAGGCTAACAATTGAAAAGATCAGCGAGTGTGTCCTGATCACAGAGAGCATGTGAGGGGGACATGGTGAGTCTGCAGCTCGGGACCTGCAGGCTACTGACACTTCATAAAGAGAGCTTTTCATCTGCTCAAAGACAACACAACAAATTAAAAAAGGACACAGACACCCAGTGCCCAGACCACTGCGCTAAACAACTAATCGTTTTAGAAATTAGAACAGAAATAAACATCCACCCTAACATTCATATTCACATGACATCAAATGTACCTCAAACAATGTGACTAACATCGAAAGCCTTGACATCTTACATTAAACAGGCTCATGTAAAAATTCGACTTGAATGTCAATTTCTTACTTTAATACCTTTGTACAAGCTATTAGCACTGGAATGCCTAGGTTGTGTGTGAGGACGTTGTCTCCTAAGGGCAGCAACACGCTGTCGTCTTCTCCCACAGCGGCGGGGGCTCGTCTCTGGGGTGAACTTGGCGTGGCTTCTTCTGGTTCTACGTACTCCTGGAAGGCCTTTACCACTGCAGAAGATAAAGAGAGACATATATAAGAATATCACCAGCCTCAGAAATGAATACACATAGCCTTTTTTATAAAACATTAATGCTCACTCAAAAGTCTTAAATTGCATCTTGGTATGTTGAACCCTAACAGAAACTACATAAATGCAGTTAATGAATTCCACAGAATTAGCACAGCAACCAAAACAAGATCAGATCAGGGCTGACACACATGAGTGTTTGGAAAAAGCATGGTGGTGATGTGTGAAAGTGTGGCTGTGGTGATGTTAATCGTTGGTAGAGATACAGGAGGTGGTGTGGGGGGGCTTCCTCAGGAACCTTAAGAATGCAGCTCCAGATGGCCCAGAAAGCCAAGTGAGCTAAACAACTTCCTTTGACCTACCATTAAAGAAACACAGCTCCACTACTGCTTGAATAACATACAGTAGATACCTTAAAGTGACTTTGGAGCATATTTAACACATAATCTGACCACATATTACCTGGAATACTGGTTGAATCACATGCAATTATACACACCCTGCCTTCTGGAGCTTAACCAGATTTCCACAGGAGACAGAGATCCCAACCTTGTGCATTTCAAGAAAATCTATATACCGCTGTCTTACCGATTCAAACCAAGTATGTAGTAATATTAAACCGATAAACCGATATTGATCAGACTACACCACTTTCATACGAGTCAACGTCTGAATGTTCTTCAACAAAGAGTGCGTGGAGAAAATGGTGCAAGTGAGAGAGAATTTTACTTGCCAGACCGGACAATTAACTTAAAAAAAATTAATAACCGTGCTATGAAAAAATCGGTCGGTGTTAAGAATAATAAGAATAGGTGAATAGACAGAGCCACGTCTTTGTGTGAATTGCGTTTGTCGTGGTTGTGCTTGTTTGTGTGTGACAATAATCGGTGGCGCACCGCATTGAGTCTATATAACTAAGTTACATGCGGACGCGGAATCATGTAATTTAAATATGTCATCTGGCTGTTCTGCGTGTCTGAGTGAATGAGGTGCACATATTAACATACTACACGAGTGATGGTGGAGGACTTGTCAGCGTCTGCACTGTATGAGGATATAAAACACATGAACTTCATCTCCAGAGGACTTATTTTGGGACATTCTAAAACGCTTAATGTGACAAAATGCTTAACGTACCTAAACAGCGATCAAGGAAAACCAAAATTCTGTCAAACCTTCCTTGTACTAAACACTTGCTGCTGTCAAAAGAACGAGGTCTTGGTCCGCGGATAAAGTGAATAATATCACGTTAAGCGTTTTCTCCCCCATAGAAGTCCATTATAAGGAAACAGCGTAACGTGGCGTAATGTACCTAAACAGCGATCAAGGAAAACCAAATTTATGTCAAATTTTACTTCTAATAAACACATGCTGCTGTCAAAAGAACGGGCTCTTCTTCCTCGGATAAAGTGAATAATATCACGTTAAGCGTTCTCACCATAGAAGTCCATTATAAGAGAAAACAGCTTAACGTGGCTAAGACAAATTTCTGTCATTTTAGTTGTAATTAATACTTCAAAAGCCACCGCGCATTGTGTTAAAAAGTGGCTTAGCCTACTTTATACCCTTTCTGAAACCAATATTAAGAAATGAGGCTAATAAAGTTGCTAACTCCAGGCTTCAGTGTTGTTACATCGAGCTGAATAGCCTGTGGAGCAAACTAGAACAAAACAGCACAAATGTTTCTAAAAGCTCTGATAAAAAGGGACAGAAATATAAATGAGATGATACAACGCGTTCTTGTGGCACGAATGCTCGCGTGGCTATTGAGTCAGTAGGCTAATTGGCATTGCCGTTTATCCGCGGAAGAAGAGGTTGTTCTTTTGACAGCAGCAAGTGTTTAGTACAAGGAAGGCTTGACATAAATTTGGTTCCCTTTCGAGAGGTCTCTCTACATTGCTTGAAACGCTAGGGGAATCCCCTTCTCCAACCTTTACTGAATCCTTATTGAATAACGCCAGTGAAAATAAAATGTAACTGGCCAATGCCGGTCAAGACGGCGCTTAAGGGCGTGCACCACCCCTATATAATCTGGACCGCATTCCTCAGAATCTTTCTCCTTCACTCACCTTTTGCATGCTGTTGAGAATTCATCGGATCCTTCTGCTCGTGTGTTCCGGTATGCCTTTATGCAATTTATCCTTTGGGCCGATCGTCACCTGCTCTCCATCAGGGCGATGCATGTGCCAGGTCAGATGAACTGTGGAGCGGACATGCTGTCGAGGGACGGCCCCCCTCACAGGGAATGGAGGTTGAACCCTCAGTCAGTAAGCTTGATCTGGGATCGGTTCGGAAAAGCGGATGTCGATCTTTTCGCGACGGAGAAGAATACGCAATGCCCTCTGTTCTTTTCCCTGTCGAGCTCCCCGCTGCGGGGGGACGCGCTCACGAGCCCGTGGCTGAGAGCCAGCCTCTATGCGTTTCCACCAGTGAAGATTTTACCATTGGTGCTACGCAAAATCAGAACAGAGAAAGCTGCCGTGACGCTGATCGCCCCGAGATGGACGAATCAGCCGTGGTTTCCCGACCTAATGGAGCTGCTGGCAGCGCCTCTGTGGCCGATTCCGCTGAGGAGGGATCTGCTGACCCAAGCGAGCGGCACAATCTGGCACCCCAACCCCGAGTTGTGGCGTCTGCACGTGTGGTGGGTTCACGGGGGCAGGGAGCCCTGGGGAGTTTAGCGAGTCGTGCCATGGATACTATCACAGAGTCACAAGCTCCCTCTACGAGGCGCCTTTACACTTTTAAATGGGCGGTTTTTGTAAAATGGTGCGGGGACAAACGGGCTCGATCCGGAGCTATGCCCCGTATCTGACATTCTAGCCTTTCTGCAGCAGCGCTTGGACGCCGGCAGCTCGCCGTCTACTCTGAAAGTTTATGTCGCTGCCATTGCCGCTTTTCACCCTCCGATTGACGGTCGCTCGGTAGGCAAGCATACTTGGGTGGTGAGATTTTTACGGGGCGCGAGACGACTAAACCCCCCTCGCCCTCCTATGGTGCCGCCCTGGGACCTAGCCTTGGTTTTAAAGGCGCTTTCACTTCCTCCGTTCGAGCCCTTCCAATCATCGGGACTGCGGGAGCTGTCCCTACAAACCGTCCTACTGCTTGTGCTTGTGTCTGCTAAGCATGTAGGGGACACACACGCGCTGTCTATCGATGATGCCTGCATGCGGTTCGGACCTAACGACTGCAGCGTCACGCTCAAACCTAAAGTGGGTTATGTGCCTAAGTCGCTCTCAACACCGTTTAGAGTGCAAGTTATATCCCTGTCTGCTTTCTCCCCGGAGCCGCCAGTATCGCAGGATTACGCTCAGCACGCGCTGTGCCCGGTGCAAGGTTTGAGGATTTACATTGAGCGGTCTGCCGCGTTCAGACAGTCTGACCAGCTGTTTGTTTGCTACGGTGGACCAGCTAAGGGACGTCCCGTTTCAAAGCAGCGGTTGTCTCATTGGATAACAGACCCGATAGCGCTGGCATACGCCAGTCAGGGCTTGGACTGCCCGATCGATCTTAGGGCCCACTCTACTAGAGCTGTGGCCTCTTCATGGGCCTGGTCGAGAGGGGTGTCTGTTCAGGACATTTGTGCAGCAGCGGGCTGGTCTTCGCAGAATACCTTCGCCAGATTTTACAGGCTGGATGTGTCCTCTCTAGCGGCACAAGTGCTGTCTGTTTCGGCACCACCCACAGCTGCCTGTAGCGACTAACGGCTTAGCTATGCTGCACTCAGCTATGTCGTATAGGCGGTGGGGGAGGTGTTGTGTCTACGCCTATCAGCCGGTAGATGGTGCTTTCTGCATAGCTTGGATCAGTATGTATTGCGACTTGAGACGGTGATGCGGAATGACAATATTTGTTTTCGCCCCGTTCAATTCCACTCGTCGAGCTACTAGGTGTCCTTTTTCGCCGGCGGGGGCAACCTGCCTCCGGCAGTTCTTATTAGCAGGCACCCAGCTATTCCGTGCGCTGCTATCTATCGCCCTTAACATCATTTCTTTGCTGTATGTCCTGCCGCTCTAAACCTAGCGCGGCATCACAGCTCAGTTCACATTAAAAAGTTAGTGGTATGCAAATTTTTGCCAAAACTTAGGACCGATCGGATTGGCTCCCGCTTGCGTGGGATCCAATGGGCTTGATACTCGTGCTCGAGGCTACGCCCTGTGGCTGAAGGGGGAGGTTTTTCTCCTCTTTTATGCTGATCATGCGGGGGAGCGCTAGTTTTCACTCTTTGCTGCTCTCACGGCGTGATTTTATTCGGTTCCCCTAGCATTTCACGCAATGTAGAGAGACCTCTCTCGAAAGGGAATGTCTCCGGTTCCTGTCGTAACCTCGGTTCCCTGAGAGGAGGGAACGAGACATTGCGTAAACCGCCGTGCTCGCGTGCTCAGATCGTCGCGCTGTAATGTTTCAGTCGTAAGATTCTGAGGAATGCGGTCCAGACGGCGAGTTATATAGGGGTGGCGCACGCCCCTAAGCACCGACTTGACCGGCATTGGCCAGTTACATTTAATTTTCACTGGCGTTATTCAATAAGGATTCAGTAAAGGTTAGAGAAGGGGATTCCCCTAGCGTTTCACGCAATGTCTCGTTCCCTCCTCTCAGGGAACCGAGGTTACGACAGGAACCGGAGACGTTTTCCTTGAACGCTGTTTAGGTATGTTACACCACGTTAAGCTGTTTCCTTATAATGGACTTCTATGGGGGAGAAAACGTTTAACGTGATATTATTCACTTTATCCGCGGACCAAGAGGTCGTTCTTTTGACAGCAGCAAGTGTTTAGTACAAGGAAGGTTTGACAGAAACTTGGTTTTCCTTGATCGCTGTTTAGGTACGTTAAGCGTTTTTCACGTTAAGCGTTTTAGAATGTCCCCTTATTTTACTGCTTGAGTGAAGCCATCGTCAAACACTTCACACTTCCCGACGACCCGTCAAAATAAAAGTCCCGTTAACTTGAACACTCAGACGAAAAAATATTGTAGTATTTGCTAAAGGAAATTGTAGTACCCTTGTAGTAAATGAATAAACCGTAGTTAACACTGTAGTATACTTGAGTAAGGTTAAAAAACACTGTAGTATCTAGGAATTTTACTGCAGCTTTACTATAGTATCGTATACTACAGTAATTTATGTGGACAAAATATACCTCTACAGTATAGTAAAAAATGAAATACACAGACATTCAAAATAAAACAAATTTAGGTAAACTAAAAATTATATGGCCCTAATTTATCCATCTGTATGTAACATTATTGTCATTTGTCAATTGTGCCTGCCCTGTTCATGTGATGAACTGCATTTGCATTTTTTTAATGATTATTGTTTTTTTAATCATGAACTGTTTGGCCTGTGCTATAAAACTTTAAACCTCTGTAGCACCAGAGCTATGTGCAAAAAAAGTTAACGTACAGCCCTGAGTCTGACACTAATAATAAATACTGCTTGCCTTTGTTCTATAGCAATCATGGAGAGTATTAACAAATTTAGGTGGCGGCAGCAGACACTAGGTAAAACGCTTTACGCAAACTTGACCAATCAGGATCCGAAACAATTATATTGACACTTCAAATTAAATATCTTTATTTTTATCTTCGGACAAGTACTATTTGTACTCGGACAAGTGAATGACAAATGTGACTCCTGTCACTAATGTTAATCAAAGAACAAAAAAAGGAGAAATCGATGTGATTTCGTAGTTTTAATGAGGATTCTTCGGTATTTCATGTACTTAGCAAGTGTTTGCGAACTTCTGTATATTTCCTACCTGTTAGATCAGTTGCAAAGCCAACAATATTAGAATGTTGGCTTTCATTCATAAAATGATGCTGTCAAAGAAATGTGTTGTTTCTACATTACTTTGGAGATAAAATGTGAAATTATTAGAATGTAAAAGTATATTTAAAAACATAATAGCTGTGTGTGATTAGTTAGTTAATTATTTTAATCGATTGACAGCACTAAAATCAACATGTTAAACAAAATAAATAGTGTATGTTTCATTTCACTATACGTGTGCGATTAATCACAACTAATCGCACGAAAAGGGTGCGATTAACTGCGATAAAAATTTTGAATCTATTGACAGCCCTAGTAAAAATATAATTAATATCAAATATTTCTTTAATGACTGAGCTAAAACCAAAAAGCGTTACATTGTTCCCCGCTCTCCCCTATCTAAAACAAATCCACACAGAGTAATTGTTATACAAAAAATTAAAATTTACAGCACAATAAAAAGAAATATGTGTTTACAGCTGACTGAATTATTTTTTTTAAATGACTTTCATATTGTATGTTCTATACAGGTCGAACTGAAACATGACAAGCAATGCAGTTTTTGTAATGCCATTGATTGTTAGCATTTTGACAGTCTACGCGCTATGGTTGATACTATATGTTCCTGTTGGATAGAAAACTATTGCTAATGTTTTGACCGAATGATTAAATTTTGAATCGGGTTTGCTGTGTTTTGATAGAGTTAGCATATGTTGAAAAAGGCATTCAGCATTTTGAAAAGTAGAGTTTGTATTTATTTAACAAAATGTGGTTTTGGCAAGAAAATTAACTATTTGGCTAATAGTGTGAATGTAGGTGTGTTACTGTGTTAGTTTAGAAAAAGTACTTTAAGTATTGGTAAACACTTGTTAGCAATTGAAAAAAACTGTAGCGAGAATAACACATTTCTAAAACAATAACCTCAACCTGTCCAAAAGAAGCACCAGTTGAGTTTACAATCACCTTCTATTGTCAACTTTGACCAGCTTCCACAAACAAGGGTGGGGACAGTCACAGGACTAGTGTACAGTATTGAAGGCATTAAACATACAGCCAAGAATATTAATGATTACAACTTCATTAAGACCATCAATATGGAATAATGTTGACTTTTCTTCACCAAGCATGCGCAATACCAAATTTATTTATACATTGAACAGAAAAGAAAGTGTTTAAAAATTGCATTCAAAAATTTTAAAACATACAGTGCACTTTTTTTATGGAGTGTTAGCTGACTAAGAGCTGTGAGATACTATATTGTAGCACAGTGGTTTAAGTAAAGCTGCTCTGTTAAACTGCTTCTGTTTTTAGACCAGCATTCTGCCCATCCTGCTCACAGCAAAGAGTTGAATGTCAGGAATGTCCGATAGAGCAGACCATGATGCAACACCAAGAAAGCTTGAATGCACTTTCCCACTACAATGATGACATCATTGACTCTTGTTCCTCTTAAGTTGATTTTAGCTTAAGGAAGCAACGGCTCTGTTTCGGGGTGGGTCTGTTTTACGAAGCTGAAGGGTGGCTTGTAAAGTCTTAGTCTGTCATCACATTGGGCCCTGATCCAATATACCCAACAAACTATGTACTTGCAACTGCCTGGCATTAGAGGATGAATTTAGCATTTTAAAATGTAGCTCTACATTTTATGCAAACAACCTGATAGCAGTAATATACAAATGAGGACCAAATGGACAGGTCGTAGAAATTCGAAGAGAACAAAATAATGCCTTCGCTGGCTTCTATTTTAGCCTAAAATATTTCAGATGCAAGCTAAAATACAATTTCTAAGCCGCTTCCCCTTCTGCACTCATAGCCCTGTTTAGATAACACAAATGGTGATCCTCAGAAATAACCTCTCACATCATGTCTGAGCAGCACTCAGCCTCTCAATTCATATTACAGATGCTGGCCTGGTACAAAAACATTTTAAAGGGATACTTCACCCAAAAATGAAAATTCTGTCTTTATTTACTCACCTTCGAGTTGTTCCAAATCTGTATACATTTCTTTGTTTTGATGAACACTGAGAAAGATATTTGGAAGAATGCTTATAATCAAAAAGATCTTGCCCCCCCATTGACTCCCATAGTAGGAAAATTTACTTTATCTTTTTTTTGTTCTGTTGAACACAAAAGAAGACATTTTGAAGAATGTTGGACAGCAAACAGTTCTGGGGAACTTTTGACTACAATTGTATTTTTTCCTACTATGGTAGTCAATGGGGGGCAAAATCTGTCTGGTTATAAGCATTCTTCCAAATATCTTTCTAGTAGTAAACTGATAAAGTACATAAACACTAGAGTATACTTACTCTTATTTACTAAACTAATATTTACTATAGTAAGGTTCAAAAACACTATTGTATCTGCAAAATGAGGAATTTTACAGCAGTTTACCATCGTAAATAATATAATAATAGTATACTACAGTATGTGGACAAATATATATTTATTGTATAGTGAAAGAATGGAAAACACAGAAGTCAGAAAAATTCAAATAGAAAACAGGAACTTGGGAAAAACTAAATTATATTTGCCCTAATTTGCCTGCCTATTTATGTGAAACTACTTTTTTTCTAATATAACAGACACTTTATACTTGTTCTACAACTGTTTGGCATGAGCTACAAAACTTTAAACCTCTGTAGCACCAGTGCTTTGTGCAATAGCTTTCCTGTGGCTCAGTGGTTAGAGCATGGCGCTAGCAACGCCAAAGGCATGGGTCGATCCCAGGGATTGCACATAGTTAGAAACAAATGTATAGTATGCAATGTAAGTCGCTTTGGAAAAAAGCATCTGCCAAATGCATAAATGTAAATCTAATAAAAAAAAGTACAGCCCTGGCTTTAAGTCATCTTCAACTTTTAGCTGTTATTTTTATTACTAGGCGCTGTTTATGTAAGGAAAAAGTACCTTCAGGTACCGCCCATAACTACATTACGACTCTGACTGCATTATACCTCTATGTTTTAGGGCAAAAATATTAACTACAAAATCTAAAAACGTCAAGAAACCAGGACAATCCTTAGCAAAGCTTTATTCATGATATTTAACAGTAGTGTGGCAGTATGTAATCGCTTAGATTCTAACAGCATGGATCTGACTGAAAGGTCAAGCAAATTCAAAGGACAAAGAGGGCTTCATAACCAGAGTGTGCTATTAAACCAACATAAACTACAGGCATCGCTGGTCTCTCAGGCTGTAACTTAATACAAAAAAAGAGATAAGAACTCTAAAACTTGAACAACAAAACTGAACTTAAAAAAATCTAATAGAATCTTTGTTTTTTGTTTTTACTTAAATGTGATTTATGCTTAGACCAAAACATCACCAATTCTCCACTACACTTCTATAAATGACATGCCAAAAAATCCACACCTGCTCTCCACGGACAAGTAAATTGTTTCAGCAATAAATTCAAAGACAAATTGTAGTGCAGCTTTAGCAGGCATCTACACTCTACTGCTTCATTAACAATGAACACAGAGCACTTATGAAAGCCTCTGAGTGTTTAATATTGAGTACAAACCAGTAATGTAACCCCACAAGAGAAGAAACAGACAATTCTCACCACAGATACCATATGTAAAAAATAGAAAGCTGTATCAACATCCACGTGTTCACTGGCCTAGTCAGATACACATCCTTCAGCCACAGAGCTCTTTTCTTATTTTTACTGGTAACACTGGCATGAACAGATGTTAGTATTGGCACATCCCTTTCATCCCAAAAGCAAAATAACATAACACTCACTCTTTTGCTCCATCTCTCTCATTTCCTCAGGTGGGATCTTCAGTTTGTCCACATGTTCACGCAGCACACTCGCCCACTTCTGCAGCGACTCCATGATGGTCCAAGACCGCGACATGTCCACCACAAACACAGCCAGACTGTCCTTCAGCGAGTCAGCAGTCACTGCAAACTTCAGCAAGTTTTTGTGGTACAGGTCTCCATCAAGGATCCACACATTACAGCGAGCCAAATCTGGAAGAAACATTAAAAAAAAAATGCTTACTATAAAGTTCATTTTCTACAAACTACCACAAACAGGTACTGAATCAAAACCTTTTTTATGTATTAATCTCTGCGTTCTTTTAACCATCAACATCACTTGGCACCTACCATCTATGTCTTCATCCTGGACGTTCAGGTACAAGTATTCCAGACCTCTGCCTTTCTTGTTGTGCTCTGCCCCTTGCAGTTTTGCCATGAGTGTTGTCTTTCCTGAACCATCCTCCCCTAAAATAAATCACATCACTCATATTTTACAACATAAACAAAAACAAGAATCTAAAACAAAAGGTTACTCATGCACTGTTAGGATTGTGAACTAAACATCTGCAAAATACACATACCAAAAACTAATATATTTTTCCCAGATGGCAATTTGGAGCTTGAGCGTGTGGAAACTTCGCTGAGAATTGACGACCTGGAAGAATGACAGAACAACAAATGACCACACATCACTTTACATTCATGACAGCAGCAGATAAACGCTTTGATAAGCTAGTCATCGGTTATAAACTTAGTTTTGATAAGCTTTAGATTGATATCTGCTTCTAGGTGCTGTCACTGTAACATCTAGGAAGACACATCTAACGTTATCATACAAGTCTTTCAAACCAGAGAAGGGTGTCCTGTCCAGAAACCGTTAAATCGCATGAGAAATGAAACTCCTATGACATGTGTCATACAAATACAACAAAACGGTCTATATAGTAATTCATTTTCACAAAAGATCTTTCAGATTTCTCCACATCACAAACAAACGGTTCCAGTTTCAATAACAAGAAAAGAACATTAACGGTGACATATGACATCTCTTTAAACACTGTCTCTATCCTAAAGCAGCTTGTAAATCGCTCATAAAGTGTTAGTTTACAAGTCTGTGTGAAATGTTTTGGACTCATCCGGGACCGGCGTCTAAACTGAACTGGACAGCACCCGGCTGGTGACAAAGCAGGACATTACACTGTCAACTAAACACTCTCCCTGCAAAATTAAATTCGCTTTAAGGCAATCTGAGGGTGCGAGCGTACCAGAGGTTTTGTCCTTCATCATCCTCGTTGCTGTTTTCCATAGTGTCGCCTGTACCGACTGCGCCCAGTAGCTTCTTCTCTAAAACGGGAGCCATCTTGAGTAAAGAGGCACAAAAGGAGGCGCATATAGAGCGCGGCCGAGGACCTCACATGAACCGCTCCACGAGCCACTCGGCTAACTTTCTATCCTACTATGGGGAAGGTATAGTTCATGAATATTAATTACGTAACGCGCCGTTTGACCAGCAAGCGTCACTTGGCTCATGAATATTACTTAGACACATGACAGAACGTTTAACAAAGGTAGCTTGACTAAATTAATATTCATGAAAGGTACTATCCCATAGTACGAATTTTAGTTCTCGTAACCCTCACTTTGAAAAAAAAAACCCAGAAGAAACAACAATAGAAAGAATGAGATGAAAATGCACAGAATCATTCTTTAAATCTTTTAAACAAATCTTGCGCTGGTTACTTAAAGTAATGTGCTGAACTCAGAAAAAACTGTTTGTAATTATGATCAGGCATGTGAAGAGACAGCGCAATCCGCGTTGGCTTGAATGATGTCATTTTAGACTTTGCCGCGCGAGCTGCTGTCAAGCCATGTAACCCGTGAGCTGAACTGAGGTCAGATTTGTAATCTCTTCGTGATGAAGATATACTGTACATGTGAAAAGAGGAAACTGATTCATGCTCAGCTTCATATAAACCGGTCGTAGACAACAGTTTTCTGAACCTGTTGCACCGTTACAGCATTGGAAACCAAATCGAAGTTTATGTTATTTATAGAGTAACTTAATGTATTATGTACGTATTCACATAAAAGAAAGACAAATAAGTAAAGATGTGGGTTATGAAATATTGTTACCTCTGAAGCATAGATCAAAAAGAGAGCACTGATGACATCTGCTGGAAGAAATATCGCACGACAACGTGATACTCAAACTTAAGGTAATCAATTATCCTTCATTAGATAAACGTGCAATTACTTTACGTAGATTTTGTATTTAAGCAGACTTTCTACACAAATACACTATTATATATTATTGTACATATCATAATAATATGCATATTATAATTTAAATGAAACTTAACTAGACAAGAAAATTTGGTGACGTATTATTAGTTTTTGGTGACGTTATTTTTTTCTTACGTCAGTAAATAAACTGAAGGTTTGCCATACAAGTATCACGTAATTACAGTAGAATGATCAAACCAAAAAAACAGACAAACGAGCATACAAAAAATGCAAATAGTCATCAAATAAATAAATAAAAATCACAAAAAGTAGATATGTGATTGCAGCTTCTTAGGTAATTTAACACAATGATTGTCATCCTACTCAGTCAGGCCTAACTAAAGTATTGGGTTGAAGGGACGACAGCTGAGGCTCTGACACAGTTAAGTATATTCCCCCTGGCTCCTCCATATGGCCAGACAGGCCACAGCTCTGAATTTGTGGTGTGCTTACAAGAGTTTAGGGGTAAGACTGAGGGTCTCCTGGGAGACATAGCATGCCAAAACCCTGAGTCATGTGTCCAAGCCTGTAACTTGACCCTATTCCTTTTATTCTTTACCCTTGCTGGCAAGAAAATATGATTGCTCTGCAATTAGACAGGAACGAAGGCTATATGCTCTAAATTCAGTTAAAATTATGAACCAATATAGTAAATAAAAGATTTTAACTGAATTTAGAGCATATAGCCTTCATTTCTGTCTAATTGCAGAGCAACAATGTTTTTGTTCAAAGGGTTAAGTGAGCTCCTTTTATATGTGCAATAAAGGTTATTTTAAACGCAAATCTTTGTATTACAAATATGAAACTCCTCTTCCTGCACCCATGTAGAGCTTCCACAATTGAAGTATTACTGACTATTTTATTATGTTGTTCTCTGTCATTGTGCCACTAATACTCATTTCCTCTTGTTCTGATTTAACCATTTGTTCTGATGCACCATCATAATTCTGACACTAGAGGCTGCTGTCTCCATTATTCATGTCCCTAAAAAGTAAGTTGCATTTCAATTCTTTTCATATTGCACATTGTTGTTGTTTGTTTGACAGGATAGGGTTAGTATTATTAATCACGTAAGCCTAGTTTGCCAGACATTCTATGGGGGCAAAAAGCTCACAGATCATAAACCTTTCAGCGCACATAGTCTGGGAACTCTGTAACCTTGAACTCTCTGCCCAGAATAGCTGGGTATTTTAACAAATTACCGTACATACACACACGCACGCACGCACGCACGCACGCACGCACGCACACACACACACACACACACACACACACACACACACACACACACACACACACCACAACACAACACACACACAACACACCACACAGGTTGTTGAGATACTAGTGAGGAACATTACATAGACTGTCCATTATTCTATATATCAGGCTTTATAGATATATCTATCCCCTCATCCCAACCCTAACCATTAACCTAAATAATACACACAAACATGTGCACTCTATTACATTTAAAGAAAACACTATTGAGCGAAATATGACCTTTTTATAGAGGGACAGTAAAATGCCTACACAAGTGGTTCACACGTATTTCACTGTGGTACTGGAGACATTTGTCCTCACAAATATAGCTAAACCAGTACACAATCACACACACCACGCACGCACGCACGCACGCACGCACGCCACGCACGCACCCACACCACGCACGCCACGACACACCACCACACACCACACATATTACCACCACCGACGCACACACACACACGCACGCACGAACACACACACGCACACGCACGCACGCACGCACGCACGCACACACACACACACACACACACTGCACAACTAACATGGAAACATTATGTGCAATTTTTAAACATGACTGTAGATCTTTGAGAGAAGCAGTTTTCCACATTTATTTCAATTTTTTCCCAGAGAGCATTAGGAGTTTGCCATAAATATAAACTTGCTAATGTATATTCTGCATTACGCCATTTGATTTCTCATCTTGACAGTAAGTACAATAATATGCAAACTGTGCTGTACAAAAAGCTGAAATACAGAGAGGAAACTACTTTCTCACGGCCATGTTTCATCACATTCCATGTGTCTAGTAGTGATGAAAGGGCGGCACTGGTTCATTCCTCTCCTCAATGTGATTTAATCACAAGCCTGTGATGAGGTGAGTAAGACAAAAAATATAAATGTCTAGTCTACATAACAATTAATTTAAAATTATTGACAAGACTGACCGGTTTTGTCCACAGTAAATTTTCTTTGCAATAGACAGTCCTTCATGCTGTGTCACATTATTATAAATTGCATGTACATTATTTTATCTCTATTATTGTGGCCTACTTCCATACTTCTCAACATGTTTACTATGACACGTGCTGTGTTGCAGTGCACTTTTTGATCATTAAAACGATACTCATCAGTGTATTTAGAAATGAAGTTTTTTCTTATTTCTGTCCTCAGGTGCAGTGGTATGCCACAAGTGTTCGAGTACATTCAAAGGATGGAGAGCACATAAGTACCACCCAGTAGACTGATTACCACATTTTCCATACAATCTACAAAATAAAAGTTATGAACCTTTTTAAAAATGGTGAAAAAATTAAGTTGAAGATGTAAAGTCTATGTTTGTTAGTTAAGCCCCGTGAAATGTCATTGCACTTGTACCTATGATATTCTATTAACACCAGGCAGCCAAATTACACTTGGGTGCCATGTGTCAGACTGGAGAATAATATTGGTGACAACCTCATGGCTTTCTTACAGTAACACCTCTGCCTCGTGAAGCAGTCAGGAGTCATGTCTACGATATACGTTAAAGTGGTGAATTTATTAGGCAATGCTGTTGTTATTATGATTTTTTTTTTAAATATTATGTTTTTTTTAAACAGAGTTATGTTTTGGGAGAGGATCAGTCCTTTAACATTTTTATACTGTTTACATATCTTCAGCAATGGATGAGGAGAATTACTGTAACCTCTGTCTTTACAGACAGAATGAGAGAGATCTATGCTAAAACCAGACAGGCAGGTGGAAAGGCAAAATAATACGGTTGCTATAGCGATCACTTCAAAAGTGAAAGAAAAGGGGGCATTATTCCCAAAACCCATTATAAAGCCCACCTAATCTAGTAAAATATGCACCCAAAGTGGGGGAAGGGAAGGGGAGGGAGGAGAAAGCAGGGGAGGGTATATGGATTGTGGGCAGTGGGCAGGAGAGGCTGTGATAACGACAGATGTCTCACAAGCAGTGGGTTTAACAGGAGGGGTGAAAGGAGAAAAAACGCCCAGTCGCAGATTGGACCACGGGGAGTGAGTACTGGGTGCGACTGGATCACATTCACTACTACAGGAGAGAGAAAAGTGCATCCAGTGCACGAACGGATTTCCAGAGTTTAAAGCAGCAGAAAACAAGGTTAGTGAAAAATGTTTTATTTCGATTCTGTAGGGACTTTATAAATACACGGCAAAAACACAGAAAAATCGTTTAATTGAGACTCCTCGCACCGCTAAAGGAGACATTGTGGACGAGCCGTCCTTTGTTCTCTTCATTTTAAGTGTCACTAAACTAAATACTGTACAACACAAGCATCCTATATCACTAAATTAAAACAACTAAACAGTAAAAATAGCTTTACAGCTTTTTTTCTAACAATGTGTGAAAGACACTTTGGTCAATTTCTAAATGTTCTACATTGCATCTTTAGGGGGTCTTCTTAAAATATTTGGAGATCTTTAGTTAAAGCTTATTAAAATTAACAACTAGATATTTTAAAAATAAATTAAACGAATACTGTATGGGTTACAGGTAGCCCTTGACAGTTTGATGGCAGAAACATATTTAGTCGTTCCTTCACATCTGCTTTTCAGCGAAGAAAGCAGGTTTATAAGGAAATCGAAAGGATTTATTTGCACAGATATAAAAAGCTCATTCAGGCATATGAAAAAGCTGGTCGATATGAAGGGAGAAGTCAAAGTGGGGGTGGGGGTGGGGAACACTCTCAAATCCCTATCCATGGAAAAAGAATCTAAAGGACACAATTATATATCGTCTTATCAGACATAGGAACGAGTTTAAATTCACTGTTAACTTAAATTTTCACGCTCTCTTTTTACGTTCATGTCTCATGAAGTGGGATGGGGTGGTTTAACATGGTTGTTCAGTATTTATGATTAGAAACCATTTTTGGAGGGTTTCAATATATTTATTTAATGAAGTAAGATTTGCAGAAACAGCGGAGCTTGTAAAGTGTCCAGACAGAGCGCTGTAACCTGCTGTAATTGCAAACCGCCGGCGGTATGAAGTGTCTTCAGTGAAAGATGACACAGACAGCACAGCTGGACATGTGCAGGTCGGGTTGGTGCATGACTGCGCATCCCGTCTTGTTTGCCCCAGTGCAGCACTATGGACAGCTCCTATTATAATCCCGCCGTGCTAAATTAATGTAATATTACGCAATGATTTGAAGATGTGTCGTTTTAGTGCAGCTTTGAATGCAACGTAACCTGTTTTAATCAGAATCTCAGTGTAGGCTCTTACACTTAGGTATACTGCAAAATTGCATATACATTTTATATAGAATTCTATTTACTATCAAATGACACATATCAACACAAAGTTGAACTATAGGTCCCTTAAGTAAGCCTTTTGGTAAAAAGGGGAGTTGCTGTATTGCTGAATTACATTACATCCATTTTATGTTGCGACCTGCTCGTTTTTACACAATTTGTTCTCCTGGCAGTGAGTTTAATAAAATAAATAAAAGTTGGTTTCCTTAACTGCTGTAGAGCCATTTGATGAAAGTGGGAAGCCTGCATGCTGAGTTATGTTATCTAAGCCATTCCCCTTAATGTTATATTTTAACCTCACCAAGCATAACTGGTGTTTCAACTCTACGGCAGTTTCAAGTTTTTCACCTACTGTTGCACTTGTGTATATGGTTGAGTGACAATAAAGGGATTTGATTTACAAACCATAAAACACACACACAATACATGCATTTTGTGTTAAGAGATTGAATAGAAACCGAACCACTGCTTTCATTTTGTAGTATACCCATATGACATTACACATGACATTTAACCTGTTCGTTTTGAAAGTGGCTGTAGATAAGGTCTAGCCTGAAAGGATTTAGAAGTAAAAAATGGTGTATTAGGCCTACTCCTACAGATTTAAAATCAGTGTTTGACCAGACAGAGTTTTGAATTTTAAATAGAATGTTCACTTGGCTGCAACACTTACGCTAATAGAAAGTTTACAAGAACCAAGTGACATTCCCTTCCAGTCACTGTTTGTCCTTAAGCTATAGCCTCCTTCGTAGCAAAACTGGACTGCATTCAAAGTCCTTGGCAGAGATTGCCTTGAGTTAAAATGACTGAGTGAGTGCCCTTTATAAGGACAGACAGGGTGGGCCATGTGGGCAGACTTATGAAGTTTTACATTTTCTTCTTCGTATTTATTTATAATTAAAATGTATTAATATTCATATATAATTAATATTCTATATAATACAACATAAAATGTTCCAAGGTTCATAATTTAATGTAAGATGTTCATTTATTCCTGCAGGGCACATCATGGGAGGCAAGCTAAGCAAACGTAAGAAGGGATATGATGTCAGTGATCCTAAAGAGAAGAAAGAGGAGAGCACTGTGACAGAAGTTGCCCCATCTGAGAAGGCAGAGTCTCCTGTGACCGAGGCAGAGGTGGTTCCTCAAGACACTGCAGTGGGGAACTCAGAAAGATCAGCTGAGCAAGCTACCTCTCCCTCAACAACAGAGACAGAGGTGAAGAAAGACAATGCTACAACAGAAAAACCGGCTGCTGCAACAGTGGCAACTACTGCTGCATCGGAAAGTCCACCAGAAGAACCTGCAGCTGTGGAAAAAGCAGCTGTGACAGAAACACCAGCGGCAGAGGCACCAGCATCTGCATCAGAGGCACCACCGGCAGAGGATGCAACATCTGCACCAGAGAAACCAGCAGCAGAGGTACCAGCAGATGCACCAGAGAAACCAGCAGCAGAAGTCAGAGCATCTGCACCAGAGACACCAGCACCTGAGGTACCAGCAGCTTTGGTAGAAGCATCTGTTGCCGAAGAGCCTGCTGCTACACCTAAGGAAGAAGCAATTCCTCCAGAGTCACCGGTAACACAGGAGCCTGTGGCTGCCCCTGAGGAACCAGCTGAGGTAGAGCAACCTATAGCAGAGAAACCTGCAGCTTCGTCTGAGGAACCAGCAGAGGCACCAGTGTTGGAGGAACCTCCGGTTGTACCTCAGGAACTGGCAGCTACACCTGAGACACAAGTGACAGAGGAACCTGCAGCTACACCCGAGGAACCAGCAGTTTTATCAGAGGTACTAGTGGCAGAGGAACCTGCACCTGAGGAACCGGCAGCTTTGCTGGAGTCACCAGTGATTGAGGAACCTGTGACAATATTTGAAGATCCAGTGCAGGAGTCACCAGTGGCAGATCCACCTGCCCTTGTGCCAGAAGAGCCACTATCTTCCCCTCAACTTGCAGCTTCCCCAGCAGAGCTTGTCACAGAGCAGATAACTGAAGAAGTTGTTGAGAAGATTGAAAATGCCACTGAGGTGTCCACTGAAATTACAGAAACCACAGAAGCAGTGCCAGAACCTGAGACAGAAGCTCTAGAGCCAGTAGCTGAGGCTGAGCCAGTGCCTGAGCCTGTTTCCGAGCCAGACATAGACGCAGCTGTGCCTAGCCCAGAGGAACCCACACCAGTCACAGAGCAAACTACTGCATCTCCTGAAATCACACTAATACAAGACAAGCCTGAGCCGACCCCAGAGCCAACAGAAGATAAGCCTGCACCTGAGCAAAAAAGCAGAGAGGAGCTCATCCCTTTGATTGTCATCTTGGAATCAACCTCAAACAATGATATCTCCTCTGAGGAATCTGTCCCAACCATAACAGATCCGAAGCTCAATAATGGAGAGTGTGAGAGTGCCGCCTCAGCAGAGGATTCTGTGTCAGCTCCCCCCACGGTGAATGGGGAATGCCATGAGGTGGATGTCCCAGAGTCTCCAGCTGAAGCATGCGTGAACGGTGTAAAGGACAAAGAACCCCCTCAGGAGCACAGTGAATGTGAACTGAAAAAGGACTTAAGTTTGGCTGCTGACATTCAGGTTCTGCTTCCAGTCGGTGACATGGTAGAGGTGCCACAGTGAGTCGACTTAATCTGAGAAACAAGCCCTAAATGTGAATACTGATGCAAACAACTGAAACAATCGTCTGAACGTGGGTTTTCTGAAAAAATGTCAAAGATGCCTGTTGTGGTTTCTCAGCCAGAAGGAATTTCTGATTAACCAAAAAGAAATACCACCCAAGAGCTAACAGAGCAAGTAACAAAGAATACAACATGTGAGAGTGAAAGACTGAAAAGAAATTGGAGAGGGAGAATGTGAGCGAGATTGAGAAAGAGAGCGAACAATGTTTGAAATGTTTGTGCCCTGTGTCCTGCTGTCATTGGAGAGGGCGAGCTAGCAGGTCTGGTGAATATATAAGCCAGGTAGATGATGATTACACATGGACTGAAACAAGAATAAAAAACAAGCTGGCAGAACAAAAATCCTGGATGGCAGCAAAAAATTGAATTGAATGAATAGTTTCATATGTTTTTGTGTGAGTCTGATGCATATTAAAATGGTTTATTGGATTAGCATTTAATAGTATGTAATCTAATTTAGACCACATCATTTCTGTCACCATGTAATAAGGAGATTTGGGGATGAAGCGTTTTGAATTTTTCATGATGGGAAAGCAGTGAGGAATGTTCATATAACTTAATGACTTGGCTTAGACAATAAAACACTCTGTTATACCTTAAGAATGGTTCTTTCCTTTTTGCACATGTGTTGTTTTCGAGAATGTTGTGCTGAATGTGTGATTAGATTTTTACTTGTGTATTATTTAAAAGAGTATCCCACATAAACGATAAAGTATGATACAGTTTGGGTCATGCAGAGAACAGATCCATTTGATCACTATCGAATCCGTCCAGCCTGTGCAAGGTTTTTTGGCACTGAATTAATATGGGAGGAGTTTTCTCAACAGCTGCATCAGTTACTTTGTTTTCGGCCATTTTGTTTGGTAGTGCGGATCTGACCGGCAGGTCACCATTTCAGCAATGTCCCAGGAGTCATTGACTTTGTAAATTTGTTTTGTGGGGCAGGGCGTCAGACACGTGTTGTTTTGAGCAACATGAAACATGGCCATGCATTTTAATGTCTGTTCAGAGGCCCAATTTACAGTACCTACTCTACAGGAGATCAAGTAAAGCAGGAGAATGGATTCCCAGCCGTTTCTCGTGGCTTTCAGGATAACTAAAGGGATACAGTGCAATGCAGCACATTGCAGTGGGGGGGACAGGGTTGGGGAAGGTTTCTGGTATAAAAGGAGGAGCTCTGATGCAGCATGAAGAGGAAGAGAGAGTAGCCATGACAAACGATATTATCGCTCCTCTACCTCTAGACATTTCACATGCACACAACGACCACATGTAGAGCAGAAGGAAGCGCTCTGAGGAAAAGCACACAAATAATAACACAAAGTGCTTCAAATGGGCTCTCTCACCTACTCCTTAAAAGAGTGAAGGGCTTGTCTGACATAGGTGCTAATGTGCACAAATGATTACTGTACAAGGAACTGTGTCTGTTCACGTGAGGGGACATCATAGGTGGTCACGAGAAAAGCCTTGAGACAGAGGAATCTGGAAATATCTAAAGGTTCCCTAGTGCCCTTCGCCGACACCATAATGAGCTCTTCCACATACCAAGCAAATTCTCTGGTTTCTTAAAACACACACACACAGGCGTACAGATTTATGAAAGGAATGCTCTCTAAAGCCGAGGGGGGTTGGGGGGGGGTTAGGGTGGATGAACCCATTGCCTTCAGTGTTTCAAGTCACTGTTAAACGTGTTCTCTGTCAAATGAGAATGTAAATGATAAACCTGCCAGTTCAAAAAAGTTTAAAAAAAATTCAGTTAGGTCTGGTTATACATTACGTCTGATTTTATGCAATGCACATATGGTCTGAGAACTTTTATAAACAATAAAACAACAGAAAATATATTTATTTACTTTGTGTTGAATGGTGATTCCGGTCTAAGGAATTTTCAAGCCAAGGTGTCCAGTTTCCCCATCCCATCCTACTCTGTTAAGATTCCTCCCTCCTACAGCACTCTCTCTCTCTCTCCCTTCCTTCGTTATTCTTCCTCTCTTTTCCTTCACTTTTATGTACAACAGATGAGAGGCCCTGCTTGCATCTTGATTGAAAGACCCTCTACACAGTGCATAGTTGTGTAGCCACAGCTGCAGTGCTTGGATACACCAGAGCTATGTGTTCTATACTGGTGCCTTGGCACAAACCTGAGCTTGCTTTCCTGTCTCTTTTTGCACATGTCATCTTTTACTTTGTTCTCCTCTACTCTATTAAAAAAGATTCACACCACACATTTGATTGAAATCATGGCAAATAGATAAAATTGAATTTGTACTATTGCATTCAACATGTCCTTTTAATTTTTATGTGTTTTTAGTGGTTTAAAGTTGTTCCAGTGGAAATGTTAGTGTACTTGGTAGTATAAATACTTGTATTTTACCATTGAAAAAGAGAAAAAGAAAAGGATTTCAACAAAAATCTGAAATTGTGTGCCTGGCTCTCTCAAGATTTCTTATTAAATCACATGACTACAAGAACGCCTGTTGATCCATACTAATTAAAGTCAACAATGGCTTAGTTCATATTACAGCAGTACCCGCTGTAGAAAAATACAGACCTGTCTCACTCTTAAACACTTGTGGGAAGTGAAATTATAAACTCATTTCTAACACAGATTTCTATCCCGTAGAGTCGAAAAGCAGTGTGTTTAAAAATTGCTGAAAAACTTAGAGGGGATTCCCATTATTTTTTTCCAATCCCTCTTGTTCCCTTTGTGATTGATGGCCTGGCATTGCTTTGCCCATCTGCTCTATAATGCTGTCATTATATACAGGCCTGCAGAAGCCTTTCAGTCTGTGCTCAGTTATAGTTACAACCAATATTGATCCACGAGTTAGCTTAATGGCCACTAAGAGGGCTGAGTCTGTCTTCTTACCCTTTCCCCTCTATTGCTCACTCTTCTTCCTTTGGTCTTTCTTATCTTCTCTCCCTCCCCCTGCTTACACACATTCAAGCTCCGCACTATAGCACACTTTTGTAACAGAGCCGGTGAAATGCACGTGTGAGGGATGTGGAGAGGGAAGACAGTGGGAGACGGGGGGTTCTGTATGGGGTCTGTGTGTGTGAGCTAGTGACAGTCCCAGCATGGAGCCTCTGTGAGGGGAGATGTGTCTTTGTTGTGCCGCCCAACCCCCTTCCTCCATTCCCTTCTCCCTTCAGCCATTAGGGGAGAGAGAATTTTATGCCCCGACATTTAATCATTCTAGACCATTAAACAGAGGCAGGAGGAACCACAAGCCGCGTGCCAAGCGGAGCTCGTTTTGCTTTCAACAGCATTGTGATCCAGCCCAACCGGTGCACGTGGCGTCTGATGTTTTACACATCCCCTTTCAGGCGTTACAGACACTGCAGCTGCTAAGCCAAGGATTCGCTGTATTTTATCATTTTAAAGACTCATTTGTTTAAAAAGTTGTTTCAGATAAATGTACTACAAACCATGGGCGTTTTGTGAGAAGCCAGTGTGAGCTGTAAGTCCTCAAAAGATCTGGAAAAAAATATTAAAATTGCATAAAATATGAGATCAAATTGTTTTTAAACTACATTATTGACTTTAAAAATAAAATTTTGTTATCATTTATTCACTCTCATGTTGTTCAAAACCTTTATATGACTCTTCTGTGAAGGACAAAATAAGATATTTTGAGAAATGTTTGGTTTTGTGTCCATACAATAGAAGTCAATGGTGGCCAGTGTTGTCTGGTTACCACCGTTCTTCGAAATATCTTCTTTAGTTTGCGCAGAAGAATGAAAGTCATAGAGATTTGGAATGACAAGAGGGTAAGTATATGCCAGAAACAAACTTTCCCTTTAACTATTTTTAATCTACTCAAATGGTTACATGAGGAAATATATTTTGCCACCTTATAATTTATTTTATTCTCATTGAGCTGATGGAGGGAATGTGAAGCTGACGTCATGCCCTATGTTGCATGTTGTGCCGCCATCTTGGAAGGATAATAATCCACTGCTATTATTGTTTTGATATGTACCGTTACCTGTTTTGTTTGATATAAGTGAAAGAACCATGGGCTTTTCCTGAACGACTCTGCGTAATACTATTGCAGTTTTTAACACAGCAATACCGACCTACCATAGTTATAATTCCTAATCAAACAAGAAAAACAAAACCCTGCATTGAAAACACTAGCAGCCATCCTCCCAAGATGGCGCAACATTAAACGCGGCATGACGTTGATTAACAAACTCTATTCCCTGAACCAGCGTGTGAGAGAGAAAAACTAGGGAGTGACCTCACAGGAATTCGTAACTATTTTACAAGGTGACTTTTTCTAGTACTAGAAAGAAGAAGAAATCAATACTGACCCCCCACCATATCACTGGCATGAAAGCAAATTGTACTGAAATGTACAAATTAGATCGTACAAATTCATACAATAAGCCAAAATTAGCCACATCATTAAATATTTACGTTTTTGCCGTGAGATTGGGTGTGAAATGCTGGACTGAAGGCTACTGAAATACTGGCCTGAAATAGTTGTGGTTCGATATAGTTGTTATAAAAAACATCCAATGTCTTTAACACAAAAACCGGCAACGGAACATGAATTTGCAAATAACAAAAAAAGGGACTTTGCCTCCTCATTTCAGAAGTCCACAACACGCCACAAATACAAACACCATTACGCACAAACACACCTCATTCCTCATATCTGTATCTTGAAAACAGTAATTAATAAAATCAGCAGCTTGAACAAGATTAAATTACCAACAGTCATGTTCCCTTCTGCAATCTGGTGAACATGAACAATGGAAATGGGAACATAAGCGGCATGCCTGTGTGTTTAAGATTAAATATTAAAACTATGTTGCACTCAGTCACCTTGAGAAAAAGAACATGGCAGATGGGTTAGAAAGCCATTGACATCTCAAATTCTTGTTCTTCCACATAGAAAACATATCTGCTTCTTACAATGGATCTGAAACAACACAGTCATTATGTAATCAAAGGGAAGTAGCAGTGCTCACTCATCAGAACAACTTCTGCATACGCTTTAAAAACACCGGCTACTCAAATCTACATCCTAGAAATGGGATGATTTTGTCTCGTATGTTGAACATACACTAGTAGTTTGACTTGAATTCACAAATTTCAATATAAAAATTTAATCTAAAGCAACATTGACCTTGGATTTTAGGAGCATGTGGGTGACACGGGTAAATCAGAGGCTTTGCTTACTGAGACAGAGCTGCCAGAGAACCTGTCACATTAAATTATTTATCAATTTGATAACAGTAGGGCCAGAGGGAAGAAGAACAAGGGGAGATGAGGGAAAGAGTGTGGGTTAGAGAAATGTGTGTCTGTCAGGGTGTGTTGGTAGATAAGAGTTCATGTCTGTTTACATGGTGTGTATGAGGGGTGCAGTTATCTATTCTGCAGTTCTGGTTGATGGAAACTGATGATCTGTCACATCACGTCATTGGCCACTCATGTTAAAAGTCATTGGGTACAGGTACAGAGTTTGACTCTATGGAACCTCATTTGGAACTTATTAGGAACTATTTGGAGCTATTTTTAACAATACGTTTCAGTATTATATGATATACTGCAACAAAGTTAGCATTTTTTCTTGCTTAGTCTTTTCACTGAGCTTGTCACAAAGCATTGTGGGATTGGCAATCACACAGACAGTGTTAAACACTGATAAAGCTGTGATGTTAGAGCCCTACAGTACTATCTCTCTCACACAGTCTGAGTGGAACAGAAAGCATTCAGTCTAAACATGAGATCAACCACACAAATACAACCCCGGACTAGCAATTCAGCATGCCGACCAATGTGTTAAATATTCCCAGATGAGCTGTTTTCTATTCAATAGTTGAAATAAACTGTGTCTTTCTGTTTAATACTATAAGGGAAACTCAAAGGCATTTTTGATATCTTTTGGTTATATTTTCCCCTATCTATTAGCTTGTTAAAGTTTTCCAGACACAGTGCAGCGTAAACACCCCAAAGAACAGACACAGGGCCTGCAACTGAAATTAAACTGCTCTCCATCTCTGTTTTCTCTCAACACTCTCACATATTGTGCTGAAATGCGTTTCTTGATACTACAATGCACTAGATCACTGCATTGGTGAGTTTCATCAGCAACAATACAATCTATGAGCCTTAAAGAACAGGTCATCCTGAAAAGTAGAAAGACAGAGAGAGAGAACATCTGTCATTTTTACTACGAAAGTACATTTATGGAAATGTATTTTGTTTGGCAGATATTTGGTGATTTGTTTCTGCTGGGTCTAACAAATGTATCCCCGCACCATGAAGGGGAAATTGTGGCCATGAAGTGCATTAAATGTCCAGAGTTCCACACTTCAGGCAGGAATGGTTTACAGAATACACACATTACAGTTGAGAGAGAGAGAAAAAATAGGGAGGAAGGCTGTTGGCACACTGGGGTGTAACTTCAAAGAAAAAGAGTCACTATGAGGTAAGTGACAGAGGGAGATCACTGATTACAGTCTGCTGGTTGAGGCTCATTAAATCTTTTTTTCTCCCTTACGAACCTCACACACTTCTCACCTCCTCTACTTCCACCCTGCCATATGCCCTCAGCACAATGCCCCCAGGTGTTGAGGGCAGGCACAGGACAGATCTGCTTCAGCCAGAGAAAATTCTGTCATGACTCCAACAACCCTGAACCAGTGTGGGTGAACCAAAACTAGGGAGTGAACAAAAGAGTGAAAACATTTGCTATATCAAAACATCTTGAGCGCACCAGATGCAAATAAGTTAGTGGAGCCTAATGGTTAGAGAGTCGGACTCGTGACCAGAAGGTTGCCGGTTCGATCCTCAGGGCCGGCGGGTAACGACTGAGGTGCCCTTGAGCAAGGCATCTTACCCCTACTTGCTCCCCGGGCGCTGCAGTGATAGATGCCCACTGCTCCGGGTGTACGTGTGTTCACTACTCTCTGGATGGGTTAAATGCAGAGGTCACATTTCGGGTATGGGTCACCATATATGACTAATAGGTCACTATCACTTATTTCTGCATGAGATAAGGTCGGAATGATTTGATGCTGGACAGTGGAAATCCTTGGTTTGTTATAGTGGTTTGTCATAAAAATATTTATATTATATTATATTTAGTTGTTTGTTTAAATAAACAGCAAAGCAGTAGTGCCATTTTTCCACCACAAGCAACAAATTGGCCATTAGTTTATCAGGTTATATCAAGCATAGTATATAGTGCAACAATCATGGCAAATATCAACTGTGATCAAATGTTTTCTTACATTTCACAAAAAGTAAAATCTTTACACAATTATGTGTAAAAACAATTTACATTTCAGAAATAAATACAGAATTTCTCATTGGATTCATGTACTATAAAAATACCATTAAAGTTGTTGCAACACACGCTGTAGCTGCAGTGTCATATACTTTCCTTCCATCCATCTGCTATCATCACACCCCATCACACACTATTATGTGCATTGCTCATTGGATGCAGCTCACTTCCTGCCATTAGTTCTGGTAATAAAGCAATTTAACTTGATACTTTTCAACAGTTCTAAAATCACACAAATATAGAAAAGGGAAGTATACAGCCATGATAGCCCACATCTGCAAATACAGAAAGGGGAGAAAGAAGATTTGTGGAATAAAGAAAATTAGGAAACAAAAAAAGAAAAAAGGAAATTAACAAGTAAAAAAAAAACAAGTAACTTCCCAATAAAAGACAGCAGAGACTTTCAAATATAAACAAAAAGCAGTGTGATATACTAAACCATACGCCTTCCAGATTTAATATGCAATTTCCCTCAACGATACATTCTGAGTGCTTTGATTGGTTTAAAATAAACTGAAACAATCTCAAAATATTAGAAGTAAACTCTTGGCAAGGTTGTGACCTGCCAGTTCTTGGAAGAGAGAAAACAACTCAAACCTCAGGGATTGTGAAAATATTTTTGACCAGTAAGCATTTATAGAGAGTTAATGAAATGTGAACCAGTAAAATTCCACTTTGTGGTCACCACACTTTCAATTCTCGTTTGTCTTTTGGTGAAAATGTCAGGAACACAAACAGCAACCGATTAGCCTGTTTTTTGAAATGTGTTTTGTGCCAAAGGCACTTCCTACTTTTCTAGAAGCCACTGAATATATTGCTATTAAATTACATTGTCGGATGAGAGAATGTGTCTTGTGTATGTACCTTGGTTTCCAGGTAGTTGTTAAACAGGAACTTGCAGACATTCTACCTCACATAATTGTTTTTTTCTTAAATTCCACAATACATTTCACACAGGAACAAAAACATAAGAGATAGCGAGTGGACACAGAGAGAGGGAAGATTTGCTTTTTGGCTTTCTCTCTGTCCTCAAGGGTTCCAGAAGTGGCTACACTGATGATATCGGACACTTGTGTGTTTTGGCTGTCTGGGAGAGATGTCACGCAAACGCTACATGGCCAGATAGATCGTAAAAGAGAGTGTTGCTGCCTTTAAGACACACGCTGTTTTTTTACTCCGCACACACACACACTAAAGTAACATCGAAGCACCCAAACAGTTGCATAACACTGTCTCATCCCCGTTGTGTGACCCTGCAGCATGCCAAACCCAGCACCGATGCGACGGGGTGAAACAGAGGTCTCTGTCTCTCTGTCTGCCTGGTGGGAAGGAAGTTGAAGTCTCGCCTGGTCAGAGCGACACCAGCCCTCAACCCAATTTCAGAGCTCTGCTTTTGAATGGAAAGCTGTCAGAGAAAGCAGGTCATCTCCACCCTATAGCATTACTCTGTACGACAACATCTCCTTTAGCCGGTATGTTGATTAACAAGCTGAGCTGACTGTTACTGTGCCGAGAGTTGTTAGGGTCAAAGTTGGAAGATCTGGAAGATCTAGCTTTTTTCAATCAGGTGAGAGATAGCATCAACAATAACATCTCCGCGATAACAAACAATGAAAAGTGTTTCATCCGCCCCATTCTAAGATTACAAAGATGGACTGACCTCTTCTTGTGTGTGTGTGCGTGTATTCTCCACCAATGGTGTCGTGCATAAAATGAACATGCACACGAATATGTTTATGCTTTTTGGATCTGTGTTGTATTAATAGTGTGGGTTTAGAATAGAAATGTAGACCTGTTTAGAATAAAATAGGCCTGTGGATTGTGTTTTACAGATTTTTGTATTACAGCCACGCTCAAAAAAAGGTGTGGCCTTGTGCATTGTCTGGTTGTGCATGCTCTGCATGGGGCATCTGTAGTGGCCCCCTCTTGTGGCTGTAAAGGAAAACTACAAACGTCTACATCCTTCCACCACAATCAAGACTCTCCTCCAGTACCCCCCATCCCCCCACTCTTCATCTCCTTTCTCCTCCCCCTCTCTTCTCTTGCTGACTGCTGCATTGTGGGTCTCTGTAGCATTGCGCTGGCACAGTGTGTGTGAGCCTGCTGACACATGGAAATCAGCACAACCGCACATCCTGATGTACACACAGCATCCACAAAAACACACTAACAATTACATGTTGCATAAACGCTTTCAGTTACGGCAGATCTGTTGGAGACTTGCCTTCGTAAGCAGTACTCAATGAGGATTTAAAGCAGGATGACAGGACGATTTATTGAGTAATTTTTAGTGGGGATTTTTTTTAGTGGGGATTTTTAAGGCATGCATCAATATAACAATTTCTCATTGTGGATTTAATAACTTTATTATTTCAAAAATATTATTTATGACAATGTAAATTGTTTTTTATAATGAAACATCCTGCTTTTCAATCTTTTTTTATTTGTTGTGTATGTATTCCATTGTCTGTTTATCTTAGCATTTTGGCACGGAGAGTCGGGTTCTTCCATATTGCATTAGCAGGAATGGCATCTACCGTTCTCTATCTTCAGAAGTGCAAGCCGCACACTTATCTGTGGAATTCTCTCTGTGCATATCAACACCTCTCTGTAGAGCCCGTCGGGTCCTGAACAAGAGAAAGGGGAATGACCCAGTGAAACCCACAGCAGCTAAGCTCAGTGTTTTCTCAAGGACGTGCCATTGATTATTAAAGTAAATTCCACACATGTTTGTAATCTGTGAGATTTGGGATGCAATCTGGCAACTGAAAACGACTCACGACTACTGCCTTAATATGTTACAATCAATGCACATATACACCGTTTACTTTTATGCCATTCTCATATTTCTGCCTGAAATGTACATTTGAGATATATCTTCTGTTATATGTTCAATGATTTTGCAATATTGTAAGAACACGCAATCATCCCAATAAAGTACCTTGAAATTTAAAGTAAAAAAATTTAGA
Source organism: Triplophysa rosa (assembly GCF_024868665.1). Lineage (NCBI taxonomy): Eukaryota > Metazoa > Chordata > Actinopteri > Cypriniformes > Nemacheilidae > Triplophysa > Triplophysa rosa. The sequence goes on from NC_079890.1 coordinate 26,023,423, forward strand.
GAGAGAGAGAGAGAGAGAGAGAGAGAGAGAGTTTCTAATATCAAGAGTGAAATTTCCTCTCTCCAACCCCACATGTTTTACCCCAACTGGCTCTTGTTTTCCCAGCATGGCCTCCAGAAAGTTTCCACCCAGTGGGGAGGTGCATCCTACAGTGTGGGTCACTGGGTTTGTGCTTTGGATAATGCTCCCTTACCCCTCTCAACACACCCACCAACCCACTTCTCGCTGCTCTCAGCCTCAAGGATGAAACAAAGACAAATCAGCTATCAGCATGTGAATGATGAATGATTAATTCATACAGCATGTTTGAGGAACAGGAAGTGTGTGACTGAGCACAGGTGTGAGTCCGTGTGTGCCTGTAATGTTAGAGAGATAACTGTGACGGCAGAGGAAGGGAATGCTAAAAAAACAGATTTCTGTGATATGAATGACATTCAGAATGACATGTGCTGTAGAGCATGTTTGCATATTTTGCATGTATACATGACACATCTGATAAGCACTCATATGCTTACTGTACATGCACCACATACCTTTATATATTGAATGTTTATATGGATTTGACATATTATACCGATATGCAGTGTTCAGGTCAAAAATATTTAAACCCTAGCTTGTTCAGAGAGCTACAGACACAAAGTCCAGGACAAGGCAGGAAGGGATGGCCTGTTCCGAGTATACATTAAACTGTGTATGGGGAGCCGAAGGGAGCACAATGTGTATAATACACTAACAGGATCTGGGCCACTCCTTCTCTGTGTTCTCTCTGTATGTTTATATTACTGCAGATCTGGGCCTCAGTAAAACCCTGCAAGAAGTTCAAACAAATAAGCCAATAAGATCAGACAAGGACAATATTTTAATATCTGAATGCATTTTGCGGTTATATTTTTTGATAATAAAGGAAATAGTTTAAAGGTCCAATGTGTAATTTTTTGGAGGATCTGTTGACAGAAATGCAATATAATATACATAACTATGTCTTCAGAGGTGTACCTGACATAATAAGCTATTTCTATCTACATACACCGCAGGTCCGTTTGAATGGAATTCGCCATGTTGTTTCTACAGTAGCCCTAAACGGACAAACTGCTCTACAAAGCGTGTTTTGTAAATATGTTATCTCCTTTGGCAAAGAAGCGAAAACGTGATGACATTGTACTCCTGGGTCAGCCACAGAGACTGTATAAAACATGGACGTAGTGTCCGTGACGTCACTTGTAGGTTTGTGAATAGCAATTTTGAAGCCTGAAGTGGGTGGAGCCAGTCAGCGCCATCTTGGCAGCACGTCACTCCTGGATAATAATTTTAAAAAGCCGGGACGTGGGTGGAGCTGAGGTGCCTGGTTGGTGAAACCACGTTTCACTGAAGTGGCCACGCCCTTAATTATGCAGGATTTTAAGGCTTAAAAAAATTCACCCGCTCACAGTTGTCATGATGGGCAAAATTAGCTATATAAACCAAAATAATTTTTGAGAGAGACCGGAAGGTTGCTGCTCGGGCAGCCACTGTATTGCTTCTAAAGGAGGGTGGAATGAGCCGCTGGTTGCAAATCGCAACCTCACCACTAGATGCCGTTAAATTTCATACACTGGACCTTTAATAGCAAATCTGCAAATAATAATAGGTATTTAAAAAAATAAAAGTAAAATATACATACAGTACAATTAAAATAAAAGTGTGATTACAATTTTAAAGCTTTCCTCTGGAAAGATAAATATTGCTATACAAATCACATCTATTAAAGAATGAAGGTACTGTACTTCTAGGTTTTCTCCTGTAGTTTGCCTTGGAGAGCTTTCTGCGTATGGCTGTTCCGGTGTTATAGTTTACAGAAACGAGTTGATAAAATGAACATGATGTTCTGGAGGTCACTTAAATGTTTGAGCTCAGTGTGGGCCGGAGTTGCTGCCCTGAAGGGGGTGTAAAGGGGTGTAAAGGGGAGATAAGAGGAAGCACCTGGAGTTGGACAGGGAGCTTAGATGAGGAGAGGCTTACTGTGTGGGTAAAAGAGAAAGGGAGATGGAAATTCGTTGGACATTGAGGGTGACTATACTGGGTCAATACTCATTTATAATGGTTTCAAAAAACTGAAAATATGGTGTTCTTCAATGAGAAAAATTATAAAGACCTCAAGACATAAGAGAGGTAAAAATATCAGGGATCAATGTGTAATGGTGAGACATGGACAAACTCACAGCATCTAATTTCAAAGCACACACAGTGACTCATTTGTCTGAGAAATGCTTTTAATAAATGCAACTATAAAAATAGATGAAGACATCTTTCTCTCAGATTTATAACATTGACGTCATCCATCTCGAAATTCAAGGACAGCCAGTGTATAGCACTGGCCTTGTGCCATTCCAGAACAGCTTAATAAATCCTCCAACAGCAAACGATTACATGGTTTAGTGGATATTAGTGGATAACAGTACAACTGCTGTATGTCTCATGCCGGTGTTGAAAACATGTGACTTTATGAACAAACGATTCGAATGCTGATCTGCCGGTCCAGTCTGAGTCTTGAGGAATTGATCTAAATTGGGCCTCACAACCTCTGACCTTGGATGAGGGGTTAAGAAACAGGGGGTTGGGTGTCTGTAACTGCAGCTGTGTTACATAAACACACATAACTAGCCTGTCTGTCCTAGATGAGCCTGAAATTCTCTTCACAACCACTATGAAGCCTGACTCCATCACTAAATACGGCCTTTCACCAGCCTGATTCATTTCCAAATGTAGTCTAAGCTGGTTGTAAAGACACTATAGGCTGTTTCATGCTTCATATTGCACAAGAGACTCATTTTATTTATTATACAACAATTCCTTATGGAGCCTGTGCACTAACAAATTGTGTTTTGGACAAGGTTCTATGGAAATGCAATTAATAATGGTTGTACCCTATACACATATATACCATGTACTGCCATGTTATTTGTTGTAAGTTGTAAATCTTTTTTGTGCTCACACTGCATTGTATTAATCCATCCCAGCTCCACCAGACCCCAGGAGAGATGGAGAGACATAGCACAGCTTTGGCAGACGGCCAGACAAATATCCAAAATAATAATCAGCAGATCTCAGCTCCCCACCTTCCTTCAGCCCCTTTCCATTAACTCCCTCCTCTGCTTTGTACTTTATGGGTGTTTTTTAGATATGGAGACACAGATGTGTATGAATAGATATATCGATGCAGTGATTTATTTGAGCTTTCGCTGTATGCCATGAATACATAGCAAATTGCTAGAAAAAGAATCACTTGTGCTGTGTCATTGTTCAAAAATTGGCGCGTTGATTTTCACATTACTGTGCTGACCACACAACATGGCTAACTCATCTATTGTTCACCCCCTCCTCCGTGAACGCAGATAATTAATGTCCTCTTGATAACTGACGTATTGATGACTCAATGTATTTGTGTGCATATGATATGAATATCTGACAGATTTTTCACAATGGTTAATGAATATACGAGAAGTTATGCATTTAACATTATCCAATGGGGCCGTCATCTGCAAATCAGATTATGTTGTTTATAAATCTTCTCCGGCCAATTCAGTGTTATATTCCTGTATTTGTGTGACTACCGGACTTTCCCGCTCACATGGCAGACAAGACAATGAGGAATTAAAGTAATATGTATGTGAATGAATGTAGTGATAGTTTTGCTCCATCACTGTCTCTTTATCTGGAGAGCAGGGCGTGTTTATGAGAGGCTGTGTGTCGCCTCTCTGGATGGTTCTGGGCTTCAGTCATCCATATTAATGAAGAAGAGCTGCCCTGTTCAGCACTTTTCCCTCGGGGATGGGATTCGGGACTTGGATATCCACATTAAATATAGCTTCTGGTAAAGACAAAGGGTAGATTAACATAAAGAGCATTGTCAACCCTTTAATCTGTAGAGTTTAAATCAAAACATGATCATGTAGATGTCACAACCTGTAAATTAACCTTTTTGGATTTTAGGTGGGGGTATACTGTATATGCACATTTTGCAGTGGTGTTAAAGGGATGGTTCACTCAAAAATGACAATTCTGTCATCATTTACTCACCCTCTTGTCATTTCAAACCTGTGTAACTTTCTTTCTTCAGCAGAACACAAAAGAAGATATTTTGAAGAATGTTGGTAACCATGGGTATACCGCACCCCTTCACTTCTATTGTATGGACACAAAACCAATGCAAGTCAATGTGTACCCTCATTGTTCGGTTACCAACATTATTCAAAATATACAGTATATAGAGGGTGAGCGAAAGATGTGTCTGAAATTGTTCACATGGTGCTTTGGCCATGTTGACACAGCTGTATGGCACCCTGAACTTCCTTCTCGCCACATTTTGGCTCCCGCTGTTCCTCCTCACCTATTCTGTCCTCCCAACTGCAGCTGCCACTGGGGAGTAAAGATTCAGGCCCTAGTATACATTTTTATCTATACTGCATCAGGTTTTTTTGTTGTGGATGCTGTAGTAGAAACCAATGATGGTAAAGCACACCGAATGCTTATCAGTCCTGTATGGAGGCAGCAAGCTATGCTATTATCGGGCAGGTGACTTAAGTGAATGTCTTATTTCCTAGCTATGTGCTCCATCTAATTGAACTACTGAGGGAAGCAAAGGTTACGATAACAAAAAAAAAGATTACCAAAACAGTCAATGCTGGCTTGAGGGGAACGATAAATACGGATAAAAAGGTAAGCAGTATTTCTAAAAAAGGCTTCAGTGAGATGGTATCGATCGGCTAGCTGAATAGGGAAAGACTGTTTAGCTGTGCTTTCAATGTCAATCTTGGTCCAGAAGGAGTAGAATCTCCTTGGGGGGGAATTTCCATTCAGTTGCTGCAGGCTGAGCGTAACAATCCTTCAACATTTATAAACACGGCCCAGATATTACCTCACAGAAAGTTTATAATGCACATGCTGCACAGTTTGCCATCTTTATACATCAGTGAGGTTTTTTTTAACATTCTACACAATCTGCTTCTGCGAACACAATGAAGTAACTGATCAACATCATTTGGTTTCTTATTAACGTTGTCCTGCTCAATCAATTTAAGGGCAGCCTGCAGTTATGAATTATTCACTCTTCTGTGGAATGTTCATTCCAAAAAAAGGGACATTTGTGGGCAGAATGCATGCTAAAAAAAGGAAAATGGTGCCCTCCGCTGGATTTAGGCTTTAAAACACACAGCAACGTGTTGATGATTGTCTCGACATTTCAAACCACCTAAACTTCTTGGCATTCCTGGATGAACTAAGAATTTTAAAAAAGGACTGGGAATGAAAACAGAAGTTTATGTGCCACTGATTGTGTTCTTCCTGCGTCTAGACTTTGTTAGGTAAACCTAGCTATTTCCTAAACCACAGAGAGCTCTTTGCTTTCTAGACAGGCCATAGAAACACAGCACTCCACCCTACAGCGAGAAATCACTCTGTAATCTACTCAAATACACAACAGCAGCTCACCGCACTGGACCTTGGTGTTACACAGACACATAGAAAATATCTGACTTACATAAACAGTAGTTCTTTAGTTACAATGTCAAAATGTCACACGTTTGTACCATACGACACGCAAACTAAATGCAAGACTTGGTTCCCCAAATATAAAGCTGTAAAACAGCTAAATTGCTGGTGAGGTCACATGTTTTCTCATTTACCTTAATTTAAAAGTAATCATGCTACTGAACGTAACAATTAGCTGGACGCACAGATGAGTTTTGTCCTACCACCATGGGTCACACTTTTATAACAAAAGTCATTTAAACCACACTAGTGAACAGAGACACGTTTGATCATCTGTTTAACCTTATCCTTAATTCAATCATGGGAATATGAGCAGACAAACTACAAACAAAAGCATTTTAAATACAGTGTTTATTCTTGTCAGAGCAACACCATCAATCGATACAAGTAAAAACAAACTTGAGCGCCCCTTTGATGCACAAATAAGTAAAATGGAAGATTTTGGACCATCATGACCAGATGGAGAGGATTGTTCTACAGCTGAAAAGTAGCAGAAGTCTGTGCCATGGCGTTATAGATGAACGTGTTGTTGAAAGGTACAAACTGATGTGTAATGATTTTGATGGCTTCTTGAGCTGCTGTCCCTATAGGAAAACCACAAGAGATCTTACTTGCATGTAAAATCCATATAGTTGAAGTGGCCATCACATGCATGAGTGTGTGACCAGGTAGTCTGTCGTGTAAAAGCATGTTTATATTCACCTCCCAAAAAAGCAGCGACTGTGTGTGGCTCGGCAGCTCCGTAACGACAGCTGGAAGACACAAAATTAACATTTACACTTAATTGTAAACAGAGCGACAGGGAGAACAGGAGCATGTGCACTTTTTTACTGTCAATGTTATAAAGCATACTTTCATATAAATATTCGTCAAGTACATATACGGGTTAAACGTACAACTCATGGATGTAGTCATCTTTCACATTGACGTTCAGACTGTACTCCAGTAGAAGACTGTTTACACATAGCTTCAGTTTATTAATGTCTTCCTCCACCTGGTAATTGTAGACACCTAAAAAAAACAGTGGCACTGTAATTTCATAGTGATTGTTCATATGTTTGCATATAGTACTTTAACAAATAGCTTTATTGTGGTAATACCATAGTATTTTGATATACGCCATTGACATATAGCATTTGGTATTTACATGACACTCCAAGATACCTGTAATATCTTTGTTAAAAAAACAAGGTATTAACATGATATTTTGATGCATTCATAGACATATCAATACAAACTGTAGTGACCTGGGTAACGTGAGTGTTGTTGATAGAAGCGTTCAACTGAGCGGAGCATGAGGTAGAGGACCATCTCACTGTCTGGACTGCCCATGCAGGAGGCTGTGGAGAGAGAAATAACTACTTAACCACGATATAAACATTCTGAGAAATAAACCACAAGCCATCGAAAGAATCCACAGAGAACTTACTGATTTCATCTTTATTAAAAGCGTCTACACTGTACTCCTCTGCCACAGACCTGCATCGCACCACCCTGAGAAAAGCTGCATTCTTACCTGCAAGGAATAAAATGCCACAGAGTTACCATTACCACACAACGCCGGAACAATATACAGTTATCATAGATATCCTAGATTAATATTTTGTACTGGAACATTCATTGTTCATGTAGTGATATGCATGTTGAACAATAGCAGTACTCACAGAAGAGTTTTATTTCCTGTTCTGAGATACTCTCTGGAGTCTTTGAAATAAACATATAGTCATTATTAGTAGCATCATGAAGTCAATGAACCCCAAACTTATATGTTAACGCGCACATACATGACATAAAGTGCTATTATCAAAACTCAGTATGTTTAATTATATAAATACCTTTCCAACTGAGTGTAGAAGTGATTCAACATGTTTGGACACGACTGTAGCATCCTTCATTGCTTTTTCTCTATAGCTGAAATTGAAGGTGTCAAACAAATGCCCTTTTACACTTGACTGTATCAAACAGTCTAGTGTATCAACATTATCTCTAAAGCAACGGTACTTAAGTTCTGGAGTCATCCAAAGTGAACACGGTTAGCCATACAAAAAACCATAAAAGTATTAATAACAATATACACTCACTTAAAACAAATATCTGATCAATAGCCATTTGTCATGATCCATAATTTAGTGCTTAAGTGCAAGTCGCTTTGTAGAATTTCACAAATTCATTACAACTAGAACTTTTCTGACTTAGTTTGAAATCTAATCGGAATTGTAAAAAACAAACAAAAAAATACCTACACATTTTGTAACTTGATAAATTTGTCTGAGTCAGCGATCATATCTGGGATGATTCCACGCACAGGCAGGTTTCCGCTTCCCTTATTTCGAACAAAGTCTCGCACTCCACGTGCCATCACCCAGAAAGACGGGCTCTGCATTAACACGCAAAACAAATCCAGTGGTAAAAGATAAAATAACATAACGCCATGAGAGCTGCTACCAACGCAGTTATCGTTAAAAACGTTGCATATAACACACACACAGGATAAGGAATGCAAATAGAAAGCTTCAAACCTGCGAGGTAATGTTTTCACACTGCTCCATGTTAAAAATGTCCTCCACTGCGCTGGAGATCTATATCAGGGTGAGAAACAAAGGTCAATACATATTAAATTACAGCACAGCACGCAACCTTTGAGGTGAGGAGATCTACCTTGGTGGGGTTTAAAGCCGTGTTCACATTCTTGATAGCCTCCTCAAAGTTCTCTTCATCCTCAGGTGTTCCACTCTCATTCTTAAGCATTCCTGAGAAAACAAAGGAATAAAAAACCTCATAAAAACAGAGGTAAGCTAAACTAATGGCTGAAATATGACAATATGATTACAACCAATTAAATGACCTTCTCTGATGAGTTGTCTGAAAGCTTCCTTCTCCTTATAATTCTTCGGTAACTGGGAGTTGTGCTGAACCAGAGGACACATAGGATGATAAGCTTTAACATTAGCGAGGTCTTACGCACATTAAGCACATATTATACTGTAAGCCAGTGGTTCTCAGCTCTGGCCTGTGAGATCCATTTTCCTGCCAAGTTTAGCCCCAACCTTGATAAAACACACCTGAACAAGCGAATTCATGTCTTCAGGAAGAGACGCGTCAACTTAATGCGACGCTGCGCAAATCTATCGGCGTATGACATTAAAGTACCATGAGAGTGATTCAAATGCAAACTGCCCTGTATGCTTTTGAATCGCTCTTGCAGTACTTTAATGCGATAGGCCAAGCAATCTGCACAGGCCCGCATTAGGTTGAACGCGTCTATATTCTTGAAGACATTGATTAGCTTGTTCAGTTGCGTTTTATCAGGGTTGGGGCTAAAATGGATCTTGCGGACCAGAGTTGAGAACCACTGTTATAAGCACATTTCAAGAATTACCTCACTATACCATTTGTCCAAGTATTTGGCAACAACAATAATCCAGGGTGTATGGCTGTGATCCTAAAACAAACACACGAAACGCAGGCAGACAGTCATTTACAATTAACAAAGACAATTTTGTCGCGGTAATCGCCATCTTTAATCTCACCTTCTTCTTCATGTTGTCCAGGTCATAGGACTCTATGTGGTTCTTCAGCTCTGTAAATGGCTGATCTAGCCTTAGGTCCTCTAATGCATTGTCAGGATGAGACTCAACCACTACAATCGAAGTCAAAGACAGGCCCTTTAACATTTTAACATAGTCAAGTTTCAGAATATGTAGTTTATTCAGTGAGTTGTCTAGTTAGTCTTAAAGGGATAGTTCACCCAAAAATGAACTGTCATCATTTACTCATCCTTAGGTTGTTTCAAACCTATATAAATTTCTTTGTTCCGTTAAACACATTGTAAGATATTTGTAAGAATGTTAGCAATTTTCAGTTCTGTGACATCATCCACTACCATAGTAGGAAAAAATATTGTATATTTTGTTGTTCTGTTGAACACAAAATGAGATATTTTGAAGAATTTAGGAACACAACCAGTTCTGGGGCACCTTTGACTACCATTTAATTTTTCCTACTATGGCAGTCAATGATGTCACAGAATTGAAAATTGCTAACATTCTTCCAAATATCTTTCTCTGTGTTCATCAGAACAAAGTAATTTATACAGGTATGAAATGACATGAGGGTGAGCAAACGATGACAGAATTTTATTTTTTGGGTTAAGTATCACTTTAAGGCAGCCCTGTATATTTAGGCAAGCTTAGGGTCCCGTGACCCTTTTAAGGATAGATGGATGCCTGAACTTGACACATTGTCATGCCCTTTTAAAGATTACTGCAATAACAAAAAAGAAAAGAAAGATAAACTCATTAAAAAACCAAGGACTATTGGTCTACCTGTGTGCTCCTTCACAGCTAGCCTCATGTAACCAACAAGCCCATATGTTCTACATACTAGGAATGGCACACCAGCCTCCCATAACACAGTGGCCAGCCTCAAATATGTGCTGTCAAGGTAAGACAAAATAAAATACATGACATTTGACAAAACCAGCATCTTAAACCAAAGAAGTAGATTGTTTAAGAGCTGTTACCTTTCTGGAAGCTGCACACTGATTACCAGACTAAATCTGTGAAAAAACTCAGGGTCATTGTCCAAAAGTTTATCAGGACTCTAAAGATGAAAAAGACAGAACGTGATGTAAAACAGACAACCAAAAGAAAAAATGAAACAATTTAATATATATATTAAAATTTTACTATTAAATGAAATACTACATTTTAAAAGCAATGACAAAATCTGACCTCCTCCACAAAGTTTCCAGACACATCACTGTTAAGCTCCTGCAGTAGTTCAGTTGAAGCCTGAGCTCTGTTCTGCAAAATAATCATTATATGATTTATAAGTAGATCACATTCAGTTTAGAGATATTTTAAGCATAAATTGAACACACTGCAGTGCTTACCTTTCCAATACTGTTGTTGCTAAGGAAAAAGCTGCAGTAAAAGTATCATCATGTTTTAATAGACATTACTGTACTGTATATTTATATATATTTTCATAACTTTAAAAAAGTGCCTGCTTAGCATAACTGGTAAAGAAAATACTAGAGAATGACTGTAAATATACATACTTGTTTCCAACATCCTCCCCTGACACTTTATGCCCGTCAACTATAGTAAATGCTCCAATGCCTGTGAAGGAGAGCAGACACATAATGTTAATGCATTTGGCACACAGAGAAATGTAAGTGTCATGTTTCAATATGTAGTGATAAACACTGATACCTGGCAACACAAGGTTCTTGAGTATCTCAGTGCCAGATGCAGTGGCATTGATGAGACACACATGAGCATTTTCAAGAGCTTCCTGTCCATGATCTCCCCACAACCTGAAACGAACACAACATGGATAAATATGGTAGCTGTATTAAAACCATGGTACATTTCGTAGGGAAGTTCATACGTAGGATTATAACATACTCTGAGTAACGCTATACAAAAACTGACAGAGGACATCGGTCAGATAAACAACAACAGACTACAGATGGAACAATAGTTATTATCCGACTAGCGTTAGATATTAAATAAGTTAGTTTAGTTCGTTTAGGTAACTCGTGACACATCGTCCAGGTATCTGAAATAAAAATGTATCATTTGACTGTCATGTTGGGCCTGTGTGTATTCATGCGCTAATGTAAAACAAAAGGCTAATGTCAGTGCTAAAAGATAATCATTGTGCATGTTAATGCCGTTTTCTATGATTTAAAGAGCCGATAAAGATGTACCTGAGCTGTCGATCATATTTCTGTTCTTTGCTCGCTTTAAGGTCTGTCATGGTCCTGTGTCTACTGCAGCTTGATCCTACCCGGCACGCCGCTGTTGCATGATTTTCAGTTCGACAGCCGCAGATTCGACGCGGAGTGAAGGACCTATCCTCTGTTTGACCACTAGAGAGAGCCAAAAAGACACTTTCAGTGTTGTAGTAGCAGTCAGAAAGCTTAGTTTTTTAGAAAGGCTGCACATAACAGCACGTTGTTCTACCAGCAACCTTTGGCAGAATTATTTCCTCCTTTAGATCAACAGACCAACTTCTCTTTTCTACTATTATGCACTATATTGCTGTTGTTCATATTGATTTCAATTATCAATATGTCTCAGTTGGCTACGGTCCATGAGAAGGATATAGGTAAAGACTGCTTCGGTTTCAGACAAAATGCACTAATCAGCATTGATTTTGAAAATGATAGTTATTAAGTTAACCAAGCTCCCAGACAGCATGCTGACTTGTTATTTTATGCCATCACTTTCAGTGTTGTAGTATGTTGTTAGAGCAAAGAGTAAACACCCAGTCATAGTGCGTGACCGCACGTTTTGCTATGTTACATTTTTATTGCAGTCAAAGCTGTTCGTCTTGACCATGTGGCTTGGGCCATTCACTTTACCGACCTTTAGCCACTTTAGTAATGATCTCTTAAGTTTTATTCAGATTCACAGCTAGAGTTTATTTTTGGGCAGTAGTTTTTATCCTGCTGTAAACCGGGATCTTTTTTAACACAAGAACTACCTAGCCTACAACGACTTTCTTTCGTTATTTCCAATGCATAATAAAGTGGCATTTTTAAACAGCACTTAAAAATAACAAAGTTAAGAGTTAGACAAAAAAATAAATTTTTAACAAAACAGGCAGGTTTTCAGAATTTAATTACCGTCACAATGCAGCGGATTTACTAATTTTTTTATTTAGCCTACTATTATCTACGACTTAATTATTTACTGTTTAATGTTTTACGTGGGTGAATTCCTGACAAAATAATTTAATAAATTAATCTGAATTCATCAAGCATTTGCTACAAAAATAAATCGAGTGTCAGAAATAATGTATGACATAATCCCAAAATTGTTACTCTGGTCTCGTGTCTGTTGCAATCGGTTTTAGAGAGGGCGGGGAATGAGCGGATCAGTTCACATGTCAATCAATCACAGCGCTCTTGATTCACCTGTTACATCTGTCATTACTGTCCATTCCCCACACCTCTTGCGTCTCAAAGCGTTCACCCGCGGGACATTTTCCTTTTACCTGCTATAATACAAAGACAGCAATGACTGGCCATCACTGGGGATATGGAGAAGCCAACGGTAAGTGACGGGATTTGATTCTTATCAAGTGCAGATCTCTTATTAAGAGTTACTCTCTGTTTCGTGATCATTAATTAATTTACCTATATTTAATGGCCAGTCGTCTGTAGTTACATTCCCTGATTTTGTGTAGCACAATTATCTGCTTCCTGACTATATTGTTAGAATAGATGTTAATACGAGATTAGCCCAGTTATCATTTAAAGGGATTTAACCAGAATGTATGTGAGATTGAGAGTGTGATGTCAAGAAGACTGTGCAGAACATTGAAAAACGTGTTACTTTTTTATATCAGCTAATTTGTAATATCACTTACACAGCCAGACATATACTCAACTCTCAACTCAACTTTATTTATATAGCGCTTTTTACAATTTTCATTGTTACAAAGCAGCTTTACATAAGACATATTGACTATAAGCAAAACAATTAAAGTTGTACCTGCAAAAACAAGAAAAAGTTGAAAACACAGAAGACAGACATACCCACATGCAAAACACTCCACACACACAATATGCACACGTACTAACACACATAGACATAGACAAACACACGGATGCGCACGCACACACGCTCAGTGAGAGCACACATTTAAGATAAAGGAGAGTATACATTTATACTCTCCTATATACAAATACACATTTATTTATGTATAGGACCAGTGTGTCATTGAATTTCTAAATTATGTTTTTAGGTCCAGCTGAATGGCACAAAGGCTATCCCATTGCCCAGGGTAGCCGTCAATCGCCTATTGATATAGTTCCTGGCAGTGCAGTTTATGATGCTAGCCTGTCGCCCATCTCGCTGTTTTACAACAATTGCACCTCCGTCAACATTACAAACAATGGCCACTCTGTGGTAGTGGAGTTTGTTGACATCGATGACAGATCAGGTTGGTATCATTGATATTTTATTGCTGGTTTAAAAATGTTATACCGACAAGGAATGACATTGGACCTCAGGGTGCACTGGTAATAGTTCATAAAAAGAACCACTATTGACAGTCATGGATTTATGTGTCTTCAACCAGTTCTAAATAACATATTGTCAGAAGTTCATACAATGAAAAATTTAGCTTAATACCTGTGTCGTTCAATTTTGTTCATGTTTATAATGTTCTCAGTAACCAGTTTTGAAGTCTTTGTTGTCTTGGTTAGTTCACAAAAATGGCAATAAATCATTATATTTATGTCCTGTAAGTAGTTGCAATAAATGTTGCAATAAATAGTTTTCCTAGACTATTGTGTGTTTTCATGTATTTTCCTTGGAGTTAATTTGAACCTTTTTTTGTCTTTTTGAAAATTAACCCGTTTAAAACTATGTTTAAAAGAAAACGCAAGTGTTTTGACATTTTGAACTTTCACAGAGGACAGAAAGTGTCTATTTAAAGTTTTAATGACTCTGAACCTTCGTTTTTGGCCCATTTTACTGCTTAAAAAAGACATCAAAATCTATTTTGTTATGATTACCATATGAAAATGCACAATTTAAATGAGGTAGCTCTGTTCAGACAATAGTCACCCAAAGAAAAGTGCCTTAATTAACATGATTGTCAGCACTGGTTGTTCAGTTTGCACTGGTTGTTCAGATTGCGTTCATTTATGCATCTGTCAGAGGCTTTTTCTTGACTCAGTATTTGTTTTCTTGACTCGGTATTTGCTCCCAAGAAATTGCACCCATTGTTAACACTGTGCTCAACAAGTTACGGCTACATGAACATAAATTTATGGAAGGCATACAGTTGCTGTAAAAGTCCTCTATTCTGAAATGTTGGAAAGTTTTTAAATCAATTTTTGTGCTCTGAACTTGACCACAGTGGTTAGACAGAAAGACTGTCACATGGTTTGACTGACACCAGCTGAATCATCACTGACATGCAGGCTGTGCAAAACACCAATCCATTTTATATGTAAAATGCTTTATTTTTTACTACATATAAGCTATGTTTAAAAATGTTGTTTTACTTTACTTAAATTCACAATGTACCTTAAACACAAGTTCATAGCTAATTTACAGTAGCTCTACGTGTCTGAGAAACAAGGCTGCCTTTACAGGCAAAGTAAACTGCTTTCTTTTCTCTTTCAGTAATCCAGGGAGGTCCCTTGGACAACATGTACCGACTTAAACAGTTTCATTTCCACTGGGGAGGCAAGGGTTGCGGTGGCTCTGAGCATACGGTTTCAGGAAAAATCTATCCATCAGAGGTGACGATGCAGAAAATTGACAGCTACTTATTCACTTTATGTATATATACACAGTTTGTGGTTTATCTATCACAATCCTGTGAACTCTGATTCTCTTCAGCTTCATCTGGTTCACTGGAACGCTGTGAAGTACAAGTCCTTTGGCGAGGCCGCAGCCGCCTCTGATGGTCTGGCTGTCCTTGGTATCTTTCTGGAAGTAAGTATTTACTTCATTCACTCCTTTACTATTCCACAGGGAATTAGCTCAATGCTGTTTTAATTTAAAGGGACCGTTTACCCCAAAATGAAAATTCTGTTTACAGTATCACTCCCCATTTTGTTCCAAATGTATATTAGAAAGGAATGACAGCCTCACCATTCAGCTTCATTATATGGAAATGAGAGGCAATAATGTGACTGATGGTATCAGTCGGCTTTTGTATTCCATGAGGGAAAGATAGTCATACAAGTTTGTAATAACATGAGGGTGAGTAAATAAAAAAATTAGTTTGGTGGGATGTATGTATTTGTTAAAACTTTAGGATATTTACAGCACACAGTGGAAATGGCACATCACACAGACTTCACGTTTACATAAAAATATCTTTATATACGTTTAAGACATGCTTTTTAATATTACATATTTGATTTTTGTACCCATTCTTTTTTATTTAGATAGGTATTGAACACAAAGGTCTTCATCAGATAACAGATGCCATGTATATGGTGAAATTCAAGGTATGTTAATTTACATTTAAAAAATTTGAAAACTGAAGGGGAAACGCGAGTTTCTTGGGAGTGTTTGAGAGATAAAACGTGAAATATAAAACATTTATGTTTTTAGGTAGTGTTATATGAATAGGCAAGTGGCTGCGGTACTTCAGCCCCTTTTTTGCATTTTTGCATAAACAAATGCCTCTTTTCTTTGCATAGGATCTCATTTGAAAAAACTTGTTTTGAAATATGTTAAGTAGTTTGTTTCTTTAAAGTCAAGAAGTTTTTTTTCCAGAGGACCTCTGAAACCCCCCCCAAAAAGAAGAAAATATTCACTTTAACCCCTATAATATATGCATTTGGTGATTTCATTTATTTTCTTAGCATAGTTTATTTTTTATCTTGAACACATACTTTATTTTATTTATTTACGTTTAAACGCCCACTTTTTTGGTCTTTGATGTTAGGTAAGATTAACAAAAATAATCACAAAATAAAGACAACCATCTGCATCACATTGATTTGAATTTAATGAGTTAAATGATGAATTCCATCCACATATCTAAAATAAAAAAACTAAACTGACATGCTTGTAAATATATAATTTGCCATGGAGACTGAAGTGGATGTCATATAAGGGATAGAAGGAAATACAGTTTATTATTGTTAAAGAGAAATAATGCAGACTGTGTGTGTTCTTAAAGTCATGAAGCTTTATTTCTCTGCATTTACAGTGCATGTGCAATACACTCACCTTAAAGGGATAGCTCAGCCAAAATAAAAATTCTGTCATCATTTCTCTTGTCATTTTAAACCTGTGTAACTTTCTCTTTTCTGCAGAAGACGAAAGATGATATTTTGAAGAATGTTGGTACAATGGCGATACACATTGACTTGCATTGATTTTGTGTCTAAATGGGTTCCACCGTTGTACGGCTATCAACATTCTTCTGTGTTCTGCAGAGGAAAGTCAAATAAGTTTGAATTGACAAGAGGGTAAGTAGAATTGATAACAGAATTTTATTTCTTTTTTAATTTTAATTTTTAGGTGAACTATCAATGATGCCCTCTTTCGGTTGGGCATGCCAACATGGCGGCTCGAAAACTTCCGGTGGCTTCACCTTCTGCCGTTGGTTTTCAATAAGTTACTAACTAATTAAAACATTGTTTTGTCATAGTCTTGTTTGCTTGTTTTTTTCATGTAGGGGACTGTTGCTGATTTTAAGGGCTTTAACCCAAAGTGCCTTCTGCCTCTCAGTCTGGATTTCTGGACATACCCAGGCTCTCTCACCACTCCCCCACTATTTGAGAGTGTCACATGGATTGTTCTGAAAGATCCTATGTTTTTGTCAGAGAAACAGGTGGGCTGCTTTTGTGACTGCTGTTTTTTATTATTTGAAAACACAAAGAAACTTTACCGATGGTTGTTAAAGGTATTGCGTGTTTTCTTAATTATCACCTGCTCTGTTTGAGTATACCAGTTTATGAAAATAAATGGTTGTGGAGGGAGGTGGATGTGGAAAGTTGGCCCACGTAATTTAATATGTATGGGTGGTGATGTAAATTAGAGTGTGTCCACATTATTCGAATATTGCCTCTGTTGAATAACTCTAAGCCCTAAGACAAAACATGTGCTATACGGTTGGTGTGATGCATACCTGTGAATTATTGTGGATGTGTCTCTTAAGTTATTCAGATGGTTAAGTGTCTCGTTCTAAAGTTTATACAAGGCTGTTGAAGCAAAAACACACCAAATATCCAAATATCCAGCACAAATTTCCAGCTGATATTGCAGTTATGCTATTGCAAGCGACAGATGAGCCCCACAGATAGGTAGTTTACTTGTGTCATACTGTAAAATGAATGGACAATTAATGTATTGTAATTGAATTTATATGAATGTATACCTGATTAGGAAGAAATCATATCTGATTTCTGTCTTGTCCTGACTGCATAAAGGAAATTTCAATAATGTGAACAGGACAGCATGTTGGCTTCATAGTCATGACAGGAGCCAGTCGCATCTGGCATGAGGCCGCAAGACTTAAATTTGTAGAGTATATTACAATAAGTGATGAACAATATTTGGAAAATGTTTAGAAGATTTACAGCCTAGTTTCTTGAGACATATACAGTAAGTGTGTATTTTCTTTTTGTCGCTGTACTGCTTACTACTTTTTCCCCCACTTTTTTTCCATGCTACTGTATATGGACATAGATGGGAAAGTTCCGGACACTGAATTTTAATGGAGAGGAAGAGGAGAGCCGAAGGCGGATGGAGAACAACTTTCGCCCCCCACAGCCACTAAAGGGCAGGACAGTCCGGGCCTCTTTTAGATAATTTCCCCGTCTTTCCAGAAACTGTTCTAAAATCAGAGAGATTTATGGAGAAAACAAACTATCAATCCTAAGGTGCATGTCAAACATCGTTCTGTATATTTTTGAATTCAGGTATATCCACAAACTGTAAACATTAAGAAATACTATACACTGGACCAACAAAGTGCAACATCAAAAGGAATCGCAAACTCATGAAAATACTTGACAATAGCACTAATGTTATTTGTAGATGCTTGTGTATGATTTATAATTTATATTTATTTTTCTTTTACATCTAGGAGATTTATATGTAGTATGAGTAATAAGGTTGTATTGGAACTCTTTGTCTAGTGCTTATAGGTCTGGGTGGTGACCTCAAACATAATGCAGCTTGACTTTGACAATGAGCTCTTTGAATTCAAAGCTATAGGTGTTTAAATCCCTTCTCATCCATCTTTATCTGACTTGTGCACACAGATACTTGTTGCAATTGTCTGAGATATGTGTGCTTCCAAAGGCTCCAAACTAATGTGGTCAGATTAGTTGGCTGCTGTTTGCATTCTCACAACTTTGGGAAAGGGTCAGAAATCCAGGAGCTCTTTGACCTGTTAATCTTCACCAAAGGCTCTTTTGATAAGGCATGCGTGATGTCACTAGCTGTTTAAAGACACATGGCTCTTCTTGGAACATAGCTCAGGGAAATGCCGAAGCATGGCTTTCCATTAACACTTTAAAAATGAATACACTGGACTGTATCACTAATAGGAGTAGATAACATTATTGTCAAGCTTGCAGCTACATGTTGTTTTAGTTGCTATAGTTCCATGAACTCACTGCAATCACTGTAATGAAATATGCTCCATATGTTTTCTATGAAGCCTTACAAAAGCTTTTACAGTAATAAGGTGATGTGTGAAGGTTGAAATGAATGATGGATTACACTGTTCACGCTTCAGATAGATGTTAAAAATAGTTCCTTTTATCACTGTAATTCTTCATGCAGTCGCTGGCATGGCTTTTGGAGGCAAAGCTCTGTTTCTGAGTGCATTTGGCTACAAAAGGGATTTTCACTTTGTGGTGGCAGGGATGATATCAGCCATTTTATATTTAGTTTTTAATGTCTAAATATTTACTAAATAAAATTATTTTAATATTGTATTTGTCATCTGTTTGTCATTGTTGACTGTATTTTGAGCATAAAATTGTACTTGTAATTGTTTTTTGGACATGTAATGGTAACATTTGTGCCAGAAATTATATATATGTTATGCTTATGAACATAACCATGGCATGGCATGTCACTGCATTAGACAACAAAACATCCAAATGCCAAAACATAACCAAATTCCAGTCATTTTAATGCACAAGCAAACTTTTCACGAAATGAAGTACATTTGGTTTCAATTTAAAAACAATATATACATTTGTATTATTTTATTCATTGCTATACATATATCTCACTTTCTGGCTGTACTGTTAAATAAACTTGTTCAGTTATTGTGATGTCATATGATTAATGGATTGTTGTTCCCGTTTCAAATGTGTGGTTGGTTCCTCATATCCTCCACATTTTTGCATGACCAGAAACCCTGCTAACATAAGCAGTCATCCTGCTCATCCTCTTGGTCCTGCTGCTGGAAGCAGGGAGTGGTTATAGAGTCATTCTGTCACTTGACACTGGAGTGTCAGTCAGTCAGTGTCAAGTGTTGAATTTGTGATACACAGTAATTTAGAAACTAAATTACTACCAGAACAGATAAAGATGGAGCTAGACATGCGGTCTCAATGCCACCTTATCAGATCATGGCTATGTATAAATAAATAAAAAATCCTGTTTATAAATATAAGCAAATACACGTTTAAACACATTACCACATTAGCTATTTTAGAATTAATGGTGCAATAAAATGGAAACCGTAATCCTATATTTGTTGATTCTGAGCCGCCCTCATGTGGTGATCACTAAATCAACAACAACTTCGCTTGTGTTATGTTCAGCTATGAACAGCAGGCACATGCATAATTGCATTTAGAAAAAAATGGGCCTATTTGTTATTTAGGCCTAAATTCAACACTTATCCCCAAAATACTCTAAAGAAAAAAATTAAGAGACCATTCCAAAATTTAATTTCTAGATGTATTGTGGCCATTCCAGTCCAGTGTCTGTTGAATTTGAAAAAAATTAACATAAAGTCATCCAACAGCAATGTTAAAGACTCACAGCAAGACACATGAAAAGTGTGATAAAAATCCAGATTATAACATAGAAAAATTATGTTGAACTTTTCCTGAATACATGTACAAATATTACTGTTGTCTTGCTTAAAAGTGAATATGAACTTGTTTTCTTTGCAGTATTTGAGGTCTAAAAAAAATACAGAGCATCTTTTCTGTTTTGACCTGTTCTTCCAGTTTTCATTTTCTGCAAATAAATGCAAATAGAAAAAAATTGACATTTGGTAGAAATATTGTAAGTAGTTCACAGAATGAAACAAAAATGATAATTTTACCTAACCACATACAGTATCTCACAGAAGTGAGTACACCCCTCACGTTTTTGTAAATATTTTATTATATCCTTTCATGTGACAACACTGAAGAAATGACACTTTGCTACAATGTAAAGTAGTGAGTATACAGCTTGTATAACAGTGTAAATTTGCTGTCCCCTCAAAATAACTCAACACACAGCCATTAATGTCTAAACCGCTGGCAACAAAAGTGAGTACACCCCTAAGTGAAAATGTCCAAATTGGGCCCAAATAGCCATTTTCTCTCCCTGGTGTCATGTGATTCGTTAGTGTTACACGGTTTCAGGTGTGAATGGGGAGCAGGTGTGTTAAAGTTGGTGTTATGCTCTCACTCTCTCATACTGGCCACTGGATTCAAATGAGTTCAACATGGCACCTCAGGGCAAATAAATGTTGCTCTATTTAAAGATGGCCTAGGCCAGTGGTTCTCAACTCTGGCCCGCGAGATCCATTTTCCTGCCGAGTTTAGCCCCAACTCTGATAAAACACCTGAAGAGGCTAATCAGTGACTTCAGGAACTTAATGTAGGGCTGCGCAGATTGTTTGGCATATCGCATTAAAGTACCGCGAGAGCGATTCAAATGCGTACCGAGCATTCTGCACTTGAGTCGCTATCGCGGTATTTAAATGTCATGCGCTGATAGATTTGCGCAGCACCTCATTAAGATGAAAGCATCTATTCCTAAAGACGCTGATTAGCTTGTTCAGGTGTTTTATATCAGAGTTGGGGCTAAACTCGGCAGGAAAATGTATCTCACGGGCCGGACTTGAGACCCACTGGCCTAGGCTATAAGAAGATTGACAAGACCCTGAAACTGAGCTGCAGCATGGTGGCCAAGACCATACAGCAGTTTAACAGGACAGGTTCCACTCAGAACAGGCCTCGCCATGGTCGACCAAAGAAGTTGAGTGCACGTGCTCAGCGTCATATCCAGAGGTTGTCTTTGGGAAATAGACGTATGAGTGCTGCCAACATTGCTGCAGAGGTTGAAGGGGTGGGGGGTCAGCCTGTCTGGTCTTGTCTTGGTCTGCATGGCTGTCGTCCCAGAAGGAAGCCTCTTCTAAAGATGACACACAAGAAAGTCCGCAAACAGTTTGCTGAAGACAAGCAGACTAAGGACATGGATTACTGGAATCATGTCCTGTGGTCTGACCCCTAGTTCACACTGCACGCGTGAGCAGAGCGAGAGCAGCGCCGTCAGCGTAACTACATCATCACTGCACCTGCAGATTCGCGAGGGTATTCACACAGGAAGCGTTTGTATAGCGTGACAGCATCTGCATCGAATGTGCAAGGTAAGCAAGCCAACCACATAGCATACATTCGTTCCCTAAGTTTAAACATTTGTAAACGTGATACTCTTAAAATTCTGTTACCAAGGGTACAAGACCCATGTACAGTATATTGGTAAACAATATGGTCAAACAAAACAGATCGCCATTATATAATTTTCTTACCATCTGCACAAATAGCAGAACCTATTTCAACCCAGGCTTTTTCCTTTGAATATATGTCTTTGTAATTTTTACTTCAAGGATCATAAAGCATTTTGTGCTTCTCAACCTCAACGATCAGCCTTGTGTCGTCCATTGTGGTAAAAGAATGATGTATGACACGATCACCTTTTATAACGAGCTCCTCGGAAAGCTGGCCACAAACTCAGGTTTGATTGGGTACATGGTAGAGCCGCTTTCTGGCTAGTTAACTGCCGTGATTTTATAAACCATGCTTCCACCCAAACGGAATAATTAAAAACAAATGAAGGGGTACATCAAATATAAATGTTTTTTTTTAATACTCGTAGTCTATAAAAAAACACACACACAGCAGGCTTGCTTATTCTGTGCATTCTGAGCACTTTTATTGTGCAACAATTTATATTTGTCCATCTAAAGTGTGCTGTCCCTTTAACTGAGCTTGAGCTGCGTAGCAAAAATAGACTCGGCGCCGAAACCATCGCATCAGTGCTGCTCACGCGACGCTCCTGCTTGACGCTAACGCGCTGCTCCCGGTATGAAAGCACTCATTTGATAACATGCACGCCGAAAAAAATACGCGCTGCTCTGCTCACGCGTGCAGTGTGAACTAGGGGACATGAGACCAAGATAAACTTATTTGGTTCAGATGGTGTCAAGCGTGTGTGGTGGCAACCAGGTGAGGAGTACAAAGACAAGTTTGTCTTGCCTACAGTCAAGCATGGTGGTGGGAGTGTCATGGTCTGAGGCTGCATGAGTGCTGCGGCACTGGGGAGCTACAGTCCATTGAGGGAACCATGAATGCCAACATGTACTGTGACATACTGAAGCAGAGCATGATCCCCTCCCTTTGGAGACTGGGCCGCAGGGCAGTATTCCAAAATGATAACGACCCCAAACACACCTCCAAGACGACCACTGGCTTGCTAAAGAAACTTAGGGTGAAGGTGAAGACCTAAACCCTATTGAGCATCTGTGGGGCATCCTCAAACGGAAGGTGGAGGAGTGCAAGGTCTCTAACATCCACCAGCTCCATGATGTCGTCATAGAGGAGCGGAAGAGGACTCCAGTGGCAACCTATGAAGCTCTGGTGAACTCCATGCCCAAGAGGGTTAAGGCAGTGCTGGAAAATAATGGTGGCCACACAAAATATTGACACTTTGGGACCAATCTGGACATTTTCACTTGGGGTGTACTCACTTTTGTTGCCAGCGGTTTAGACATTAATGGCTGTGTGTTGAGTTATTTTGAGGGAACAGCAAATTTACACTGTTATACAAGCTGTGCACTCACTACTTTACATTGTAGCAAAGTGTCATTTCTTCAGTGTTGTCACATGAACAGATATAATAAAATATTTACTAAAATGTGAGGGGTGTACACACATCTGTGAGATAGTGTAACTATTAATAGTAAATTCAGATTCAAATAATTTTTAAATGGTCTCTTAATGTCTCTGCTGTTTATGTTAAATATAATAAACTAAATAAAAATGAGTAAAACATGCTGAAGGTAACATTTACACAGCACCACATTTTTGTGTACAGTATGTAATACATATGGGTGAAACGACAAACAAGAGAGAATGTTACTTAAAGGAGTCATATTGCACAGCTAAAACGAATATTATTGTTTGTTTTAGATGTAATGTGTAAATGTGTATACACCATTTAAAGTTTAAAAAACGTTGTATTTTCCACATACCGTGCATGTTTGTATCTCCTCTTTGCCCCGCCTCTCTGAAACACGCTGATTTTTTACAAAGCTCATCGCTCTGAAAAGCGAGGTTTGCTGTGATTGGCCAGTTCACCAGTGCGTAGTGATTGGTCAAATACTGCAAGCATTTCATGGAAAGTTAACGCCTCTTACCATATTCGTAACATCAGGTTCCAAAGCAATTGTACTGACAAGGCGATACAATGAGATTTACAATTACGCCCACCTTAACTACGTGTAGATTTGGGCGGTCTTAGTCAAATCATGTTACGAAGTTACGTAGATTTGTGGGGGTGTGGTTACAAGAGGCGTTTCAGGCAGTCTGGTTGAGCATTCGCTTTTAGATAGAATGCATCTTTTGTTCCCACACTTTCATTTCTGCAATTTGTCTAATACACGCATGGACAACTTATAACACACCAAAAACACGTACTTCCGCCATATTTAATTTCCGCTTTAATTTAGGGAGTGATTACTGTGTTAAATTTCAAGGTTTATTACCAACATACACAACAAAGGACATTACGCCTAGAACTTCTACTGCGCAGAGTAATCATTGTCTGACCTTATAGAGTTCATTCTCATTTGTCACAAAGCCTATTCCAATTCTTAAAATAACTTACATTTTCATAGTTCAAGACTGTTGAGATGTATACTTTCCTTGTTAGCATTCGAGATTTGAGCACAGAGTCTCCAGCACATGAACTTCATATGTCTCCTAACACAGCAGTGAATGTGTATTGCAGGCTGAATTGACTGCAGCTGGTGAATGTTTAACCTTGTGGATCTGTGAGTCACTATTATCCCACTGGTAGCAGTCTCAGACCAAATACTGAAGACTAAGCACCTGAGTGTTAAGTGTGGAATATTCAACAGCACAGACATGTTCCATCAGATAATCAGGTTAAGGTTCATTTCACTTGGAAGAGAAGGATGATAATACGGTGGACTGAGGGGTGCTCACTGTTTGCCAAAGAGAGAACCTGGGCAGCTGCTATTAATAAAGCCAGGCTGGAACACACTGTCTAATGCTGGTAAATAGGTGATCTTGACATTTGCTGACGATTTTCCTTAGAACAGTTAGTTACGGATCAACCAGCTTCTGCTAAATAAAATTTTTTGTTTAAAGAGAAAAGTTAGCAATGATGTCATTAAAACACAGTTTTTTGTTGTGTTTCAGTTTTGCTGCTTTTGATTTGTAAGTAATCTTTCTAACAAAAATTAAACACACAAACACATACATTTTATGCCATACTTCTCTATTTATATGCAGGTTTGCTATTGTGATTTACCCAGAAGATGGCAGCATATTCATAGTGAATGGGACAAATGGTCCATCTGTCCTGATTGTTTAATGTTTATTTCACAACAAGACAGCCAAGCAGACAAATGAAGTTGCGATTGATTTTTCTTGCATAGTTACACAGCAGTAGCCTATTTCTGTAACAGTATACATGAAAAGCTTGGTCAATTTTGTGGCATCTAAAATCTATTCAGAAAAACAAACTGGTACGTTATTCCAAATTTAACATTCTCAGTATCACACACTTTTCAAGGTCAGGCATCACATCCTGATGACATCACAGTATTTGATTCTTCACATGAACTGATGAGGTCATGCTTTTGGTTGCTAAGAACTCCCAGGTGGATCCGTATCGCTGTTGCCTCCGCTGTCTGTTATCTGTCATTTGAGCAGTCTAATTCATGGAATTTTGTCTGTTTGCAGCTTCATTATCAATGGATGAGGCTGGATGTCTAGCATATATTTAACATATTGGCAAAAATAGCTTTCTCAGAATAGAAGCGAGGATACCTGAGCAAGCACAAAATGTATGGCAGCAATCAATGTAGCATGTAATGTAAACGGCATCTGGCTATTATAAAAATAGCAAACTGATACCTGTATTTTTGGCAGCACTGATATCGGTGATATATCAATTGCTATCTCAGTCTCAGAAATAACCAATATGGCCTGAGGAAGAGAAAGGCGGACTCTTGAAATGATCACAAACTTACAGTAGACCTATGCTCTTCTGTTAGTCTAAGTGACATGGTTGCAAAAGGAAATTTATTGAAATGTTATGCTGTTTTAGATGCAGCTCCTGCTTCCCGTTTGGCTCACAGGCAAGGAATACATCATCTTAGACAGGCATACAGTAAGATATTTGTCATAAAACTGTTTTTTATTTATTGTACAAGGCCAAATGTTTTATGCAGATGCTACTGATTCAGCAGAATTGTGGTATTTATAAGTTAATAAGACATAATACTGTATCTTAACATTTTAAATCTTTAAGCATTAGATTGTCACCAGTCTGTATGACATGATGCAGATGTTTTAACAGTACATAATTGTTTTTTATTTTTATACAAACATTATTACACATTATATACATTTTTAGATAAATAGATATAATAGAAATGACACTCATAAAATAAGTTCAATTGTTTATTTTGGGAAATGACCAAAACCTGGAATATACAGTACATGAGTCCTATACAGGATGTACTGTATACTGTTAATATACAAATCTATAATATAAACGATTCTTTTATTGTATATACAGTACATCTTTTTGAGAAGGTAAGTTTGACACTACACCTGCAGGGGGCAGTCAACACAGACCAGACTACAGACACCATTACATCTCTTCACAGCCAGAAGTTACCATGGTTACAAACAAACAATCGACACTTCACGTCTACCTTTTTACCTCTGACAAGCAGTCTGTTGCCGTCATCCATCAGGAAATAAAAGGATACCAAAATATCTTGTGCGTTTCCGTTACATGTGATGTTAATCTTTATTTAGGTACACATTGAACAGTAATGCAAGTCTGCTACATTTCTCAACCTTAATCTTTCATCAGTCATGTTTTATAAAACCAGGACACAGTTTATACATAACAGTGCAGATGATTAGAGATGTTTCTCTCAATAATGCCACAGTCTCATCATTGTATTCCTCCATGTATTCCTGTCAGGGGTCGGGGATGGTCACGCTGTCATTCTGACATGACTGACTGGCTCTGTTACCACCAGAATACAGTTACAGGCTTGGCTGAGTATGAGACTAGCATTGCTGAGAACTGTGAATTTCAGTTAGTAACACTGGCGGGGTTACTAATACCCTAAAGAGGGATCAATAACTCCCGTACATAATTTTCATTGATGAGATTTACTGTATTATAGCCCTGGATACCATTGCTGGTCACGGGATTCTGCCAGTCTGGGTTATTTCCCAGCCGTTACTGGTGATGAGTTCTGAATGGCTGACATCACCTGGCAGTCTGTTGGCACGCAGAGCAAATGTTACTGATTCTTAGTCACAATCGTGTCATTTGATTCAGAATCATCATAGCAACTGTAAACAAAGCTGGTAACAGTGTGTCTCTGTCCAAAAACCCTACATTGATATAAGTATTACTGGCAAGGTGTAACCTGTCAAAGCCATACCCTCATGATCCGTCATGTAATCCTTTGGAAATGACAAAGCCAGAGAGTTTTTTTACCATAGGATGATATTTATAAAAAGTGTGGAAAGATAGAATGTATTGCAGTAAGATTGATATATAACACCAGCACTTGCCAGAAATGATTCGACGTTTTGTATTCTATGACTTCCTCTGGCCTGTGTCATATAAGAGACAGATAATATCATGTATAGTTTATTTTTATGACTCTTTGTTGAATTTGCTGACCAACTTATGGGAAGAACAAAGTGGTCATCGTGTCTGTTTTCTGTCAGTAGCCCTCTTGAACATGCCATCACTTTAACCTTTAACCCAAAGAACAACACTCAAATGTGTCAGAATCATCAGTTCACATCAACCATCAGCTGCATGGCTCTCATGTCCATTACGCTTTGTGCTCGCCTTAATCACTAAATACAAGATTCGTTCCAAAGGTCTTTAAAAGCTACAGTATGAAATACACAAAATGTCATGTAGTATTGGTTTATTTCAACATTTGAATGTAGAATAATGGAAGTGATTAAAGTGCACAGAATATAACAGATCATGTTTACAAGTTGTTAAATCTATAAAGTGGAGAGTCACACCTCATATTGCCTAAAAGTTCCTTATAGGACAGTCTATTAAACTGGCAATTTTACTTGTCAAAATCAAGAAAAATTAAGTCAAATTTTACTTGACAAATCATGTCTACTCAATATTTTCAAAAGGTGTGATGAGTTACAAGTTGTAACTTTAAATTTAATAATTTAAGTTGGATCTCAACTGTCTGACTTCAAGGCTCCACCTGCCCATTATCTACAACTACATTTGAAATCCCCCCATTCACAATTGCTTCCCAATAAAAAATTGGACAGCTTGCCATGACTAGAAATATGTATTTTTGTTATCAAAATAACCACCAAGAAGTACTTCGATTTTTAGTTGTTTTAGCTTATTGTTTGTCTTGTTTTAAATAAGTCATCTTGTGGCCTCCTTCAAGGTTTGGTGCCTTGGAGAATAGGACTGATTTTCCCATCCATTTTTTAAAAATGAAACTCTCGCTGTCACTCATCTTACTTTACATGCTGAGCACTATGACTATTTATTTGAGGGACTCCACAGCAGGAGTCCATTAGTGCAATAGCATTTCTTCCTGGACGACCTCCAGTATACATACAGACTTTGTCTGCTGTGTCACTCAACCCGCACCAAGCGCTATCTCCCAACCCCCCCTGCCACACTCAGGCCGTAGGGGTCAGTCATGCAACCATCAGAAGTTTCCATCAGAAGACCGGTCAGTCAGAAAATAGCCCCTGCTGCCTTTTATAAATCAAAGCATCCCTATAAAAAGCGTGGCTGGTTGGTGGTGATGGTGGTGCAGCCCTATCTTTAGCTTTATTTATGCACTGGTGTTGACAGCAGCACTTGCAGGCTTTCCAGTCACCATTCAATAGGTCATGTGTCTGCCAGGACTTCATGCTGGAAAGCACCACCTTGAAAGAAAAGCCTTTGTACGTGTGTTTTCCCAACAGTAATAACTGTAACAGCACCATTTTTAACCTAACGACAAATCACCTGCCCAAATTCGTTCTGTTCATTTACTGCTAACTTCTGGTGTAAGTGCTTGCAAATATTGGTAGTAGATCCATCCTGAATGCTGGGACTTCTTAATATTCTATTAATATTCATTTTTAGGGTTTGTCTTGGTATCAAAATTAACTATTTAAATTAAGGGGAATATTTTTAAATTAGCAATATTCTTTTTGTGTACCAATTGATTCTTTTCACTTAAAAGGGACAGTTTACCCAAAAATAAAAATTCTGTCATCATTTACTCACCTTCGAGTTGTTTCAAATTTGTATACATTCTTTATTCTGATGAACACAGAGACAGATATTTGGAAGAATGCTTGTAACCAAACAGTTCTTGGACCCCATTGACTACCATTGTAAGAACAATCACAATGGTAGTCAAAAGTTTGCTTGCCCACATTCTTCAAAATATATTTTTGTGTTCAACAGAACAAATACATTTATAAAGCCATTTTTCCTACTATAGTGGCCAAGAACTTTTTGGTTACAAGCATTCTTCCAAATATTTATACAGGTTTGAAACAACTTGAGGTTGAGTAAATGGGTGAACTGTTCCTTTAACTGGATTGTCACTCACTGCTATCACATAAACCCTGGCACATTAGGCACTGCAATTTCTTTCAAGGTTCCAGAAAACGTGCTTGATAAATTGGCTACTGTATTGTCACCTGCTCACCTAGCTGCTAAGCTAGTGAAACGTGACAGGAATACATGGCGCTTTCCACCAGGTTAAATCAAGAGACCGAGTGGGGTTACTTCTGGCTGTTATACCACTTTTCAGTGCCACTGTTTCCATGACGACGGCTGAAATACACAGGTGACCTGAGGTAGAAAATCTGAAGGGTGGCCAGTCAAAGGTATTCTAGAGGATTATTTGATACATGACTTTGATAGCAAATGAAACAGAGCCGGTTTAAGAGCCAGCCTTGAGGGGAAAATGAATTTTTTTAATGTTTAAACTTGTTTTTTTTTGTCTGTAGAATTTTTGAAATAAGATAACAAACAATGAAATCCTGTTACTCTAGTTTATTGCTAGTTTATCTCACAGTATATAAAATGCCTATGTGTGAGCATTTGCAGTTTGCCAACATAGATAAGGATATACTTCAAAGAATAAATGAATGGCTTTGTGGAAAAGTGGCCGGTCAGAGAGGTCATGGGGCCCGTGAAAGAGGCGGGCATGGGCACCATCAAAGAGATGAAAGAAGGGCATGAGGGAGACAGAGGGCAAGGGATGAGAATGTCAAATGAAGTCTGTGACAACAATCCTCCAATTGAATATACAGAGGCCTCACCATAGGATATGTTTATGATTATTCGAGTTGGGATCTGTCAACAATATGTTCTTCTTTTATAGGATGACTTAAAGGGATAGTTCACCCAAAAATGAAAATTCTGTCATCATTTACTCATGTCATTATAAACCTGCATGACTTTCTTTCTTCCACAGAACACAAAAGATGATATTTTAAAGAATGTTGGTACCCGAACAGTGCCTGCACACATTTACTTCTATTGTGTGGACACAAAACCAGTGCAAGCAATGGGTGCCAGCTGACAACATTCTTCAAAATATCTTTTAATGTGTTCTACGGAAGAAAGTCATACAGGTTTGAAATGACAAGAGGGTGAGTAAATGAGGGCAAAATTTTCATTTTTGGGTGAACTATCCCTTTAAGTCATCCTATAAAAGAGGAACATATTGTCGCTGTTGGACTGAAACCTTGTATCTTGTATCTTTTTATGATTTTAATTTTTTTCGTAAATTCTTTGTTCTGATGAACACAGAGAAAGATATTTGGAGGAATGCTTGTAACCAAACAGTCATTTGCCACCACTGACTACCACAGTAAGAAAAATTGCTTTATAAATGTCTTTGTTCTGTTGAACACGAAAGAAGATATTTTTAAGAATGTAGGAAAGCAAACAGTCTGGGGCACCTTTGACTAGCATTGTCATTTTTCTTACAGTAGTCAAGAACTGTTGGTTATAACAAACAAACAAATATCGCTCTCCGTGTTCATCAGAACAAAGAAATGTATACAGATTTGGACTCGAGGGTGAATAAATGATGACAGAATTTTTATTTTATTCAAGTTTGAATGTGAAAACAAGACATTTATTCTAGTTTAAGAACAGGCGTACAGTATATAACAAGATGCAGTTGAAGTTACAGTATATGACCTGACCTATATCACCACTTATAGCAAAGTTTTGGCTTTATGTTATGTAACTACATTAAGCAACAATACAGGAGCATTAAAACAAATACTGTATAAGCCACAGGAATCCCCGCTGCAACACACAATGCGGCTTCACTGCTGTCCATGTGGATGGAGCAGGATGTCTGCTGGTCTCTAGGGTTTAGGAGCGAGAGAGAGTAAAGGGCAGACTTGACAGGAGATCTAAGCTGAGCAGCTGTCCCAGTGGCCTGCCTAAACTTTTAATGTAGCCATATCGGGGATGTTGTTCCTGGAAAAGCACAGGAAGATTATAACAACTGATAGTTCCCTCACAGTGGGAGACAAAGAGAAATTCCATATTAGAGATGGGCTTTCTGCCTGCTTGCTTGTAAAAGAAAGGGCCAGAGGTGAGACGTATAAAGGGAAGGCCTGAGCTAATGGAAAAACTGAGTTCAAGCCCTTTACTTGTCACATGTAGGAGCCATTAAGTTCAAGGCCTTTGGCTGGGGACAGACGCACCATTAAACTGTGCACTTACATTGTGGTCTTCTGTATATTGTCATTGTTATGTATTCAATATCTGAATGACTTACTACACTTGCCAAAATGTTCACACTGAAAAAAATGATACTTTAAACTAACTTAATTAAATTATGGACAGTGGTTCCACACAACAGAAATATGTTATGTCTACTCAAATACTTAATGTATGATGAACTAAACTGAACTGAGTAAACTTAAACAACCATGTCCAAATAACTTGAATCAAATAAGTTCAACCTACTAAAAGTATTTAAGTAGAGATAACATGTTTCCATTATGTGGAACCACTGTCCAGATATTAGCTGTTATTTTTAACACTAAATAAGCTAAACAAAGCTCTTATTGTTCGGAGTTAGCCAGAAACTTTCGGCATACCCCAAGTACTTGCATTTTTATTAAAGCAATTTTAAATCTGGTTAGCAGGTCCACAACCCAAGCACATGCTCTACACTTAACCACAATGGTAACCCCCAAAAAACATTAACATACCAAAAACTATTTTAAATACAAACATAAAAGAGTATTAAACATGAACAAATATCCCTGTTTCATCATTTTGATAAAAGATGTATAAAATAACATTTTATTGCAACTTTTACTCTCCCTATTCAGCACCGTGCAAAGCATGATGGGAAGTGGAAATCCTGTTCCTAGTTAATAACGCTACTTTAATACAACTAAATTAATTTATGTTGTGTTAAATTGATTTATTTTAGTAAATTGAATAAGCATCAAATATGATTTTGATCTACTTGACTGAAACATGTTAATTTAAAATGTAAACATTAGTTAAGCCAAAGCATTACTGTTTTTAGTCCGTTTAACACAATGCAATTGTGTTTGAACATAAAACCTAATACAATGGTGTTAAAACAAAATGAATTGTTTAAATAAAGTGAACAGTATCGTAAAATCATTTTTTTGAGTGCAGTTTACATGAGCTTAATGCTGAAAATTTTGAAGTAATACTAAATATTTCTTCTACCACACCATGCATTGAAAGTCGTGTCATTGGCATTGATTTGTGGAATAAAATATTTTAAGAATAGTATATACAACCCCTTGTTGGGTTAAATATGGACAAAACTGACCCAAAATGGGTTGAAATAACCCATAATTTTTAAAGTGTATAAAATAGTCTTTTATACACATATTTAAATATATGCAAATTTTGATGTAATTTGCATATATTCACGCAACTGTAAACTGGCAGCTACATCCTGAATCACTGAGAAAGTCAAATACCAATGAATCATAAAGTGAATCAATGCTGTGCTGGCATGCAAAAGCCAGTGTGGAAAATATCACAATGATAATACACTTGGCCCACATAAATTCAGAGCAGTGGATGTAAACCCACACATAACGTGGCTCCGTGTCTGCTCGTGATGGCCTGCTTTCACATCCACTATATCTCTAGTGTAGACTCAGACTGTGGGTGGCTGATGTGGGCATATGACTGTAGTACAACTGGGCACATAGAGCCTCTGCCACTAAAAAGACTAGCATGAAAAGGTGGTGTATGTGGTCAGGTAACGCTGGTGCTTTTTGCAGTCTGTCTTAAGAACATAAAAAAGACGTTTTCCAGATTCTATTAAGTGAATTCTTGAAAATACACAACCAAGGACAGTCGTACTGAGTATTTCTGTCTTGTTCGGTGTCACACAGCGAGTGTAGTAGTTGAGCTGTACCTCTTCATGTCTGACAGCGTGGAATGATGCTTTTTGTCAGACACTTTGTGAACACACTGTCAAAGGTATGGATAAACGCAGTTATTTAAGTGCTGGTTTAGCCCGGCAGGATATCTTCGACACAAAAGACAGGGACATCAAAAATAGCATGTCATGCAATGGAGAAGAAAGGAAAATCAATCTGAATCCTAGAGTTGGACTGTTTCTATGACAACCAATACAACGTGGTGGATGTGCCCATGAATAAAAAGCAAACTTTCAATTGAAAGAGCAGAAAAATAGTATAATTGTGCCTTTTTTTACATTAAGATAACCACTTGAGTAGGGGTATACACTATGCAGTAGGCTACTGCCAGTAAAATGGTTTTAAATATAATGTCTGTCTCCCAACGTGGAATAAAACGTGTAATGAGGCTATTATGTTTGGGCAGTGTTAGACTCTTAAACATATCCTCGCTGCTTTCAGCCCAGGCTATGAATCATGGCAAGCCATGTCTACAGATCATGCCTATCTGGATGAATTAGGCCAATCATAAGAGCCACATTGTCATTGGTGCTTATATCATCAGGGCTGGTGCTTGCCTGTATGTCATCAACCTTAATAGAAAGTGAACACATTTTATGCAAGTTAAGTGTGACAGAATCAGACTTAACTAAAAATGAAGAAGGGTTTGGACTGGTGAAGGATTTTGTCATTTGTTTATTCTAAGACTTTGATGACCTGTTTGAGAGATGCACATCCAGTGGTCCACCAAGTTGGGGTCATATTGAAACATTCAAATACAGTTTGACAAATACAGCAACTTACAGGGCATCCAAAATATACATTTTATCAGTTTGCGTGTTCTCAATTCTCAATTCTGCCACACATTTTTCCATTTCGAGGTCATGTGCATCTGCTGGCACATACAGTTCCCTATCGATACTTCACTCGTACTGCATAGCAGGACGCTATGGGGAAAACTCCTTTTCTCCGATGACTGAAGCTTTTTCCAATAACACAGTGAAACTGCACGGCCATTGGTTTGTGAAAAGTAAAACTTTAAACCAATGGCAGCGAAGCTGCACGGACCTATGGTGATGGAGCCTGCCAAAGGGGGCGGGGCTATAGCTATATAAGCAGACACATCGCCACAGTGTCCACAGATCTCTTCTCCTTCAGCGACGACTCTACCTTCGCTACTCGGGACTGATTGCTTCGCCGTTGAAAAGCACCTTCAGCGGATTCGACCTCCTGCTCAGCGGCTTCGCTATCCAGCAATGCCGGTCTTTTCCCTGCCGCCATCCGGCGACTCTAAAAGAGCATTTTTTCTGAACAAATTTCCTGCGGCGTTGTAAAATGCTGTGCCGTACTTGTCACTCGTGCGGGGTTTTCCTGCACGCTGCTGATAGTCATGACAAGTGCGTCTCGTGCTTGGGGGTTTCCCACGACGAAGACGTACTCAAAGAGACGGAGTGCTCTCATTGCGAGAGCATGAGTTTCTCCTCTGTGTTCGCGGATTGCTTTCTTTTCAGAGAGTGAATCCGCTCCTCGTGCCCTCTTGCCTTCTTGCTCGCAACAAGTTGTGAGACGAAAGCAGCGGGGTAGAGGATCTAAGCGCTCGGATAAGTGCGGGCTCACGCCGTCTCTGCATGCCTCGCCTTCTCCACAGAGAGATGACTCGCCGGTTCATTTCTCTCAGCCTGACCAGCGTCCCTTGGCCTCAGCCAGTGATAAGGTCTCGTTTGGCGAATTAGAGGAAGACGACAGCATGTCGTTAGCGGTTTCAGACGCGGAGGAGCTGTCGGGCTCATCTTGTGACCCCGCCCCCTTGCCTGTCTGCGGAGCCCAACGAGACCAAGCCAGGTGTAGACCCAGAGCTTTTCCGGGTTCTCACAAAGGCTGTGGAGGAGCTGGCTTAGAGTGGTCTTCTCCGGAAGAGCTCGCTCGTGGCCGCCTGGATGAGTGGTTCCTGCCGGGGTGCCGTCAAGCCCCTTGAAAGCGGACTTCACCATTCTTTCCGGAAGTTCACGAGGAACTCCCTATTCGTCTCGTCTACGACCCTCTTCTTCCTCCGCTCTCATCATGATTGACGGCGCAGAGGAAAAAGGCTACGAGAGGCTGCCTCCCCTCTGAGTCTGTGGCCACACACTTATGTCCGCCCACCCGTCTAAGCCTCGTAAGATGACTTTGGACCTCGCTGGACATTCTTTCTCGTCCGCTGGTCGAGCGGCTTCAGCGCTTCACTCCATGGCGGTGCTCCAGGTCTACCAGGCTAAACTCCTCCAGGGAATGAATGAGCCTGGGGGCGACCCGGCATCCTACAAAGAGCTTCGGAGTGCGACGGATCTCGCTCTACGCGCCACCAAAGCCACGGCCCAGGTGATCCAGATCCATGGCCAGTCTCGTGGTGCACAAACGCTACTTATGGCTGATGCTCACGGAGATGATGTAGGCTGACAAGGTTCCCTTCCTCGATGCTCCAATCTTTCCCACGGGCCTCTTCGGACCCGCGGTGGAAAGCTTCGCGGAACGCTTCACGACTGCGCAGAAATCGTCTACCCGGCCGAAGCCAGCGCCTGCACAGCAGCCGGCGAGAGTCGTTCCCCTGCTACACAGACCCACCAGCGATCCCGCTCGGGGAGGTGTTTCCCTCACCCTCAGCGCCAGGGACCCCGGCCAAAGATCACGCTGGACCCTGCACCTCAGCCACCGCCCTGAGACTCAGGTGAGGAAGAGGAAGGACCCAGGTCTTGCCGCGGCTGGACCTCCCTCCATGCGAGCTCTTTTCAGTTCCCAAGCACCCCGTTCTGTTCCGGGTGCCGGCAAAACTGTGTGTTGTAATGTTGTAAATGTTGGGCCCGTTCTAGTGCCCGCTCTGCAACCCGCTGTTTTAGCGGAAAAAATAATAAAACAAACTGAAAAAGAGCAATCTTCCTCTTACCACGGGAATCAAACCCCCGCTAGGTGGTTTGCCCCCGCAAAACATTCAACCCCTTGCCACATGGGCCGAGGCCTGGCAGGCCATCCCCGGGGTATAGGATTGGGTTCTGGGAATAATAACGAGAGGCTATACACTCCAGTTCGCTCGCAGGCCCCTCCGTTTTCGCGGGGTGCTTCCCACCCGAATGCAGGGCGCAGACGCTCACGTCCTGCGCACAGAGGTGATGAACTTGCTGGGGAAAGGAGCCATAGAGACGGTTCTCCCAGCCCAGGCCGAGTCAGGCTTCTACAACCGCTATTTTCTCATGCCAAAGAAGGATGGCGGTCTCTGCCCCATCCTCAATCTCAGACTTCTGAACGATGCCCTCATGAAATGGCGTTTCAGAATGATCACTCTGAAACAGATCCTCTCGCAAATATGCCCAGGGGACTGGTTCTTCTCCCTGGATCTGAAAGATGCGTACTTCCACATCCAGATAGCCCCCCATCACAGATAATTCTTGAGATTCGCCTACGAAGGGGTTGCTTATCAATACACGGTCCTACCGTTCGGGCTGTTCCTAGCTCCTCACACTTCACGAAGTGCATGGACATGGCTCTTTCCCCTCTCAGACAGATGGGAATCCGCGTTCTGAACTACCTCGATGACTGGCTCATTCTAGCACAGTCAGAGGACAAGCTACTGTCCCACAGGTCCCTTCTCCTCAGCCACTTAGAATGCCTGGGGCTCAGGATCAACTTCGTCAAGAGCGCTCTGTCTCCCAGCCAACGAATTTCATTCCTGGGAGCGGTCTTCGACTCTACTCGAATGACAGTCAGGCTGAAGCCAGAACACGCACTGGCCATTCAGAGACTCGCGACCTCTTTCGAGAGAGAGACTGTCCTCCCGGAGAGTGTCATGAATACTATCTCTCAGGCTAGAGCGCCATCCACGAGATGACTCTATAACCTTAAGTGGTCTGTCTTTTCCGCCTGGTGTGCAGCCCGCGGCACAGACCCGGAATTTTGTGACGTATCTTTGATACTGTCCTTCCTGCAGGAGCTGTTGGAACAGGATCGTTCCCCTTCCACCCTCAAGGTCTATGTGGCAGCCATTTCGGCTTCCCACGTCCCTATAGCAGGCCAAACGGTGGGAAAGAACAACCTCGTTGTCCTCCTCGCCCCTCTACTATCCCTGTATGGGATCTTCCCACAGTGTTGAGAGCTTTGAAGAGCTCTCCCTTTGAGCCTTTGCAGTCTGTGGACCTAAACCTGCTCTGCCCCGTCAGAGCACTGAAGGTTACATCGAGCGTTCCACCCCCTTCAGGGGCTCGGAACAGCTCTTTGATTGCTTCGGTGACCACACCAAGGGGTCCCCGGTCACGAAGCAGAGAATTCTAAATGGATAGTTGAGGCTATCTCGCTAGCATATTCTTCATTGGGCATTCAATGCCCCATGGGAGTTAGAGCCCACTCTACTAGAGGTATCGGCTCGTCCTGGGCTTGGTCTAGCGGTGATTTGTGTTGCGGCCTGTTGGGCTTCGCCGTCCACATTTACCAGATTCTATAGTCTGGATGTCCCGGCCTTACAGGCTCGGGTCCTCTCTGCTTAAGGACTTACACTAGGTTGCCGGCCTACGGTTGCTCCAACCGTGCCGGCAGTAGGTACACTGTCATTGGGATGATTACTGGACTGGGCCACCTCCTAACTTGGCTCATGGGTGCAACTCACTCATCGAGGAGGGGGACGGACACGATGCCTGCTTCCAGTACACGGGGGCAGACGTTGTGGATACGTCCTGCCTGCACTGTGGGCGGTTGACGATTCAGACGTTGCGTCACGGGTGGCTGTGTTCCCACGGGACTCAGCCACCACCTCGTTTGCTCCCCGTTCCGTGGCGGCAGGACTACGGCCCTGCCGTCCGCTACGGCAAGCAGCGAGGGTGATATGAGGATTACTGTGAGCGATAATACGCCAGCCACTGGCTCACGGACCGTTCGCACCTCGTCTCGCTCGTTTGACCGTTCCCCAGGAGACGGTCCCACCGTCTTATTCCTCAATCACGTATTCGGACATGATGCGTGATGATGAGATGTCTCTTGTAGCATCGGGGGGTGACGTACTGCCATCCGACTCCGACGATTCCTCGGGCTCCCTCCCTCGGGGGGTCGAGCCCAGGAAGAAGCGGATGTCGAAATGTCAGCCATGCTTTCCCGGGCCGCCATGAGTGTTGGGCTGCAGTGCCCGCACTGCCTCTCCCAGCGCTTGCGGCTGGCTACATGGCGCCTAAGGTTTGAGCGCGGCTCCAAGCCGTGCCCGCCCCCAGTGCCGTGTTTACCGGAAGTGCATGAGGAACTTAGTAAGACCTGGAACGCCCCCTTTCCGGCACGTTTCACGTCAAACAAAGTTCTTCCACCCTCTCTTCCCTCGAGGTTGAGACAGCTAGAGGATACGTCGATGTCCCCCAGGTGGAGTGTGCTGCCGCGGTGCACTCGTGCCCGTAGGTGGCGGCCACCTGGGTGGGGCTCCAAAGCATGTGGGGTCTCGGCATCTCTGGTGTTGAGAGCTTACATTGCGGCGGACCAAGCTGCCTCCTCTCTCCACGCTATGGCTCCTGACAGGGGTAAGACCGACCCAGCGCTTATGCAGGAACTCCGCGCCGCCACCGACCTCGCTCTACGGGCGACCAAGGTGACCACGTGGGGTCGGACGATGTCCACACTTATGGTCCATGAGAAACTCCTCTGGCCGAACCTTGCACAGATGAGTAACGCTGAGAAGGTCCGCTTTCTCGACGCACCCGTCTCGCAAGGGGGGGCTGGTTGGTGATACTGTCGAGCCGCAGTTCTCGACAGTAAGGAAAGCAGTCCTACCGTGCCGCGACTCGGCCGCCTCGGCCGTCGAGTCCCGTGCACCGTCTGCTTCCCAGCAGCCCTGGTCCTCTTCGACGCCCTCCAGCTCTGGCGCCCCCCACTCAGGCGGCCCCCCTGGAAGAGACAGCGAAGAGGAGACCATCGCCCCATCAGCAGCCGCGGCGAAAGCAGAAGCGGCCCTCACGGGAAGACCTCAGGGGGATCGAGGCTACCATTGGGCCCGACCCAGCCACATCGCTGGGAAATCGGATAGGGACGGATCCTGCCCCATCTCACCATCTGCTGGCCCCCTCTGGGGGGCTAGCGCCCACTTACTCTCAAAAAAGAGAGTTTCCTCTCTCTCTGGGTTATCACTGCCGCTCCCACCCTCGGCACGACGGTGGACGGCAACTCGACGTTGCGTCACGGCGATGCGCAATGTCGAGTATAAACACCAGCCCTCAGCACTCTCAGTCTGACAGTGCGTTGAGCTGCGCAGTCGCCAGGCAGGAAAAACAGCAGAGCCGATCTCCTCCCCGGGGGACCTCCCCCGGGAAGACTTCTAACCGTCCCCCGGCGGGACTCCTCCGTCCACTGCCCATCCCTTCGAGACCCTGGTCCCACATAGCCATGGATTTTGTCACGGGGTTGCCCCCATCCTGTGGCAATTCCGTGGTTCTCACGGTGGTGGACAGGTTCTCGAAGGTGGTCCATTTTATTCCCCTTCCCAAACTCCCATCAGCGAAAGAGACAGTGGATATCATCTTAAATAACGTGTTCCGAATCCATGGCCTTCCCATGGATGTGGTTTCTGACAGGGGCCCTCAGTTTGTCGCCAAGTTTTGGGCTGAGTTTTGTCGACTCCTGGGGGCCACTGCTAGTTTGTCCTCCGGGTACCACCCGCAGACTAACAGGCAGTCCGAACGAGCTAATCAAGACCTCGAGAGAGTCCTGCGTTGCGTCGCGTCTGCAGAACCGTTGTCTTGGAGTTCCAAATTAGCCAGAGTCGAGTATGCCCACAACTCCCTCCCGGTGTCGTCTACGGGTCTCTCACCCTTCCAGTGCTGCCTAGGTTATCAACCCCCTTGTTTCCCTCTCAGGAGTCTGATGCTACC
Organism: Triplophysa rosa; assembly: GCF_024868665.1. Lineage (NCBI taxonomy): Eukaryota > Metazoa > Chordata > Actinopteri > Cypriniformes > Nemacheilidae > Triplophysa > Triplophysa rosa. Next base: position 26,063,290 of record NC_079890.1, read on the forward strand.
GCCCCCTCAGCTCAGGTGTTCATCAACAGGTGTCTCCGCGTCTGGAGGATGGCCAGACGGGCCCTTGTTCGCACACGTAAATGCAACCAGGCATCGGCCAACCGTCATTGCTCCAGGGCCCCTCCTTACGTGTGTGGTCAGAAGGTCTGGTTGTCTACCTCAGACCTTCCCCTCAATCTCCCCGCACGTAAGCTGGGGCCCAAGTTTATCGATCCTCTCCCCCTCACCAAGATCATTAACCCTGTAACTGTCCGCCTTAAACTACCCCTCACTCTCAAGAGAGTCCACCCCGTTTTTCACGTATCCAAGATTAAGCCTGTCATACATTCCCCCCTTCAACCCTTGACCTCAGCCCCTCCACCTCCCAGACTCATTGAGGGGGATCCTGCCTACACGGTACGGCGGCTTCTCGATGTAAGGCGGCGGGGCAGGGGTCATCAGTACCTGGTAGACTGGGAGGGTTACGGTCCGGAGGAGAGGTGCTGGATCCCCGCTCGAGACATACTGGACCACTCTCTTAAAGAAGGTTTTAGCTGTTCTCGTGAGTAGCTGCCTGGATGCCATGGGGCATCTTTAGGGGGGGTTCAGTCAGGTCTGTTCCTAGTTTTTTTTTATCTTTTTAAATGTATTTTGGTTTTGTTCCCCTTTAACACCCTCTCGCCTGGTTCGGGGTTAAGCTACTCACATCAGCGCCAGTAATTACCCACACCTGTTTCTTATTTCTTTGCCTCTCTATATATACCATTGCCTACCCTCACTCAGCGTGGCGATGTATTGTTCGTTCTTCACGGTTGGATTACCAGTGTTTGTGCTCGCTACGCAGTTATTCGGCTACCAGAGTTTATTTTCCGTGTTTCCCCACAGCAAGGCAGTGCTGAGAGAGCCGGTTCGGACCTTTTTCCCGTACGGCGATTCCTTTTCTCTACGCTTGTGGATTTGGACACGTGGTGCCCTGCTGGAATAACTATTTCCTTCTGGACCCTACTGGAATAACTATTTCCTTCTGAATTATTTTTTGTTGTTATTTTCATGGACATTGGAATAAACTATGTTTTTATTCACTCCTGCATCTGAGTCCTTACTCACGCATAACACAAAATTCATAAAGACCCTATGGAATTACAGATGACAAGGAATTGTATGCTCCTAATATGTAAATGATTTAATATCATTACAGGTGGCTGCTTGCCAGAACAAAGGCTTTCTTCATTTTTAAAACTTTAGCTGCCATGTGAGTATAGCCAAGAGCTTTACAATAGTGCATCAACACTATTGGTTATTGTAAAATGGTGTGATGGAAGAGCTTCATGTGTACACAAATCAACTCCACCACCCCCCTGCTGAAACTTGCAGGAAATTACTCAACAAAACATTTTAGCATTCGCAAACAGTTCACCCACGGGGAAATAGCCGAACATGGGGAAAACAAACCCCAGTTACCATAGTGTCCATGAGTGTGGGTAGTGGGATGAATTAAGTTTCATTTTAAGTTCAGCCATATTTACAAACAAGAACATTTTGATAGATTTCATCAATTACATCAGTAAAACATGATGCATTGTGTTAATAAAACCACAACCTGTTTGAATGTCTTTATACAAAATAAATAAAATAGACCTCTCTATTTAATGGGTTAATATGATTACGACCCAGTTCACCTCCTACAATGAGCCAGTGGCAGTAAGCACTAGCTGTATTATCAGTGCTGCCCGGTAAGGCGGTTAAATTTAGATGTAGCATTCAAAGCTGTTGCAAAGTATGACCGTATGGAAACTCAACACTTATGTAGGTGCATGTCAAACAGCATGCTCAAGAGTAAATATCTCATCTGCAAACAAACCGTGCAGAGGACAGTTTTGATTCAATTCTCCCAAATCTGTGTGTAACAAAATGCTAATTAGGTTTAGAAGAATCTGTATGTACTGCATATGTAAGAGATTATTACTGATATCCACCATTCGCACAGGAATGTTGTTCACCTCACACCCGTGACGACAGATTGTCTTAGACAATATAAGCACACAAAGTGCTCTTAAAAATAACAAAATTATTGGGTGATAAAATGTAAGTGCTTTAGAGGAAAACAGTGTAGTCTACGTTATAAACAACAGGATAAATATGCCGCGTTCTGCTCCGCCGCGTCAGGATTTCAAGGTGATGTGAATCTGAATTGCAGCCTAAATTGGATTTCATGCTTGTCTCTCTTCACAAAACTCTGCTGAAGACGCATCACTCAATGTGGTGAGATTAAACATGCACCAGATCAAGGCAATTACAGATTTTTCTGGTTGAAGGAGGCCCCTCCGATTTAAACGGCTAACCTTCGCTCGACTTCTCCAATCTCAGCTGTGGTAAACAGGACAGGGAGGAGTGGAGAGAGGCTAAGTGGCCAAGGCCACATTAAATTAATCAGGCAGGCGAACACTTGGCTCATTTTGGATAGATTAAATAGGATTATAAATAGAAAGCTGCGGTGCTGATGTTGAATTACGTCCAAATGTGTATGCACACGTGGTTGTGACTGTGTGGAAGGGTGCTGCTGAAATTGGCAGGTGCAAGAATGGCCAATCTTCATGCCCACTGTGGCATGCTTTTAGGCCACCAGTCCTTGCCCCTCGCTCCACATGTGCAGATAGCAAATTATAAGAGATGCCAATATGCCATGATGCAGTCATAGAACTATTACCCTTAACCTCGGGATAAAATATTCCTGGGTTATCTTTCCATATTTCATACAGCTTAAAGTTTACCCTGGGTAACCGTTTTTTTGTTATAAATATAACCATTTTTATAAATGAAACGATAACCTTTTTTTATTTTACACTATCAAAACCATTATTCACACCAAACATACTAGCACTAAGCAAGCAGTGCTGTTTAGTAGACCGTTACATCGGACGTACGTGCCTGGACCGAAGTTAACTTCCAGTCTGTGTACGGTTATTGGTCTAGCTAGTAATAAGTCATTTAATATTTAACTTATATTAATATTAATTATAGGTGTAACGATATGGTCAGCTCACGATTCAATCACAATATTTGTAAAAAAAATTTAAATATGAAACTGACACTGAAATGACAGATTTCCCCAAAACACTAACAATTTTAAGAACATTTGTAATTTTGTTGAAGAATTGATAACATTCAAGGTTTAATTCAACGATTTTTATGTAAACTAGTAAAAACGGAATCGATCTGTAACTGAAAAATAAAACAGAATTTTAACATAAAAATCATATTTCATTTTAAAATATATTGCCATAGCTCTACAATACAGATCTTAATAGCTCTACGATACATATCTTAATGTTTTTGTGTTGCGATATACAATACTTTGATATATTGTTTAAACCCATAATATTAATTAATAGCCAGTGCATTCTCAGTGCCGGTCCCAATCCCGGATAAATGGGGAGGGTTGCGTTTGGAAGGGCATAGACTGTAAAACATGGCAAATCAAAAATGCGAATCAGTGGTATGGGATGATATGCTGTGGCGACCCATAATGGGAGCAGCCGAAAGAAAAAGAAGAAGAATCTAATTGCAATACATTCAATTAAAGCTACTCCACAATTATTGATTCTTTGCGGAGGTCTACTGGGAGTAAAGTTTGGGCAACATAACGTTTGTTTATGTTGTTGCACATATGCATACATTGCACAATGTACATTATTGTATACTACAGATATATATACATATATTGCACAGCACCTGCACATACACAGACACTTCCCCACTCCCCTACACTATTTATATTTATATAATGTTTATATATAGTTTAACCTTCCTTCCTTTCCTATCTCTTTTTCTACTTTATTCGGACAGTCGAAAAAGCATTTCACTGCATGTCGTACTATGTATGGTTTTGTATGTGACGAATAAACTTTGAACTTCAACTTGTTGCCGCTGAAACCATCTAAAACCAATTATTTAAACTGGTACTACTGTAAACACCTTTCAAAACTATAATTATAGTGTGCAGAATTGCTTAACTTGGACTTTAAAAAGACACTATCACAGGGTTAAGTGCAGTTAAAAAGCCCCATGGAAAAGTGATGAGGAACTGACAGTGTAACTGGAAGAGAACACTATCCAGCTCCCAAAAGAGACAGCACACAGGAACTGAACGAATGGAAATGACGAATATTTTCCACAAAGTCATTTTCAGCAAACTAATAGCATCATGGGTGCTTCATCACCCTGGAACATGTTTACATGTGTCAGAAAGAGCTCACAGCTGCACTCTTTCTGGCCAGGAATAGAAGCAGAGCTTACAGCTGACTGAGACACGACACATATTTTCACAAGAATCTTTCAGAGAGAGCTATTTCCCTTTATTCATCCACAAATTTCTACCAAAACATGCTAAACTTTGACAAAGGTTACATGCGAAAGCTCACAGTTTGAGCTGGTGGCTGGTTCAACTAGGAGGCAAAACTGATCGTGGCCGGTCTGTTAGTCAGATGTACTATTTTGATCCTAAGAGAGCTAAAACAAGGCCAGAGAAACTAAATATAGTCTCTGCCTTTCACAGTGTTATAGGCTTGACCTTCCAATGACTGTGGCGTTTTGTAAATATTCTTCAGGGATTTTTGCCCTTCAAAAAATACACGTAGACTTGTTCTCAACCAAATAATGTGTTGACAGTTCCAAAAGCAATATAAGCTTTCTTGTCATTTGCATACTTGTTGTATTTTAAGATTACATCAGGGAACGTTTATAAAACGTCAGTATCAAGAACTCTGCATGAAGGTAAATAATCACCATGTTGTTTTTGGACAGTACGATTGTGCGTTTCTGCACTGATGGAGCGTCTCAACGGATGAGCAAACTGAGCCAAACAGTCATGAATGAGATCCAGAGAGATTACACCATTTATCTGCTCATGTACGCTTCAAGAGAAGCCTGTCTGTGAATTACTGCCTACCGGCGAAATCAGCACCTACATAACAGGAAGTGGATGAGGTAATGTGACACGCTTCCCTGCTGAGGTTACTGACATTCTGAGCACCTCAGGGAAGGTACATAAAGAACATTTAATAGCGCACAATACTGTATGTTCAATGCCAAACAGGGTTCATTTACAGTCATAGTGGGAAGGCTGCTGTTTGGCGTCACTCAGCAGTGTGACTATTTTTAGCTCGTTGCGTAGCTATATATAGCATAGTTGTAAGGTCATTTGGGTCACGTTTTGCTGTTATCATCTCACCATAAACAGGATATGGCTGCCTCAAAGCAATTGTGGGTAATCTTCTCTGTTTCTATAAATGTAAAACTGCTATAGCGTAGCCAGGGTTATTATCCCCGGGATGGGATGATTAATCTCTATCTCTGTAATGGTTTAAAAAAACAAGACAAGTGTATGAACCTGAATGGGGTTAAGCTCTCTTGCTCTCTCTGAACACAAATATAGTGACCATTATTTTTCTCATTGTCTTTATTTCAGTGGAATAAAATACAGTTCAACAAAGAAATTTGAATTATCCAGACGTTTCAATCACAACTAAATATAAAAGACCACAATTGCATAAAGGATAATATAACTACAAAGCATAAAAACAAAAAAAAGAAATAAATAACAACAGAATATATTGCGCGGACAGACATTTTGTATGCATGACTTCATATTCTTAACTATTTACTAAATCCTACATAACTAAATATCTAAACATACTGTATAAAAACTAAAGCATATTTAGAATTTAAATGAGAGAAATCCTTTAATGAGTTTGATAAAAAGGTAGCAGTCTAGAAAGCATGTCAAATATTATAGAGAGACTCGAAGCAGCACTCGTTCCTGACAGGCTTTGTTTGGTGGTGTGGGATTCTGGTAGGACAGTCTCACAAATATAATAATCAATATAATACCTGTAAACAAGAACATAAAAAGAGAATTGTGTTTTCCTCTTTCCCTTTTAGTAATCTCAAGTGTTTTGAATGAAACTGTGCACATGACTCACCTATAACACCCAGAGTTCCAAGAAGGACGCCTATTGTTGACTGAATAGTGGGCATGCCCTCAAGCTGTTTTGCTGCCATCCTACAGTTGCCCCTCACATTGCATGGGCAAACCGTCACTGTGGCAAACACAATGAGAATTTAGCTGTTTTTTAAATGCATTAGAGGCAAAGGTTGCAGTCAGATAAGGAGGTCATATTTATGGGCCACTAGTTGAAGGCGATAGCTCTGGAGAGGCCTCGGAGGAAACTAGCATCAGGAGCAGACAAAATGACAGTGAAAGAGAGAGAAAGAGAGAGAGAAAGCAAGAGAGAGAGAGAGAGAGAGAGAGAGAGAGAGAGCACCTGTGGCCCAGCCATGCATCACTGAACAGGATGTTACAGAAAAGCCATTAAAGGATAAAGCCACTAAAAGGTACATTAACTTAAAAAATATGTGGTAACATATAAAACATGTGGTAAAATTTATATTAAATGTATATATGCAGCCACATAAAAAAATAAGAGAACATTTCAAATTTATTTTCAGTATTTCTGAATTTACTATTTATGTGTATATGTTTAGGTAAAAGGATAATGTTGTTTCAGTCTGTGAACTGTGAACTACTAATAATATTTCTCCCAAATTTCAAGTAAAAATATTGTTTGTATTTGCATTTGTTTGCAGAAAATGAAAACTGGAGAAACAGGTCAAAATAACAGTCAAAAATACTGCAAAGAAAACAAGTTCATATTCATTTTAAGCAATACAACAGTAATCTATGTACACATATTTAGGAAAAGTTAAGCGATAACTACGTTTTTAACATATTTTTCATGTCATGCTGCCATGCTTTCACATTGCTGTTGGATGACTTTGTCACTCCTGAGGTTTAATTTGGTTGAAATTCAATAGACACTGGACTGGAATGACCACCATACATCTAGAAATGCTAATAAAATGAAAATTGGGAAAGGTCTCCCCCACTGTTTTTCTAATGAAAGAAATTAACATGTTGGCACAATTACACTTTTGTCTACAAAAGTAATTTCAGACATTTAAGCATAAACCTTGAGATTAAAAGATCATTAGAAACATTTCAGTCAAATTGGTCTTTTTTTGTGTTTGAGAATTCAGAAAATCTGAATTTGTAAATGCCATTTGTGACCTCCAATGAATATCTGGGTCTCTATTGAAAGTTTGAGACATTGGTTGTGTTCGTCAGCGGCATGAGCAATACAATGTATGAAGGTACGTGTTTAAATGACGTCAATGTGTTACGTCTCAGTTGTGCAAGCTTGCTCTCCTTTCATTCAGTCAGCTCTAAATGTAGTGTGTTACCTGGTAGATTGATGAATGTGCTTCTGGGTGGAGAGCTGCTGTCTGAGATGGTAAAGGGTACGATGTAGACTTCTGGGGGCAGGTATGGGACATTTAAAGACAGGTTGGTGTGAGTATCTGTAAAAACAGTGACATTAGAGGTTACCTGAGTTAATAATTATAAGTTTGGCACTTTAGAAGTTATAGGAACAGTTTGCCCAAAAATGAAAATTCTGTCTTCATTTACTGACCCTCAAGTTGTTCAAAATCTGTATACATTTCTTTGCTCTGATGAACACAGAGAAATATATTTGGAGTAACGCTTCTAACCAAACAGTTCTTGGCCATCATTGACTACTACAGTTTGAAAAATTGCTCTATACATTTCTTCAACGTTGTTGAACAAAAAAAGAAGATATTTTAACAAATGTAGAAAAGCGAACCGTTCTGGGGCACTTTTGACTTCCATTGTAATTTTTCTTACTACGGTAGTTAATGGTGGCCAAGAACTGTTTGGTTACAAGGATTCTTCCAAATATCTTCCTTTGTGTTCATCAGAACAAAGAAATTTATACAGATTTGTAACAACTCGAGGGTGAGTAAATGATGACAGAATTCTTCATTTTGGGGACTATCCCTTTAACAGTTCAAGAAAACAATTTTTGCCTGGATGGCATGTCCTGGTTTTATTTTGAGAGCCTAGGATAATTTAATATTATACCTTTGATTTTAAATTATTCAACTGCCGCATGCATCCAAGGATGACATTTCTTACATACAGTATGTGTCACGGTCAGCCCTGTAGTGTTTAGCATCCAGTCTCTTGACAAGATCGGGACAGTCTGTTTTTTGTTTTCCGTCTGTTCTAAACAGTCCAGCCCTACATTTATATTTACAAAATGGAATTTGTCCATCTGTTCAATTAGAGGAAAAGTCCATTTTAGTCTCTCAACCAAGCCGCCCCAGCTGTGACATCATATCAGTTAAAGGCAATATAATTATCCCATGTCACTAGAGGGGGCCTTTTTATCCATTAACAACTCACAAGAAAAAAAAATATAGAGAGAAGAAAGAATGAAAAAACAGAACCAAGTCAATTTTAGAGCTGATCCATACAGTGACTCAGATGATGCACCCAGTTCGGACTGTTCACCAACATTAAGGCACATTAATGACGTCTAAAGCAGCGGGAAGAGAACTATTACCCTTATTACATTCAACACAGATCCGTCTGCAGACACTAGACATGAAGGACGATTTCCTTTTTTGTCAGCACGCTCCCTTCCCTCGATGTTCACCGTGTGATTCAGCAGGTGGGAAACGTTACATCCAATTCACAAGATGCAGTGAATTGACTAGATAGGTGCTATAGCTACAGTCTTTTAAATCTCCAATTTGATCCATTTTGACGTCACTGTCAGAAAAGGTCACCTATGCTATAGAGCAGTGGTCACCAACCCTGTTCCTGGAGATCGACCGTCCTGCAGACTGCAGCTCCAACCCTGCTTCAGCACACCTGTCTGTAATTATCAAGCAAACCTGAACACCTTGATTAGATAGTTCAGGTGTGTTTGATTGGGGTTAGAGCTGAAATCTTCAGGATGGTCGATCTCCAGGAGCAGGGTTGGTGACCACTGCTATAGAGGCTGTGTCCACCGAGGCGTTCACGCCTGCGGCCAGCGTGTTTTTTCAATTGGTTCCTACGGAAACGCCGCGCTTTTAAAAAAAAGCCATCAGCTGACGTTTTTTTTCCGCGCTCTGCGCTGGTGCTATTCGTTTTTCCCACGATCAGCGTCAGCATTCGACCGGGCGCCCAGAGTTGAAAAATGCTCAACGGCAATGCTGCCGTTTTCAGCCGTGTAAATGCGCCTCGGTGGACACAGCCCCATAGGCTTTATGCATGCGTAACTTCCGTGTTTCACAGGAAGAACCCTAGGCAGTTTCCGGTTGGGGAGACTTAAAGCAGAGAGAAATGGAAAAATGAGAAAATTGTTCAATTTAGCGGATGCTGTACATTGCGGCACACAGCAGTGGTATATAGAAGTGCCGTTCTACCGTATTTGAATGTTATAATGAAATGTTAAAATGTTAAGTCAGAGCCCTGGATTGATGATCATATTCGCTCGCTTAGCAGGTTTGTAGAAGAGCAGAACGAAAGTGGAAGAAGGATCGTCTCCAGATCTCATTTGAACTCTTAAGAGACTCCCTGTTTCACTTCCAGAAGGCTGTTAAAGCAGCTAAATCAAAATTTTTAACTGAGCTCATTGATAAGAACTTGCATAGACCCAGAACATTATTTACTATTTTTAATTCAATTGTGAACCCAACTGTCTCTGAGCCTCTTATTGCATCTGATGTGCTATGTGATGATTTCCTTGGATTCTTACTAAGTAAGATTATGGCCATTAGATTGGCCATCCCTCAACATGTTTGGGACCCATCTGTTTGCCCTATCTTTACTGTGGAGTTTTCCAAATTTGAACCAATCTCCCTGTCACTTCTTCATGAGATAGTTTGGCAGTTAAAGCCGCCTGGCTCTTGTATTGATGCCATTCCACCTCATTTTTTAAAAGATGTGTTTGATGTCGTGGGTCCTTATCTGGTAATTTTTATAAATCGCTGTTTGGCTACCGGTGTTGTGCCTGATGCATTAAAACTTGCCACAGTTAAACCTCTGTTGAAGAGGGCAAACCTGGATCCCACTGTTATGTCAAATTTTAGACCTATTTCTAATTTGTCTTTTACGTCTAAGATCTTAGAAAAGGTAGTCTCTCGGCAGCTTCAAACGTTTCTGGATGATAATAACATTTTTGAGGTTTTTCAATCAGGTTTTAGAAAATATCATTCCACCGAAACTGCTCTCTTAAAGGTTTTAAATGACGTGCTATTAAATGGTGATTCTGGTAATCTCTCTATATTAGTGCTACTTGACCTGTCGGCCGCCTTCGACACTGTCGACCACACAATTTTGCTGTCACGGTTGGAGCACTGTGTAGGGATAACGGGGTGTGCATTAGACTGGTTTAAATCATATTTTACAAATCGTTGTTTTAAAGTTAAGATAGGTGACTCTGCCTCCGAAGTGGCTCCCCTATCTTGCGGCGTTCCCCAGGGATCCATTCCGGCCCCCATCCTCTTCTCCTTATATTTGCTTCCCTTGGGCTCCATCTTTAGGAAATACGGTCTGTCGTTCCACTGTTATGCTGACGACACCCAAATTTATCTCCCCCTAAAGCAAACCTCAATCGACTTGAACACACTTGCATCGTGCCTGTCTGATGTTAAAACCTGGTTATCTTTAAACTTTTTAAATCTAAATGAGGATAAAACCGAAACTATAGTGTTTGGTCCGCCGAACTCAACTACTCCAAATATTAACCTAGGGGATTGGACCTCCTGGAAAAAACCCTATGTTAAAAATTTGGGCTTTATTTTGGATGAAGGTCTTAAATTTGATAAACAGATTAATATGCTGATAAAGTCCTGCTTTTTCCAACTTAGACTACTGGCTAAAGCCAAGCCTATTTTATCTAGAAAAAATTTCGAGAAGGTTATCCATGCTTTTATAACAGCTCGATTGGACTACTGCAACTCCTTGTATTACGGGATTGGCCACTCAGCCATATCCCACCTACAATTAGTTCAAAACTCAGCAGCAAGACTACTAACAAGTACAAAGAAACGTAAGCACATCACTCCAATTTTACGCTCTCTACACTGGTTGCCTGTTCGCTATAGAATCGATTTTAAAATTTTGTTACTAACCTTCAAAGCATTACATGGTCTGGCTCCCTCATATTTATCTGACCTTTTAACTGAATATAGGCCCACAGTTCCTCTTCGGTCTTCCAACCAGCGTTTATTATGTATCCCAAAGTCTAGGCTAAGATCTAGGGGTGATCGTGCCTTTACTGTTGCTGCCCCCAGACTTTGGAATGCATTGCCCCTTTCTGTAAGAACAGCTCCATCACTCTCCTCCTTTAAGTCTCTGCTGAAAACATATTTCTTTGACCTGGCTTTCTGTAACTAATTTTGTATTTGTATCTGTTTTGTGTATGTATTTTAATTATGTGTAAAATTGTGCAGCACATTGGTCAACCTCGGTTGAATTTAATTAGTGCTATATAAGTAAAACTGACATTGACATTAACTTATGAAAGTATCATTTCAAATACCATAGAACAGCACTTCTATATACCACTGAGGTGTGCCGCAGGAAGAAACGCAGAAGTCACGCATGCATATAGCCCATTGTGATCGTGGGAGGTTTGGGAACATTATGGGAATTATGAAACATTTTGACATGAAATGTTTGAAAGGCCAATCAGGAATAGACTAACCATTAATGGGCGTGAGCTTCCAGTTACGACGTACATATTTTCTTGTAGTGTGATTTCCCCACAATTCCAATTCCCTGTCTCTTTTCACATCTCTCTCTCTGTAGCCCTAACTAAAACACAATTCTTTGAAGGTCAAAGGCTCTCAGATACAGAAGTATGTGTATTATTTTTTCTTTCATCTACAGATTCATTTCTCTCTGTCTGTCTCATTTTCGACCCTCCTTCAACACTCAAGACCATGCATGACAGAGGTAGTGAGTCATACCTCCCTCGTTCTTATTTAATTTCTCTTACTTGTCTTTCTCTGTAAACATCTGTGACCGAGCATTCTGGATTGAACTGGTATCTCATCAGAAAACCCCCGATGAGGGCAGAATTGGCAGGTGAAATTTCAGCGACTGGTCACATAACTCTTGTTTGAGAAGACATTTGCAACACCTCACACATGAACCAGGTATTATGTTACAAGTGGGTGGCCAATCAGGAATAGACTAACCATTAATGGGCGTGAGCTTCCAGTTACGACGGACAGCTGCGTCACTGCGGAGGGAGAAGTTAAGCCGTCCTCCGTGCTGGGGTCCATCGCTGTCCCGAGAGGCCAGAACCAGAGCTTGGTCTTCCCAGCGAGGTGTGCACAGGTACTTCCAGGAATAATCGCCAACCAGAACTGGGCTGTTATCATTTACATCCAGAATATGAACTGTGACCAGTGTGGAGGCCGACAAAGAGGAGTTGCCTGGTGACACAAAACACAAAGATGCCTTTACATCTGACATTGTGTTTTATTGTTACATTTGCATTGGCTGCATTTTGTGTGTATTTTAGTGTGCTGCTATGTGGAAATTGATAATCCACTGATAAACCACCGTACGAAAGCTTCATAATACTGTGGATCACGCCATGCATTACTGACATATATAAAGAAATGTGAAACTCCCGTCTGTGCTCTGTGGATTTAATCTTCTGTTGGCAAAAGAAGGCTGGATAAAATAAATGTTTCTATTTCTATCGCTATCTCTCTTGCACTCTCTTTATTGCAGTACAAAAGAAGTTTTAAAGCAGGCATTAAGCTGATGCTAAATATTGAACAGGGACTGCATTAAAAGCTGTGTAGATTGAGTTTAGTGCCATCGGTCAGTGTTTTACCAATTTAATGCTGTTGTTTTGGAACACTTAAAACCGATAAACATCACAAACTTTATCATTTAAATGTAATTTTACAATGAACAGCTCTTACTGCAACTCGGATTAGATTATAATGAGATGATAAAGCAGACCAGATTTATTTTGTTACTTTTTATAGAGAAAATGAGATTTGATTATTATGTCAATAATGGCAGATTAAGATAATAAATGTCATTTGAAAAAATGTCCCCCAAAAATGTCCCTTGAAATAAACAGAGAGCATCCATCATACAGATTATGGTATTTTTTAAAAAGGTGATGGCCAAAAAATGCTTTTTTCATATTATTTTGATTCTTCGTATACTGATGATAAGATATGAAATAGCAACAAGAAGTAATCATTACTTTTTCCTGAATAAATATTTTGAGGATTTTTTAACATTTCTAATCAGACATATAAAGAAACCCATATTTTCTTGTAGTGTGAATTCCCCACAATTCCAATTCCCTGTCTCTTTTCACATCTCTCTCTCTGTAGCCCTAACTAAAACACAATTCTTTGAAGGTCAAAGGCTCTCAGATACAGAAGTATGTGTATTATTTTTTCTTTCATCTACAGATTCATTTCTCTCTGTCTGTCTCATTTTCGACCCTCCTTCAACACTCAAGACCATGCATGACAGAGGTAGTGAGTCATACCTCCCTCGTTCTTATTTAATTTCTCTTACTTGTCTTTCTCTGTAAACATTTGTGACCGAGCATTCTGGATTGAACTGGTATCTCATCTGAGATCCCCGATGAGGGCAGAAGGTAATTGGCGGGTGAACTGCGCCACTTTTACACCTCAACTCTACCTTTAAGGGATAGTTCATCCAAAAATGAAAAATCTGTCATCATTTGCTCACCCTCAGGTTGTTTCAAACCTGTATAAATTAGTGGATGATGTCCCAGAACTGAAAATTGCTAACATTCTTCCAAATATCTTTCTCTGTGTTCATCGGAACAAAGTCATTTATACAGGTGTGAAATTACATAAGGGTGAGTAAACGATGAGAGAATGTTCATTTTTGGGTGAACTATCCCTTTAAGGGTGTGTGCGTGAATTATGCTGAATTATATACCCTTCTCTCTCACACACACAATCTCCTTCCCTCACTATCCACAATGCATCAGCTGGTGACTCATTTGCTGCTAGTTACAATGCCTGAGAATTTTCTCACTGCATGTGGATGTGGCCCAGAATTTTCAATGAGACTTCAAACCCGAACACAGGCTGTCACAGCATTCTGAAATGTCAAGTGTCTTGGTAACACTTTTTGATTTCGAAAAAGAGAAAGCCGAGAGATGTTGATTTTCCCAGATGTCTCGCATTGATAGCCTCACCCCCTGTCAGCTTGTTTCTTTCTTTCTGTGCCTGCTCTGTATAATAGCTTCAGTTTGATGGACGTGTTTATTCAAACAAACAGCATGTATTGACAGCCCTCCACATCGAATGCACAGTATGAGAAGAGAGTGAAACATCTCTTACGCCCATCTTCGGCCACCACCTCCATGGTGTAGGTGCTGTTCTCCTCTCTGTCCAAAGCCTGGACTGTTTTCAGCTCTCCAGAGTACTTCCCAATAGAGAAATATTTCTTAGTGTCTCCTCTCAGTGAATACCTGATAGAAATCAATTATTAATAGAGCTCAGTATAAATCAGAAACATTTCCTTCTCTTCGATTATGAATTGAGGATTGAAAACAAAATAGCAAATACTTTTTTATTTTAGTCAAAATGATCATGTCCCCTGAGGTGCAACAGAATATCACCACCATTTTAAAAAGATGGGAATTTGATGAGATAAAAACTACTTTACATGCTAGGTTGATGCTTTTGTCTTTGCCCTTTGCATTATAGATTTTTAAACCATTAATGTCTGAAAATGTAATGCAGAAAAAGAGTGATTTTCAAGCCATGTTTGTGGTTTTCTGGTCCTTTCTCACATTAGACTGACATACTGTATGTTCACTATACGTATAGGAGGGATTTAGAAAAGAGGCGGTAAGGTCTGGCTTGTTGTTTGCAAAGGAAAAGATTGACCATGAGATTGAGTTTACATACAGTCTCTACTAAAAGCCCAACACTGCACGTTTTGAATATAAAAAAAGAAAAAAGAGAGTATGTATCGACTGATACCGTAATATCCACTTGCCTGATTGGATGAGAATCTGGGTCATAACCCCTGATGGTGGCAATAACACGTCCTGGCTCCTCCCCCTCTCTCACTGTGACTTCATAGTGGCTTTGAGATAAAACAGGACCTTCATTGATGTCATCAATAAAGATGGTGACAGTTGCTGTGGATGCGGGTCCATATCTTCCTCGTACCAGAGCAACTGGGTTCTGAGTGCTCAGTACCAGTATGTACTCATTCTCCCTTTCAAAGTCCAGCACCTACACATAGATGGACATGTTATTCATTTTAGGTGAGATTTTTCTCAATAATATTATACATGTTCAGGATGTCTTAAAGGGAAATTCTCTCATCATTCACTCACCCTTATGTCATTTCAACCCTGTATGACTTTCTTCTGCAAAACACAAGATAGTTTGAAGAATGTTGCTAAGCAAACAACACTGGCCTCCACTGACTTCCATTGTAGGGATACAAAATCCATTCTCAAAATATCTTCTTTTGTGTTCCACGGGTGAAAAAATGTCATACAGGTTTTGAATATCATATGGGCGAATAAACAATGACAGAATTTTTATTTTTTGGTGAACTACCGCTTTAAATAGAAAATAACACCAATCATCGAAATGAAATGGGAAAATAAAGATATGTTCTGATTTTTCACAGGCTTTTGGCTTTTAATAGAAGACATACCAGCGTCCTGTACAAAATCACAATCTGAGTGTCATCACAATGCGTCAAACTACATTTCTGAAGGTAATAGGTGTTTAAATCTGGATGTCTGAGTTCTGCGTGACACACTGTATGCTCTGATGTCAGATTCAATGTTATAGATTTTGCTGGATGTACAAATCCCACTGATGTCACACCGACCGTATGTCATATGCTGGGATGTTTTCCAGGAAAACAAGGTTTTTGTGATGCTAGTGCTGCTGAAATGACACCCTTCACTAGCATTTTCCATTCAAACTTCCATCAATTCATTACATCACTCAATTCACTTTTATATTTACAAGCAGACTGTATTCTGATAGCAAACTACATGCTGATATTTGATTCATTTCTTTAATCTAAAAGAATTTTAATTCTTAAAACATAGCTTCTCTAAAAACAAAACACAACGCTTAATGCTTCTTCCAATGAGTGCTTTAGCATCTTGTACACGTGTGTGTGTGTGTGTAATCCCCATCCTACTGCTCCACTCAGAATAATTGAGTGTGTTCAGCACACCTGTCACACTGCAAAAGATGTGAGCTGCCCCTAAATCCTCAGTCAATCCCTGCATAAACAAATCTAAAACCAAAACACTGTTCATAGTTCCTGACAACTGTAACAACATCAGCTCATCACTCTGACATGCTTCAAAGCTAAGGCAAATTACATTTCCTACTGATGTTAACAAAAAAAAGTGGATTCCAGCCTGGGCTGCCCATGGTGCAATCATGACATAGTGTAATTAGCACCTCCTAATTAAGAGAACAATACAATTACACAATTGCTGAGCCACAGTAGCAACAGATGATAACCATGGGAGAGCTGTGTGAGACAAATAAGAATACAGACAGAGCACAAAACCAGTGTAGTTCCCTTTCTGTCAGTCTCTCGACGTTGTGTCGAGCCGACAGATGGGGTTCGTCCCTGAGAACCAATCGCTTCCGACTTCTTAGAAAAGGCCAATGAAATTGGCAAATGAAATTTCCCGACATATCCCGCCCCCGGATATCCGGTATAAATGGGAGACGGCGTGCCTCATTCATTCACCTTTTGTTCTTCGGAGCCTTCGCTCATGATCAACAGACTTTGCTACAAATAGCAACTACAAGACTGCTGGTTCTACAACGTGGTGCAGCAGACTGTCCCTTCCTGCGGCGACTTCCCCAGGTTGTCCCGGCGGTTCCAGAAGTGTTCGAGTTTTTTCTCTAAAAGAGCAAATTTCTCCAGCGTGGCATGTCCCGCTGTTCTCGTGGGTGCAACACACTCATCGAGGAGGGGGACGGACATGAGTTGTGCTTCCAGTACGCTGGGGCAGCCCTTGTGGATACGTCCTGCCCGCACTGCGGGCGGTTGACGATTCAGACATTGCGTCACGGGTGGCTGTGTTCCCACGGGACTCAGCCACCACCTCGTCTACTTCCCATTCCGTGACGGCAGGACTACGGCCCTGACGCCCGCTTCGGCGAGCAGCGAGGGTGATATGATGATTACTGTGAGGGCTAATCCGTCAGCCACTGGCTCGCGGACCATTCGCACCTCGTCTCGCTCGTCTGACCATTCCCCATGAGACAGTCCCACCGTCTTGTTCCTCAACCACGTATTCGGTAATGGTGCGTGATGATGAGATGTCCGTTGCAGCATCGGTGGGTCACTTACTGGCATCGGACTCTGACGATTCCTCGGAGCTCCCTCCCTCGGGCGGTCGAGCCCAGGACGAAGCGGACGTCGAAATGTCAGCCATGCTTTCCTGGGCCGCCGGCATTGGGTTGCAGTGCACCGCACTGCCTCTCCCAACGCTCGCGGCTGGATGCAGTAGTAGTATCTCGGGTTTGAGAGCGGCTGCGTGGTTGGAACATCACTCAGGCTAGGGCCTCAGTCACTAGGCGGCTATACGCCCATAAGTGGCGCCTCTTCTTGTCCTGGTGCTCTTCTCGAAGAGAAGACCCACGGAGTTGCTCTATCGGGAACGTACTGTCCCTTCCTCAAGAGAGACTGGAGAGTAACCTCTCCCCCCTCCGCACTGGGAGTGTATGTAGCCGCTACGGCCGCTCATCACGACCCAGTTGCTAGGAAGCCCCTGGGACAGCACGACCTGGTCATTAGGTTCCTAAGGGGCGCGGGAAGGCGACTGCCTCATCCGCGCTCCCTACCCTCTTGCGACCTAGGTGGCGGGCCTCAAGAGGCCCCCCCCTTCGAGCCCCTCGGAGCTGCCGCTCTTTCTCACCTCACGATAAAGACGGCTCTCCTGATGGCGTTCACCTCCAAGAGGGTAGGGGACCTACAAGCACCCTCCGTGTCCACAGATTACCTAGAACTCGGGCCCGGTGATTCTCACGTTAACCTGAGACCCCGGCCCGGCTACTTGCCCAAAGTTCCCACCACTCCCCCTAGAGACCAGGTGGTGAAACTGCAGGCGCTCCCCACTGGGGAGGAAGTGCGACCCCATCCGTGTTGTGTCCAGTACGCGCACTGTGCCTCTACTTGGACCGCACGCAGAGCTTCAGAAGCTCTGAGCAGCTCTTTGTCTGTTTTGGAGGTCAGCAGAAGGAGAGGACTGTCTCCAAACAGAGGTTGGCGCACTGGATCATGGATGCCGTTGCTACGGCATACTGATCTCAAGATCGCCCCTGCCCATTAGGAGTGAGGCACACTCCTCATGGGCACTGGCTCAGGGCGCCTCTCTGGCAGACATCTGCAGAGTTGCGGGTTAGGCTACGCCCAACACCTTCGCGAGGTTCTAATACCTACGCGTGGAACTGGTGTGAGCCCACGTCCTGCAAGGCAACATGTAGGACCGGCAGCTGGTAGGGCGTACGCCTGCGAAAGCCCTTCCCCCTTCCTTAGGTGGGTCAGCGGCTATTTCCGCCTCCCTTCTTTCCCCACTGGGTAAAGAACAGGCATTCCATCCATCACTAAGCACCTTCCTGGGGGCAGGCTGGGCAGAGCAGCCCTGCCCCCTTAGGCCGGGGAACAGTTGGGTTATCTACCACATAGCTCTAACCAGACCTAGTGCTCCAGACGTGGTAACCCCCCCCAGTGGGCGGATCCGTCTGACGTATCCTCATGAATGGTTCCCACCTCGGTAACCCATGACCTCCCTAGGTGGACTCCCACCTTGCGGTTAACTCCTTCAGTCCGCACATTTTCCCATGAGTTCTCCCCTGATGGTGAGACCATGTTGGTGCCTTCACTAATTCCTCCCTACGGAGGTAGTGGTCTCTGTAGCATTTTTCCCCCAGCGGGGAATAATGCTTACCCAGTGGCCCTTACGGTGCCGGCGGCTTCTCGCTGTAAGGGAATCAAGGCCTCCGCCCGTAACGGCCGGTGGCAGGGGCTTCCAGCCTTTTCTTCAAAAGCTCTGGGACCCCCTACCTCTCCACTGGACGGTTACAATTTCGCGCTAGCGCTTGTCTGACTCGCCCAGGCCAGTCAGCGTTGCTCCGCTGGAGATTGTGACGTGGCACAGCGCTGTGGCGTTTTCCATAGGAACCCCATCTGTCAGCTCGACACAACGTCGAGAGACTGACAGAAAGGGAACGTTTTGGTTATGGATGTAACCTCAGTTCCCTGATGGAGGGAACGAGACGTTGTGTCCTTCTTGCCACAACGCTGGCCGCCCGCGGCAGCAGTCGAGGGATGCTCAGGCTCCTCAGACCAAAAGGTGAATGAATGCAGCACGCCGTCTACCTTTTATACCCGGATATCCGGGGGCGGAGTCCGGCATGCAAATTTCATTCGCCAATTTCATTGGCCTTTTCTAAACTAGTCAGAAGTTGATAGGTTCTCAAGAGCGAACCCCGTCTGTCGGCTCGACACAACGTCTCATTCCCTCCATAAGGGAACTGAGGTTACATCCGTAACCAAGATGTTACTTGACATATCGGTATATATAAGGATTAACCCTAAATATCTTGAAATTCCACTCGCAGGAAAATTGTATTGCCACTTTTAAAACCCTCTGGTACTCTTCATTTAAGGGTCACACTTGACTCCTTTGCGGTCAAAAGTGACCGAAGCCTTAAAAATGTAACTTATTTTTTTAATACATATTACATTGTAATACATTTTTGTTTAATAATGTTTTTTCTTTTGCATTTTTTGAGAATTTGATGGTACTAATTAATATTTATGCAATAATTATTACACATTTTTACCCATTGAAAACAATAAACAATTTTTTTAAATATTCTTTTGAAGAATTTTTAATTAATGCATTATTTTAGGTTAAAACAGAGACCAGGCTATTAAAATCCATTTTTTGGAATTTTTTTATTAGAGTCTGGTTGTAAAAAAAGCAAAAACATGTGTAGTGGCATGTGTAATGGAGTAACCACTAGGTTCCAGTATAGCCCTCTATAGACTAGTTTGTGAATTCCCTAGCTGTTCAGATATGACTTAGGATTTGTGGATCTTAATGTACATATAGACAATTTCAAATAAGTTTATTTTCCAACTTTTTGTCAATTTTTTGTCAACGTTTATATATTTTTTGTTTGATAAGGACCAAGTTTTGCATTATGATTACAGTCAAACATTAGAATTTAGTTATAAAGGGAACACATGGAAAGCCTTTTTGCTACTCAGTATTTGATAATTAAGATATCTAACAAAATAAGGAATGGATAGTGATAAATCAAACACTTTATATAAATATTTTGCAATTAATTGTTATTTCATTAAGTTTACTGGGCCTCTTCATTTAGGGGTCACACTTGGCTCCTTGGCGGTCACACTTGGCTCCTGTAACATTTTTCAGGAAAATTTATCTGTCTTATTTTGCATTTTGAGAGAATTTTATGGTACTCATTAATATTTATGCTATAATTATTATACATTTTTCTACCCGTTGAAAAAAAAAAAGGTTTTTTACATTTATATTTTTACAATATTGTCAAGTACTTTAAATATAATTTTTCAATTAATGAATTATTTCAGGTTAAAATAGATACCAGGCCGTTAAAATCCAATCTTTGAAAAGCAGATTAGTGCCATCTGGTTGTAAAAAAAGTAAAAACATGTGTAATGGCATGGTGTAACTTGTAGGTTCCTGTGTGTGGGTGTGTGTGTATGTGCACAGAGAGACAGAGACAGAGAGAGAGAGCTGTATTTATTTATTTTTATTTCATTTAGTGATTTTATTTAACATATGCAGCCTTAGGCCGTGTTCAGACTTGACTTCTTTTTTTGATGCTGCTAGCATCTGTTTTACATTGTAATCCTATGGTAGAGTAAACCCTGTTTTCAAAAAACATCCTGAGTGCTTTTTTACAGCCAGCGCCGTTGTCTTTTTCTCCAGCTCAGGGTGTCTTTTGAGGTTGAAAAAAGTGCCCTAAAAAAACGCCCCAAGCACCTTTTTCACAGCTAACCAATGACAGAGACCTGTCGTTTCCATAACAACATGCGAGGAACGTGATTTTTCGAGAAGGCTCAAGCTCGAAAAAATAAAATGGTGGCCGAAACGCCCATTGGAGCATAGTTTTGTATAAATGTAAGTTTAATTTTCACTTTCAACAACTTCTGATTGCATTTCTAGCGAGAAATTAGTATTGTAGTTTTTAAATATGTGATTAGTTATTGCAAGACACTCTCTGTTTATAATTCAAATAGACTTCCGTTACGCTGCCTATCTGTTTCTCTGTGCTGCCTTCGTGCACAGACGCTGCCTCCGAAGTCATGGCGTTCGGCTGCTATTTGTAACCAAACGCTGCCAACATTGTTTTTACTAAAAAAAGCGTCTTTGTCAACTTTTTCTTGTCAAAAAAATAAGTCAAGTCTGAACATGGCCTTACCAGTTAATTTTTTTGAGTGTGTGTGTTTGTCTGTGAGTGTGTGTGTGTGTGTGTGCGTGTGTGTGTGTGTGTGTGTGTTCATGTTTGTATATCCCGGTGGGGACCTAAACCTGAATACACACCAACACATGGGGACTCGTGTCACCGTGGGGACCAAAATTGAGGTCCCCAGGGGCAAAAAAGCTAATAAATTGTACAGAACAATATTTTTTACAAATCTAAACATGCAAAAAGTGTTCTATGATCTTTAGGTTTAGGGATAGGGTTAGGGATAGGGGATAGAATATACAGTTTCTACAGTATAAAAACATTACGCCTATGGACTGTCCCCACGGGGATAGTCAACCAAAGCCTGTGCGTGTGTGTGTGTGTGTGAGATTGCGTGGGTGACTATTTTGCACTCGTGATATTTTAGAGTGTCACCCCTTGATTGCTGTGCACTTTTTTTCTGCACAGTGGCTGATTTGTAGTATGTACCACCAAAAGTTTCTCAGAGTTTTCATATTTTTTCATATTTCCCATTCATTTCTTTTGTCGGTCATTTTTGACCGCGAAGGAGCGAAGTGTGACTATTTTTTTGTGACCCTTTGACATATACGAATCATATCCATGTTTTTGTGTATTAACAGAGCTTAAATGACTAAAGTCTTCAAATGTCATCACATTCCGATGCAGCTACGATTTTTAACATTTCAAAATGTCAAATTTTTGGTCAAAAATGATCGAAGAGTCCCAGAGGGTTTTAAAAGAGATTTATTGTAATTCTCAGTTATGTTTTATTTAAGTATCTACTGTGTGTCTGTTGTTTTCGTTGTTACCAAGACAATTGAAATCTATAAATAGTCTATAAATACACTATAAATAAATAGAGTCTATGAAATGTATAGAAAAATTACATTTTCAACCCAGTGTTGGGTCAAAAACAAGCGGCAACCTTCCGCTCTCTCTCGTGAAACCAACAAGGAAGTGACTTAAACTGCAATTCATTGACTGGCTGCTAGTGACCAAAAGAGAGCAGAATCTCATTAAGCCCCATGTTAAAATGCCAAACTTTATAACAGAAAAAACATGTTTACAGCCTGGTACAAAAAATTATCTTGGTCTATTTAACTAATTTTACCTTCATTACAAGCGTGAGGAGGGTGAGTTTTTTTATAACTCATCCATTTAAATCATATTAAGTCTTTTTTTAAAGATATATTTTAGGGACTTTAGCCTTTTATTGGAAAAGACAGTGGAGAAAGGACAGGAAAGCATTGGATAGAGATAGGGGGAGTAGGACCGGCAAAGGACGCTCGAGACGGGAATCGAACTAAGGTCAGGCCGCAAGTGCACTGGCACTATATGTTGGCGCACTAACCACATGACTATTTGCGCCGACATCATATTAAGTATTAAAATTCTGCATAATTAAGGGTGTGGCCACTTGAGTGACAGGTGGATTGACATTGCTGTCTCTACCAACAGGCATCTCAGATCCACCCAAACCCGCCTCTTTGCCCATTTTCAATTATCCGAGAGTGAAGCGCAGTGACGAGCCGCAAAGATGGCGAAGACACTACTGCCAAGACGCCAGGGACACTACATCCATGTTTTAAACAGTCTATGGTCAAAAAGGGACAAACTCAACCCAAAATGCTGGATTGTTTTAGACCTTTGTTGGGTCAAATATAAACATATTCTTTGTTAATTTAACCCAAAATCTAGGTTCGTCCCTTTTTGAGCCAACGCTGGGTTTTATTGAAAATAACCCAGCATTTTGAGTTGGGTTTGTCCCTTTTAAGCAGTGGTGGGAATAACGGCATTATAAATAAACGGCGTTAGTTTTTTCAGTAACGAGTAATCAAACGAATGACTGTTTCCCCCGTTACAACGTCGTTACCGTTACTGACAATAAAATTCAGCGTTACTATAATTGAGCTCACTGAAGCAGTTTTCATCCGAGTAGGCTTTCATCCAAAGGAGAAAAAGGACCTGCAAAGTTTTTTTCAACTGATTTTGATTGGTTTGTGTGTGTGTGGGAGATAACTACATAACTATGGAGTCAATTGAGTGCCGCATATATTTGCAAAAGAAAATGAAGTTTTGCAAAAGAAAAATTTTGCAAAAGAAATTCAACTGCATTTCAAACAGTGACTTGAGTGGCATAAAGTGTAAAGTCTGTATAGCGCGGGCATGGGAGACTGGGGTTCTAATCCTGCATGAGAACCTTTTTTAACCTTTTTTATTACTTTACAGATCATAAAGGCATTTGTTTTTAATAAAATTGATTTAAGACTTAAAATTAATTTTTATTCATAAACTTTAGGTTTAGGGTAAGGTTAGGGGTAGGTATAGGGCTTTAATATCTCAATAAGTTGCCATCATTTTAATAATTTTTATAAATATATTGATTTACTGCCTGTTATTATTGCATAATGTTTAATACACAACAATACTGAGGTGCAAATAGTAATGTTATCTGCCACTATTTATAAGTAAAAAGCATCTAACTTAATCCAAAGAAAATAGGCCCTACAGCTATTTTTGGTTGGTGTAAATAGCATATCGCTAAGAAATGCTGCTATTTTCACTTAGTGTAAACAGAACTTACTAATATTTAAACTTAGTGTAAATAGCATCTGTCACTATTTTCACTTAGTGCAAATGGCCGCTGTCAATAAAAAATTGGTATTGAGAGAAAAAAAAAATGTTGCAAACAAAAATTAAGTTTCCAAAGAAAAACTTTAGCAGCAATGATTTTGCAACACATCTTTTCCTTTGCAGTACCTACTAATTCATTTGCACCACCCCTTTAATTCTGCATTTCAGCCACCTGTGCTTTTGCAACTCGCCCTGCATTCCAACTGGGATATATCGCCCTCCGAAGGGCCCTTCGGAGTGACAACAATCATGGCAGCCATACTGAAGGGTCGTTCCAAACCAGAACGAAGGATTTCGAAGGGCACAACTGATGGTCACTTCGGGCTCCCATGATTCTTTGCGCAGATTCTTTGCATGGTGACGCCACCTCCTTATGGGCGTGGGATGATGACGCGAGGGGTACTTCCAGAAAGAGTTGTTTGGTCCCCTACACCCTTTACCCCTTCAAAGCTCTCACTCCGGAGGGTAAACCATTGGAACGCAGGGTCAGTTTTTCCTTTGCTCTTCACTTTTCTGTGCGTTTGGCTTTGTGGCACTGGTTTGACGTGGGGGCGGAGTCAATGGATTGGGGCGTGTATAACGGGTCTGGGCATGCCTTCCTCATTACATCATCAGTGTGAGTCGCAGACTGCGTACAAGAGATCGATCGTCATGGTAGAGCAGAGGAGGCAGATCTCAAGTATGTCTAGGTGATTGTTTTACAAATTAGACTTGTGTTTTGTTTCTGTTTGTTATCTAAAATGTATATTAACATGTTTGCTCAAGTTAAAGAACTTAGATATCAATAAATGCGGTGGTTTTTTAAGCAGTACAAATGGCTGCTACTGTTACACGTATTCTACAGGCCAACAGACAACACAACTCAATTGGTAATCAATCTGCCAAAAACAAAGTGGTTATTACACTTTCACTGTATAAAATGCTATATATATTTACCTGTTGTATTAGCATAGTTATAGTAAATATACCATGGTTAAACTATGGCTACTGTAGTAAAACCATGGTAAATGGGTTAAAATATTTACAATAAAAATATATTGAATTTGATATATAAAATATTGAATTTAATAGGTGTCTCTTACATTGACCCACAGCAACATTAAAATAGTGTAGATTAGTGTACAATGTTTAATACAAATGATTTATTCTATTTAGTTTCCATTTCATTTATTTAACATTTAATATTGGGCGCATCCAAGTTATTTGACATATTTGAACATTTTTTAAAAGGTAACGCAATAGTTACATTCCCTGGTAATTAGTTACTTTTATAATGATGTAACTCAGTTACTAACTCAATTACTATTTGTGAGAAGTAACTAGTAACTATAACTAATGACTTTTTGAAGTAATGTGCCCAACACTGCTTTTAAGTGATGTTTTGGCAACTTGAGCACAAATTAAGGTGTAATTGAGATCCCTTCCAAACAAGAGGTGACATTACTGTAGTTTTTTTTTGCAGAAGAAACAAAGAACAGATTATATAGAGCATTAAACAATTAAGACACTGTAGCCTATAGTCTACTTTTTATATGAGGTACTGTATGTAGGTAAATATATCTTGATTCTATTGTTCATAATGCAGAGGTAATACCTTATCAAGAATGAGAGCAGCTTCATTAGTCTGCCTGTCTGTGACTAGAGTAAAAACCTCCTCCTCATTTCCAGACTCAAGCCGGTAGTCCACCTGCCAGCTGTCTCCACCCCACTCATCTGCATCCCATGCTGACACTACTGTCACTGTAGTGCCCACTGGAGAATCCTCAGTCAGGTGGAAAGGCCCATACTAATGAAAGAGAAATAAACATTTAGACTAAAATTACATAAGACTTTTAATCGGGAGAAACAGAAACTGGAGAATAAACAGAGGTAGACTGGATGATATAGACAGACTTGTTTTTTTTTCTTGTCTAGTGTAAATCCATACTTGTTTGTTATGTGATGTTAACAGTTTTCATGTTAAAGGGGTCATGGAACACAATCAAAGATATTAAAGGGGTCAAATGACAGGGCTAAAACGAATATTATGGTTTGTTTTAGATGTAATACAATGTGTATACACAATTTAGGTATGTTTATTTTCCACATACCGTGCATGTTTGTATCTCCTCTTTGCCCAGCGTCTCTGAAACACGCAGATTTTTTACAAAGCGTGTGACGGAAATGTAACGCCTCTTACCATATTCGGAACATCATGTTCCCAAGCAATTGCACTGACAGGTGATAAAATGTCATCGGTACATTCTTTATCAACTCGAGCCCGAATCTGATCCGGAAAATGAATATGATCAAGCCGATACATCAACCTTGCCAGTGCGACTTGAGCAGAATGTAAAGGATTGGTAAGGTTTTTAAAAAATATATTATGTTAAATAGTTAAAAACTATAGCTAACTTTTATATACGACGTTATAAAGATTTGCCATTAGTGATCAACCAGTGTTACGCCATGTCTCGTTGCGACTCAACAAAGACAATAAACCCCATTATAAACACAACATTTGTTGCCTCTAGTTGGAACATTATTACTGATTATTAGGACTTATGTTGTCTTGTTTCACGTTGCGCACGTGTCTGCATATGCAGGTCACAAACACACGACAAACTGAACTCACGTTTAGTCTCGCGTAGCATCGCCACTTTCTTTGGAAAGGCCCGCCCAAGAGGCCATATGACTGACAGGTAAAGCCACCAATCACGTTTCGTTTTGTGCCGCGTCATGTTTAGAGGCGTGGAAATGTCCCCGCAGTAACAGATGATGTACATTCATGAACGTGTCAAAAGTTAACAGAAACAACAATGATTATGATAAATGATAAACAAAGTTTATGCCATGAACTTCGCATACTTTTAAGAATTGAGCGTTTAGTCGAACGTGATGAATTCTTATAGCAACCGTTGTAAACACGACAGCTTACTTCTTAGATCAGAAGGCTTTGTTGTTTCCAGGCGGACCGTTAAAGAATGCGACATGCATGTCTCCCGGAAATCCTGTGAAATTCAACCAATCAGATGACGACTTCGAACGTGCTGAAGTGTTTCCAGAAAAGTGTGCCAACGGATCGTGGGCGTGACGTCTGAGGCTGAGACTAACTCGCGTTAGTCCATAAGAAAGTCTTTTACAATGAAACTATACTTACAGGCTGCAAATCTGAAGTGCCAGACTGTCCTTGAGAAGTTGTAATGGTTGGAATTGCCCCAGTTTTTAAACAAAGCTTTCATGCACAGCCGGCCTTGATCTCTCCCAGGTTCATGAAGCAATCATCTGTGAAATGCGCTGCACACACTTGAATATTCAGATTGTACTGTTCTGGAACAGTATTGTAAATAAAATGTAACCATTCGTTTTTAGTTGTCTCATCTTTTGGAAGGGCCAAACAAAGACGCTTTCTTTTTGCAATGAAACACACAGCGTCTCCACGACATGGCTGCGGCGGCGACGATACAATGAGATTTACAAGTACGCCCACCTTACTTGCGTATACATTTGGGCGGTCTTAGTCAAGTCATACCACAAAATGACTTACGTACGTAGGGGTGTGATTACACGAGGCGTTTCAGGCAGGTCTGGGTGCGCTTTTAGATAGAATGCATCTTTTGTTCCGACACTTTAATTTTTGCAATGATTTGACTAAAACCGCCCAAATGTATACGCAAGTAAGCTGGGTGTACCTGCCAGCACAATTGCTTTGGAACCTGATGTTCCAAATATGGTAAGAGGCGTTACATTTCCGTCACACGCTTGCAGTATTCGACCAATCACTACTCACTGGTTAACTGGCCAATCATTGCACACCTCGCTTTTCAGAGCAATGAGCTTTGTCAAAAATCTGGCGTTTCAGAGAGGCGGGGCAAAGAGGAGACAAACATGAATGGTATGTGGAAAATACAGCATTTTTGAACCTTAAATCGTGTATACACATTGCATTACATCTCAAACAAATCATAATATTCATTTTAGCCGTGTCATATGACCCCTTTAAACCCTACAACACAGTCAATAGTGCAGTTTTTTTTAATGTGCTATTCAAACATTCACTTTTTCTACTTCCAGAAAGACAGATAAACAAAACAGAGAAACATGAAATTCACCTAAAAATAGAAAACATATGCAAGAATTACTGCTAACACTGCTGTTCATTTATGCATGCAGCAATTACCCTTCAAAGCAGCACATCATCCATCTTCAAATGTTTTGGCTGCACTTTATAGAGACTAAACTTCATTGTCAACTAACTTTGGGAACGCATAATGAAATGAAAGGCACACAGCCAGAGGGGTGAACTTTATTGATGTATCCAGAATGCAAAACAGAGCATGTCTTCTCTATTGCCCGCGTCTTCCCCTTCTTTCAAAGCGGATTCTAAATATACCTACAGAATTCATGCCAAGATTGCTTTTTGTACCCTTCAACTGTTCCTGCCCTCCATCTTAACAACAGCACCCGCTCTGCACTTACGTACATCTCCTGTATTATTCACAACATGTGGGCGTAAACACACAGGGTATTTTCCAGAAACCAGGAACCACTGCCTGCTTCAGTCCTACATCTGCTCTGCATCCTTCCTTCCTCACGTCTCTTCTCTGAACCCCCATCACTTTTTTTCAGAGATCCACTCTCTGTATATTATTCAGCTCAGACATTTCAATGCACAAAGACGATGACATCAAAAAGACAATCAGGGCTCTTGTGCCTAAGTGAACGTGCTTGTGTACCATAAATAGACAAACTAGCAAGCGATCGTTTTTAGAACATCACCCCAGGTTAAGAAATTATTCAAAATATAGCACATCAGATATGTCATGTACTGTGTGTTACTGAGCGTAATACATTTACATATCTACTAGAGCTAATGGCATAGTTGAGCTGACAAATAAACATTTAAATTAGTTAAAAAAATATTTTAAATTGAATAATATGCAAATTGCTTGATCTTAAAGAATTTTTATCGTTACTAATCGTAAAAATGCTGCCAAGTTTTAGCTATGCTCAATTTGTTTTTGCATATACAAAAACATTACATTACAAGGTTATTTTTAAAGCTCTTCTAATAATTGTAGTGAAAGCTGTCCATTTGGAGTAAAGATAAAGAAGGAGCAAAAGATAAAAACACACACCTTTAAAAGACAGAGAAAAAGATGAGAAAAACAGAGAGACTATGGGACAGCAGCAGCATCTAAAGTGTTTAAAGCAAACTTCTTCACAAAGCAACATCTTTAAAAAAACAAATCTCAAAGCACAGACAGAAAAGTGCGCAGAGCTGCACAAACTCTCATTTGCACACACCCTACCTCATGATGGGAGAAGATTGGAGGGTTGTTGTTTTCGTCCAGAACTTTGACTATGACAGTGCAGGAACTGTTCAGCCCTGAGGAACATCAGAGAGCATATTGATTCTCTATTCATAACACATCACAGTAACATTACCTGACAAGTTATTGTTGCAAGATCTCATGACAGTAATTGACTGCATACCTGGTTCTTAATGTCATGTTCATGGAATATTACATGTGAGCAAAGTGACGGCTGACACACAAGCACACTAGTGAGTGTTTGAAAAGAAGAGTAACGTATTATTGAGGTATATAAAAAGACAGACACTTGTTACTGTAGCTGCGTAATTATAATAACTATCTCAAGCACTATAGGACATTATGCACGGAAATCCTAATGTGAACTCTGCACAGATCTCTAGTCAACCAGTTCAAGACATTCGATAAATTATTAGTTTTATTGTTTTAGATATCAGGCAGGTGTCAACCTTTAGCATCCTCGGCCGTGATGGTAAGCGTGTACTGTGGGGCGGTTCCCTCCATGCTGTCCGCCTGCACCGTGATCACTCCCGAGTCTCTGTCGACACGGAACAAATTCCGTGGAGTCTCGGGCATCTGGCCCACCAGGCGATAAAATATCCGCACATTGTCTGTTTTTGGATCGTCGTTGTCTGCTGCTTGGACTGTCAGAATTTCTGTCCCTGTGAGCAGAAAGAATACTCTGAATGTAAACCTCAACACAAAACAGGAATGGTGAAATTAACTTATTCATACAACAATCATGTCATTTGTGTGACCTTTAGTTGCAAGATCCTTGACTACGGTGTGGTACTGCATCTGTGGGAAAGTTGGCCTGTTGTCGTTGGCATCTCCCACCATCACCCTCAGCTCAACAGGCTTAGCGATTTCTCTTCCATCTGGCCTCTCCACCACTATACTAATAAGAAACTAAGAGAAAAAAACAAAATGGGGTTAGACGGGTAATTCAAATGATTTCATGATTCATCACAAACAAATTAATCAGATATTTGTTAGGTTTATTTTGCCTGTTGATGTCATAATGAATCAGCTATGGCCTAGAGTACATGCTTATAAAAACCTTTTAAATCATCCAGTACCTTTAGTAGAAAATTGTCAAAATAAGAAGAGACTTAAAGGGGATGTGCAACGATGTTTCATGCATTCTGACTTCTTTACAATCTTAAATGTGCTGTCTTCTCATGCTTGACATGGTCAACTTGTCAAAAAACGAGTTGGACGTATGACGTAGTATTTCTGTGCTCTATACACTCCCCCAGCATTCGTATAGGTTTCGGAAAGTTTTCTTAGTCCCATGTTGGGCAATTCTCCCGGAAAAGCACACCCACGGCAAGGCGAAAGAAATTGCCTGTCCACGCATCAACCGACGAGCGATAGGAAGACCCGCTTACCATCAAGATTGGCTGGGCTGAGGGCCTGCAGTTGCAACTTGTTACTCTTGCGATAGTGTGAGAAGTTGAGGTGTGTTTGATTGTTCATGGCATTTCAGTGATGGATGTTATATAAACGGTGGATATAACGCTTGATTTGGAGATCATTTGAAACTGATAGATGGCGCGTTCACAGCACTAAAAGATGCCGGACATGATCGGCATGCGGTAAGTGACACTGAGTCATATTGTCTGTGTTTTGTTGCCAATGGGTGAACAATTACACATTAAATTATGTCATCATTTACTCGCCCTCTTGTCATTTCAATCCTGTATGACTTTATTTCTTCTGCAGAAAACGAAAGAAGATATTTTAAAGAAAGTTGGTAACTGAACAGTGCTGGCACTGCTCGACCTGATTTTGCCAAGTGGTTGATGTCCTCAGGACGACATATTTTGTAGACCTAAGGACAACATTTTTATAAATAAAACCTAAACCCACACCAAACCCCAACCCTAACTATAACTTACCCCTAAAATCAGAGGGAAATGATAAGTGAAAAACAATGAAAAAGCACCTAATCCTGGTTGGAAGATTAAATTTAAAATTTAAAATCAAACGCTCCACCATCATCCCTGTACAGAAGAAACCCAAAATATCTGGACTTAATGACTACAGGCCTGTTGCTTTAACATCTGTGGTCATGAAGTCATTTGAGAGACTTGTACTGGCCCACCTGAAGGACATCACCAGACCACTTCTTGATCCCCTCCAGTTTGCTTACCGAGCAAACAGGTCTGTGGACGATGCAGTAAACATGGGACTGCATTACATCCTGCAACACCTAGACAGACCAGGGACTTACGTCAGGATCCTGTTTGTAGACTTCAGCTCGGCCTTCAACACCATAATCCCAGACCTCCTCCTGCCCAAGCTTACCCAGCTCTCTGTGCCAACCTCTACCTGTCAGTGGATTATTAACTTCCTGTCGAACAGGCAGCAGCTAGTGAGGTTGGGAAAATTTAAATCCAGCACATGTACCATCAGCACCGGAGCTCCTCAAGGATGTGTTCTTTCTCCACTGCTATATTCACTCTACACAAACGAATGCACCTCTACAGACCCTTCTGTCAAACTCCTGAAGTTTGCAGATGACACCACAGTCATTGGCCTTATTCAAGACGGTGATGAATCTGCCTACAGAAAGGAGGTTGCTCAGCTGGCTGCCTGGTGTAGTCAAAACAACCTAGAGCTGAATGCATTCAAGACAGTGGAGATGATAGTGGATTTCAGAAGGAACCCTCCATCACTTCCTCCCCTCACCATCCTGGACAGCACTGTGGATACTGTGGAGTCATTCAGGTTCCTGGGCTCCACCATCTCTCAGGACCTGAAGTGGGAGTCCCACATAGACTCCATTGTAAAGAAGGCCCAGCAGAGGTTATACTTCCTCCGTCAATTGAGGAAGTTCAACCTACCACAGGAGCTACTGACCCAGTTCTACTCAGTGGTCATCGAATCTGTTCTGTGCACTTCAATTACTGTTTGGTATGGCTCGGCCACCAAATCAGACCTACGAAGACTACAACGGACAGTTCGTAGTGCTGAGAAAATTATTGGTGCTCCTCTGCCCACACTTCAGGACCTGTACGATTCCAGAGTGAAAAACAGGGCAAGAAAAATCATCATTGACTCCACACACCCAGCACACAAACTCTTTGATCTGCTGCCCTCTGGCCGGCGCTTTAGAGCACCAAACACCAGGACTTCCAGACACAGAAGCAGCTTCTTCCCCCAGGCAATCTCCCTCCTAAACAGATAACTGCTCCTTAAGAGCAATATTCCACTTCCACTACTCCTATAGTGTGCACTAATGTGCCTTATTATATCTACATCTTATGTATACATGTATATAACACTACCTCTACTTACTAAATTATTCATTTGCACAAGTGTACATACAATCTGTTAATATGTTTATTCTACTATATACTACCCAGTACAATGTCTCTTATATGTTATTATCCCCCATTTTCTGTAAAATAGTCTTTATTTTTATATATGCACAATTTAGAATCTTTTAGACTGTAAATCGTATTATATTGTATTGTCATTGTGTTAAATGTCTGTACTAGAAGCTTCCAACACCAAAGAAAATTCCTTGTGTGTGCAAGCACACTTGGCAATAAAGCTCTTCTGATTCTGATTCTGATTCTGAAAATAAACTGTAAACGTATTTCTGAAATCTGATTGCTTGATTTAAATGTTGTCCCAGGAGAGAAAAAACAGGAGAGCGTGCTGGCACCCATTCACTTCTATTGTATGGACACAGAAACAAATGCAAGTGAATGGGTGTCTGTTAACAACATTCTTCAAAATATCTTCTTTTGTGCTCTACAGAAGAAAGAAAGTCATACAGTTTTGAAACAACAAGAGGGTGAGTAAATGATTTTGTTATTTTCAAAATTTCAAAGATATTACAAAAACATTTCTATCATGAATTATTTAGGCCATAATTTGTGTTTTGTTATCAATCTGTTACTGTTAGATGTCACATGTCTGGGATTTCCCTGCATTAGTGACGAAATCTGCAAGTTTATATAACCTGAATTTCACCCAAAATGTGCAGTGGCATGGATGACCGCAAGCCTTCAGAGGCATATTAGGACAGTGTACTGTGAAGCAGAGTCAGGCTAATCTCTTGGCGATTAACTCTCTCTGGTTGTTGCAATAATGAATGGGGATCAAAGTTGACCTAGTTTCCTCAAGCCATTATATGTAGTGTTATGGTCATTATACTGCCCAGTACAGACATTCATACTGCTGAACACCATTTGGGTGAAGCAAAAAAGTTATAAAACACCTGCCTATTACTCCAGAAAACACATACCATTATATTACCATACCACGGTTTTATTTACAAAGAAATGTATGCTTGGCTGTCAGAAAGTCAAATTATTTACGCTGATCCATCGGTCTATTTAGGACTTTCATTTTACAGCTGATTTCACAATTCATCTGAGTGGAAGTGAAGTGGATTTCACAGAGAGAACAGGCTGATTATATAATGTGTGTACATGAAACACAAACACACACACAGACGGCCAGTACAGAGATGTTAATAAATCCAGTGCAGTTCTTACATTTGCATGTTTAAGAGACATTATTCAAGACATTTATCATCACAAGACTTTAGCACATTAGGTTTTAGTGTTATCGATATGCACCTAAATGTCTCACCTGATCCTGTGTTTCTCTGTCCAGAGGAGCATTTAGGTAAATGTTTCCTTCCCTGTTGATAGTGAAAAGCATTTCTGGAAACTCTCCTTCAAGACTGTACTCAACAGGACTTCCACTCCACTTCACCTGCAAAGACATACATCCACATCTATCAATTCCACAGAGAATATTGGCACTTAACACTTAACTTTGGCAGTTGAACTTGCTTGTAGGAGCAGCTTGGACAACAGCTTCTACATAAATGCAAATGTAACTGAAATTAAAGTGTACTTAAAGCATCCAGCAAAGGCAAAATCTCTTCCTTCATGTTCACAGGTCTGGTTTGGACATCAGATTTAAACAATCATGAGATACAGTGTTTGAGGTAAACCCTGGATGTTTGATCACTGCTGAGAGTTGGCTGATAAGTACGATGAGGCCAGCTCCAGCCAAAACAAACCAGCTGCCCTCGCGATGGAGGGATTTTCCACTTGGCTGCGACAAACGATCCAAACGGCATTGGAAAGGGTGTGGAATAGCACCGAAGAAGGAGAGGACCCTGGAACGAGCATAGCGAGGGGGGCACTTGTATCTTCTTAATAACTCATCTTGATGCAGTATGTTATGGAGATGACTCTCCAAACTCAAGCACTTTGTATACATCAGTGAGACTCTGTAAAGATGACCTGCTCACACTGTTATGAACAGTCGAGGGAGGACAGCTTTGAAGAGATTGGCGTGTGTCCTGCTGTTTTAAAAATGGTGAGCACCAGTCTAAGATGATGTCATCTATTTAGTTTCCATGGCTTGTTTTGGATAGAAGTGATAAGACAGGGCATGCATTTGATGTTGTGCAAGATTGAAAATCTACAGGAGAACATTTAAAGAGTGCTTTCATTTTGATAAAGATTTCTTATTTCTAATTAATATATAATATCTAGTAATCACTCAAAGATATCAGACATCATTTATTAGAAACCATTCGTAGATGTAAACAAGTGGAAAAAATTTGGATTGCACTACTTCGGCATCAGGTAAATAATGTGGATGAAACACGACAGATGAATTGGGCTGCGTTCTCCAAAGTTGTGTCACCTGTGCATGAAGGATGAGCACGAGCAAACAAACAAAGCTGACATCACTTGCTAAGGTCATCCACCGAGCATTCCGAACAAATAAAGCTCTTGATATGAAATACCAGCAGTGTTCTGCGGGAGCAAATGGAATTAAGAGGATTGAGACTTTTATGCCTTTTAAAAACGGAAAAAAGCTAAAGATAAAATGCAGCAGGCACAGTCCTGCAGTGTTGCTATGGAAGAGTCTGAGTCCTTCATGACCACTAATCGGTTTCATAACCAGTATGACTCCAGCCACCCACATGCGTATCACGGCACACACATGAGTGGGTGTAAAAAGGCTATTCCCATAGAAAAAAAATCCAGAACCACACCACACACGCTGCAAATGCACATATCCGTTTCCCTTATATCAAGAGTTTTTTAAGTATATTTCTCAAATATATTACAAAAAACATACCTCTTTTTTTTGTAAGAAACAATTATTGCATATGTCAAAATAATGCTACATTACAGCACGTTTCCTATTTTTTCTTACTTCCACAGATCCAAGAATCCAGTTTATCAATGTAGTATCCCTTCAATGACAACAAACCATTTTTTTCTTGAACTCATATTTTTCAATTGAATTCTGACATTACACAAAAACATACATACTTTGATGGTTAAAAACAGTATTTTCATTCATGCAAATTCATAAATTTGCACAGACATACTTTGTTATTTCTTTCTTACAAAACACAGTTCAATCAAAAAATGTTATTTATTTTAATCTAATGACAGTCTGACAATATTTTTAGGCAAATTCCAAATATTCCCAAGAAAACTGCTTTAATACCCTCTGAGGTTCACGTACCTCTTTGGAATTAATGATACAGAAGGCGACAAAGGAAAGGACTGTTTATGATCCAGGCAATTTAAGTGGGTGGAAATATGTTGGTGTGTGTAGGAGGCATCCACGAACGAGAGAGGAGGAAAAGATGGATGAAGATTCTTAAAATATATTTGCCAAAGCAAATTTGTGACTGTAAAAGAGCATTAGACATCCACCTCTTTCCACTCTACATCATTTTACTTTAATGTTGCAGGCTTTATTCAAGCCTTAATCTGATGTGAAATGGTAGGTTTCTACACTTTCGAGAACAGCTTTCAACTCTGCTATCAGATTAAATGTAAAAAAATTCGTTCGGATTTCCAGAAATAGCAACTGTATGTTGGGACTAATATCACAAAATGTCGTGACTAATATCACAAAATGAAACAAGCAAAAGGTCATTTCATTACATTTCAACACCCATGAGCAATAGAGTGCAGCAGTGGGGTTCAGAAATTAAAAATCCTTCTCATTTTATTTAAACAAATTAGTCAGTGTGATTTCTAATTTCCTTTATAAAAATTGTGCTTAATAGCCAAAATTCCAGCGAAGAACTACACAACCAATAATTCTTATGAGCAATCTTGTTTTTATTTTGCTATCGATTAAGTCACCCTTTATCATAGAAATGTGAACTAAACTCTGCAACGACCTTCCATATTTATACCCTGCAACATACATAATTCAATAGGCCTATTTCACAATAAATATCTAGAAGATAGCATTTTATACTTACGATCAAGTCCTACATTTATTTTTTATATTGCACTATTGTACGTTTATTCACAATATTTAAGTCGTTTTTTTTAAGCTTGCCCATAAAAGATGTCAAGTACACATCCTGAATGAATGAATTGAAAAATACAAACTGTTGCTCCATTTGGGAAGGGGGGTGGTATTATATAGCAGACATAACTAGGAAAAGTCTGTGAAAGCATGCACAATATTTTTGTCATGCACTTTTATGCAGTTGTTGTTCACATATTCATACCTGGGAAATCTGGATGGGGTATGGCCCAGGCAGATTCTCCTGCAGTCTCACTAGGTCAGGTGAGGCCCATGTATTCCCAGTCACTTCCACTAATACTGTTCCAGTGGAGAAGAAAGCATTGGCCTTGCCAGCCATGTCCTGCACCATCACTGAGAGCTTATAGCGGCCGCACATCTCTGGATCTAGAGTTGAGGCACCTAGATAGCAAAAAGACACATTTAAGAAAAAACTCAAAAACATCTAATATACACAGAAACCGCAAAAAAAGGTATGTTTATTTGTTCGTCACCTAGTTGATTAATAAAGTTAATTTGTTAATTTGGTTAATTTGTTAATAAAAAGTTAATTTAATAAAAAAGTTAATTTGGGTCAGGATGAGTCTACTATGAGATAAACAACCCTGGACTCAAAGACCTACATTATAAATCCTTCTATTGTCTGCACTGCCACAGGAAAAGTCATACAAACACAGTGTGCAAACATTGTAATCCCTCTGTTTCTCTCTCTCAACAAATGCCAGGCTGCTCTGATTGCATCTGGACCTGGCCCCAGAATTGACTGATCTGACCTGATGCTTGAGCTCTCGATGAGTCATTCGAATTAAACGGCTTGCTTTTCTGGCTCTGTGAGAGTTGGCCCAGGTACAAAATCATTTTCATTTAGTGTTTATATATATTTTTTTAAGGTGGCCATTGTTGTTAACAGCCGTGTTAACTATGGAATAAGCAGAGCGTGTTGGACTGGTCGAGTGAAACAGCGAGTTATTAGTTAATTTCATGGTGGGATAAGGATGAAAGGAATAACAGATGAGAAATAGAGATGAGAAGAAATATTGTTTTCCGGTTTGTAACAAGACACAAAAAGGGCAAGAGGAGGACACTGCTCCAGGATTCAGAGAGGTTTAAATAATGTGTTTGAGACAATGAGAGAAAAACAAATGCTTAGGGGACAAGGATTTATCTAATGCAGACTTTTTCCTGATGCAGAATTACTCATTCAAATACAGTGGGCTACACAAGAATAACTTAAGATTCATATACAGAGAATATACAGTTTTAAAAAACATAAAAAAATCTATCATAACATGAATAAAAAAATATAAATAGTCTCTACTATTTCTAGGTTAGGAACTAAAAAAGCCTTATTGTGAAAATAATCATGTGTGACGAGGGAGGCGTGACGAGAGCCGTGGGAGGAGCAAGCGAGGCCGGTGATGCGATTGCTAATGAGCGTCAGCTGGGCGCCACAACGGCCTCTTATCTCTCACGGAGGAGATCGGAAGCATAAAAGGCTGAGCGGCAGAAGTATACGGCGAGAGAGGACCGGGCCCGGACATGCGTTAAGTTTTGTTTATGTGGCCGGCAGTCATCCGTGCCGGCCTGTTTTGCTGTTGTTTATTGTTTATTTATTTTTGATTAAAATGTTTGAATGTTCGCCGGCTCCCGCCTCCTTCCTTCCCGTTTTATTGAACCATGCTACATCATGTTAACCATATTTCGTTGCCTCCAATGAAATAATGAAAGATGCTTCTTTTTCAAACCATACTGGGAAAACATGGTTCAAACTAATGGTACAAACTAATATAATGCATACCAGCAAATGCAGTTATTAGCAAACCGTAAAAATCCATGTTAGTTTCTCCTTTCACGTTTTAGTCAAATTGTTATGCTGCTTATACAATTCATAAAAATTACTAGCATTTTTACTTGAGACATTCTGGAACCCCCTTTATATAAATCAATGATTTACCCAACACTTAATGGCAGTCAAAGACCAGTAGAGAAATTAGATTAATACCATCTTCTGTAAGAGACACTTCTGCAGTGATGGCATCTATAGAGAACATGTGGCTGGCAGGGATGCGAGGTATCTGGTCCAGGAGACTGAAGCGCAGGTCCGCGTGGGCGGTGTTACGGTCATCTCGGTCCAATGCCTCCACCTGCATGAACGGGATTCCTGCAAGAATGAGACACACATATATAACGATTATTTCACATGTGTGCATGAACTCACCAAAATCGGAGACATTTGGACTGGCAAGTATACGTTGTTATTTGCCTATTATTAGAACTGTAAGAATTTTATTCATGTACCTCGATAGGTGACAGGAAGTGGTATAGAAGTGAAATCAGGAAAGGAAACGGATCAGTAGATATTTAAGGCTAAAATACATGACTTTTGCTCAGATTTTGCCCAGATTTTCAGTCTGGACTTGTTGCAGATTTGATCAGTTAGTGCCAGTCTGCAGATTTGATCAGTTAGTGTGTTTCTATCTGAATCTTTCAAAAAGTCTGCAAGTGTATGATGTCTAGCTTTAAAAAAATGTGTTCAGATTTTAAAAGTCTTGTTGTGTATTCCAGCCATTATACTACTCATCAGATACTTGGGTATTTTCAGTTCAAGTCAAATGCATTTCTGTAACGTTAGCGCTTTTTCATATTTTTCATTGTTGCTGCAGTGC
The DNA here is from genome assembly GCF_024868665.1 of Triplophysa rosa. Classification (NCBI taxonomy): domain Eukaryota; kingdom Metazoa; phylum Chordata; class Actinopteri; order Cypriniformes; family Nemacheilidae; genus Triplophysa; species Triplophysa rosa. The sequence continues at coordinate 26,102,636 of NC_079890.1, forward strand.
TTTACATTTAGAAATGAAAATGAGAAAATACAATGTGGTGAAACTTTATCAGTTCTATATAGCATTAGCTACTAACTGTAAAATTAGGCACTTGTTTATAGAATAAAAGACAGCAGTCGTCGTGTTTACTTCTGCTTCACAAGCTCAGGACATGGCTTGTTCTAATGGGACTGTCGCGCCGCATCCAGTGTGGACAAAATGTAAAATTATAATGGATTTAATGCGTTTTTATTACACAGCTCGTTGGAATGCTTGATTCTGTCGCGACATTTGCAGGTTCGTTATTCAAAGATAACAACCTCTCAAAACTAATAACAAACGGTAACCTGAATTCAGAAAATCATTTTGACAGGTTTTTTTGACAAATTAAATATAAATATGTCTTTTAATAACGTATATGACATTATATTTACAAATGATTAAACCAAATTGAACAGGGCATAAAGCATTGTACGTGCTTTTTAGTACTCTTAAAGGGGTCATATGGCGCGAATACGTGTTTTTCTGTGTCTTTGGTGTGTTATAAGTTGTCCATGCATGTATTAGACACAAAAAAATTCAAAAATTTAAGTGTCGGAACAACAGATGCATTCTATCTAAAAGCGAATGCTCACCCAGACCTGCCTGAAACACCTCGTGTAACCACACCCCCACAAATCTACGTCAGTTCGTGGTATGATTTGACTAAGACCGCCCAAATGTATACACAAGTAAGGTGGGGGTACCTGTCAGCATAATTGCTTTTGAACCTGATGTTCCAAATATGGTAAGAGGCGTTACATTTCCGCACACGCTTGCAGTATTCGACCAATCACTACACACTGGTTAGCTGGCCAATCATAGCACACCTCGCTTTTCAGAGCGATGAGCTTTGTTAAAAATCTGCGCGTTTCAGAGAGGGGGGCAAAGAGGAGATACAAACATGCACAGTATGTGGAAAATACAGCTTTTCGAACCTTAAATCGTGTATACACATTGCAATACATCTAAAACAAACGATAATATTCGTTTTAGCATGTCATATGACTCCTTTACATGATATTTGGCGAATATATAGCAATGAAAACAATGTCTGGCCTTTGTCCGTGTTGTTTCAATACTCTAGTTTGACTCTCATACTTCTGATTGGTTAATACAATGGGGAGACTGCTAATTGATTGGTCCCCATCTGTAAAGTCCGCCCCCACATGCATTCCTAAACGAGTAGGCACTCAGATTTCGATACACCTAAAATATCGGATTTAGGATATTTCCCGCCTCAACTCGGAAATGATTTCTGGAACGTAATGATTAATGTTACTAAATACTTTTAATGTTACTAAATCCGGACGTTATTTTCGGGTTTGTGAGGAGAGAAATCCTTAATCCGACCTGTCTGGAACTGATCATAAAAAAGTTTCCACAAACGAGCTACGAAATTACTGTCTATGGGGTTTTCACCGTCAGATGATGTTGATAGACTTGGATCATAATAGGTTAAATTCATAACATTGTTTTAATTGTGACATTCTCAATATTTGATTGCAATCAACTGATTGCAAGTAATTCACAATCTCACAACTAGCTTGATAATTACCTGATAATTACAACAATGATGTTCTATATTAAAACGTGTATTCAACAAGATGATGAATTCATCTATGATACGTTGCTAATCAAGTTTGAATCAGTGAAAAGCATGTTCATTGTCTTTCTCAGGATGAAGCCTTCAGAGCACACAAGGCTCTTTTTGATGTTCTAATAATACTTTTAAAATAAATGAGTAGTCTCTGAACATTGATGGATTATGATTTAAAGTTTATAATTGACATTCAAGTAGTTTACATAGAGATGAGGGACTTAAAGGACATTTCTTACATCACAGCGGATGTACGCATCTCAGTACAAACTTGTAAAACAACGTATCCTCATGTATAACAGATGTAAAAGCTTGTCATACTGTATGTCTCATCACAGAAAGCTAGTTTTTCTATTTCGAGCTCCACTAATCCATTATCTAATTTATGGTCTGGTGTAGGAAATGTATGACATTCAAACAGTTTAGCTCATTTAGCCTCTCACGGCTGTAAGATTCAAGTCAAGGCAATTAGGCTGAACATCGAGAAAAGGAAGTTTGTAGCCCTGCTGAGTTATCCCCACCCACCTTTCAGAAGATCCAGCTGCACGCTGCCTCTCATGCTCTCCTCCAAGAACACAGGCACGTTGTCATTCTTGTCGATGACGCACACCTCCACAGTAAAGCTTTGTGTGTGCATGGACTTTGTGAAGGACACCTGGGAAAAAGCACTTAGGTCAGAGCACTCAAGCAGCATGTCCAACTATTTTTTTTTTCAAATTTTGCTTCAAATTTCATTACGCCCCGCAATTTTCATCAGTGTTTGTTAAGTTATATTTGGCTGTTTCATGGCATTTTGGGCATGGTTGCTTTTGACTGTTTCACAAAAGACAAATGTAGACTTTGGGTTTTATGAACAGCCAGAATTTATGTTAAAGTTGTAACTCCGTAAAAAGGTTTTAAAAAAGCATACATTTGTTTTCATTTTGAAATATGCCGTTTAAAACTGGCCTTCAGGAAAATATATTTCCTCATTCCTAAATATGACAGATGAAACATTGTAAATGAGAAAATGAGAATAATCAATGCCGTAAGTGCAAATAAAAAAATCCATATGATTCTTCACTTGTAAGGAGTATGATGGCTGCCTCTCTCTGTCCAAAGGTTTGAGGGCATACAGGAAGCCGGACTCCACCCCAAATATCCCTTCATCACCACCACTCACAGTCAGATCCGAGTAGGCGAGGGGAAGATCAGGCAGCTGTAAAATCATTATATTTTATCATTATATTACTATAGTTTAGCTAACTAAAGTTGACGGCTTGAAGACTGTTCAGAATATTGAATAAAATGTTATGCTGCACGCATTTCAATTTTTTAAAGCGATAGTTAACCCAAAAATGAAAATTCTGTCATCATTTAATCACACTTATGTCATGACTTTTTTCTTCCGCAGAACACAAAAGAAGATATTTTGAAGAATGTTGTTAACAGGCCCCCATTCACTTGCATTGGTTTTGTGTCCATACAATAGAGGTGAATGGGTGCCAGTGCTGTTCGGTTACCAACTTTCTTCAAAATATCTTCTTTTGTGTTCTGCGGAAGAAAGAAAGTCATACAGGTTTGAAATGACAAAGGTGAGTATGATGACAGAATTTGTCACGGACTGGCAGAAGAACCCAAATGCAGGCAGGCGGTGAAGGTGTTAACAAAACTTTATTAAATCAAAACAAAACACCCACGAGGGGATAACAAAGACAGGACTAAAAATGAAACGGAAACTATGAACTAAGGCACAAAAAGGAGGAATACAAAACAAAACACTTCCCACGAGGGGGCAAAAGACTAACAAAATCAACTCGACACAACGTCTTAAAAATACGGAGGAGAAAAATAAGGCAGGACACCAAACTCACAGATGACAAACAGGCAAGGAACAGGATCTCGGACAAGAGCACGACCACGGTACAGGAACACACAGTACAGGCACCAAACACATACAATGCACGAGCACAAGACAAAGAAACAAGAGGGTATTTATAGGAAACACAAACGAGGGATAACGACATGGGGCAGGTGTGAGACATTAAACACTCAGGGAAAGATAACGAGGAAACAAGAGGGATGGGGCCAATGACAAGACACTGGAGAGAACGTATATTATTGTCAAACGGACAATAATATGTTTCTCTCCACACATAACCAAAGACTTTGTCATGGCTCTGCTACAGGACCAAGAAAAACATGACTAAGGAAGCAGAGCCATGACAGAAGCCCCCCCTTTAATGAGCACCTCCAGGTGCTCACCAAGGGGTAGACGGACAGACAAGACGACGAGACAGACAAAAACCAGACAAACATGGTGAACATGACAAGGGGAGACAGGACAACAAGACCACAGGGGGGTGTGCATAAAAAAATAACAAACAGGGAGGGGGGTGGTGCACAAACAAGAGCATAGGGGGCAGTCCAAAGGGTTGGGGGGAACAGTCCCAGTCCCCGGCTGCGCTCGAGGGCGCTGAGTCCTGGGGGACTTAGGAGGGAGTCCGGGGGGAACAGTCTTTGGCCCTGGAGTTTCCCAGGGCCGGCTGGACAGGGCTTGACGCCGGCTGGAACGACGCCGGCTGGACAGGGCTTGACGCCGGCTGGAGGAGCTGGACCCGGACTGGACGCCGGCTGGATCACCGGACTGGACGCCGGCTGGATCACCGGACTGGACCGCTGACACGGACTAGGACACCGGACTGGACACCGGACTGGATCGCCGGCTGGACGACGCCGGACTGGACACCGGACTGGACGCCGGCTGCACCGGACTGGACACAAGACTGGACACCAGAGCACCGACTGGACGCCGGCTGCACCGGACTGGACGCCGGCCGCACCGGCTGACGTGGACGCTCCTCCGCTGCGCCTCTCCCTCCTTCTCGCACCACCGGATCCATAGCCGACCTTGGCGAATCCGTGGGGACCGGAGGAGTTCCGCAGTGGAGGAATCAGCCGACAGTCATCCCCGGATCCCCTCCCTCCGCTCGCTACCGGCGCCACCAGAGTGAACGGGACCGTGGAGCTCAAGCCGGAGGGTACCGAGTCCCCCCGGGCAGCGGCAGTCAGGTCGAGGCCCTCCGGCGTGATCGACCGCGAGGTGGAAGTCCCACGTGGAACCCCACCCCCGGGATCGTCCCGGTTGGCCACGAACCTGACCATTGCCGCAACCCTAGGGGACCCAGCAGCCTCTTCTCAGACGGGGTGAGGCGCTGAGTGAGGCAGCAGTTGAAGATTGTCTTCAACTCTGCCTCGTTGAACTCAGTCCTCTCAGCCACCGCCGAGAATGCCCCGGCGAACTCCCGATTCCCGTAGTTCCCCTGGCGGAAACCTAGAGCAAGCGGGCTTGAGCGGACCGTGAGGACGACGCCGTGCCGTCCATCTTGCTGCCCGCTGGGTTCTGATTGGGTCGGTCATTCTGTCACGACGTGGGAAAGAACCCAAATGCAGGCAGGCGGTGAAGGGGTTAACACAAAACTTTATTAAATCAAAACAAAACACCCACGAGGGGTAACAAAGACAGGACTAAAAATGAAACGGAAACTATGAACTAAGGCACAAAAAGGAGGAATACAAAACAAAACACTTCCCACGAGGGGGCAAAAGACTAACAAAATCAACTCGACACAACGTCTTAAAAACACGGAGGAGAAAAATAAGGCCGGACACCAAACTCACAGATGACAAACAGGCAAGGAACAGGATCTCGGACAAGAGCACGAGCACGAGCACGAGCACGAGCACGAGCACGAGCACGGTACAGGAACGCACGAGCACGGTACAGGAACACACAGTACAGGCACCAAACACATACAATGCAGGAGCACAAGACAAAGAAACAAGAGGGTATTTATAGGAAACACAAACGAGGGATAACGACATGGGGCAGGTGTGAGACATTAAACACTCAGGGAAGATAACGAGGAAACAAGAGGGATGGGGCCAATGACAAGACACTGGAGAGAACGTATATTATTGTCAAACGGACAATAATATGTTTCTCTCCACCAGTGGTGGACAGTAACGAAGTAAATTTGCCTGAGTACTGTACTTAAGTACACTTTTTGAGTATCTGTACTTTACTTGAGTATTATTTTTTCTGAGTACTTGTACTTTAACTTCACTACATTTGAAAGACAAATATCATACTTTTTACTCCACTACATTTATAAAAAGGTCCAAAAGTAGAAAATGGTTTCTATGCAGCGGGTTTTCCTGTGTGCGCAATTTATCTGGCTTGCGATCTTCCAGGACCTTTTACTGTTGCCAAGTATTTCAGTTTTTCTAAGCTCGCGTTTTTCCGGCAAGCTTTGAATGGCCATTTGGCAGATATTTTTTAACGCAAATCTGGCAACTATGGGATCTTCCCCGCTAAACTAATGTAAACGTACGCGCTGCTACACCATTGATAGCGCTCTAAAAAGGCAAATAGAACAATAAAAGACGAAAAAGGCACACGTTAAAGTGTGGTGTAATCATCTGTGAGTTACGATCAGTCAAAGATCGTAGAAACATTGTCATGAAAATGATCGGCATAACGGCTAAACGGTATATAAGCATCACATACACCTTGAGCTACGCGTGCGTGTTAACTTCTGATCTGCTGCTGTATCATTTAAAGCGATTTGGAAAATGAATGATGTTTTTACTGAAGTAACTATAGTTGAAGTATTCCTGTTGAAATAAAAACAATAGAACCCTGCCCAAAATACAACATAAAATGTAATGGATTTAATGGTTATAATGGGAATTGTACTATGGATACTTGTTGTCTACTTGTATGTGATGGATTTTATTGGTGGGATGGTAAATCCTATTTGAATAAAACCCAAAACACACTACAAAGAGGAATTTAATTTAAAAATCTCATTCTAATTCAAAAATTCATTGTTTTTTTTCAGCAGGGATGGTATTTGCAGTAAAACCACAGTATCCACAAATTTACCATTTTCTAAATATAGGAACCATACTCCAATTAATAATCTTTAGTAAAACCACACCAACTAAAAATACCATAGTTTCATTATACTAGCTATCGTTTATGTTTGTAGTTAAATTATGGTAATACAAATGGTAATAAATCCAACAAACACATGGCTTCTACACTTTACTATACAAGAACCTTACTACATACTGGCAAATTGCTGCTAAAACTGGTAAAGGGAATATACAAAATAAAAGAACACTGCTCATAAATACATATAGGACTAGGGGGCTAATGAGGATAATTAGGCTAAATGATCATACAGGATTATATCTAAACTAAACATATATGCGCTAAACATATAAAACTCTTAAAGGAGTTGCTCACTGCAAAATTTGCCCCCATTGACTTTCCATAGTAGGAATAAAAACTACTATGGAAAGTCAATGGGGGCAAATTTTGAAGTGAACTACTCCTTTAATACAACTGATACTGTGAGCTACTCAGTGTATTCAGTAGGTTGCTTCAGAGGCATAAGGTATACGACAATAAAACAATGCACAACTGACATAAAGGAAATTTACTTTTAATACTTGAGTACTTTTAAAAGCACGTACTTCTGTACTTTTACTCAAGTAAGAATCTGTCTTTACAACTTTTACTTGTAGTGGAGTAATATTTGACCAGTAGTATCTGTACTTTCACTCAAGTAAGGAAGTTGTGTACTTCGTCCACCTCTGCTGTCCACACATAACCAAAGACTTTGTCATGGCTCTGCTACAGGACCAAGAAAAACATGACTAAGGAAGCAGAGCCATGACAATTTTCATATTCGACGGCTGACAGAACATGGCGAATTATATGCAAGGTGACCCGCGGTGTATAGAAATAGCTCATTCTAAGGTAATAAAACGTAACATAATAATATCTTTATACACCTCTGAAGACATAGTTACGTATATCATTTTGCATTTCTGTCAATAGATCCTCCATAAAATTACACACTAGACCTTTAAATTGTGTTTTCTATTCCTCAATGTTTCTTATCTGTTCCCAGATTGAGTAGTACTGGTGGACAATGATATTTAAATGATATTTATGACTTGTTGGCCCTTCCACCAAATGTGTTGCAGTACTGTGGCTGAAGAGGCTGCTGCTGTTGACAGCAGTTATGTGGCTCTGTCATTGACACCAGTACAGACTGTAAAGCTAAATCAAGCTGGCCATGAGGCTCCACAGCGTAAATACTTGGGAAGTAGAGTGTACATGTGGTCACACACAGCCCAAATGATTTAAACACTGGGCATAGTGTCATGTCAACAGTTCTCACCAGCCTCACCAGTGAATTTTAATTCTGTTGTTTGCTTTTAAAAATGTATCTCTGTATATTTTTTGTTGTAGTTGCTTGCCCTGTATATTTAGAATAGCATGCCAGTGATTGTTTATTAGAAAAGGTAGATATTGACTGAAGTGCTAATTGCACGTTGAAGCTTGCCTTTCCAATTTGACAAAACAGCCTGCATACCTTCACAGAATATTTGGGGAACATACATTATCCACCCACTCACATGTAGACCATTATACATGATTTGGCGAATGCAATGACAGTTTTGATAGCATGGCGTCAAATACAGAAAACGTATAAGCAAAGAGCACCGGGAGCCAAGCAGTCCTTCATAAATGCCACCAATTACAATGTCAAAGTGAAAAGCTTTTTGGAGAGCAACAGGGCTATTACTAAGATGTCTGACATTGGGTTGAAGTAAACCATTGTGGAGTTCCATATTTAGTTTGGTGACTACTGGTTGGTGTGAATGCCTATACTCATAATTATATCTTGAGTTCTGAGAGCTCTGGTGAGTGGGAAGTGGTGTTTATTGAACGGCACATATAACTTTCATCCTTTCAATCGCTTCTCTGTATTGCTTTTATTGAGAAATCTCTGATAGACTTTTTTCTGTATTGAGAAGTTATTAATGCATTGCTTTGAACCAAGCAGTTATTCACAACCAAGGACAAGGACAGTAAATTTTTAAGTTAATAAATACCATGTACAAATGTCTCTTTCACTGTCTTTTGGTAGTACGTGAATGATTAATACATGAATTTCTTTGCAAACTGTTAATCTTGGCATAACATTTCAATCATCTATCAACTGTATTTTCATCAGTTTAGCCAACAAAACACTGACAGTTTGTATCGCCTTATATTCATTCTAAACAGTCCTTCATAGCCCATCTGTCTAGGCTACTTCAGTAGACACAACTTAGACAACTTACAACTATACACAAGATAAACAGTTCAGCTGGTAAAGATCAATATCATTCCATATTGACACCTACTGTGATCTCTAGAGTTCATGTTTACATAATGAACCTATGGAATACCCTATCTTTATCTTTAACTTTATCTCAACCTTCGTTTTCTTGTATTATAATTTTAGTTTATTATTATTAATAATAATAAAGATAAATGCTAAAATAATTATTTACCAATGCAATATACAATTACATATATTTTTATCATAGATTTGTTTATTTTGTAAATTTCAGTTGTAGTTTTAATTTACTGGCTAATAAGTCAAGCTAAAGCTGCCACTAATATTTAAACTTTCCAGAGTCATTTTGTCCTCATTAAGGATGGCACTCACCTTGGTGAGGTACCATGGGAAAATACCATCATAGTTTTCTGGAACACCAATCTTAAAATGAGCACTCTCAGAAAGCAAAATGTTCTGAGACATCACCTGAAATAGAAAGCAATTAATTGCATATGTTAAATCATGCTGAGTGATAAACATCTAGATATTTCAGACAAAACGAGAAAAAAACCTTACACTCAGTGCAATAAACCAGGCACTAAAAGATTTCATTGTGCATAGAGTGGCCTTCATGCCTAAAACAAAAATATGTATTGTTTTAGCATTTACTACAAAAGAGCTTTTATACAGAAGGTGTAATTGTTTTTCCACTGATTGTGCAGATGTTTTCATTCATTTAAGTAACACAACAAAAGGGGAACAAAATAAAAAATTCCATCAGACAGCAGTTAATGATTGACTCAGTGTGTTAACAGCAAACACAGCTCATTAATGTAACATCACGTCAAGAGTCAAATTACACAAGCGCTATTAGGAAAATGCATTTTCTTTAAGCTTTAACACGGATGGGTACAAGATTGAAATGTTTTTTTTTCTTTAATTCATAAAACAAAACAGTTGAAAGAGTCAAGTCTGTACCCAGTGATAACCCTATACAAAATACAAAAATCTTAAATGTCTTAAATCTTTAAAAAAATGTAATAAACAAATATTATATAATTATCATTAATTATAATTATACCAACACTAGTGATACATAGTTGATTTGTGGTTTAATACTCTGCAGTATAATTTTGTTGCTGCCTTAAATTAAGTATAATCAAATTGGCTGTAATGTCATTTCAACTTTAAATCTTGACAAGTGATGCATTGTTTAAATTATTTTGATGAGTAAAAGTAATGTAAAACATTTTTTCTATAATTTACCCATCACAATCTCATAATCTCAGTGTATGCTATTTAGGCCTACATGCAGAACAACAACACAAATCATGTAAAACTACAACAGAAATATCTTAATCTAAGCAACATTACAAAGGATTACAGATAAGAGTAAACTCTGTAATGCGTCTTGTTCTGTTTGTCCTATTGTTCTTTTCTCATGTTGTTTAATAAGTGCAGCTCTTACCTCTCGTCCACACGTCCAGTGAGCAGAGTGAGAATGGTTTTAGGTGTTAGACGAACATTGCATCTGCTCTCTATGCGATTAATGATTAGCTTTTCTTAATTTGGCTCAGAACACCTTTAACTACCTTGTTTTCTCCAATTATACAATTTACTGGCAAGTCCCTGTCGTACATATTCACAAGGGAACAAACGACATGACATTAGAGCTTCAAAGGAGTGTTCGAATGCACATTTTGTTAGTAGTGGAAAAGACGAGATATAACATGATTTTAAACCATAATTATAATTTTATTATAAAACCAATGTAAACATGTAACAAAATTAACAGCTCAATAATATTCAATGTCGTAAGTGCAAATCAAACATTTTTAAAACAGCTCACAACACATTATTTATTGCTTCTATGTCATTTGCACATGGAGCATATGTCGGAGTGACTGAACATTTCAGATTTCTCATATTAAAACTTATTATATTGCCTCTTGCCCTACCCCCCGAAACCCAAACCTTCTAGTTATGTGTCTTGGCTGAGTTACGAACCTGCGTACTCAGTTTCAAGTAACATTTGATTTCATATGTCATTTAAACAAGAGAAAATACTTGTGCTCATCTTCTGAGGTGCATTCCACATCTGATAATCAGTACAGATATGGTACACATGTAAAAAAAGAACCTATGTCTTTTGCTTCTGAGCAAGCATCACCTTAGCTCTCAAAAGGGAACAATGTGATTTGTGGATTTACCACCTATGTACATGCATAAAAATCGACAACTATACATGTTAAGGCAGCGAAAAACACACACAAAATAAAAAATCTAAATAAATTAAATAAAACAACATTGAAATGCCTCATAATCAACATGATTTTGTTAATCTTTTTTCATATGATCTCTTTTTCAGTTTACAAAACATGTTAATATTTGTCTGTACAGCTATGGAGTCCTTATATTAGCATTAAAAACACAGCTTCTGGTCATGGGTACGAGAAGGCATATCAGTCCAGTTTTTCAGAGCACTGACAGGTCATGACAAGATTTGGACTTCTGTCTAAAAGCCATCTTCTTGTTCTTGCGGGCCACCATGCGCCCCAGGAAACGCTTGGCCTTCTTGCTGATGCTCTCGCGCCGCTTGCAGTTGGCCATGCGTCGGGCGTTTTCCTCCTTGCTGTCCTTGCGTAGACGTATTTGCCGCACGATGCCCTCGAAGAGGTCACGGACATTGTGATGCAGGGAGGCCGAGGTCTCTATGAACTTGCAGTCAAACACTACGGCACATGCACTGCCCTCTAGGGAGAGAAGACAAGAACAGAGATGCAGATACAGGTGAGCAATGACTCCACAGGGACATAGACTATTGTGTTATCATAACTCAGGAGACGCTGAGTACTTGTTTACCCAAAACCTCTAACTTGAGTTCCTACTCTCTAGCTAACCAGAGGTTTGACAATTTCTTTAAATTAAAGATAACATAAATCAATCTTACCATCCATCGACACTTCTCTGGAGCGCACCAGGTCACTCTTGTTTCCAACCAGGATGATGGGGATGTTCTCTGACTGTCGAGCTCTGCGCAGTTGAATTCGTAGCTCTGAAGCCTTTTCAAAGCTGGACTTGTCCGTCACAGAGTACACTATGATATAGGCGTCTCCCATTCGCATACACTGGTCTTTCAGCCACCCGCTATTATCCTAAAGAATAAAGAAACAGATTGTTACCATGACGAAAAAAAAAGACTTTTTAAAGTATTATTGTATTGGTGTTGTACGTTGTAAGTATATTGTATGTTCTTATTCTTACCTGTTCCCATATGTCATACAGAAGAATTGATGTCTCCTCATCGTCAACAATAAGGGATCGGTCATATGTGTTTCCTGAAATATACAGGTGAAATATGTAAGTGAACATATTTAATGTGTAAGACTTTGTAATCCTTTCACAAAAAGAACGACCAAGAACACTGCCTGCAACAGTCGTGACTGATGGGCTGTCCTCAATCGATGCACCTCTACCACCGTCTAACGCTTTTCGCACAGGAATATACATTATTTGTTGTAAAATACATCACAAACTATTACCTGTTTCCTCGCAGTCGTTACTATCTTCAACTCCACCAAATATTCTCGCCAAGCTGGATTTCCCAACGCCGTGCTCGCCCAAAAGAACCACCTTGTAGACTTGCCCCTCTGAATCACTGCCGGAGGAGATGACCGAGTCGGAAGAGTCGGACACGCAGCTTTTTCTGTGCTCCTCTCCGGGACTGAAGCGCATCAGGCTGGACAACTCGCCTGTTCCCTCCGCGGGCATCGAGCGCAGCTCCCGGTCGTCCACTGGCATGCTTCTCCTGTGCAAGTTCTGCAGGTGGACGGGAAAAGGCATGCTACCTCTCCTCTTATCCATGTTCCTGAACTTGTCTCCTTTGTTTAAAGTCATGACTCCAAATCTGTTTATATAAAGCGTAACTGTTGTAAAAACACTTCTGTGTAGGCTATTATACATACAGTTTGGATTTCAACACTTTCCTCTAGTAGGATAAATTATTACAGAAACGATTTTAGTGGCTACAGTTACGCTATATATTATATTATAGGAATTCTCACTCAGAATCTCTAAACATAGGAGAATGTCAAAATGATACTTACTTATGATGCGGTTGTAGTGTCTTCTCTTCAATGTCAAAATTCCAGTGTTGAACAATCCTTTCGTTAAATCCCGTTATTTCTCCCCTGACGTGTTCGGTTGTGGTCTGTGATAAGACGGATCCCCGTATTTATTGCGATCGGGAGTCAGTGACGTCAGACCGAGGGAGGGCTTGCCTGGGAGAATCACGTCTCTCTTTATAGTAGTAACATGACTGTGAGTGAGATGAGGGAGGGGGCGGAATCCGCGTGTGATTCACAATTCTGCGAAGGCGTCCAGCAGAGAGGGTCTTTCCTCCCCTTACATATGTGATAACTGAAGGTACGTGTTCATGTTCAGCCTCGATTACAAATGTGAAGCACGTAGAGCTATGCAAAATGGTCCAAATAATAGCTTTTAAGAATATTTCATGAATTCCTGCATTACTAGATTAAGCTAGATCTGTATTTCAAATAGCCTCGGCAATAGCATCCATTATCAGAATATCAAGGTATTGTTGCATGTTTCAAACACCAAACATGTATTCTCAAGGGCAAAATTACACCTTGTAACATTGGTACGTGTTTGTTGGTACGTCAACATGCAGCACATTTACAAAAGGTTCAATGCTGCCATCTAGTGGTCAGTAACTTTTCTATTGTTACAGGTGGCCGTGGCATTATCAAACCCGAGTCAGACAAACGAGTAAAAACAACTGTACTAACATCAAGGAAAAATAAATTTGACTTCTTTTTTTTGCTAATATAACCCCGTTCTTAAAATTAATCAACTGTAGAGAGAGACTCCTCGAAATGACAAACAGGCAATGAATGCACATTGTTATATGACACACACTGGGTTTATTAAAGATTTATTATGTGAAGATGGTTTGTGTATTGTAATGCCTTGTGAAGATGAAGATATCTTTATATTCTCTTATAGCAGCCAAAATTCACCTATTATTCAAAAGTCTGTAATATAACCACTGGATGACTTCTATAGCCACGTAGGCAAAACCTTGCTTTTGGTCCTACATGTGGGGGTGTATTGAAGATTTGGTATATTATGAAAATGACTAAATGTACATCATTACAATGACAATACTATTATACAACATGTATTGAGCTTATGCAGTCTTTCACATATATGTCTATTATATATTTACTTACTATACCACAAGCAACATTTATTAATGCTATTTTATTAGGCTGATGTTGAAAGTTATTTTCCAGACCTATGAAAAATCTTGCACCATTAGCTGGCCAGTTTATAAAAAACCTGATCGAATATGTGCTATATTACGTGAAATCGTATCTATCATGCATTTTTAATGCTTGCCAGCGAAAGCACTTTTGAGTCTTGAAAGCCAAGCATGATCTAAATAGATTTCAACCTATCGTACTTATTATAATAATGCTATTTCATTGTCCTCTGTTCTTTTATTATCTTTTAGCCATTATAAAACATAAGGTTTAATTATAACACAGATGAGTAACTTGAGTCATACAATTAAGACTAGTTTCCAAACATAAATCTTGGACATAAAGCTTATATACATGGTCCGATGCTATTATTAAGCAGCAAATCAGATCACACGCACAATAAAACATTCCTAATTCATTTTATTATTCTCCAGCACTCACAGAATGTTCTGTCCCTTTCACACTCGTTATTACAATAGATAGTTAACAGAAAGACTATTCTAGATCTCACTGAACTGCTTAGAGATGTGGACGTGAGATACGAGACGCAATTGGCTATTTGAGACTCAACATTCAGCTTCCGACTTTTAATGGTTTTTAAAATAACCGTTCTTGGCTAATATCAAAACATACTGAAACACTTAACAGTAGTTAACTACATAAGCTAACATGAGCTGTTAAAAACAAATAATAGATAACAGGAAAGTCTGCCAAAAGTGACTACCACAGATCTTGCTTGTAGGGTTTCTTCTGATCACATGACTCTACTGGACAGACACTGGTTGACCACCTCCAGCAGCTGAGAGTTCTCCAGAGCTGCTGCCACTCTCTCTTTGTCTGCAAGCTGCTTATTAACTGGCGTAGAACAACAAACAGTCAAACAAACTTTACTGGTGAGTTTAAAATGCAAAATACTATTCACCAGTTCACCCCAAAATCTGTCTTTATTGGGGGAAAAAACAGCAGGTTTGTAACGACTTAAGGGAGAGTAAATAAATGCACAAAAAAACATGACAATAGCGCCATAAAATTAGTCCACACAAGTGATTTACTGACAAACTTAATTTTAATAACCACCAAATGATGACTGCCTTTAAAGGCGGGGTAACCGATTTCCGAATTACGCTTTAGACAACTGAGTCGGGCCGAGTACCAAAACAACATTGTAGCCAATCAGCAGTAAGGTGCACAGTGCACAGGACGGACATTAGCCGAGCCGAGTGCTGACGAAAGCGACAGATGAGGGTAGGGGTGTGTTTGTTTTGGTGATTTGAACATCAACAACGGCTAAGAGAAATCGGACACCCCGCCTTTAAGGATGATAAAATTCTGACAACGTTGCAGGGTTCTGATGAACTATTTTTTGGGGGTGAACATATTCAACATTTTTTTTCATGGATGTTTACCTGCGTCCTCAGAGGCATGTGTGCCAGGTGTGATGTGGACATCAATCTAACAAAGAAAGAGACAAATGCCCTAGATGAGAAAAGCAAATCCAACAAATCCATTTTGATTTTAAAGAATCTCTTTTAAACTTACCTTAAATCTGTCTGGCAGGGAGCGCAGGAGCTTGACTTTGATGGACAGGCCAATAAGGGTGGCCATACTGCAGTGTGGGATGGTAGGAGTGAACTCCACAGACACTGTGCTCTCTTGATCATTCACCTGCTCACAGACCAAAATTTGATAAATGGATAGGTTATCTACAACGATATAAACCAATGGATAGAAACGATTCAAAACTATTAAAGGAAATGTCTTATTGATCAGACTTACAATAACACGCATCTGTTCCACAACATTCAGTTCTTCGAGGGACAGTGGGTGCTCCGGATCATTAATCGACCTGATTAGATGTACTCTTGGGATTAAGGTGCGATTCCAAATGATTTTTGTTTTCTTTAGAGCCTACTTCTTAAAACCAGTTCGCTAAGAGTTACTGTCAAATTGACAAATAAGTCCCCTTATGAAATGAACCATGGTTTTATTACAGAAAAGGTATGGTAGGGTTGATGGAGGATTGATTAGCGTCTGTATTAAGTTACCTTAGTTTTACTACAAATATAGTTTAAGTAGGGTTCCTGTTCCTAGACCATGCACCTTGTGGGGACTGTGGTTTTTAACAGTAGTAAAACACAATCGCTAATTTTCGTGCCATGCTACAATGCCGACTTGTCAGGACAGCTTTAATAACACAGCTTAAGTTAAATGTGTGGAAGGATATCAAAGATCTCCCTGTCATCGATGGGATCAGCCACATCCTCATCTTCATCAGTGGCTGTGACGAGTCTCTCTCCTGATCGCTGAAATATCAGAGGATTTGCGTTTTCTAGTCGCGTTCCACTCGACATAAGTTAGCTGGAAACAAACAATCCGCTGGAAACAAACAATCCGCTGAAAAGAGGACTTTTTCTACTGCGCTGTCGTAAGAGCGATAATAATAGTGAAAATGCAACAAACTGCGATATTAGTAAAGTAATATATCAAGGAACGCACAAACAAGCAAGGAACTGTCGCATTTCCTGAACAACCGGAAGCACTATTTAAGCTTTTCAAAATAAAAGGTATAACAAACCTTTGGCTGTCACGCTAAAAATGATTCTACAGCAAAATTATCATTATTATTAAATAATAATGGTGGTGATAATATTATTATTATTAATAATAAAATAACAATAATAAACTTATTTATTATGATACATTTTAACTTTTATTTCTATAGTATATACACCTATAATTTTATATTTGCTAATACTCAAAAGCAGACATCAAACATATGTTTTAGTTAATTAAATAAAAATTGATCTGTCCGATGAAGTCTGGTGTGGCATTCAATGAGCTATACTTTGAAACTATTTGATAGATTTGGGATATCTGAGAAAATCATAGATTAAAGTATTATTCTGTCCATTTCCTTGCTCTTGTTTAAGAAAGCAAGTTCGAGGAAATAACTGACATGGCACAGCCATGGTCAAAAAGTTGCTTCTGTTATAGGTGGCTGTAGGTGCCTCACATGAGCACAAACAGTAATCTGACATTTTCTGTGTTTTTAAACCCCTAGAATACCGAATAAAGTTGAATGCTTATTTACGGATAGGAATAAATAACAATATTTTAATTAATCTTTCCTATAAAGCCATTGTTTCCTTATCATTCTATTTTGCTCTGATTAAATACATTTAGCTTATTTGAATTATTATGTTATTAATATTTTGGCATTTTGAGGATGTAATCTAGTGCATGCATTATTAAATTAATACTAATTCAGATTCATTTCAGAACATATGTTTATGGATACTACTTTATAATGAGCCTCTTCTTGAGGGACTGAATCACAAAGGATTTATAGACAAAGAGATTATCAAAAAGATCACATGCCATATTTAATGGACAAGTGCTTTTATTGCAGGCCCTGTTCCAGCCAGTAAGGCTTTTAATCTGGCAGCACTATTTTGCTCTGTCCTGCAAAAGGATTAGCATTTTTATCATCCGCTGGCTTCTTCTGTGTTTCTGGGAATGTCAGAAGGTACTGTAGTTAACTGTAATATGCATACTAGGCTTTAGTGGGCTTTACGGTGCAAAAAACTGCTGCAAATACGACCTGTGTTTAAATTACATTTAGTTTTGATCTAGTTTTCTGTCCTTATTTTAGATTTTATATAGTTTTATGTATTATTTATATATATATATATATCAGATATTGCCTAATGAAAATCTGAGACAAATGCATTGCTTCTATTTGATGAACTTTAGTTTTTATGCAGGTTTTTAAATTCAGTTTATGCAGGTGCGCAAGACAGCAGACGCAATGCCCACTAGGGGGCACTGTTACACCATGGCATACTTTCCATTTATTTTTATGATAAAGATTGCAGTAATCCGAGCTAAATTTAATGCCAGTCGACTCGATAGAGAAAACAGATAATCTCTGACATCATTCCTTTTCTTCATTTGTTTAATACAAATAAAATGATTATTTAAGGTGCTGTTAAACCATCTCAATTTCTTTCCAAAATGCCCAGATTACTGCATTTTCATATACAGATATTCCGATTTGTTATTAAGAAATGTCTTGTTAGATAAAGAGACACGATTGACTCAGTTGTTAGTTTAGGACAGAAGCCGAAGTCGATGAGATTTGTAACACACAGACACATATACTTTTTTTCTCATTTGGTCCCCACAATGGAAGCTACACCTGTACACACAATGCTCTCCACAAAAACATCCTGAAGGTCATTTGCACTCTCTTGCGACATTTGGTCTGTACAGGGCTCAGGAATAATACTTGAATCTGGTCCTGGTGAGTGCCTTTGGCATTTTCAGTGGAAGGAGATATGTTATTGTTTTACAATAACAGAAGTTCAGAAGTTCTCGCAGGGAGACTTTTAAAAATCCTGCAAAAGGCTAAGCAACCAAGCTTGCAATGGCCAGTATTTGTGAATAAAAAGTGAACATTATCATATAGCAGATGTAGAGCACAATAGATGAAAGAATACATACCGTAGGACAAACGTAATAGATTGCAATATCATTACCAAGGTTGCCAGAAAGAAGATTAGTGTGGCAACGCGCATCACACAAATACTGCAGTACTGACCTATATTTATTAAAAAAGCTGCAATAAACTATGAGCATATAATAGTTTTAGCCAGTATCCCATCTCATTAAGTTAGAAAGTCAGATGCCTTATATAATGTCACAGCTGTTCACAAATTCACTTTTGTCTCGTATTTATGCTTTGCAAATTCCTTTGACTGAGATTTTAAACAATATTTGCAAGTCGCATGCTCTCTCAGAGTGCCCAAGGGTAAAACTATGTTTTGCTGACGGCATTTTGGATATTCAGTCTAAAACTTGAATCATTTGTTGACTCTGGATTTCAGCCACACTTCTGATTAAAGACTCAATTAGCTGGTGGGTAGCCAACTGGAGACACACTCGTTGGAACTCGCTATTTGTATTTGATACTTACTAATCTGTTTGAAGAGGTAATGATGCTGATAAGAAGTTAAACTCTTGCAGCACTATCCAATTACATCTTACATTTTATGACACTACCGTTATGTAAGATTTTTCCTATCAAGCATGTCATCTCACACTGTCACCTCAAGGCAATGCCATCCTCCAATAAGACGCGTGAAGTGTTATGTATTAATTTTGACATTCAATCTTGAATGATGTTCCTTCAGACAGTTGTGTGCCAAACATGCTGACTGCCACCCAGAGTTTGGACTGAGATGGGTTGGATGTGAGGGTCCTAAGGGAAAGTGCTGAGGGTGTTGGCACTGGCGATGTCACTATATTTCTGATTTCTTTCTCCAGTGGGGTTGACAGGCTGAATCAGGTTAAGACTGGACAGACGGTGGCAGCTGTTTATTGTGCGGTTCAGCTGACTGGGCACGGAGCAAGGAGTCACAGTTTTCATTTTATTTTGTTCTCCAGTTTCAGGAATCAGAACTATAATATTTTCCTCTCTGTGTTTATGATGATTGTTCATTATTTTTGATAATATTTATTATAGAAATGCCTTATAAGGTGAATGTAATTAATCTAATTTTAATGCACATAAATAAGAAATGATATATTGTGAGACACATTTTATATATGATCTGTATATGTTAGCAATGTGGAGATGTCAAAGTAATAAATGGTAGTAGGCTGTGTATATGAAATAAATGCTATATTTATACAGTAAAGACCATTGAGATAAATGAGAGTATGTTTGGAACATTTTTAAGATATGTTCTGCAAGATTAAAGACAAAGGGCATGATACCTTAGGGAATCACGCAGGACGCACACAAACATAACAAACATCCCCCCCTCCCCGCAAGGTTTAAAAGTGGTTGCAGGCCCATTATGCTTGTGTTTACATGGAGATGTGTGGACCATTATGTACAAGTTTAATTGGAAGAATAAAAATCGCTGGTTTAGCATATTGAGCAGGGGCCACTTTTAGATCCCTGCCAAAAATTATTTACGGCTATCACTGCACCCATTTTCTGTAAAATAGTCTTTATTTTATATATGCACAATTTAGAATCTTTTAGACTGTAAATCGTATTATATTGTATTGTCATTGTGTTGAATGTCTGTACTAGAAGCTTCCAACACCAAAGAAAATTCCTTGTGTGTGCAAGCACACTTGGCAATAAAGCTCTTATGATTCTGATTAAAAGCATAACTGTTGACTGTTTATTAAAAGCCTTATCTTTATACTCCTTTTATTTTATGGAACCAGAATTCTCAAATCTATTATTTATACAGCTCCAAACACTACCTTGTTTAAATCTCTTTTACTGCTCAGTCATTGATTGTTTTGATCTCAGCGAGACCCAGGAACTCCTATGCTCCTCAACAGAGTCTGTTCTTTCTTTTTTCTGGCCTTTATAAGATATGAGACATATGGCCAAAAGGACACACACAGATGACAGTTGGTTTGTGCCAGCCAAGCTTCCTTTGTGTATAAACAGACTGGCAAGAAGCATTTTCTTTTTGGATGAGCTTTGTGAATGGACTTCTCATTTTCACTTCACACCCACACACATGTTGGGTCCTCATGTTTTGTGGCAACTTTCCATAGACATAATGAATTTTATATCAGACAAACTGTATGTTCTATCCCTTACCCTACCCCTAAACCTAAATCTCACAGAAACCTTTCTGCATTATATATAAACAGTCAAAAATTATTCAGACACCATTATATCATTTTTGATATTTTAATAAAGTAAAATAAAGTAAATGTTATACCCAAAAATTCTTCATACAGTGGACTAGCAGAAAAACTGATCAAACTTTAGGACCAAAAATTATTCAGACACTTTGACCATGTTTTGATAGTGTTTTTTCTTTAATTGCTAATGCAACATTTTTACACCACAAACTAAACAAAACGAAGCAATGCTATGATTGTTAAATTGGTATTATCATTATTGTTATAATTGTGTACGTACTGTATATTTAACAGCTGACAGCTATTCAACCTAATCCATTACATACCTTTTAATCAAAGTTATCTGACATTATCAAGATTAATTTGTTCAGACACAGTCATATTGTCATATTTTATTATCATTCCTAAACTAATGTGAATAAACTGTGATACTGTGAGAAATGTTGAACTGTATCTTATATAAAAAAACACCATTTAAATGACTTATAAGGTGATTTTCTCAAGTGGACCAAAAATGTCCCCAAAGAGTCAAAAATGACTTGCCATTTGGTCTCCACACTATAGGGTTCACCGAGACCACACATGCATGCATGCATGCGCACACACACACACACACACGCACGCACACACACACACACACACACACACACACACACGCACGCACGCACGCACGCACGCACGCACACACACACACACACATTTATAATTGGAGTGACTCCATAAGCTCTTTCTTCTCAAATAGGTGCACCACTTTCTTCTCATCCAACAATGTTGATCTTACAGTTTTTTTCAACTGCTTACACACAAAATGTTTACTTGTCACACAATTTCTGAAACCTGACACTCAAACACCAGAACCACACACCAAATCGGCAAAACCAATCACTAATTCTCGACCTTTGACTCAGTTTTCAGTTTCATAAAACACTTTTTGCAAAACACAACACACAATTATCTATGTAACACACAAAAATCTTACAGGAAGTATATTAATTTCCTTTTTCAAACACAACCAATCAAAATGCCACACTAATTCCTCAGTGCCTCACATTAACTCCTCACATGTGCAAACACACATTGCTTTACTTAACACCAACCAATCATGACTTTAGAAGAGGCCTATAAATAGGCCAAGGGTCAAGTTATAGGTTTTGAACAATGGATGCAAACAATGTAGACAGAGTAAGGGGAGTTGGAGGGAGAGCCAGAGGACGAGGCAGAGTTCGAATTAGAGGACGAGTCGGAAGAAGAGGAGGAAGACGAGGAACAAGAAGTGTGGTCTCGAATGAGATCAGGGATCATGTGATAAACCACGGTTTACTGTAACAACAAGAGAGGCTGTACTGAGAGTCCAGCCCAATTTGAGTCGATTTACAATGGCAGGTATAATTTGAACCTTTAGAAATGAGAACAGGTATGTAACAATCTACTGTTATGTACACATGATCTAATGTACACAAACAGTATAGGCTATAATACATATACAGTATTTTACAGTAGTACCCTTGCATTCATTTACTACGGTGCACTGCATTGGTCACAGTCTGGTGAGGTATCACACTGTACAGCAGTACAGCCAACTGTAAGAAGACATTCTGACCATATTGTATAAAATAGTATATTACAGTTTTTGCCCATTGCTTGAACACTATAGACACATGCTTAGACCAAAGTAACAAAACTTGAAGCGTTTGTTACTATACCTTAAACACAGTGTAACCAAACCTTAAACAAAAGCGCTGCTTTGCACTTTAGTTGCAATTCTGCAACACACTTGCTTCTGCACACTACACACTATTTCACACATAAGACACTTCGTTCATAAATGAAATCTCATGGGTACCATTGGGAAAACACATCTATTCAAAATACAAAACACATTGGGTGATTGAAAACAATTAGACACACACCTGAAAAATCTTACTTACAAAACTGAACACCAATCAGCCAGCCATAAATACGCCTCAGTTGAGCCATTTTGAGAACTTTGCAAGCATGGAGGCAGGGAGAGCAAGAGGTAGAGGAAGACAAAGAGAGAGAGGAGTAGGACGTGGTCGAAGAGGCTATGCACGGAACAGTATTTCAGATGATATTAGAGCGACTTTGGTGGATCATGTGACAAATCAAGGCCTGACAATGAGGGAAGCTGGGCAGAGAGTCCACCCACATCTAAGCCGGTTCACAGTTGCATCCATCATAAGGACATTCAGACTGGAAAACAGGTATGTCCTCAACTCTCTACTCCAGACTGTATTCTATTCTGACCATTTCTAAACCCTATTTTTTCCGCTTGGAGATGGCACGTATATGACCGCCAACCACATGCCCGCACGCCTCTTCTACAGGCAATGGAAGAGGCATGCGGAGACATTGAGGTAAGGTCAATCCATGGATGGATTCGGCACACAAGGCGATATTTTCCCCGTTGCTTAGCAGGAGAAAATATCACTTGTGATGTTGATGAGATCCCGTGGCCAGACCCAAACAGACGGCAGGATCCATAATCCCACCCACACACAATTGGCCTGTTTTTCATTTACAGTAGTGTATTTTTGGTTTTATTTTTGCGTTACTGCATTTACTGTACTGTACTGTAAAGTGTAGTACTGTGATGTACAGTATTGAGGTGATGTCATTTGTAACCTTTCGGTACTTTCATTTTTGGTTGTTGTGAAAACCTTTGTTGGAGAAGAAACATAACAAAAACTGAAAGTGTTGCATTGAGCTTCACAGAATGATAACTGATGAACTGAATAAAACAGTGAACATTAAAGACTGCAGTGTTTTATATAAAGTACACTAGTGTGTTGCTGCTAATCTGAAAGTGTATTCATATGATGCAAGTGTGTATCATTTTGCCATCAGAGTGAGATTTTGACAAAGGATTGTTAGGTTTTGATAGCAGAGTTTCAATTCGACATAGATGTGAATGGTTTACTTCCCAGTGTTGTGTCTTGTGTGCTTGTGTGTAAAGTTTTGACACAATGAGCCGAAGTGTTGCAAAAAGTGTTCAAGCAATGGACAAAAACTGTATGTTACAGTTTATGGCACATACTCACACTGTTCCTGAATCTTCTACAGAGTGGAAAGGCGAAGGTTTCATGTTCACTGAAGAGCAAGAGACGGCTATCGTGAATTTGGTTTTGGCCAATAATGCTTTTAGAATTCGTGAAATATACGCAACCATATGCTTACTGTAATGATGCCACAATTTTTGCAAACATAAATGCTGTGAGTCCCTCAACAATACATCGTGTCCTCCAGAATTTTTTTTCCCGTACCGTGTACAGTAATACTGTATTCACAACCAGCAAAAACATAAATAAACACAAGAAATAAAAAGTTTGGCTTTTGTTTTTACAGTGAATTTTAAACATCTCTCTGCCAATTTCTTTCAATCTTGTACAGAAATGTACAGAGGAGCTCATGAACTAAGAGCTTTAGGTTTTGAAGACAAATGTTTGCTTTTGAAATGTGTTTGTGATATTTTTAATGTAGTGCTTCGTTTTGAAAGAGATGTGAGGAATTTTGCATTTTGTGTGTGCAATTCTTGGATTTGTGTGTAAAGTTTTGAAAAAAAGAGGCAGCTTTTTGAAAATGTGTGTAAGCAGTTGAAAAAAACTGTAAGCGTGTTCATTTGTTTTTTATATTGCTTTAATAAGTATCAATAACAGGTGCTCTTCAATTCTGCACTGAATGGCATTGTACAACAAAGCCACTAGCAATCAAATGAAAGACAGACAACACGATCAAACATCTCAGTGCAGATGACACTGGTGTGTGTGTGTGTGTGTGTGTGTGTGTGCAGCATGAGATGAACAAACATGCTCCACTATTGTACCGTACATGTGTAGACAATCAGTCTTCTACCATCTCTCAGAACATTTCCAATGTACAAACCTTGGGTGATGTTTATTAAATTACACAGAACAGCAGGTACCCACCACATATCCTTAACCGAACGCTGACATCCAAACACTCCAGCTGAGCACCTGCACATCTGATCATGATAAGTCAATAGGTTACATATTTCAGAACAAAGTGATTCAGGCACTTACTTTTCATACATCATCTCCACCATTAGTAGCTCACCGCTTTCAAAAGCCTTTAGACTACAGGCCTGATTTCCCTCTGCCACTGTCACATGCAGAAAAAATGGGACAAATTGATTAGATGAATCTAATAGTGAAGGTCCAGGATAAATGAATTTTCAGATGGCCACTTTATGGAAGATGGAAATGACTCAGCTCTGAAGACAGGTAAAAATAAAAGCGGAGGCGTGTGTTTTCACCAAAATGAAATTAAAAGCATTTTGCAGCCCTTGCGGTTCTTCTTTCTGCTTGATATAACACCCTTTAAGTTCTCACTAGATGCTATAATGCAAAATGCTTGTCTTATGTAAGTCCACTAACGTCCTGCATTCCTACATTACATTCCTTTAACTTTGCTACTTGATTTCTGAAAATCTGTTCAGTGGAGCTCCCATTATTATTTTAGGGCCAGTCACAAGCTATTGTGATATTAATGTCTACATTTAAGGTTAACTTGAATCAAGGGTTTAACTTTGGTTTGAGAAATGGGAGGGACACAAGATGGCGGAAAATGTTTTTGATTTGAATCCTATTACAAATTAAAAATATCTATGTTTTGCGTTGTTTTTGATTGTTTAAATTGATTAAACCATGAAACCAAACGGTGTTTTTACTGTGTAGCAAAAGTTAATGTTCATGAAGGGGGAAAATGCGAGCATTGACTGAGAAACGGAGGAAAAACTTGGCTTGTAAACCTGGATCTGCGGTCAGAAGGGGACGAGCCGGATGACTTTCTAAAATGCTTAACGAGGTTTAACGTACCTAAACACCGACCAGGGAAGGCCACGTTTCGGTCAAGCCTTGTCATAAACACTAAGGGTGCGTTTATATTTGGCATTAACATGCGATCTCGGTGATCCGAACAAGCAGATCGGATCTTCAGACAATCAGGACACAGCGCGTTTACACTTGTCATCAAGTGGCTTCCACATCTGGATAACTGATCGGATCTCTATAGTTTCCCGCCCATTATTTTAATAAGCCTGCAATTTAAAAATAGCCCCGGTGCCGGGAGATTTCACACAACAAGTATAACGGGGAGGTTGAGCATGTTACACATTTGATACATGTTGAACTCGAGGCAGCGGTGGGAAGTAAACCATGGTTAAAACGATTAATGATCATATATGTGAAAGTATAAGCAGAGGACGTTTGTAAAATGACACAAGCTTTTGTACTTGAGCTGTGGCGGGTTTCACTCGCACAGGCACGCAGGCCGAAGTTCCTATGATCAAAAGCGACCACTTACATCGTTCTCGTCTATTTGGGTTGGTTCGGCTGAAAGTGACAGCGCGTTGTTTCTTTGGTCTGCGCCCTAAATATCGTGCTTACTGACATCAGCTATAAGCAACACTATACAATCTTGTTTCTGTGTGTAAATGATATATGGTGTATTCAGTGCTCCGTTTCAAGCTACCCGTCTGCCGCTTAATCTGTCTTCCGGGGACGGTACTTTCGAGTCAGATCCGTGGGCGTGGCTTGTTGGTTTTGACTAAATCTTTGGTGTTTCAAGTCTTACGAAACCTTTACCCAAACCCACACCCTAACCCTAACCTTACTCTAACCATCTAAACTACCTATGATTGTTAAAATTGATGAAAAAACACGTTTGGGTGATGACGTCAGACTCGAAACACCAAGGATTTAGTGAGAGCCGTAAGAGACACAAGCGACAGCAGCCCTCGGGGAACCGGAGAGTTGATTACGCCGTATAGGCTACAGTAAACACACACACGTAGGCCTATGTTAGAAACAAGCTGGTATAGTGTTGCAATTCGTGTCTGTGACATGAAAATAAACAAATGATGCGTTTTAAAACACAGGTGGCGCTGAAGTGGTCAAGTAAAACATCTGGTGTGATTTGACATAAATCCTCTGTAGGTTAAAGTATCCATGATAATTTCGTGGGAAAACGAACGACTGTGCAACGTTCGTGAGCAAACTTTCCGCTGCATTTGACAGCTGCTCCGCAGTCTGAGAGGTTTCGGACAGACGAGAGAATAATGATAGCGGGCGGGGTTTTCTGTGAAATTGTACCGGTAAATGTAGATAAACTGTCTGGATTGCGTTTACATTACACTGAGATCCGATCACAATGCGTCCCCGACTACCTCTGGATCAGGACACGCTGATCGGATGACATTCCGATCAGAAGCGCGTTTACTTGTCTTTTCAATGTGTATGTGGACAACATCCAGATACAGATCGCATGTTAATGCAAAATATAAACGCACCCTAACTGCTGTTAAAAGAACGAGTCCTTATCAAACGAAAAAAGTAATAAATCACGCGTTGCGTTTCTTCCCCATAGAAGTCCATTGTAAGGAAACCGCTTAGCCTACCGAAACAACGACAACGTAAAAACAAATTTATATTAAATTCAAATCAAAACCACGTGATTGAAAATAATATTTCAGTGATCTTTTTAGCGTGTGCATGCGACTCGCGCATCGAGGCAGACTCTCTGTGTCATGCTCGGTCTACTTCTCCGTGGCGATGACGGCGTGTGGTTAAAAAACCATTACAAACAAATTTGAAAGTGAGATGGACACGAACGGGATTTTCAAAAGTGAGGGGGACATGTCCCCCTGTCCCCAGTGGAAATTACGCCCCTGACTTGAATTATGAGAAACAGTTGTTCTGGCAGAGACCTGTGGCTCTTTCTGAGTGAATCGAGCCTGTTGATGGCTGCACACCAGGATGCTGTGTAGCCTTAGAGGAGAGATCAGGTTGATAAAAGGATGTAAAAGGATTAGAGCTTCACAGAGCCAAGGAGACCGCAGAGAGAAGAAAATACTCCAGTCTAATGACAGGAAATGGGATTACTGTTCTTTTCACTCTGGTCTCTGTACCTTGCAGGCATTATGAGCTGTGGTTTATGTCAATGACAAAATTATTCTAATGAAAGAAAAATCTATAAACGTACGGTGGAAGACAATATCTACTGTTACTATTTACTGTAAAAGAGATCATTCTAAAAGGAAAAACTAATTTAACAATATTGTACCAAACTGGGGTCTTAAATAATAAAGCACCTTTGTTCAATAAGTACCACAGGATCGGGGGCCATAATTTTTTCAATTACAGAAAAAAACTAATATCATGCTATTCATCTAGTTTTCGAAATCATAGGGAAAAAATATATAATACAAATAATTTTGAAAACTGGATGTTATACAATAAAATAATAAATATTAATTCAGTCACAATGTGTTTAGCAATTGTATGGGTGGTGCAACGGGATAAACTAATTTCTTCTAATATTCTCTCAGTGAGCACTCCTGGAGCCAGGATATGATTTATTTATTAAAGTAGACAGCAATTTCACTTGAAATGACTGGCACAAGACCCTTTGAACTTGAGCGGAGGAACATGGCCAGCAGGGCCGTTTGTCTTTTGCACATTTGTTGAAAGATGCCCGTGGCTCTGGCACACTAATTCAGTATTTCATTTTAGACTTGTCCATCACTGTACATATTATGTTTTTACTTGCTTGCACATGTCATTGAAAAAGTGTGCTGTAACACTCTTTTGAAAATCAGCACGACAACATTTCTCCAGCTCCTATTAGCGGTCAGACAGATCAAGTACGACCACTGAAGTGCAAAGCCCATGTGCCTGATGCAAGACTCAGGAAAGAAAAGGCATTTTTAACGACTGGAAATGTCTGACATCATAAAATCAATGAGTGCTATGAAGTCTTTGGAGAGCTTTTTCTCACAAGACTGACAGACCAATTATGGGCTTCAGAATGTGAAATACCACGATAGATAAAGTCACACTAATGCCAGATTCTGCAGCCCCGATCCATGTCACATCAGAGACCAGATAAGATGCAATCAAAAGCTCAGTTCCTCACGCGCTCCATGGCTGCATGGGCGGCTGTGCACGCTGCGTCCTAATGAAGAGAAATAACCCACTAAAATATCATATGTAATTCTCATTGATAAAGCTCTTTCAGTAAACTCACTGTAGAACAATAGGAGCTTGTATGCTTTAAGTAACTTAGCTTATTAGTTAAAGAAGGGCTTTGATGAGCTATTTCTATCTACATACACCGCAGGTCCCCTTGCATGGAATTCACCATGTTGTTTCTACAGTAGCCCTAAACGGACAAACTACAGAGCGCGTTTCCTAAATATGTTATCTTCATCGCCAAAGAAGCGAAAACGTGACGACATTTAGGTGCTGTGTGAGCCATCGTAGTGCTTCGAAAGGGAAGGGTGGAGTGAGCCATTGGTTGCAATTCGCAACCTCACCGCTAGATGCCGCTAAATTTAACTGACTGGCTCTTTAAAGGACTCATAAAATGAGCACTTTCAACCAGTTGGTATGATTTATTAGGGTCTTCATGAAATGTCTGGAACATTTTTTGCTTAAAAACACTCAATGGCTGTGTAAACAAAACCCTTTTTGCCTCGTCAAAAACAGCTATGCTCACAGCAACCCGTTTTGGTGCATGTCCTTTAAATGATAATGAGTTACAGCGCACCCCACCCACCTTCTGTCCGGCGTGTCAACACAACACACGTGTAGTACTGCCATGGTTTAGCTAAATTATGTTTCATGAACTCCTCTGCGGTTAGTTTAGTTTTAAACGTCTCAAATCATTCGTCCGGAGACTAAAAAATCCGTCACAGCAAACAGCGCTCACGTTGTGCGTGTATGCTTGCCTAAAATCCACGGAATGCGCACCTGCAGATCTCAACGGAAATATGTGGATTTTAGCACTTGTCATTGACAAGTTATAACATTACACACACAACGTGAGAGCATAACTAGTAACGTTATGCTGTGACAGATTTTTCATCTTAAGGACGAATGATTTGACACGTATAAAACTAAGCTAACCGCAGTGTTCGCATCGCACCTGTTCATTAGCAAAACAAACAGCTTGCCGCAGCTGAGCATATTAACGCACATAATGTATGAACATAGCCCGTGACTGACTTAGCTCCCTTCGCTATCGTATGCTAACGTTATCCTCCTATATATACGGTACATGTACGTCAATTCAGACTGTTGATAAATATTACTTACATCGGCAGCTTTGTCTCGTTCAGTTGGTCTCGATCCCTCTTGAGGAATAACTTTGAAGCTAATCCTGCTTGTACTGTCCTAGGTTGAAAAAGCACCCCGGCTTGAAGTGATTCGTGCAAACAAGCAGGTTTTTACTTATGGTTTCTGAGGGATTTCCACTAAAAATAAAAAAATCCATTCCTGTCTCTTCCGAGGTTAGGACTCTGTGTAGCGACTACATTGCATGTTGTCCACGAACTTTAGCCATGGCGTCACGTACACCGCTGTCGCTTGTGAAAACAACAAAGGTGGCAGTGCCATGGGTGGAATTGTGTAGATTAAGGGGCGGTAATATTATAATAAGAGCGCACGTCTACGTCACATCAGGAGCGAAATCTGAACGGCTCGATTTCTCACATGCTTGCAGAGAAAGGCTTACCAAAACAAAGTTACTGGGATCTTGTTTTTCATGTTTTCTGGGTTGCTAGATGCACCGGGGACCTGATTATAGCACTTAAACACAGAAAAATTTGACTTTCATACAATGGGTCCTTTAAGGCAAAATAAAAGAACAAGGTGACTGAGCTACTTTTATAGACCAACAAGTGGTACAAGCCAGTTTTGTAGAGAAAGAGGGGTTTAGCAGGGAAAGCGATGTCAATATACAATGACCAGATGGAAGAGACAATCCCCATGACTACTAAATGGCCCTTTAGTTTGCCAAAGATCGAATGGCAGGGCTGAGCTGGACTGTGATATGAGGGTTTTTGTGGTATCGAGATCTAATAAGCCGGGTTAAGCAGCTCTTTGTTTACACTAATGCATTCAGGTTTATCATGCATGAGTCATAACGTTGATCTGCCCTTTTGTACAAGATGAGATTTTGCATTGCATTGATATCAGAAGAAACTTGCCAGGATGCTTGTGTAATTGGAGAGAAACAGTCGTATTTTGGCACATGCACTTTGCCAGATTTTCTGGCACATACACTTTTCCAAAGTTTTGGATTAGTTCCAATAGTCTATAATTCCATTTATAGGACATACTGTACATACACACATAAAACGTGTTTGTCATTTAGAGACTACATTTTTAAGGCTTAATTCTATTTTGTGATGACATAAAACATGTATACCGTGTCTAAATTAAATTAAAGGGGCTGTTCTTAAGAGCCTGCGGACAGTCTGGGATTTTAATAAGCATATTAAAATGGAAACAAATTAATATCTCTTAAATAGAATATCTCATTAAGTGCTTAGGTAGGTGGTGTACAGCTCCCTTGAGAATTTGCGACTAGAAACAGTTGCTGAGAGACTAGACAGGGATGAAGGAAGAGAGAGAGAGAGAGAGAGAGAGAGAGAGAGAGAAAGATTGGCACTCAATTCTGTCAAATCAGTTTTATCCAACTGCAGGGAAGTCATATTGGCCCTATTCTAAATATAATCTTTAAAAATGGACTATTTGACAACTATGCTCATAAAGTCATACAGTATGGTATGCTTGAAGTTTTTATGATGTTACATAATGATTTATTTGACCACAAACTCCTTCTGGGAAAAGCGAAGAAATAGCCTACTTTGCAAAGCGTTTAATGAATAAATACAGTAGCAGCGCTCCAGTCAACTACTGAATAACTCAATCTGTCAGATACTGGACTAAGCTGGGTTAGCATGCAGATCAACCAGTTTAAATCATAAACAGATGGCTCCAAATGCTTTCTGACTGCCTGCAGACCACATCAATATGGCTCTCTGCAGCACCGGCGCTATTTTCAACATCTGTTGACAATGAGGTGATAACATGAGCTGAAAGTTGATTAATTCAATCATGGATCTAAGTGAGGAGTCTTTTCTCTTTCAGTTCGTGTTTTAAAAAAGGCAGCTGGTGGAGTTAAACTGTTGACTGCTCGATTTCTTTAAAGCGAAAGTGGAAACAGATGTGCAGCTGTCATCTCTTGCTAACAAAGTGCTGAAACAGACAAAGTTAAAAAAAAACAGAAGCTTGCTGAAGGGTTTTTATAAACAGGGCCGTCTTGTATGATGTGCTCCTCCTTCACTGGCTGACATGAGGGCCTTCGAGAGGCCTTGAGAGTCTATAGTGGAAACAGATTTAATTTTGTTATGGAGGTATGGACGAGAATATGCCATTCCAGCACAAACACTTTTCTATCTGCTGTCTCCTGCAGTTCCCCTCGAGCTGGTGAAATGACTGCTGACAATATCACCCACGGTCAACATAATCACCTAATGTTCATACTCAAGTGACAGAAAGAGGAGAAAACTTTCCAAGTCTCTATATCAGTTTTTGTAGTTTTGCTGCAGTTAGAATGTCAGTAAGGGATCGCTGAATAAGCTCCACTGGATAAGAAAAGAGCCAAGCAGTTCTGGATTTTAAATGCTACCTTACCTTATGCTTGGAAATGTCTTGTAAAACTTACAAAGAATCTTCATAGCTCATATGCACCGTATGAAACAGTCTGTGCTGAATAGTGTGAACACAGTGGGAGACTAAGGGCCTGAACTATTCTTTTCGACAAGCCAGCTCCCCCTGAGGTCAAATTATTAAAGTGAATCCTAAACAATTATTTTGTCTGGGTAAAAATGTTTTGGGTTGGGCAGGGAAAGCGATGTCAATATACAATGACCATGGAAGAGACAATCCCCATGACTTCAAAATGTGACAACATCTTAGCCCTGCATCAGCCTTCATAGTGCTTCGAAAGGGAGGGGTGAAGTGAGCCGTTGGTTGCAATTCACAACGTCACCACTAGATGCTGCTAAATTTCACTGGACCTTTAAAGGGTGATAATGATTCATCACAAAAAATACCACAAAATATGGAGATAGACAGAGATTTTAAAATGTGATAACTTATGAAACTCCAATTTAGTTCCCATTAATTGTTGACCTTAAACTAAAATGTAAAAAATGATAATAGTATTTTTCACTGCCTGAACTTGCTGGTTTAAATACCTCCATAGCTTCCATCATACATGAAATTTGTAGCAGTAATATCCATGTTCATATTTACTGAATATGACGTTCATTTTTTATTACCTTTTTATTTATTCATTAGGATACAAAGTAAAATAAGTGCCAATAAATATAACATAAATAAAATAAACACGACTGTACATTTCCATCCAATTTATTGAACTGTAAACTGCTTAGACAGTACACTGCTATCATAATTCCTCTGTAATTTGACATCTATTATTTATAAGCGTAAACACTGTGCAAGTTCACTGATTTCTGTTCTCCTAGACTTCCATTTGTTCTGTTCCCCAGCCTTTACAGAGGCCTGAGCTATAAATCATTAATGTGCTTTAGGCTGTAAATCTGTTTTTTATCCCTCGTATTGGCTGTGATGCAGTGATTTGCTGCAGCAAATTTCTGTAAATAACAATACAAAGCACAATAGAACAAAACCAAAGCAAAACTTCAGCGGCACTTCTAAAGCAGTCTGAATTCATTGATCTACTGTGCTTTATTGCATTGCTAAATACACAAGAGTTTTTTAAACACAAGCTTTTTGTGCACAAGCTCAAATCTATCTTCATAGGACAAAATATAAGACATTTATAGAGAAAACATAATGCATTAAACTAATAAAGATAAATTCTCCTGACTGCACGATCTCCTAATAACCAGATTAGTCTGTATAGCTTCACATTTTCCAGACAGAAGCAATTCAGTCATATCAATGTTTGAAAGGTCAACAATAACACTAAAATTGTTTAGTTCAGAAACAAAAACAATATCAAGCAAACAAATAAAAAACAGTTTGCTTGAACAAACCTTGTTTGATTTACTCCCTAAATATGATTCATCTAAATGTGATTTTTTTATGCACAAGTGCTTTTTATTTCGGCTGGTGTTACATTTTAAGTTTTGTCGTACAGCCGGCGAGAGAGTTCATTACCGAGTTTGCATTTGCCTGCATGCCTTGTCACAGAGTATATTTTTGTGTAGCTGCAGCTCTGCTCAGAGTGGCCCGATCAAACAATAACAACATAATCATAGTTGACACAGGCTGTTGGCAGGGGTAATTGTTTTGAATCTTACCCTGAATCTCTCAAAGGATTTAAGCTTAACCGGATTAGTCTGAGGCTCCGAAGTCTGCACTTATTCAGTATCACTTTTAACATTTAATCAAGCTATCAAACATCACACGTCTTCTCTGATCCAGGCTCTGCAGGTCAGTTCAGATCTACAGATGGTGATGTGCCGGCACCACGACTATGGCATCTGTGATGACGGGCACTATCTGGTCTCTAATCCCCACGGCTCAAACTGAGCTCTGTAGCAAAAGAAACCAGTGTACTATAAAACACCACTGTATTAATTGATGAAGTAATTTTGCAGCCGTTTATCACCAAACTGCATCCACACCTTCTTCAGCCATTTGCCTCCAAGAATATACTGTCAGTGACCCTGTAAGGCCCTTAACCTTGTTTCGATGCTTCTCCAAGAATGATGAATTGAGAATCGTGTTTACAAGGGTCGGTGCACCAGACACCTCGCATCCGTTCGCAGTTTAATATTCAAAGAACACGGTCGACGCTGGTCACAGAGGAAATGCTTTAAAGAAGATCAATGCGCTTGCTTAAGTGCCGGACTATAAATAAGCTTTAGAGGGGCTGCGCATTCGCAAGAGCAGTCAGAGTGATACCCATGTCACCAGAATGCTCTTTATTCGACACCTGTTCCAACAGAAAATGTATCATTGTTGATTACATGCAACCAGGAATAATGAGACAGGTCATCAAGCCCTTTGCTTTCGTTTGTTGATAAGCACTTAATGTGGACTTGTGAAGCATATGGCTGTTAATCAAGATTCTCCAGCATGATAAATGCAGGCGAGGCATATGGCTGTAGACTGTTCAGGCATTTAAGAAATTAGCCTGTGGGCTTAAAGTCCTGTTAGCATGCTTGCTCGCATTTAAAAAACTGCCAACAAAGTCAGTGATGCTCAAGGGCAGCGTTTCAGGGTGAGACGTCGTCTTTTTTATTTTAAACTACTACTACTACTACTCTAACTACTGTTGAAGTCGTTGTGCTTTTAAAAACATTGGATTTAATTAATTGAAAATCTTTTATGTAAATGGTAGACAAGGACTGGGCAAAATAAATCAGATTGTGAAGATGGTGACCATTATTAAAACATTTTTGTGTGTGTGTTTGCCCTTCACTCTTAAAAATAAAGGTGCTTTAAAGGTTCTTCACACCGATGCCATAGAAGAACCATTTTTGGTTCCACAAAGAACCATTCAGTCAAATTTAGCCAAAAGTTTTTTCGCCACAAAGAACTTTTTGTGATACAGAAAGGCTCTTTTGGATGTTAAGGGTTCTTTATGGAACCATTTAGAAAAAAAGTTTGTATACGGCATTGTGAAGAACTTCTTTTTGTAAGAGTGTTCTTTGGAAGATACTTGCATGCTGACTTTTGAAAGGCATTTTTACGTTTCTTCTTTAAACAGCTTATTTAAATAACATATAGGTGAATGAAATCGATTTATAAAGTCAATATATTTATATATATACTGTATATATATATATTGTTTTTATATCAATATTTAAAATGAATATTTTAATACAATAATGTATTTAAGAAGAGTACAAAATCACTTGGTATTATGTTTAGTGAAAAATCTTGGTGTCTGATACCAGCAAATACAACTTAATTTCCTTAGAGTTCCAACCTCTTGTTTTAGACTCAAGGTCATTGTAATTTATAATATCTTGAGATGATACACTAACTCAGCTCAGAGCTCACTAAATCTGTCTGGTCAGATTTACATTACGATGGAGTCACAACAGGTTATTTGCATGTCTCAATTTGTATGACGTCAGAGATGATGGCACACACTATACGTGTGTTCACTCACCTTGCTTAAAAGTGTGGCCGCAAGGATAAGGATCTTTTGGATCTTTTCTGCTTATTCCTGAAGAAATTGTCTTCTTCGACCTACCCACATTCTTCTGTTGCAGTAAATTCACGTAAGACACACACAAGTGCTTGTGTCCACCATGCATGTTATTCACTTGTGTGGTGAGCTTTATCAGGGAGGGCAAGATTGTCTTAATCAGAAAGCACTGCCAATGAAACAAACAAAACATAATGCAAATTAAACAGCAATGATGTAATTGTCCTGTCTATGTGCTGGTGAATTGGCTAATGCAGATTTAAACTGATGCAGCAGATCTTGATCTACTGTAGTCTTTACTTACTGTAAGACTGTGATTCTTATGTTTAACATAAATTGGCTGCTTCATTATCAAATTAATTTTCATACCGTGCTGATCAATTCTTAATTACCACATTAAGCTTCATCTCAATGAAGCCATTAGTCCATGAATACTCAACAGGACAAAGTAGAATTTCTTTTCCTTTCATGTTTTGTTTTTGACATAATGCTAAAGGACTTTTCTAAAGGACATTGTGTATCCATCAGGGCACGTTATATCACCTTCTTAAACCCACACAGACTCCACAGTTAAGCACTGAAGCTGCTAATGTCCCCTAACCCATTTTCCATGACCACCACATTGTGAGTTTCTGGATGAAAATGCTTTGGTGATGGAAGTATTGTATCTAAGGCAAAATCATCTACAGTTTCTTTTTAATGTACAAAACATGCTTGTTAAATGAAACACATGTTTGTTTACACTGCAAAAAATGACTTTCTTACCTAGTCTTTTTTCGTGTTTTCCAGTAAAAATGACTTAAGAAATTGACCTAAGAAAATAAGTCTCGTTTTTAGTAAAAAAAATATGAAATTTCAGTGAATTTGTGCTTAAAACAAGCAAAAAAATCTGCCAATGGGGTAAGAAAAATAATCTTGAATTGAGTGACTAAGAAAAAGGTCAACCTTAATTCAAGATTATTTTTCTTACCCCATTGGCAGATTTTTTTGCATTTTTTGCAGTGTATTAGTCTGATAAGGACACAACAAGATCCTAGACAGGCATTTTTGACACATTTCCCTGTCAGGCGTCTCTCATGAGACAATTATGGCTAGCAAATGGAAACTTTGGCTTATGTATCTCGATTCCCGCAACCTGAAAAAAAAAAGTTTTTAACTACAGTAATTATGTTTAGGTTTAACAATTTCAACACAAACACAAAATTTCACATAAATATGATCGCTTACAAGTGTATATTTTTATGTCAATAATTGTCTCACTTGTGTATTTTTGTTTGTCCTTTGTGCAGAAAGACCTCAAGTTTTCAGAGCTTTGAATGCCCGAGCAACAACATGTACCAAGGACAGGCATCTTAATCCTTTCAGTGCCTTTATCACATTATTTAATTGACAGCATTAGAATAATTTAGTATACATATTACTACTTGTATGTTACAAGAGAATGCATTTGCATCTAATGCACCAATCATATAGTGCATGTTCCTTCCTACCCATCATGTTTCCTTAAGAATGGAGGAGGCAGGAGAGGAAGAGAGTTGGTTCAATTGAATAGTGGATGATTTACAGTGGTTAGAGCACTCAGGGTCTTGTCGGATGCTGTGCAACACATATAAATGGCTTTGTCAAACACTCATTAATTTGATGGGGCGGATAGGCCTTCACCAAGAGGAGTCAAAGCGACCTGGCTCATTTCATTTTTAAAAAGAAAAAATGCTAAAGTTGTGATGGTTCACTGGATGCTTGGCTTTACCTGCTGGATTCATTTATCTTTGCAAACAGTTATTTATTCTAGTAAGAGTAGGATGACCTTTCATTGTATGCATGAATATTAAAGTGAGTGAAAGTCAGTTACGTGGAGGAGATATACACAATGGCTGTCCGAGGCTGGTTGGTTGTGTCACACCTTCCAGGGTTCCATTAAGAGAATAAAATCCATGCTTTAGCATGGAACAATGCCTCTGTCATTCATCAGAGGATTTAGATAGAGTATGGTTACTTTAAGACAGAAGAGAGTTATCTGACCCTGCAAAAAGGTGATGTGTATTTGACTAATGAAATGAACCGTGAGTTGTCTGGCAGCCTCTGTTCAGTTGGTATTGCTTGCAGGAATAATGTGTTTTTCAGATGGAAATTCAATTGTAAAGAATATATTGCTGTTCATGACACCGAGATGCTGGAGTGTTTAGTTTAGACTAGCAAACTACTGTACATGTACTGTGGCTGTCTAATGAAAGTCCACCTTAATAAAAAAATATCAAAAATGTCATTGCGATGTAAAAACCTAAAGAATTATAATTTTCTTATTTTCTCTCTTTTTAAAAAAAAAGAAACAACTTTTATTTCAACTGATGTTGGCAACATACCAATGTTTTTTCTTTTTACATTTTTTCTTGACCACCATACCTTTAATAAAAATAAACATTAGAGGTGACTAACAACAACTATGGTAACATGTCTTTTTTGATCAAAATATATAAGGTTGCATTTTTATACATTATGAGACCAAAAAGCTTGAGAACTCAAAAGTCAGATGTGAGGAAACAGAATACACAGTAATACACACAGTCTTGTGGAAAGGACTGACATGAAAGAGTGTCCTCTTCGACATTACTTCAATGAAACCATTCATGCAAAAACGAAACAAAAAAAAAGAAAAGAAAAAAGGTTGGGAAATGTAAAAATAAACCATACAAATTAAATCATCAAATTAAAATTAGAAGGCATTCATGATTCAATTATTCATATTGTTAAATCAGAGCAATGATGAAACTGAAATGTAAAATCTTAAAATAAAAATAAAACCCCTAAAATTAAAATAGAAAAGCCATGCATTTAGCAAGGCAAACACTAGTATTTGGAAATCTGATGCAGCGTTTATGGATGTCAGTCGTGTGAATGACACAGTTGTGAAGCTCTAATTCACATAGACTCCTTTTTTTATCATATCTTACATTTTTTGTGTGTTTTTCATCATGCTTCTTATAGAATCCATTTTTACATCCAAATCTGAGTCAAATGTCCGACACAAGTCCCAGAAAAGAACATGGCTGTTTTTTATTATTCTGATGTTTTCATACGCTCCGAATCATACGCTGATCTTATCGTCGCATCCCATCCCTCTCTGTGATGTGCCATGATGGTAGATATATTTATTTTTATATATTTATATATATACGTAGTAATATTTTTCCCTTTGTCGTTTGGTACATAAAGTGAAATTGCGAGTTGTTTGGTTGTGGTCTCTTAGTAGGCAAACAGGAAGGGGAGGAGCTTATGCAGGATCAGCAGAGTGATGTAAAGGAGCGGCTCAGTAGTCGCCATTGTTCCGGAACCTGCAAATGTCAGCAGTAACAGAGAAAGAGAGACAGAAATGTTTGTTAGGTCACAGCACCTAAAAAATAATGTCCAAAGTGTTTCATTTAAACATACCTGTACATTCGTCAACATTTAAAATTAAACAGCATCTACTTTCTTTGCTTTTCCTCTCTAGCTATTTAATGCGTCTATGGCTTATTCAGCATCTGTGCCATGTTTCACATTAAAGTCCTTCAGATGTCTCATTCGTAAACACTACTCAGCAATTTTGCTCTTATCACCTCATTCCTCAGTTACAGGCTATGCACAACAAAGAACGCAGTAACTCCACACTTTCATCCGTAATTTTTATGCAGTCATCCGTTGAAGGTGAAAAAAGTGCTACAGCTCCCAGTGGGGAACACTGAGGAACCCTTGGACCTTCAGGGGAGCACCTTGCCCTTTGTCTGGGACCTACATGACATTTTCTCTTCTTCCCTGACAGCAGAACAGTAGCCCACAGGCTTTTTGAGCCCAAGCCAAGAAAGGCACAGAGTACTGAAACAGACTGTGAAATAAACACACTTACATACAAGCACAACTAACACCAGAAGGAATACATTCAAACCACATAAACACACAGTTGTCGTCTCTCTCCTCAATATATGGACATACACCCACATTCGCAAACAAAAACACACTAGTAATGAGTCACTGCTTAACAGAGCGCTCCTGACTTTCAGAGTGTGAAACGACAGTCTGTTTTCCGCAGTTCTGGCTTTCCCGTGGTCATATCTCACTGCACTTCTTTACTCTAACTCCCCCACCATCCCCAAACAGATTAGCATAGTGTGCCAGGCTGCCCATGACAGGTAAACCATGGCACAGAACGCTTGCACAACAGCACACGAGCTCCAGGAGCATGTTATACAGTGATCTCCTGGAGCGTGTCCATTTGACCTACACATTCACCGATGGCTGTTTCTTTTATCATCATTGTTGCAGAGGTAAGAAGGTGGTGTTGTCCCCTTACATGGGTGGTTGGGTTGATATAGGAAAGCATTGTGAAATGCTGCGGTTCAATGAAACATTATAGCGTGGGTTTACCACAGAGGCACTTCATATTACTTTCAGCTTGTTCTTCTCTCTGTTCTTTTTACTATTTATATATATATATATATTTATATCAATTACTGAACTTAAAATTATCTTAAAGGTTAAAGGCCACAGTGGCAGACCCAGGCTGAGTAACACATGGAAATATGGACTTAGTTGTGTTTTTATGTAAGTGTGTTTATTTCACAGTCTGTTTCGGTACTCTTTCTGCCTTTCTTGGCTTGGGCTCAAAAAGTCTATGGACTTATTCATGCACTTGTACGTAACCTGTTTTTCTTAGTATAAGGAGCATAAAATACAGCTACAAAAAACTTAAGACACCACTCCAAAATTATTTTCATGTGTTTGAGTAAAAAGATAATTTTTGTTTTATTCTGCGAACTAGAGACAACGTCTCACAAATTCCAAATTAAAATATTGTTTCTTATTTGCATTTATTTGCAGAAAACTGAAACAGAACAATTTGGTCAAAATGACAAAAAAGATGCAATGTTTGCGGATCTACATGCAGAAATACTGATTAAAGCAAAACTGGAGTGTTCTCCACAGCCGTATATTCCTCAAACAAAACTGAAGAATATATTTGTAACAAGGAAGGCGGGACGAGAGCCGTGAGGGAACGGTGCGAGGCCGGTGATGCGAGTGATAATGAGTGTCAGTTGCGCATTGCACCGGTCTCGCATCTCTCACGGTGGAGCTACGGAAGCATAAAAGGACGAGTGACAGGAGTGTACGACGAGAGAGGACCAAGCCTGGATATTGTGTATATAATATTTTATTTATGTTTGTGTGGCTGGCAGTTGACCGTGAGGTAGTGTCACGGTTGTGGTGTGAAGAACGCAAATGCAGGCAGGCAGTGATTAAGGGGTTAACACAAAAGACTTTAATTAAACAAACACAAAACAAGGACCCGCGATGGGGTAAAACAGCAACAAGAAAATAATGAACAAGCACAGAACGAAGACTGACTAAACACAAGACTGAATAAACACTTGACAAACTAAACTAAACACTTACTAAGACGATGACACAGCAACAACAGGAACAGGCAATAACAGCTAACGCTGGACGAGAACAAGGCAACTGAGACAGCACATAGCACACGCATACAGATACAATGAACGAACACAGGACAATGAAACATGAGGGTATATATAGGTAAGACAAACAAGGGATAATGACAGGTGTGGGTAATTAAACACTCAGGGGAAGATGACAAGGAAACGAGAGGAGTGGGGCCAATGACAAGACACTGGAGAGAACGTATATTATTGTCAAACGGACAATAATATGTCTCTCTCCACACATAACCAAAGGACTCAGCCCCGATCCCACCACACGACTAGAATTTCATAAACAAGACGGTGGGACCGTGACAGAGCCCCCCCCTTAATGAACACCCCCAGGTGTTCACCAAGGGGTTGACAAACAAGACATGACAGACTGGGAGACAGACAGGACAAGGCAAAACAAAGAAAACAAAATCAAGGGCAAACATGACAAGACAACAACAGGACTTGGGTGGGACATCAAAAATAACAAACATGGGAGGGGGGGGGCCAAACAAGGCCCATAGGGGGCAGTCCATGGGGGTGGGAAAGTCCCAGTCCCCGGCTGCGCTCGAGGGCGCGAGTCCTGGGGACTTAGGGGAGTCCTGGGGGGACAGTCTTTGGCCCTGGGAGTCTCACCCAGGGACCGGCTGGACAGGGCTTGACGCCGGCTGGAAGGCCGGCTGGACAGGCTTGACGCCGGCTGGAAGGCCGGCTGGACATGGCTTGACGCCGGCTGGAAGGCCGGCTGGATCACCGGACTGGACGCCGGCTGGATCACCGGACTGGACGCGGCTGGTCACCGGACTGGACGCCGGCTGGTCACCGGACTGGACGCCGGCTGGATCACCGGACTGGAGCCGGCTGGCACCGGACTGGACGCCGCTGGACCGCTGGACACGCGGACGGCTGGACCGGACTGGACACGGACTGGACCGGTGCACGGACTGGACGCCGGCTGCACCGGATGGTGCCGGCTGCACTGGACAGGTTCCCCGTAGTCTTGTCTCGCACCGTCTGCAGCCTTGGCGACTGGACGGAGTTTCCACCCGCACCACGCTCTTCCGCCGACGGTCCCCCGGACGTGCCGTCCCGGAGGTATTCAGCGTTGGGGGAACCCCAGACGTCTCCCCGAGTCCTTCTCCCCACTCGCCACGTCGCCACCAGGGAACCGGAACCGTGGAGCTCCAGCCAGAGGGTACTGAGTCCCCCCGGGCAGCGGCAGCCAGGACGAGACCCCCCGGGACGCTCGACCGTGGAGCGGAAGTTCCAAATGGAACTCCACTCCCGGGATCATCCCGGTTGGCCACGTACCTGACCATATCCGCAAACCCGAGAGGAGCCAGCAGCCTCTTCTCCGACGGTGTGAGGCGCCGGGTGAGGCAGCAGTTGAAGATTGTCTTCAACTCCGCATCACTGAACCCGGTCGCCTCTGCCACCGCCGAGAATGCTCTGGCGAACTCCTGGTCCCCATAATTCCCCTGGCGGACCCCAGTAGCAAGTGAGCCAGGCCGGATCGGGGAGACGACGCCTTGCCGTCCTTGGGAGCCGCCTGCTGGGTTCGACTTGGTTCGGTCATTCTGTCACGGTTGTGGTGTGAAGAACGCAAATGCAGGCAGGCAGTGATTAAAGGGTTAACACAAAAGACTTTAATTAAACAAACACAAAACAAGGACCCGCGATGGGGTAAAACAGCAACAAGAAAATAATGAACAAGCACAGAACGAAGACTGACTAAACACAAGACAGAATAAACACTTGACAAACTAAACTAAACTAAACACTTACTAAGACGATGACACAGCAACAACAGGAACAGGCAATAACGGCTAACGCTGGACGAGAACAAGGCAACTGAGACAGCACATAGCACACGCATACAGATACAATGATCGAACACAGGACAATGAAACATGAGGGTATATATAGGTAAGACAAACAAGGGATAATGACAGGTGTGGGTAATTAAACACTCAGGGGAAGATGACAAGGAAACGAGAGGAGTGGGGCCAATGACAAGACACTGGAGAGAACGTATATTATTCTCAAACGGACAATAATATGTTTCTCTCCACACATAACCAAAGGACTCAGCCCCGATCCCACCACACGACTAGAATTTCATAAACAAGACGGTGGGACCGTGACAGGTAGCTGTCGGCCCTTTATTTTCGTTTTGTTGTTTGTTTATTTTATTAAATATTGGTTTGAATGTTCACCGGTTCCCGCTTCCTTCCTTCCTTACTTTGAACAGTAGTACAATATTGTTGTACTGTTTATGGTATATATTGAATATATACCATAAACCATTGTTGAATAAACAATACAACTTCTAAAGTGTGACAATGCACTGACAATGGCACAGCTTATAATGATAACACATATGGAAGTGCACTAAACTAAAAATCTATCTGAGAAATACCCACAGTGTATAAAGTTAATGAAGTTATCTGAACTAGATCAGGATATCCATTGCCATATGTCAATCCCATCACTTCACCAAGCAACAGAGAGCAATTTTTAAAACGTTTCACTACATTTCTTCACCATACTCATCTTGATTCACAGGATCTTCCATTAATTGACCTTTTGTCAACGTCACTCTGCACGCAATCGAAATCTAGATACACAAGAGATTAGGCTAAACAAGGGTAAGTGAATACACAAACAGACGAGCAAATCAG
Source organism: Triplophysa rosa (assembly GCF_024868665.1). Lineage (NCBI taxonomy): Eukaryota > Metazoa > Chordata > Actinopteri > Cypriniformes > Nemacheilidae > Triplophysa > Triplophysa rosa. Next base: position 26,146,562 of record NC_079890.1, read on the forward strand.
CTAAAATGCCAAAGTCATGACCCTGACTGCTGTGGAAATAATTACAGTCAACACGGACGCAGAGGGATTCTGAGTCCAGCTCATTACTCACATGTCAGCAGTAATCTCCTCCTCTTCCTCACTTAACCCTCTGTAAAAGGATATTAATCTGTCTGTTTGCTTAATAAAACATTTAATGAACACTGCCCAGTACTCACAGTCCATGCCACTTTTAATAACATTTTGTTGCCTTTGAAGGATTATGGTTCTACTCATACTGTTATAGAGATGGATATGTTGGTACTGAGTATTCACAGTATACCCCAGACAATATAATCGGAATTATTTCGTTTTACAAAATAGAATTTAAAGGACATTTAAGAGATGCATGTATTTTGGCATTTCCTCTGCGGTTTGACTACAGTATATGGTAAGCCTCTCACATGTAGCCTATTTGAGCCATTTGTTCCTATTGCATTTTAAAGGTCCAGTGTGTATTTTTTATTGACATAAATGTAATATAATTTACATAACTATGTCTTCAGAGGTGTATAAAGACTTTACATAATGAAACATTATGTTTTTATGATTTTAGAATGAGCTATTTCTATCTGCATACACCGTGGGCCCCCTTGCATGATATTCACCATGTTGTTTCTACAGTAGACCTACATGGTTAAACTGCTCTACAGAGCACATTTCCTAAATACGTTACCTCCTTTGGCAAAGAAGCGAAAACTTGACGACATCCAGTCTTGCTTTCGTCAATGAAAATTATGACTAAATATCGTCATCAACGAACCTTTATCACGTGACGAAAACGAGACGAGACGCAACGTAAATGCTGGTCATGTGATGATGACTATAATTAAATGTATAATGCACTTTTGTTGACGGATAAAAACGAGACTAAATGTGGTTTACAAAATAAAAACTATGCTAAAATGTCTCTTCATTTTCGTTGACCAAAACGAGACGAAATGTTATAACGTTATTTCGTCTCGTTAAGTCACGTTATTATTATTATTTTGCAGTGTTTCTGTTTCCTGTGTCTCACTTCAGGGGCTGCATCAGGTCGCACTGCGCAGACGCAGGCAAAGTCACTTCCTCAAGCCCCACTCGTGGCAATATTTAGAAGATGCAGCTAAGGTGAGTTATCATAAACGACAACAAACAAAGTTAAGTCTGACACAGAGAAAGGGACCGATGGCTAGGGGTACATAAGATTCTTAGATGCATTGCGATGCGGACGTGGACGATTCCGAATCGATTCACGAATGTCAAAAATCGATTTTCTAAATGTTAAATATTTGACGGCATGCAAATAAGAGACGACGAAATGGCGGAGAAAGAAATCCGACCTGCTCAAGCTCATGTATGAAAGCATTTTGGTTTCTATGAAGCTGAAGGCAAAATGGCCTCGACAAGACATACATATGCAAGTTGTGTCAAGCTAAACTAACATACTTTGGAAACACAACAAACATGATAATTTCACGTGCCCGACCGGACAAGTAACTTGAATAAAACAACAACAGTACAACATATACAGTATGTAGAATAATAAGAAGAGCTGCATGTTTGTCGTGGTTGTGCTTGTTTGTGTGTAACAATAATCAATGCGCTTTATTTACACGTTATGTGCGTTATTTAAATAACAGGATTCCGCTCCGCATCTAGTTACATGGACTCTAGATGCGGAGCAGAATCCTGTTATTTAAATGTCATCTGGCTGTTATGCTTGTCTGAGTGAATTTTGTGCACAGTATTATTTGCTATTGAAAATTGTAGTGCCCTTGTAGTAAATTGATAAACACTGTATACTATAGTAAAGTTCAAAAACATGATAGTATCTAAGAATTTTACTGCAGTTTACTATAGTAAATACTATAGTATACTACAGTAATTTATGTGGACAAATATACCACTATTGTATAGTAAAAAAGGAAAAACACAGACATTAGAAAAATTAAAACAAATTTAGGTAGTCTAAAAATTATATGGCCCTAATTTTCCATCTGTATGTAACATGAATGTCTTTTGTCAGTTACCTGCCTTTTCATGATGAACTGCACTTGCATCATTTTTTTTTATGACAACAGACGATTTATACTTGTGCTCCTACTGTTTGGCCTGTGCTACCAAACTTTAAACCTCTCTAGCACCAGTGCTATGTGCAAAAAAGTCTGTATTAGTTTACTGCATTCTGTATGCTATTACAGGGGCACTGAGGGCAGTCACTCTTTTCCTGTTGGTTCTTTGCAATGCTGGCAAATGTAACCTTCCAGTTGACTAGCGAAATCACTTCCATTTGTTTTATTAATAAAGGATATTGGAAGTAAAATCGGTCTGGGTAATTACAAATACTTTAATTTTAATAGTCACACAGCAAGAAAAAGAAAATTTGTATAGGAAAAAAGATGCATTGAGAATCGTTTTATCATCGCATCGCAGCCCTCTGAATCGCAATCGAATCGCATCCTGACGTGCCTAGATATTCCCACCCCTACCGATGGCCGTAAATTCAAATCATAGCATCTTCCGTGTCTGGAATGGATGTATTCTTGGGTCTATAAGGTATCAATAATATAATAAGATAACCTTGTTTGAAAGGGGTTTGGCTAAAAGAAAATTTTGGTTTTGTCTATACTACTAGGTACTTATACTATATTGACTGGGTTAAATAGAATTGAATTACTAAAAAGAGACTAAAATACAATTTTCATTGACTAAAACTAGAGTAAATGTCATCAGTTTTCGTCGACTAAAACTAGATGAAAATAGTCATGGATAATTCTGACTAAAATAAGACCAAAACGCTTAGACTTTTAGTCGACTGAAAATTGACTAGACTAAAAAGTGTCACGGATTCGGAGGAAGAACCCAAGTGCAGGCAGGCGGTAATGACGGGGTTAAACACAGACTTTAATAACACGACAAAACAGAAAACAAAAACCCACAATGGGGAAAAAATAGGACACGATCAAATAACCAGAACTCAAAACAAACACTTCCCTCGAGGGGGGCAAAATAAACAATAATTCAAAACATGACACAACGTCCAAAACAAGGCAGGGTAATCCACGGATAATAATAAGACAAGGCAAGAGGAACACGAGCATAACATGAGGAGAATACAAAACGATTCAGCACAGGACAGCAAACACAAGGGCATTAAATAGGGAGACTAACAAAGGAAGATAACAATGGGCAGGTGTGGGTAATGAGACACAGCAGGAAAGCTATACAGGGAACGAGAGGGGCGGGGCAAAAGACGAGACACGAGAAAGCACATGGCATGTCCATAGTAAACAATGCCATGTCTTTCTCACACTAAACCTAAGGCTTTGTCATGACTCTGCCACAAGACCAAGAATAGACATGACATGATGAGGCAGAGTCATGACAAATAAAGAGTATGAATGTGACTAAAACTAATAAAAACGAAAATGACAGCTTGACACAAAGACTAGACTAAAACTAAAATTAAAACAGGCCCCCCAAAACAACACTAACGACATCTTAGTTCTGTGTCAGCCACCATAGTGCTTCGAATGGGAAGGGTGGAGTGAGCCGTTGTTTGCCATTCACAACCTCACCTCTAGATGCCGCTAAATTTCATACAATAGACCTTTAATTTGGCTTTGGCCTTCTATGCTACATTTACTGTTTTATTTTTGTGTGGACTACTCATAGTAAAAAGTTGAATTTCTTTAAATGTGCCAGTTTAATAAAATAAAATAGATTTTTGGCACACTGCAATATTCATTTTTCTTAAGTCCAGCCCTCAGGGAATGAACAAATGACCTGACATTCTCCATTAGACTCTCCTGATGCAATGCTGTGTACATGGTTATCTTAATGATTGGAGATTACTCAAATCTATAGGTATAAAACAGCTTGTTTGTAGGAATTAAATTCAGTCCAATTTTACCTCTTCATTGGTAACAACATCAACGTTTTGTAATTGCCATGCATTCGTCATTTTTTTCACCTCACAACTCATCTCTTGCTTTTATCAATTCTTTCAACTCCCTTACGATCCTAGCAGGTGCACCTATGAACTGTTATAATGGCCCTTGAGGGCCCACTGAGAGATCAGAAGCAATGGACTCTAAAGATGAAGGATTAGAGGGTTACAGTGTGATCATATCTGTTGAGCTGAGGGCATGTCTCTCTCCCTCAGAGGGAATAATAGTGTTTCAGCAGCACGCTCTACACACCTCCAAATACAATTGGCTATGGTTTGTTGAAACTATGCTTTAAGCTGCAGGTATACATTTGTCCGCCCCAGCATGCCTGTGAATGCAGAGACTAATATAGTGAATCAATAATACCAGCAAATGACTTCTTTTATTTTAGTATGTGACATTGATGAATCTTTATATAATATCAACCACTGGTATAAACAACAGCACAACTATGATACCTACACAGTAAAGCTATATGGAAATAAAGAAGCACAATATGGTAAAAGGAGGAGCATCATGACAGTTATTCCCTGTGGACAAGAGCAGAGCTTTAGCAAACAAAAAGATGAAAGCTTAAGGGTCTAGAAAAGAGGGATTATTGACCACAGAAAGACAACACAAACTCTGTATTCATGCTGATAATTGGCTTGTTTTAGCCAGTGCATACAAACATACACCGAGAACATCAATACAATATACCCTCAAATACTGCACTATAGAATTTTAGCATGGGATATTTCAGTTGATATTTTCTTTACTAATAAAGTAAATGCTAAAAAATAATAACTAACATGACTGTTAAATCCAGACACATCAATATCACTGATACAATGGACATCGTGGACAAATAAAGAAGCTATTAAAGGTCCAGTGCATGAAATTTAGTGGCATCTACAGGTGAGGTTGCAAATTGCAACCAACAGCTCACTTCACCCCTCCCTTTCGAAGCACTACGGTGGCTCACACAGAACTAAGATGTCATCATGTTTTCGCTTCTTTGCCGAAGGAGGTAGCGTATTTATGAACTGTGCTCTGTAGCAGTTTGTCCGTTTAGGGATCCTGTAGAAACAACATGGCGAGTTCCATGTAATAAAAACATAACGCTTCATTATGTACGGTCTTTATACACCTCTAAAAACATAGTTATGTACTTTGTATATTATATTGCATTTCTGTCATTAGATTCTCCAAAAAATTACACATTGGACCGATTTCATACTTTATTATGGAATGTCTGCCTATTTTGTCACATACAGTCATTTAAACCAGCTACCATTTTTCTATTATTCACGGTCTGAAAATCCTCACCGCTGTCTTACATTCAATGCTTTATGTTCAGGCTTACCTTCATCTCTCTCTCTCTCTCTCTCTCTCTCTCTCTCTCTCTCTCTCTCTCTCTCTCTCTCTCTCTCTTTGTGTGAGTCATTCGCTAAACAAAAGCTAGATTGAGACAAAGCTCTCCTTGATTTCCCTTGTATAGTCAGCAGGAACACAACTAAGCACAGTGTCCCAATATGACCGAAGCAAAGATAAAACAATTAACACTCATCCCAGAGTGCTGAAGTGCTTCCCACACAATGACAATCTACAAACACATCTAGCAAATGCATGCTTACAGTGGGGGTCTGCAGTTGGACTGGGCTCATCAGTTAAGTGTAAAAGCTGTCCAGCAGCACTAAACACTGGGCTTCTCCCCTCAAGCACATAATCATCGCACCACCAAACCCCCTGCGCTCGCTGTCATGCGGGATTGCAATTTGATTACAGGTGAAATAACCAGATTGATGTCTGCGGGTATTAGGCGTAGAGGGAACAGGATTCTGAAAACACAGTGATACGCACAGACACAAACACAAACAGAGAGTAGATTAAAACAGCTGTGCGGCTGGAGTGATATAAATGTATCAGGGTTCCAAGCAGGGCTTTAAAAAGAAAAAAAAATCATTCGTCCACTTCAAGTTGAATCAGTATTTTAACGTTTCTGTTTTTGTGTTTCTTCTGGAATATTTTGTTCCAAAAACGGTTTACTTATTATTACCGATTAATAACATTATTTTAGTTTAGCCTACGCATTGTACAAATACAAAGCCTAAAAAGACACATTTTTACTCTGTGTTTAAACTTTAAGTTTTTAAACATGTTTTAACTTACGGTAAAGCTATTAAACATACCTCCGTACATTTGGTTGATGCTCCTTTGTTTAAAAAAAGTGTGTTGTGTTGGCGTTTACAGATGTCTTGCATAATAATCTGCCATCAGAGCGCAGTCATTTCAAAGTGTATTCATGTTCACTTTCACATTATTGTGTACATAAATGAAATACATACAATACAGGGCCTTTGTACACCTGGTCACTTCATGCGTTCTCTGATTGGATAGCTTTAAGTCTATTTAAAACTGTTTCAGTTACAACTGGCTTCATAAGATAAACGGATATCAATCATAGGCCTCTATTCTATTCCTGCACAAAATGCAAAAACATTATTCAGTATTAATTCATTCTTCAGTCTGCCGTTTACATGTCACGTCTAAAGGAACATAGGAAAAACGCACGTTGCACCATTTTCTACTTGCCGAAGTGATGCACTCCTGTGGCGTCTGCCGATAAAAAAGCATCACGAGCTGTAAGTTTATGAAAATTATAAACTAATTTCAAGCACTGAAATTCCCTTGCAGTAGCTATGCTATTAGCTTTATTTATACTATCATCTGTTCATCTTTGTTGAGCTTCTTTTCCGCTGAGCTTCATCTCGGGAAAAACGAGAATGTCACAACGCATGAGTGTCGCGTCCGCATTTCTCTCATTGTGAGTGTGATCGTCGTGTGTATTTAAAACAATGAACTTGAGCTGAGACGCAACTAACTTGCTAGGAGGATTAAAGCGCTGACAAGATGCATTAACACTTGTCCAGTTTCATCTGGAATGTGTCCTAAATGTGCCCTATCCCTTTTCCTGACACAAACATCCAAACGGTAAAATATATAGTTTGCTTACAGAATTAGATTAGTAAAACCTGCTAAATCGTGTAAAAGAATTTTAACATGAATTAAACCTACGGCAAACACAAACAGCTTCATTATACAATTAGGAAGCAATGGCATTAATATGAAATGAGCTAACTAAGAAATAATTAAAGAGTATGCTGAGACAATCTCGTGCACCAATAAAAGCATTTAGTTATAGACCACATCTAGGTACATTTCATGCTTAATGACAGAATTAGGTGCCATCTGACAGGAAGTATTCCTTACAAAGACATTCATTTTGTAACCTCATTGTATTTTGGCTAGGTGGGAATCTGTACCCATTTTCTACAAGGCATTGAGGTTATCTGCTCCTTCCAGTCAGGATAGACATGCCACCCAGCCCTGCTGGGGAAAAATAAAAGACAGCAAAAACAGCAAGAGGCAATTTGATGCACCTGACAGCATGCAGAAAGCCATGCTTATCAGCTCCCGCCCATAGCATTCCTTTAATATTAATTGTTTCTGCCACTCAAAGTGATGAAATTGTGCAAAAGTGACAGACGCATGTTTCCGAAAGAGAATGTGTGTGTGTGTGTGTGTGTGTGTGTGTGTGCGTGTGTGTGTGTGTGTGTGTGTATGAGTGAGAGAAAGAGTGAAAGAAAGTAAGAAAGAAAGCTGATACCATGGCCAAAATCCTTCAAATGTAAAATCCTTTAAATCTGTCAGACTCTTTAACCGTCTCACTTTAATAACAAATAAGTTAAGCAGCTCTTAACCAAAAAAAGGAAAATCAAAATTACTAGCAGTGACAAAGGCACAAAGACACAGCTGACCATATGAGAGGCAGATATAAACAGTCTAAAAACTTTGATTTAGCATCATATTTAAAGAGATAGTTCTCCCAAAAATGACAATTCTGTCATGAATTACTCACTTTCTAGTTGTTCCAAACCTGTATGGATTTTTATGTTTGGTTAAACACAGAGAAAGATATTTGGAAGAACGCTTGCAACCAAACAGTTCTTGGACCCCATTGACTACCACAGTAGCAAAAATGACAATGGTAGTCAAAAGTGCCCCAGAACGATTTGCTTTCCCACATTCTTCAAAACATCTTCTTTTGTGTTCAACAGAACAAAAAAATATATATAAAGTAATTTTTACCACTATGGTCAATGGGGTCCAAGATCTGTTTGGTTGTAAGCATTCTTCCAAATATCGTTCTCTGTGTTCATCAGAACAAATAAATTTATACAGATTTGGAACAACTCGAAGGTGAGTAAATGATGACAGAATTTGTATTTTTGGGTGAACTATCCCTTTACTAAAACAGGTTAAATTGAATGATGACCAGTATGTGCATATGAAATACATACACGTATCATATTTCATTAAGTAACTTTGTACAGCAAATATAACAATATCAAATAGAAACGCATAATATCCGTTTAAAAATGTTGGAGAATTTAGGTAGGTAGAAAAGGTAGAAAATAGAACTTCAGTGACTTAACACAATAACAATCAACAATTTTAAACCATGCCATGTATTTCTTAGCAAAGGCAAATGGTCCAGCTAATTAAGTCTTAATGACTTTTAATGGTCAAACAAAAATGGCCAATATATAGCCCATTAAATAGAGAGATAGAGAGAGATGAAGAGTGTTAAATTAAAACCTGGAATGAAAAAGCACAGAGGATCATTACACTGGCAATCTTAATGTCCGACGTGTTCACCAAATGGCTGCCTCCATGTCTGACTGCATTAAAGATAGGGTTGGTTGAGCATGTTGCCGCACATACACTCACTGCCACATGCGCACGTTTTCATGATCCCACACACATTGTGTGTCACCATTTGATTAGTGTATCAAACATGACTTGCTGTTTCACACCTTCTTCATGAAGAAACAAAGCTGCCTTAAATTGCTTTGGTTGAATTCACAGTACACAGGGAAAATTGTTGCAACCTGATTAAAAGTGTAAACACATTTATAAAGATACTTTTTTCATGTCTTTATAAATAGTAGGATACTAATCAGGATTTTAAAATGAATATTTCTTGAATGAATTATAGATTGTCTTCTAGAAATTATATTATAAAATTTAGATTTTCCAAAAAAATTGTTTTTGATTAATAGGCTTTATGCTGAAACTGGAAAACATTGTATTCGGTTCAGGTCTTTTGTATGCACTTATTACATATAGAACTGTTTCACTCAAAATGCCTTTAAGAAAAGATACCAAATATTAGCTAAATCAATATATGTAATACATGCAGATTGATATTTTAAAGTTTTTTATAATTCTTTTCACTGACATTTGAATATAACATTTTATAAAACACAAAAAATAAAAACAACAAAGCTGAATTAGATGATTACCTCAAAAATCAATAGATATCTCTGCTATTTCATAATACTCTTAACACTTGTCTGACAAGCGGATGTAACAAGACCTGTTTTCCAGTTTGGTCAAGTGATGTTCAACATATACCCTATTCAAAATGATAGAAACAGACAGTGAGTAGACACAACTGTCCTAGAACACAAATATTGACAGTGACCACTCATAAAGCGTACAGACACCAACAGAGTCAATAATTAGTTGCCCTCTTTTAAAACTATAAAATGCTTCTAAATTCACTGTATCTTCCAACAGACCACAGTATTTAGTCAAGTTACCTGCATCCCCGCCACAAACGCCTCTGGCTCAACTAGACACTTGATGTAATCACTCGCCATTGTCTGCAGAAATCACTTCTGCGGTGACAGAACGTAGAGTCAGAAACAAACCCAAGCCTTTAAATCCCCACCGAAGGCCCCATAAATAGCGGACCTGACCTCGGGGCCAGAGTTAAAAAGACAAGGTGATGTCTTGATAACCTCACTGTCACACCGCACTGTGGTCATAAAGAGACAATAAGGGTCAGGACTGATGCTCTGAGACAGGACAGACCATATCGGTGCTTCCTGCTTCAGACAGAGAAAGTGTCATCAAGTGCTTTTATTACTTTCTCTCTCTCTTGCTTCCCTTCAATCTTCTGATTTCTGCCTTTCACAGAGAGTACACTGATACATAAACAATCACACACACCTCCACACATACAATTTTCTCCCAGACTGCCTGCTGAGCAGACAGGGGCTTGATACGGCAGGGCATCAAATTAAACCTTCCAGCAGCGACTGTAAAATGTGATTATTCTGAGATGTGCTTCATTGATTAGTGTGCTTTGTGCCTGTCTGAAAAAGGGATGCCTCTCCATCACATACACATTGACATCAATCACAGAAATAGACAGCACTCTGAGGTATGTCAACAGAATGTACCGAATAATGCTGGTAATAACATTGGGATTTATCGTCCTCAACCACGTACGGATAAACAATTCAATGTTCTGTATTTCACTATATGCAAGAGTCACATTCGACACACTCTCATTGACCACTTCATTAAAGATACATCCAAATAAACTTTGAATCGATAGAGGTCATTCAAGTTGATTCACTATAATAACAAGATGGTGCAATGGTATTATTATGGATGGAGGAAAGCACAATGCTTAATATGGCGGCTTTTAAGAAGAAAGCCCTGACTTCCAGTAAAACAAGCCAACTGTCAATCATTAAAGACAAACGATTCTCTAGGGAAGGGGATTTGTACAGAGTACACAACTTGCACATACGCGCAACATGTAATGTGATTCTTAACAGCAGTTTGAGCTTATTAGAAACAAACTTTATATCAGGTTTAACTGTTTATCAACATAATGTACCAGACTGTAATGTGATTCACAGGCCTATATTAAACTAGCAGAAATATGTAGTTTTATTGTGACCTTTGCCAACAAATGTAGGTAGGCTATATTTATGAACTTCGTCTTTTATGAAAGAAATAGCTGCCAAGAGGCGTTGTAAACACGGCCGTCAATTGACGAGACTTTCCTTAAAGGGACTTTGTTTTTACGTTTAAATACGTATCAAGCAAATCCCCAAATGCCATTAAAATAATCTCACTCAATCAAGCTCCAACACCCTGTTTTACCTCTTTTGACCACTCAGTGCCGCTGTTGCACTTTCACTCACCGGATCCGTGCTGTTGTCTCAGGATGGATGAATTGCCTGGCCGAGGCGAGGCTGAAGACTTGACTGCAGTGTCAGTCGTGGTGGCTGAGGCGGGAGCGGGTCCGATTCCGAGCGGTGGAGGCACGCGGGGTTTTCCCTGACCCTGGCCCGGCTCGGATGTGGCCCGTCCGCCCGTCGCCGTGTTACTGTTTCTCAGCGGCCATCGGTTCTGGATATGCGACACGGCCTCCTCGGCCAGCATTCCCTCGCGTGATGTCACGCGCAGAGTGGCCTGCACCTTGTTTTCCTGAGTCTCATCAGAGTACAAGTCCAAAACCCGACACTCATACACGCCCTCGTCCTCCTTCCGGACGCCCGACAGGCTAAGCTTGTGGGAAATGGCGTTGCCCTGGACTCTTACCGTCTGCTCATGGAGACAGAAACAAATTATATTAAAATGGTGTTTGCGAAGATAATCCATCTTTTACGTATCATTATAATTTTCGTATTTTTCATTAAAAGGCAACTGGATGAAAGTGCAATTTAGAATTTGCTGTGTGCACCTTTAAATGCTGTAATACAGCTGATAAATACAGAATTACATTTTCCCTATAGCCTACATAATGTAAGCGTAAAACAGGATTTTAGTCAGTTTTTGATTTCCGTTTATTAAAATTAAAGCAATTATAACAGACAATCCGCCGAAAGACGGAGCTCCTGCCGCCGAATCGCAGCTGTAATATATTCATGTAATGAATCACGTGTCAAACACACTAAATCCATCTCATGGATTGTTTTTGTATTTTATTTCGTCTTCTGTAATTCCACAAAACGCTCACAAAATGATCATCGGAATACTCACGCTTATTTTCGTGGCGTCCCGGTGGGCAACCTGTAACAGATCACATCCAAACATGAACAGGCAGCTAGAGTGATTCATTTTCTTGTGTCATAATATCAATAGGGAACTACTGTTTAAGCTTGAAAGACCCTCGCAGTTAATCATAGACGAGAGGTCCAGTCATTCTCATCAGCACCATGGACAGCAACAGTTGCGCGTATCACATTCGTTTTCCTGTCACGTTTTATGGCTTAGGCTATCTTTCATATGGATACGTTTTTTTGTATTTCTGGTTTGAATGCAATCTAGTCATTCATGTCACACGTGTCCTATTGATGTACGCTGAGGTAAATAGAGAGACGTTAGTTTTGTATTTGAAATGTGCGATTTATTTTTTTCTTGGCGTACAATGATCCATCTCAGGGCCAAGTTAAAGGCTTTGTGACATTTATATCATATTGAGCATGACATCACATTCATATCCTTCAGCCGAATCTCCACACCCCAGACCCACAACCCAACATGATTGAATGACGTGCTTTAGTCATCGATTGCTTTCGTGCGTTTATTTGGGCTCACTCATCACAGGGATACATCAAAGAAGTACGCCGGGGGAAATATGAGTACGTGAAACCTTCTTGCATCCCACTGCGGCCGTCAAACAGCCCCCCTGGTGCAACTTTCACAACAGGTCTCCTATGGAAAACTGCCTGTTTTCATGCATCTCATAGAAAACCAAAGCCCCTTTACCTTGGGTCTGTTGGCCGGAGCGCTAATCTGAAGTTCGTGAGCGAGCTCTTTATGGGCTGCTTCCTTGAGGTACCACCACTGAATCTCCAAAGAGAAAGGCGAGACTCCAACGGCTCGAAAAGCGCACGGCATCTCTATGTCCTCGCCCTCACCGACACTCACATCTTTGGGCACTTCAGTAAATGAGGCTTAATAAAGAAAACACATCAATAACATATAGTTAGTACAAGAAATCATTAGAATTGAGAAACCAAATAGGCATATTTATGATATATGCACGCATTTGTGTTTTGTTAATCGTTTTCAACAATTATTTAGTCTATTGTGTTAAGTTTCAGATAGGAGGATGTTCAACTCTCCACGTAAACATGATATTGCCTAGTATACATATGAATTTAATATAATGAAAAATGGCACGATAAAACAGTAAATAACAAATCCAACATAACCAGATGTTAATAATTCAGCATCACTATAAAAAAAGAGAAAAACTTAATTTCAGAATCAGTAAGACGCATCTGCTATCTCTCAGTAGACTCTGCTCTTAAATACGCAACAGAGAGTTAAAATATCTGAAATCGAGGACTATAAGTTTACTCACCATTTACGTAGAATAGCAGGGGCGCATTTAGGATCAAATAATAAAAGACACCGTAGAGTCCCCGTTTTTCCATGTCATAAATAAGGTGGTCAGATTGGAGAACGAGTGAAAGTGGTCATTTGACCAGAAGATACAGGTTTTATTTCATCATCATCGCCATAACTTCGTCTGGTGTTGCTTTAGAAGACACAATTTATTTCTCCGAAATGTACAATAAACGGTCTGAAATCTCCAAATAAGATACTCCAAAAGGATGCTGCATCAGTCAGCCAAAACGTAAAATCCAATGTTGCGGACCAGAATGCCCCTTTTCTCTTGTAAAATCTATGCGTTCTGCAGGATCTTTTACGGTATACTCGAGCGATTATCCTTTCCCTCCTAAAGAATCCTCTGTTTGACCATACGCTTCTTATCAAGATAAAACTTGCTTTCAGCAGTAGGAAATAAGCTCACTTCGGTCTCCAAAAAAAGAGAAAAGATCCGCGATTCGTTTCCACCACCCATCACAAAACAATGCCGTGTATATGTCCTCGAAACAAAAATAAAACAAAATGGAAAAAATCCAATGTCAGTGGATTACCTCGACGTTTTTAAGATGCAGTTAAAGTACCTAAACGAAGAAGAGACATCAGTGGATAGTTCCAGCTCTGTGTGTGCGCGCGTGAGCAGCGAGGAGGCGCTTTGGCATCTCCAAACCCGCGAGACCACTGACAGACCGACGGGGTTTGGGAGCAAACTAACTCTCTGTCTCTCTAATCAGCATAAGGCTCGACCAATAAGAGGAAAACCGTTCCAAACGACGTCCACAGCAAATGACTGGCCAGAAAATAAACGGCAGTTAAATGATTTATACGATTTACTCTACGAGATCAACAAGCATCCCTTAAAGTAACTACCGTCACAGACTAAAGTCTTTTTTTATTTTAATGTGAAACACTTCAAGGTTTCAGATTAGGCATACATTTAATCTAATCTAAGACTGTGCTTCTGGTATTAATAACAGAGGAAATCTGCATTTCTTATAGCGACAGACAAATAAAACATATTTTTTTCTTTAATTGTGGACATGACCACACAGGACTTCAGTAACTCAGGTTCATTACTTCCGTTTCAACCCTTTAACATTCCAGTATTAGAGCTGAAAAAGGTTGCAGTCAGAGCAGCTGTTGTTATAATTGTAATGTTTTAAGTTATAGTAGCCAAAAAATGTGAAAAATTGAGCTTATATTGAAAAACGGACAATGATTAAAAACAAACTTAAAAACGTCAATGTACTGCATGTTTGCTACAGATAAAAAAATAAGCATATTCCTTCACGTAGAATTGCAGGATGTGTCACCATATCTGACCACTAATCCAGCGTTGTCCCTGGAGTCCCAGGCTTGTGCAGCAGAGTGCTTCTCTGGCTGAATCCTAAAACAGCCCTCCCCCCAGCTGCCTGCCTGCCAATAATGTAGCACTTGTTCACCCCTACACTCCTATTAGCACTTCACCAACACAGAAAGCAAGAGATGGAGATAAAGGGAGAAACGGGGCTAGACCAATATTAAAATTAAGCTTTTGCAGGTTACTGATGTATTTGTACTCGTATATAAGAGAGATGGTAAGAGAGAGTAGTCAGTGTGGTTGATAAACAAGACGAGAAGGTATATGAACTAGCGAGGCAGTGTGAGAGGCAGAGAGGGATTCAACAGTAGGCTAATGTATATCCTTCCACTGCAGGCAGATACTCATCAGTAAAATAGTTCAACAACATCTCAATATTTTTTTGTGAGAGATGTCAGGAATCCAAAGTTAACTGATGGCGCATTTCTGTCCATCTCTCATGTCCCTCACCTGCAGGTCAACTGCTTGTCCTTGACAATGAGGCAGGTGCCAGTGTGTTTACCCTTAGCGTCACAACAATTCTAAACCTTTTACATTGCATAAAGCTTTAACCGAACAATGCTTGTCATTGAACTACACTCTGACCTTTTTGTGTCTGTATGAAGATGTCCAAACACAAACAGGCACATAATGAGCTCGGACCGCTATTCACAATTCATTTTGTTAGAATAACTCTGATCAGTATCACCCAGTAAATGGCACTATGGCAAAAGCCACCTCATCTGAGCCTGTCACTAATGATGAGATGCCCTTTATCTGGTGTGGAGCATCTGCACCTGTCACTTCTTAGGACAGAACGGAAACTCTTTTTTACAGCGTGACAGCAGTGTAACAAATTCCTGCTTTAATAATAAATAATGAGCATTATGGTATTTTTCTATTAGTTTAAGATTTCATGGAATGATAAAAACTGCAATATATGTATGAAATTATTGGGACACCCCCTTCTAGTAAAAGATGTTCATCTTTTCAATTTAATTCAAGTTTATTTATGTAGTGCTTTTTACAATGTTGCTTTGTTTGTTTGGAAGCAGATTTACAGGAAAACACAAAAAGTGTAAAAATTAAGTGTAAAGAGTACAAACAGAGAGGACCATAATAAAAGCAATGTTAATGCAATTCGCAGAACTTTAAGCTAATCTAATATCAGCAGTCCTGGTGATCAAGCCAACACGACAACAGTGGCAAGGAACCAACTTCAATGATGAATGAATGAAGAAAAACCTTGGGAGAACCCAGACTCAGCCGGGAGGGCCAGTCCTCCTCTGACGCATTACAGTTGCAGTCAGTGACTTTTGATTATAATTTACTCAGTAAATGTTTATGATTAACATGTAATTTGCTTTGTGCAACAGGGTCATGTTGGAATTTTCCACATGAAAACAAAATTTAAGAACTTACATTTAAGCCTTTTTCTTTGCTTCACAGTGAGTCGTGATATACAAACAGAAACTGGATAAAGGTCTCTTAAGGTTATCCTTTCAGCTAGCCATTATCGTGATCATCCGAAATCTCACATATCTTTTCTGTTCCACAACATTTAGCAGAAAGTACAATTAGATATTTATGATCTCTGGGAAGATGTGTCTGCTGCTGGGCAGTCTCAAGAGTAAAAAAGCCAGTTGGGTCGCTGGGTGACAGGAATTCTGTCTAATTCATGAGCAGGCAATGTGATATTAATGTGTGTGGCATGGCAGATGTAGCCTGCAATGCAATTTAAAACAACACAGCTGAGGGCACTCAGACTTTTTCATTCATCTCCATGCTATTTTTCAACCACTGAAACCTAAGAGAGAGGCTTTGATGCACAAAGTTTTCTCTTTTTTTCCCAACATGCAGGTTTCCTTGAGCGACCTGGTATTAAACTCTTCTTTGCAAAGTTTGTCAAAGGATTGTATAGACTGTTCTAGGTTCAAGAGGTTTTAAATATTTAATATTGTTGTTCTTTGTATTTTACACTGAACTGGTGTACATTGGAAAAAAATGAAAGGACGGCTTATTGGTAACACACAATAGCAGACAGAAGCTTTGATACACCCACATTTTGACTTCCATAAATGAACTCTCTTGTATTGATAAATGTGCAGCTATAGTTAAATAAAAAAGACTGAATTTGCAACTCATAGTCTTCAACTTTAGAAACTAAGCAATTATTTTTGAGCACTGTTCTTGGTGCTGTCTATTTCTATCTAAAAAGCACCCAAAGCCTTTTTGGCCCTTTCACAAATCTGTTCATCTTAACAGGTTCCACTAAAAGAGGCTTATGATACAAATGCTCAATGTCAATAGATCAAAATGTCATTACATTTTGTGATTGAGGAAAAAGCTCCACCTTCAAAGACCTAAAAGAGAGTTTTTAGTAGTATGAGAATAAGTTTTACCCTCACAATGTTTCCCAACCTGAATTTCCAATTCTTTGCCCTGTTTCCTGATATTTTATAATTCAGCAACGACCTTATCGAATTCAATTTATTTACCTCATAGAGGACATCACAATTCAAAGCCAATGTCTCACTTTTCAATGTAGTAGATTTGGTATATACGGTAAGAGAAATGCAGAGGCGGTAGGAAAAGAAAGCAATTTATCTGTGTATATGTCTTCATACTTTGGGCTGGATGAGACAGAGAGAGCTAATCATTTTTATTTGCCGCACTTTCCAGCCAGATGGTTTCATGTTCTGTCACGAGGATGGTTCTCCAGTGCTTTTGTTATGCTAAATTGAACAAGGTTGAATATGAAACCAAGTTCTTTCCCACTGTGACATGGGAAGATTTATATTGCTGGCATCCATCTTCAGACAAATGTTTTATATCAAAACCTGCTGAACAGGAAATGTTTGTGTGCCGTTCGACTATACTTGTGAGGGCCAAATGCTTGAAAATGTCTGGTTTTCCAGAGGTTCTAGTAAAATAGCTCATAAATTATAGAAATCATGTTTTACTTTAATCCCTTAGGACATTTGGGATTACGTAATTAAAAAAATAAAAACAGGATCAGTCAAAAGTTTGGAAACACTTTCTTTATTTAGATTTTCCCACCTTTTAGAATAATAGTAAACTCATCAAAACTATATGCTATATAGAACCATATTTTGGTGCTTCAGTGTTTCTTCAGCGGTTCTTTGGGATGACTGAGGTGCTATATAACCGCTAAAGAACCATACAGGGGCATAACAGGTTCTTTATACGGAAACAGCGCTATACAGCACCCCTGTCACCCCAAAGAACCTCTGAAGAACCACTGAAGCACCAAGATATGGTGCTATATATCACTAAAAGTGGTTCCCCTATGAATACGAGCAAAGAACCACTTTTAGTGCTATATAGCACCATTTTTGTGTACATTAAAAACTATTTTTTGACTTTTCCAAAAAACAAACATTACTGTTGTTTTGCTTAAAAGTGAATATGAACTTGTTTTCTTTGCAGTATTTGAGTTCTGAAAAAAAAAACTTTTGTTATTTTGATCTGCTTCTCCAGTTTTCATTTTCTGCAAATAAATGCAAACACAAACAACATTTTATTTGAAATTTGAGAAATATTGTGAGTTGTTCACATAATGAAACAGAAATGATCGTTTTACCTAAACACATACCTATAAATTGCAAATTAGGAAAAACTGAAAATAATTTTGAAATGGTCTTAATGTTTCAGCGGCTGTATGTATTTTAAATCAAATTAGTTTTCTAATGAAAGACATTGATATGTTGGCACAATTATATATTTGTCTACAAAAGTAATTTCAGACATTTAAGCATCCACTTTTTTTAAAGTATCCACGGTTTTTAAGATATTTAGAACAAACTTTTGACCGCTATATAAAAAATAATACTATGCATTAAAAATACCATTGTTTTTTATTCTAAAACTTCATAATTATAATGAACAGTGAGTGTATGTGCCCATTTAGACATCTTGGGTTTATGATTCTCATAAATGCAATTGCCTTTTTTTTAGATTCAGAACAGAATGCTGTACCTTTTGTGTTCATGCAGTGATGTCAGGAGTACATCCAATTAGGACTCCTACACACTCATGTTTCATCTGTCAGGGATATCTGAATCTGCAAAATACATTCTCAGGAAACAGAGGTCAATGTGGTAATGTAACCCCGCTCACCAGCAAAGAACCTGCTGAGAAAGACAGAAAGAAGCAGACAAGCACAGAAAAACTCTGTGCTACCCAATACAATATTTTCACCATTATATGTAAAACGTCTCTCTAAATCTGAGATGTTCAATAAAATATTTTAATGAAAAAGCTGTTTGGGATTAATGTATAGATCCCGGCCTCAGCAGAGTGGATGAACACCCAGATGTGCAGGGCTCTTTACCATCTTTAAATTAGCAGTCTTAAGATAGGAGTATTAGAGTGTTTGTACCCCGCTGCAAGCTCCCTAATCATCCAAAATAACAGGCACCAGGGAGGAAAAATGACTCTGACATTAAGACGGAGAGAGGTGGAAGAGAGGGTCACCAATTTATAAATAAACAGAAAAGACTGCTCACCCAGTGAGGAGTCCAGCGGCTTTGAAACAACGTGTGCATGTCAAGGTGGATTCTAGGACATTTCGTGAAACATGACTATAAAATGTTCTCCAATTGCAGCTTCATAATGCGCCCTGCATCTGTTTGTCTCAATGTCAAAATATTCCAGATTCATGCTCACCTATGGCATTATAAAGCTATGCAAGCAGCAAAGTTTAAAAGTAGCTTATAGCTATACCTAGCAAGCATCATTTTAGTGCTTTATAGACACTTTAAATGGGGCGGCAGGTTTAGAGACGTCTTAATGACTCTCTCAGACACCGAATGCGAAAGCTGTTTATTAATGAAGAGATGCCTCAAAAGTGCTTGGGTGAATGTATGTGCCAAACGCAAGGTGTCCTGTTGACAGAGGCTCTTTTAAATGATTAAGGAAACCATCATTTGCCATTTGTTTACTCCTTGCGGGGTTGTCTCTTTCTTTTTCCTCGCTCTTTCTTCATCTCTTTAGAGAAAGGACACATCGTGGTACTTATTTGCACTGGGGAAGCTCAGATTACTACCATTTGTTCTCAGCATGGTGAAACTAAAACAGCGGGTCCCCCTTCAAAGCCTTGAATCAGCATCATTCAATACTCCTCTCTCTCCCTCCCTTTTCCTCATTGTCCCTTTTAATTCTAGCACTTTCCGTGCATCACACCCAGCTACCTTTCAGTTGCTATCTTCCTCTCCCGCTTGCAAGATTTTTGTTAACAACAACCGTAGCCATTCATTTCATCAAGAAAATAAAAATAAAAATGAGATTTCATATTACACATGCATGTATTCATTTCATCATGCACAAAAGAAACAGCTGGGGGGCGAATTCGTAGTGATACATCATAAATTAGAAGAGACCTGTTGCTGAAATTGAAAAAGTCCCATTGCAGTTTCAGCCCAGAAACACATCACCACTTCCACAGTCTCCCTGTCCTCCCTACTGTGTCCATCTGGAGAACGGCTGGGGAAAACAGACCGCTTTGAGGAGCTTCTGTTTACACAGGCATATGGAGATGATTTTCTTTTTAATTTCGGTCATCATTAGTCTAAACAAGCAAAAGGATAGAGTTAGAGAGAGAAAGGGAGAGGATGTGGAAGCAAGCGAGCTTTTGTGAGAAGCTCCTGGTTGCTTATGTCATTCAGGCTGCAGTTTCACAAGCGTACAGTACAGTATATGTGCAACAGCTCTGAGGTCTAAATATAAACCTTTCTGAAGATGGTATCAATGTTGCCATTGGCTCTTCCAGTCACACGGCAGTCAGAGGTCAAACGTCACGGAAATTAATTAAACCGAGGATAGAAGTAATGAGTGTTGTCAGTAATGGTTTGTTCTGTTCTAGTGGAGAAAACAACACAATATGTCCATATCCTTCACTTTTAAAAATAAAAGTGCTACAAAAGATTCTTTAGAGCAATATCATAGAAGAACCATTTCTCGTTCTAACCATTCAGTCAAAGGTTTTTCAGAGAACAATTTGTTTCCTATACTTTTCATTGTCTAAAAAAATCCTTTACGTTCTACCAAGAACCTTTATGTGGTATGGGTGGCGCTGGAGGTTGGCTTTTGGTGATCCAAATGTGTTATCCAAAGTTTTCTTTTTATAAGTTATATTTTCACTGCTTGCACTGTAAAAAAATGCTGGGTTATTTTCAACCCTCAGTCAAAATGGGACAAACCCAGCCACTGGGTTAAATTAACCCAGACAGTTTTATATTTGACCCAACAACCCAGCATTTTGGGTTGAAACAACCAAACAGGTTAATTTATTATAACTGAACGGTTGTCACTTTTTGACCCAATGCTGGGTTGAAAATAATGTGGTCTTTTTTTGGCAATAGTACATACATTTATAGCTGAATATGTTCTATAGATAAAGCAAGCCAGAGGACTATCAACACCAAGAATATCATTACTGAAATATCAAGACATTATAGCTTATTTCGCAATTAAGTTGAGGCTTGTATAATTTATGGTACATTGTTCTGCTTTGCCGACAACACCAAAGAAATTAAACCTTATTTGTTGACTTCATGGTCAAAGTTTTCCTCCATCCTGATGTAATAAGCACAGGATATTTCACAGACATAAAAATGTGCACACAGCTGTGCTCCAGGAAATTGTTGGCAAACTTTAAGACACAAGCCAGAAGATTTGCAGTTCATGCGAAACTCTATTAAGACACGATACGATGAACCTTGGCAAATCTAGCAACTATATATTTTTCTGAGAAACACTCATTGTAACAGCCTGCTAACCTCCAAACAAACCCCCAAACACCCAGTGAATAAATCAAGGAAGTGTCATCAGTGTTCCAGTTTTCTTTTCATCATGTTGGATTAAAATACATGATTTCTGATTTTGCCTGAGGCTGAGACTAGGTTAGTGTGAACTTTAGTTTTAGCTCCAGTAATATTGATTCACCAGATAAAAAGTGACACACTGCAGAGGTAACATTTCGACACTCATTTTTAAGTGTTTCCTTTGCAAGTATTTTGTCTAAGCCTATCCCCATATGCATTCACGGTAGGTATGGTGTTTATCCCTGAATATTCTGACCCCTGGAACTGCCCCTGAGCTGGGGGCAAGGGTTTAGTATGTGATTAACTGCATTAACTCTCTTATGTCTGCTTTCCCTCACTTAGCCCTCACTTGCCCACTTTGCTTCCTCTTATGTATAACAGAAACCGCTTTCAGTCTATTTCCATCAGCCAACAACCTCTAACCCCAACTCACCCCTACATCTCATTCTCTTTAAAGTGCACAGACAGCAAGGAAGATTAACACAAACAGTCACGGAAAAAGACAAAAAATTGGGTCGTTTTACTTGAAGTTTTAATGACTGCTTTACTCTTTCTGACAAGCATCCGCCAGGTAAAGAAACTTTGAATGAAGCACTGTAGCCTACTTATATGCTCTTTTTGTATCTTTTTATTTATACAGAATATATATATATATATATATATATATATATATATAAATACTGTATTTATACTGTAAACCTTACATATACAGTATAATAACTTAATTTATTTATAGCTCAAGGACATTTGGTGCTCAGATTATAAAGAGCAAGAGCATTCATAGGCCGAGTGAAATGAGAGGCTGACAAACACATGATTTGTTGGCTCACATTTCCTTCTTCCCTTTCAACTGTCCTTCTCAGGTAACTTGAATAAGTGGACATCACAGAATCTGCAGAAGCTGTGCTTGACCATGGCATGGCTAAAAGTCACATGCACATGTTTACATCATCTCATTTTTGGATTAAGAGAAAATAAGATGTCTGCACTGGCTTGATTTAGTCCAAAGCTTTTCAGTTTCTGTAGTGCTTGTGGATGAACCCAGGCCCAAGGGATTTGGGTCTCGAATTCAGAAGTGTTTAAAATCACCCTGATAATGGTGTGGCCTTTAACAAGGTTTTTTGTCAAATTGCCTGATTTGGCACAACAGCATGGTTCCCTGGGCCATCTATATATCAGAGCGAGGCTTCAATTTAGAGAGCATTCAATTACATGCACCTGACAGTATCTGACTGGAAAACGGAGCAGTCCATTGAACAGGAGAGCTCGTTATAGTCCAAATCCTGAGATGAAAATCCTTCGGATTTACAGTGTTTTAAAAAGATTTGATAAAACAGACCAACCGTCATCCGCTATATTGTTACCAACAGTGTTTTATAGAGGCCTTTACTGTTAGTAAACATTGTGACACGTTTCTGTGGGTGGAGCTTAGCTGGAGGCAGAAAGATCCCACTGACCGCATTTCTAATGCTAGGTAGCACGTTTTGTTTGCTTGCTCTTTGACAATGGCTAGAAAAAACTGATTAAGTTTTAACATTTAAGGTCACTCACTGTCTAGGACCGTGATTGTTTTTGAAAAAGTTAACTTTAACGCCATGAACCTGGCCGACCTGTACGCGTTCACTCAATGGATCACTCAATGGAAGTTAGCGAGCATACGCTATGAGTTCAAAAGCTAACGCTAACTTATGTGAAAAATAACATTGTTTCCCAGTTTCTGATTTGGGCATACATGTGATATTTTTAGACACATACACAAATCATAATCCACACCAACAAAAGACAGTAGCATTTTAATCTTAAGTGTTATGAAGTGAAATGCAAGTATTTTTGATGATCACTTCGGTTCAGTCCGCTAGTTTTACTGTTTTTAACTACAACTGTCGTCCGTGTTTTTGTTTGGCAGTGGCAGCAGGTATGTTTTAAAATATCAAATTGGAGACTGAATTCTGTCGATTGTGGCACTAAACAACACAACAAGATGATATTTTAAACTCCTTATGTAGCCGAATCTGTGCTGGTTTGTATTGGCCACCTCCAGTTTGCCCTTTGTTTTGCCTCTAGCTAGAGCTGTGATGTAAGCGTGACGTCGGCGAGAAAGGGGTCTATAGGGAAAATGTTCTTGAAACTGGCAAGTAGGCTGAATATCAAATAATGCAGATGCACAAAAGGTGCATCCCATCATCTTTTTTCTGGATTACTCGCCAACATCAAAAGCTTGTTCTCTGCTACTTTGTAAATACAGTCATTGACACACATGCCCATTCATTCAGATTGAATCCACAGATGCCTCTTCAGGGCATTTTCGGCTTTTTCCGGTTTTGTTCAGGCTTTCCCTGCTTGAACCTCCATTCTCCAATGTGCCGAATCAAAGCAGTGGTTCACCCTCTCTGTGACCATAAGACATGCCCGTACTTTTTTATGTGGGCCCCAATTCAGAAAATATGCCTCAGATCTTCAAAGCCGAAGGCATCACGCACAGCTCAATACCTGATCCACCACCTCTCTCCACTGCGTGCCAGATATTATCATGACCAAACCACGCTCCAGCCTCACGAATCCCTGATCTTCATTTGCATTTATATTGACGATGGCGACAGGCAGCTCTGCTAAAGCTCAACTCGCCATGAAGTGTCATTCCTAAAGGTGACAGGGAAACTTGCATAGTGGGTGAGAGAAATACTTATGTAAAAGGAAAAGGAGCGCTGCTCAAGGGAATATTGCTGCATCAACATCTCGGGTGAAAGCAAGAAAGCTATTTGCCAATCAGCTTTTTCTTTCTCGCAACAATGCAGTGTGTCCATTTAAAAAAAAAAACAGGCAATGTGGTTCAAATAGACTCTTGATTATAACAATAAGCATTCAGTTTTGGTATTTGTTTGGATTTTGGAGGAGTTCCAGTAAGTCTGGTCAAACAGAGATAGGGAGTCAAGGCCCATGATGATTGGTCACTGTTCACTAGCAATTAACACTGAACACACTGCTCTGTCATCCTCAGACAAGCGTTGCCATGGTACTCAATCTCCCACCAATTTGCACTGAAATTAAATGACAAATATATTAGCACAGTAAATCGCAAATTTGAGGCATCTTTAGCCCAGTCTTGATTTGGTGTTATGTGTAGAGATTATGCTTTTCTATGTGACATGTTTTGTTACACAGAAAAGCAGATACAGTTTTGCCCTTTTTGCAGCAAAATGCAATTGGGTTTGCGTGTTTGTTTGGCCTTTTATTAGCATTTCCATCAATGATTTAATTTTAATCGCTTCTCTCTCACTTGTTGCAAAACCTGAAATGAGTTTCTTTCTATTTTTAGCACAAAGTTATTCTAATTAGTCTACAGCCACATTCATGTTGTCCGGTTTGTCCAAACAGAACAATTCCCAATGCTACTGCTACTACAACCTATACAAAGTCCAGAAGCCCAAAAACTCAAACCTAAAGCCTCAGCCTGCTTTTCCATTTTCTATTTCAACAAATCCATAAACAGCACAGCTGTAATTGTCCAGTGAGATACAACAAAATAACTGCTGTAAACAAGCCTGTGACTCCATCTGATCTGAACTGAATAATTTCTCACCTGTTGAGACTATGTTCCTGCCTGTTTCAAATAGACACTAAAGTTCAAAGCTTGCCTTCTCAGGTGGAAATATGGAAACTGTTGGGAACATATTGATTCTCTAATTTCAGCTCAAAGATACTAAACAGTTGGTACTCATAGCAATGTAAAGGCCATACAAGATAAACCAACTTTTACCACCATGTGTATCAATACCCACAATTATCAATTAGCCTCTTTTTTCTCCCCTGATACGACAAGCAACGTTTTATTTCTTTTTTGTTGCTCTTTCGTGAAGTTTGGTGTGGAGGTTTTTGCATAATTTCTGTTTTAGGCCAGTGTTGGGAACAGTGGACTTCTGTTCCGTTGCATGTTTATTATTTATAAGTACGACAGGACATGCAAGGACAGACACAGTGGGCAGGGTTGTTAGGTCTCAGAAAAGCTTTTTAGAGTAAAGTTAAGACGTTTCTCCTTGGCCTGAGTCACACAAGTTCAGCAGCTCAGCTTCCTAAGTCTGGGAGAGAGTAAAGAGCTGGAAATTCAATAAACATCGTGAAACACAATTAAACTTGTTCTGGGGTATGTGACTGGTTTTTTGTTTTTTTGTCTCTAATCATTTAAAAACACTAGTCCCAAATGTATTTAGTAATTTGTCCCAGGTTATGAAGTTAAACACTATTTCAGAATATACAGACATTGATCTTCCTCAACACAATTCATCTCACAATGTGTGGAACTGAGCATTGTTGTGCTACAAAGAGATGTCAAAATCCTGTCAGAGTGACAAAACTCCCCTGCCAACAATTGTGAGAGCTAAAAGCTTCCTCTCTCCCTGCTAAATAATGTTCTACCTTTCAACCACCCTTTTCCCCCATCTACCTGTTTACTTCCTACTCTTCTTTTCTTTGCTCTAAGAGCTCATACTCTTTATTACCTGTCATTGGAAAAAAAAGACCTGTCATTAACTCCTCAGAACTGGCAGGCAAGAACACAGCAGAACCATTTTCCAGCCATGTGGAAGAAAAAACAAGGCAGTCATTACTGACCTGGTATTCAAGTAACATCATCCTACTTGTAGAGCTTCTGATAGACCGGCAAAAACAAGTGAAGGAGGTGCCAGTGGAGTGTATCACAGAATCAAACGCAGCAGGGAGAGGCGGTCCACGCTGAACAGCACTTTATTCTTTCCTGGTCTTTTTTCTCGTAAATCATCAAGGACAACGCAGATGCTAGGAAGAACTTTGGTTTGAAATTAACAGATCACAGTAAACACCGGAATACTGTGGAGTGGGTGGGAGGTTATCTGACATAATACAGCTTTCTCAGTTCAACACCACGCAATGGGGATCAGTTCAGACTGGCTCGGTTCAGGTAGAGTTAATCGCAATCTGGTGTTCTGATTGGTGGCTATGTTGGCAACATCTTGGAGAGCATCTCTACAAACCAAACGTTTTGGTTACGGATGTAACCTCCGTTTCCAGATAGAGGGAACGAGATGTTGTGTCGAGCCGACAAATGGGGTTCGCTCTTGAGAACCTATCAACTTCTGACTAGTTTAGAAAAGGCCAATGAAATTGGCGAATGAAATTTGCATGCCGGACTCCGCCCCCGGATATCCGGGTATAAAAGGGAGACGGCGTGCTGCATTCATTCACCTTTTGGTCTGAGGAGCCTGAGCATCCCTCGACCGCTGTGGCGGCCGGCCAGCGTTGTGGCAAGAAGGACACAACGTCTCGTTCCCTCCATCAGGGAACTGAGGTTACATCCGTAACCAAGACGTTCCCTTTCTGTCGGTCTCTCGATGTTGTGTCGAGCAGACAGATGGGCTTCCTATGGAAAATGTCACAGCGCTGTGCCGAGTCACAATCTCTAGCGGAGCGACGCTGACTGGCCTGGGCGAGTCAGACGTGAGAGCTAGCGTGAAATTGCAACCGTCCAGTGGAGAGGTAGGGGGTCCCAGAGCTTTTGAAGAAAAGGTGGGAAGCCCCTGCCACCGGCCGTCATGGGCGGAGGCCTTGATTCTCTAACAGCGAGAAGCCGCCAGGCACCGTAAGGGCCACTGGGTAAGCATTATTCCCCCCTGGGGGAAAAAAGCTACAGAGACCACTACCTACCATAGGGAGGAATTAGTGGAGACACCACATGGTCTCACCATCAGGGGAGAACTCATGGGAAAATGTGCGGACTGAAGGAGTTAACCGCAAGGTGGAAGTCCACCTAGGGAGGTTATGGGTTGCCGAGGTGGGAACCATTCATGAGGATACATCAGACGGAAGCGCCCATGGGGGAGCGTTACCACGTCTGGAACACTAGGTCCAGTTAGAGCTATGTGGTAGATAACTCAACTGTTCCCCGGCCTAAGGGGGCAGGGCTGCTCTGCCCAGCCTGCCCCCAAGAAGGTGCTTAGTGATGGATGGAATGCCTGTTCTTTACCCAGTGGGAAAAGAAGGGAGGCGTAATATAGCCGCTGATCCCCCTAGAGGATCCCCCTAGGGGACCCCGCCGCCTACATCATAAGAGGGTACGGAGCGCGGACGAGGCGGTAGCCTTCTCGCGCCCCTTAGGAACCTAATGACCAGGTCGTGCTGTCCCAGAGGCTTCCCAGCAACTGGGTCGTGATTAGCGGCCGTAGCGGCTACATACACTCCCAGTGTGGAGGGGGGAGAGGTTACTCTCCAGTCTCTACTGAGGAAGGGACAGCCCGTTCCCGATCGAGCAACTCCGCGGGTCTTCTCTCCGAGAAGAGCACCAGGACGAGAAGAGGAGCCACTTATGGGCGTATAGCCGCCTAGTGGCCGAGGCCCTAGCCTGAGTGATGTCCCAACCACCGCAGGGAGTGGGCCACTCAGGATCTCCTCGTCCCGTCCAGACATGGAGGTTCCAGGGGTCTGCCTGGGATGCCGTAACGTGCCCCTTCCCCTGGGAAAGCAGGTCCTTTGCCAGGGGGTGCGGCCAGGGGGGAGTTGTTGTCAAAAGCCTTAGCTCCGAGAACCAAGTCCGGTTAGGCCAATAGGGCGTAACTAGTACCACTTGATGCTCCTCTTCCCTGGCCTTGCACAAGACCTGTGCAATGAGGCTCACTGGGGGGAAGGCGTACTTCCGCTTACCCTGCGGCCAGCTGTGCGCTAGGGTATCCGTGCCGAGGGGTCCCTCGGTCAGGGAGTACCAAAGCGGAAATGGGAGGAGTCCAGGGAGGCAACAGGTCCACCTGCGCCTGGCTGAACTGCTCCCATATGAGCTGGACTGCGCGGGGATGGAGTCGCCACTCTCCGCGAGGCGTCGACTGAGAAGAGAGCACGTCGGCTGTCTGGTTCAGGTCGCCTGGGATGTGTGTGGCTCGCAGGGAGCTGATCACCTGCTGACTCCAGAGGAGGAGGCGTCGAGCGAGTCGTGTTAGCTGCCGTGAGCGAATGCCACCCTGACGATTAATAACGCCACGGCAGCTGTGCTGTCCTGACCGGACCAGCACGTGCTTGGCCTGCACGAGAGGTTACCACCTCTTCAGTGCAAGTAGCACAGCCAACAACTCCTTGCCTCTGACTGAGGTAAGAGGATGTCCCAAACTTGAGCGGGCGTCTGTTAAATTGTATCGCGTAGCTGAGACGGATCGTATCCCGTAGCCACCATGACGGTTTGGGGGCTCTAGTCAGGCTCCCAGGGACCGAGACCGGGGCACAATCTGCTTCATCGACCTCCCAGGGGGTGGTTCGATGGCTGGCAGTGCGGATTCCTTGCCGTGGGGAAGCCCCCGGGGAGGACATCACCTCTGCTGACTTACCTGCCTGGCGATGATGTAGCACTACGCACTGTCGACTGAGAGTGCTGAGGGCTACTGATTATCCTCGACATTGGGTCTCGCCGTGACTCAACGTCGAGTTGCCGAACACCGTCGTGTAGAGGGTGAGAGGGGCTGTGATATACACCCAGAGAGAGAGAACTCTTAAGAGAGTGGGCCGTTGGGGGCAGGGCAGGAACCGTCCCGGATCGACCACCCAGCGTGGAATGGCTGGGGTCAGGCCTGATGGTATTCTCGATCGCCCCGGTGTCTTCCCATGAGGGTCGCTGCTTTTGCCGCGGTTGCTGATGGGGCGATGGTCTCCTCCTTGATGTCTCTTCCGGGGGGCCGCCTGAGTGGGGGCGCCAGAACCGGATGGCGTCGAAGAGGACCAGGGCTGCTGGGAAGCAGACGGTGCACGGGACTCGACAGAATCACCAAACAGCCCCCCCCCTTGCAAGATGGGTGCGTTGAGAAAGCGGACCTTCTCGGCGTTACTCATCTATGCAAGGTTCGGCCAGAGGAGTTTGTCATGGACCACAAGTGTGGACATCGCCCGACCCAGGGCCCGCGAGGTCACCTTGGTTGCCCATAGAGCAAGGTCGGTGGCAGTGCGGAGTTCCTGCATAAGCGCTGGGTCGGTCTTACCCACTTGGAGCTCTCTCAACGCCTTGGCCTGGCAGGAGCCATAGCGTGGAGAGGAGGCCGCTTGGCCTGCAGCAATGCAAGCTCTCGACACGAAAGATGCCGACACCCCACATGCTTTGGACGGGAGTCTAGGTCGAGCCCCCCAGGTGGCCGCCGCCTGCAGGCACGAGTGCACCGCGGCGGCACGCTCCACCTGGGGGACATCGACGTATCCTCTAGCTGCCTCACCCTCGAGGGAACAGAGGGTGACAGAACTTGTTAGACATGAACGTGCCAGAGGGGGGCGTTACAGGTCTTACTAAGTTCCTCATTCACTTCCGGAAAACACGGCACTGGGGGCAGGTGCGGCTTGGAGCCGCGCTCAAGCCCGAGGCACCATGTATCCAGCTGCGAGCGCCGGGAGAGGCAGTGCGGGAACTCCAACCCAACGCTCACGGCGGCCCGGGAAAGCATGGCTGACATTTCGACGTCCGCTTCTTCCTGGGCTCGACCCCCCGAGGGAGGGAGGGAGCTCCGAGGAATCGCCGGAGTCGGATGGCAGTACGTCACCCCCGATGCTGCAAGGGACATCTCATCATTATCACGCACCGTTTCCGAATACGTGGTTGAGGAACAAGACGGTGGGACCGTCTCCTGGGGAATGGTCAGTCGAGCGAGACGAGGTGCGAACGGTCCGTGAGACAGTGGCTGGCGGATTAACGCTTACAGTGATCCTCATATCACCCTCGCTGCTTGCCATAGCGGATGGCAGGGCCGTAGTCCTGCCATCACGGAACGGGGAGCAGACGAGGTGGTGGCTGAGTCCCGTGGGAACACAGCCATCCGTGACGCAACGTCTGAATCGTCAACCGCCCGCAGTGCGGGCAGGACGTATCCACAACGTCTGCCCCAGCGTACTGGAAGCAGACATCGTGTCCGTCCCCCTCCTTGATGAGTGTGTTGCACCTATGAGAACAGCGGGACATGCCACGCTGGAGAAATTTGATCTTTTAGAGAAAAAAACTCTAACTCTTCTGGCACTGCCGAGATGCCCAGGGGAAGTCGCTGCAGGAAGGGACAGTCCGCTGCATCACGTCATAAGATTCCAGCAGTAATTAATAAGATAAAGCGTAGAGATGAAGTCTCGAAGTCAATCAGAGTGAAGGCTCCGAAGAACAAAAGGTGAATGAATGCAGCACGCCGTCTCCCTTTTATACCCGGATATCCGGGGGCGGAGTCCGGCATGCAAATTTCATTCGCCAATTTCATTGGCCTTTTCTAAACTAGTCAGAAGTTGATAGGTTCTCAAGAGTGAACCCCATCTGTCGGCTCGACACAACGTTGAGAGACCGACAGAAAGGGAACTGTGTTTTAACCTGCGCCTGGCTTACTTCAGAAAAATATAGTGATTCTCGTTCTCCTCAGCTGGGCACTATTATATATTATATATGGACTAAAGAGCTTTAGCTACAGGTT
Organism: Triplophysa rosa; assembly: GCF_024868665.1. NCBI lineage: Eukaryota > Metazoa > Chordata > Actinopteri > Cypriniformes > Nemacheilidae > Triplophysa > Triplophysa rosa. The sequence goes on from NC_079890.1 coordinate 26,177,382, forward strand.
AGACTCATCTTAACATACCTTGAACAAGGTTGCATCTGTATAGACCTCTGTGCAGGACTCTTCACAAGGGGAAACCACCAGAATCACCTTTGTTTAAGTCCAACATCTTCCTCCTTCACCCAGCATACACTCTACACATCTAGAATGAATGTGAGATAGAATATATAAACTGTGCTTTATCCAAAGCGACTTACAGAGAGTTCAGGGAGCAATAAGCAATATGTCATACAGGAGCAATAATACAATAGGTGCTAATACAAAGTTACTAGTTTTAACAAAAGCCAGACCAATATCTGTTTTTTTTCTCATTTGTCTGTCAAGTTTTCACAGAAGAGATGGGTTTTAAGTAGTTTTTTGAATGTTGTGAAAGATGTGGTTGACCGGACTGAGTTAGGAAGAATGTTCACCAGGAAGGAGTTGTGAAGGAGAATGAGCGGGAAAGCGATTTGCTGCCCTTTTGAGAAGGCAATACAAGACGTCGCTCGGTTGCTGAACGCAGGGTTCTTGATGGGTTATATGAGTGTAGGAGAGTGTGAAAGTATGCTGGTGCAGATCCAGTGATAGTCCTGTAGGCAAGCGCGGATTAACGCACAGGCTTGCCTAGGCTGCAGCCTAGGGGCCCCACCTGTTTAGGGGCCTCTGATTGGATTCTTTATTTTGAATTTACTTCAGCGCGACTAAAAAATAGACCCTAATTGGCCCATAAGAAATATACCAAAAAATAAGCCGGTGATTGGATAGATGTTACATTTGGGTCACATCTGTCCAATCAGCTGCTGGTGAAATCATGCAATCATTTTCATTTATGTCACTGCTATTGCTAGACGGCATAGCGGCAAAATGTTTTTGCTTATTATTTTGTCATCTGGACATTCTTTGTTTTCCCGTCTTTTGGGAAGTGTTCTGTTTGCATTATTTATCACTTACCTTTTGCCCCCTCGTGGGTTTGTTTTTGGTGTTTTGTTTTCTACCTCGACTGTCTGCGCTTGGGTTCTCTGTCTGTGCATTTCATGACAGAACGAACCGGCCAAAATGAACCCAGCCGACAGCACCTCGTCTCCTGCTAGGCGGGAGTTGGCTGATTGGTGGCAGTCAACTTCCGCCATGGTCCAGATAAGCAATGGCCCGTTTCCTCTACAGGGCGATCGGGCCCTCGCAGAGTATGCCCAGGTGTCTGCAGAAAGGGATCCTGATGAATGCCTTCTTTGCGAGCGTCGTTAACCCCCCTTCTATGGCAGATCGATAGAGGATGGTCAGGGGGTCCTTCCAGGAGTTGGTTAACGGCTTCTCCTCCAGCTGCCTTCCGGACTACTCACGCTCCCGCCTGCCTCCCATCCTGGAGGATTGCGTGCTGGCGGCCGCCCCCCTCGACTCCCGGAGGTCCTGCCCACCAGTCAGTCTTGGAAGGTGTGGGAGAAGGGAGTCGTGGGACTCCGTGTCGGATGCTTCCAGCTCGGAGCCAGATGCACTTTCCACCACGTCTCGTCAGCCTGCCCGCCCAGTGATCCACTCCAGGAGGAAGAAGCGGAGGATGGGATCGCTGCCTCCCCCACTGGCATCTGCACAAGCACCAGTCCAGCCGGCATCTCCTCCAGCGCCCTTGCCAGTTCATTATTGTTCGTCCTCAGTCTGTGTGGAGTATTCCCCTAAAGATGTACCTTGTTCCTGTTTTGCCTTGATTCTTTGTTTTGCCCCCTTGTGGGAAGTGTTCTGTTTGCATTATTTATTACTTGCCTTTTACCCCCTCGTGGGTTTATTGTTTATTAAAAGTCTTTTGTTTTCTACCTCGACTGTCTGCGCTTGGGTTCTCCGTCTGTGCATTTCACGACAGAGAATACTTACGAAAAGACTGCTGAAAACATGTTTAGCATTGTGCTCTATTGCCAGAAGAATTCATACAGTGCAGAATAGGTGAATTATTTAAGTAAAAAAATAATCAAAGCAGTGCAACTGATGAACCATGCCAAGTTTCTACAAAATATTCATAATATCTCTCAATGTAAGTTATCTGGTTACGATTACATAAGAGACAAAAGACATTAACTCATTACTGTGCTTTTTCATGCATGGCAATATGTCCTTTGAATAAAATATCACATGCAAATAATAACCAAGTGGCACACACTGAGAAAATAAAAAATGTACATTTAAAAATGTTATGTAAGTCCCAGATTCATAACATTCATTCCACTGGGACTATAGAGCTTATTACTAGCTGGCATTGTACGACACACAAAGCGAATAAACACTTAAGATTAATTAAGAGAGTGCAGAGGGCCAGCAGTAGTGGAAATGCATTTACTGTGAAACATTACTGTATAGACATAGTCGTTATTGGAGATTTACCACAGGTGCCAATCTAGGTGCCGTTTACAAAGAACTGAGCGTTGTCATTCATAAAATCAAGTTTTAGCTTAGAAAAAATATTTAGTGTCTGAAAACAAAACAAATATCTTCAATATTTAATTAGCTTTCTTCTGTTGACCCTTTTTGTGCACCACCCTACCCTTTGGTCTCTGAATTCAAGCCAGTTTGATTAATGTCCAAGAGGTTGATTTCAAACAATTAGCCCTCATGGCACAATGAAGGTCTGAGGAGGCCACAGGGAGCCATTCTAATTAAAATAGTAGCTACAGTGTAAGACAGTTGTGTATCTTGTTAGATATGATTCAACCAATGACATCAGCATTCAGCAAGTGACTCATCCTGAGCCAAGTCTCATCTCAATCAGCTCCCTTGTTCAGTAAGCAAGGCACTGATGAGGTGTCGGCCATTTTAAAGGGGGGATGTAATGATGTTTCATGCATTCCAACTTATTTACAATGTTAAACGAGCTTCTTCTCATGCTTGACATGATCAACTTGTTAAAAAACTCCCCCAGCGTTCGTATAGGCTTCGGAAAGTTTTTTTCGAACACGAAAATTTGTTTCGTAACAACTTTCTTCATCCCTTATTGGGCAATTCTCCTGGAAAAGCACGCCCATGGCAAGGCGAAAGAAATAGACCGCCCACGCATCAACCGACGAGCGAGACCCGTTTACCATCAAGATTGGCTGCGCTGTGGGCGCAGCTGCAGTGTTTGTTTGTTCATGGCATTTTAGTGATGGATGTTATATAAACGGTGGATATAACGCTGGATTTGGAGATCGTTTGAAACTGATAGATGGCGCGGTCCCAGCGCTAAAAGATGCCGGACATGAACCGCACGCGGTAAGTGAAACTGAGTATATGTCTGTGTTTTGTTGGCAATGGGTGCACACATGCTTGTCAACCCTAACAACACAGTATTTAATCATTTAAAAAGTACAGTGTTTTTTCCATTTCCTGAAAAACTGTGAATTGGGAAATTCGAACCATGTATACGATATACTGATTCACAATAGGGCTGTCACGGTATCACATTTTCACTGCATGTTATTGTGGCCAAACAAATTTGCGGTAACAATATTATCACAGTGTTATTTTTTTTAGAATAAATAAATGATGCCATCAGTGAAATTTATTTTTGCATTTTGTCTGTTATTTGGTCAACTTTACGATATGTGTACAATTAACACAGTATCAATAATCTTGGTTTTTAATCTTGGTTTTTATATGTGATTGTCACATTTAATATGTGACAATCACAGTTATTGTCAATATTGGTATATTGTGACACCCCTAATTCACAACCGGGAGCTGATTGAAACACAATTTTCATGTAACTTCTAAAACTTTTTTCTGAATCTTACTCCAGACAGCAGATGCGCTCTCTTGTCAGTCGACGCCTCGCGGAGAGTGGCGACTCCATCCCCGCGCAGTCCGGATCATTTGGGAGCAGTTCGGCCAGGCTTAGGTGGACCTGTTTGCCTCCCCGGACTCCACCCATTGTCCGCTTTTGGTACTCCTGACCGAGGCACCCCTCGGCACGGATGCCCTTGCGCACAGCTGGGCGCGGGACAAGCGGAAGTACGCCTTCCCCCCAGTGAGCCTCATTGCACAGACATTGTGCAAGGTCAGGGAAGAGGAGCACCAAGTGGTACTAGTTGCGCCTTACTGGCCTAACCGGACTTGGTTCTCAGAGCTGATGCTTCTGACAACAACTCCCCCTGGCCGATTCCCCTGATCGAGGACCTTCTTTCACAGGGGAAGGGCACGTTGTGGAATCCCAGGCCAGACCTCTGGAACCTCCATGTCTGGCCCCTGGACGGGACGAGGAGATTCTGAGTGGGCTACCCACTGCTGTGGTGGAGACCATCACCCAGGCTAGGGCCCCTGTCACTAGGCGGCTGTACGCCTTTAAGTGGCGCCTCTTCTCGTCCTGGTGTGCCTCTCGCGGAGAGGACCCACAGAGATGCTCGATCAGGCACGTGCTGTCCTTCCTACAGGAGAGACTTGAGAGTAACCTCTCCTCCTCCACACTGAAAGTGTATGTTGCCGCAGTAGCCGCACATCACGAACCAGTTGGTGGGGAGCAGCGGCTATTTCGCCTCCCTTCTATCCCCACTGGGTAAAGAACAGGCATTCCATCCATCACTAAGCACCTCCTGGGGGCAGGCTGGGCAGAGCAGCCCTGCCCCCTTAGGCCTGGTAACACTTGAGTTATCTACCACATAGCTCTAACCGGACCTAGTGCTCCAGACGTGGTAACCCCCCCCCCCCGTGGGTGGTTACGTCTGATGTATCCTCATGAATGGTTCCCACCTTGGCAACCCATGACCTCCCCAGGTGGACTCCCACCTTGCGGTTAACTCCTGCAGTCTGCACATTTTCCCTTGAGTTCTCCCCTGTTGGCGAGACCTGGTGGTGTCTGCACTAATTCCTCCCTATGGTAGGATAGTGCTCTCTGTAGCGTTTTTCCCCCAGGGGGGATTATTGCTTACCCAGTGGCCATTACGGTGCCTGGCAGCTTCTCGCTGTTAGAGAATATAGGCCTCCGCCTGTGACCCCATCTGTCGGCTCGACACAACGTCTCGTTCCCTCCATCAGGGAACTGAGGTTCCCTTTCTGTCGGTCTCTCGACGTTGTGTCGAACCAACAGAATGGGGTTTGTCTTGAGAACCTATCATCTTCTGAGTATTTAGAAAAGGCCAATGAAAATTGGCGAATGAAATTTGCATGCCGGGCTCCTCCCCATGCTCATTCATTCACCTTTTGTTCTTCAGAGCCTACGCATCTGGTGAGCTTCTCTACGATCTGGGTGATCATTCTTTCTGCTGGAATCTACGACGTGGACAGCGGACGGTCCCTTCCTGCAGTGACTCTCCCCTGGGCGTCTTGGCAGTTCCGGAGGTGTTCGAGCAAATTTCTTTTTCTAAAAGAGCAAATTTCTCCAGCGTGGCTTGTCCCGCTGTTCTCATGGGTGCAACACATTCATCGAGGAGGGGGACGGACACAATGCCTGCTTCCAGTACGCTGGGGCAGACGTTGTGGATACGTCCTGCCTGCACTGCAGGCGGTGACGATTCAGACGTTGCGTCACAGGTGGCTGTGTTCCCACGGGACTCAGCCACCACCTCGTTTGCTCCCCGTTCCGTGGCGGCAGGACTACGGCCCTGCCGTCCGCTACGGCAAGCAGCGAGGGTGATATGAGGATTACTGTGAGCGATAATCCACCAGCCACGGCTCACGGACCGTTCACACCTTGTCTCGCTCGTCTGACCGTTCCCCAAAAAGACGGTCCGCCGTCTTATTCCTCAATCACGTATTCGGACACGATGCGTGATGATGAGATTTCTCNCAATATTGGTATATTGTGACACCCCTAATTCACAACCGGGAGCTGATTGAAACACAATTTTCATGTAACTTCTAAAACTTTTTTCTGAATCTTACTTCCCTTTCTGTCGGTCTCTCGACGTTGTGTCGAGCCGACAGATGGGGTTTGACTTGAGAACTTATCATCTTCTGATTATTTTAAAAAGGCCAATGAAAATTGGCGAATGAAATTTGCATGCCGGACTCCGCCCCGGACATCCAGGTATAAAAGGAACACGGCATGCAGCATTCATTCACCTTTTGGTCTTCAGAGCCTACGCATCTGATCATCTTCTGCAGATCTTCGTTGATCTTCTTGCGATCTCATGATCTACCTTCCAGCTGGAATCTACGACGTGGTGCAGCGGACAGTCCCTTCCTGCTGCTACTCTCCCCTGGGCGTCTGGGCAGTTCCGGAGGTGTCAAAAGAGCAAATTTCCTTCTAAAAGAGCAAATTTCTCCAGCGTGGCATGGCCCGCTGTTCTTGTGGGTGCATCGCGCTCATCGAGGAGGGGGACGGACACAATGTCTGCCTCAGGTGTTTGGGTCTCTGGCACGCTGAGGCAGCCTTTGTGGATACGTCCTGCCTGCACTGCGGGCGGATGGCGATCCAGACGTTGCGGTCACGGGTGGCTGTGTTCTTTATGGACACAGCCACCAACCCGTCTGCTACCCGTTCCGAGACCGCAAGGGCTACGGCCCTGCCATGAGCGTTAAACCGTCAGCGGCAGGCTCATGGACCGTTCACGCCCCGTCTCGCTCGTCTGACCGTCCTCCAGGAGACGGTTCTACCCCGTCTTGTTCCTCAGTCACGTACTCGGGAGTGCGTGACGAGGATGAGATGTCGCTTGCTGCATCGGAGGGCGACCTGTTGACATCCGACCCCGATGACTCCTCGGAGCTCCCTCCCTCGGGGGGTCGAGCCCAGGAGGAAGCGGACGTCGAGATGTCATCCATGCTATTCCGGGCCGCCGCGAGCATTGGGTTGCAGTGTATCACACTGCCTCCTACCCAGCGCTCGCGGCTGGATACGCGGTATCTCGGGTCTGAGCGCAGCTCCAAGCCGCGCCCGGCCCCGTTCTTCCCGGAGGTGCATGAGGAGCTCAGTAAGACATGGAACGCCCCCCTCACGGCCCTTTCCCGTCAGACCGGCTCTGTCGCCCTTACCTCCCTCGATGGTGGGGCAGCCAGAGGCTATGTCAAGCTTACCCAGGTGGAGCGTGCTGTCGCGGTGCACCTGTGCCCGCAGATGGCGGCCACCTGGAGAGCTCGGCCTAGACTCCCTTCCAAGGCGTGTAAGTTTTCGGCATCCCTGGTGTCGAAGGCTTACACTGCTGTGGGACAGGCTGCCTCCTCCCTCCACGCCATGGCCATCCTGCAAGTTCACCAGGCCAAGGCGTTGAAGGAGCTCCACGAGGGTAGGACCGACCCAGTGGCAATGTAGGAACTCCGCACCGCCACTGACCTCGCTCTACGGGCGACTAAGGTGACGGCGCGGACCCTGGGTCGGGCGATGTCCACCATGGTGGTCTAGGAGAGGCACCTCTGGCTAAACCTTGCGCAGATGAGGGACTCTGAGAAAGTTCGCTTTCTAGATGCTCCCATCTCACCGGGTGGGCTGTTTGGTGATACCGTCGAAGATTTCTCCCAACAGTTTTCGACGGTGAAGAAGCAGACGGAGACGATCAAACACATCCTGCCCCAACGCGACTCGGCCGCCTCCAGGCCTTCAAGATCCCGAGCGGCGTCTGCTTCACAGCAGCCCCGGTCCTCCTCGACTCCGGGTCCGGTTCCAGGGCCCCCTTCTCAGGTTGCCTCCTGGAAAAGGACGTCGAAGAGGAAACCGCCACCCCGCCAGCAGCCGTCGTGGAAGCAGAAGCGGCCCTGACGGGGGAAACCCCAGGGAGATCGAGCTACCATGGGGCCCGACCCCAGCGACATCGCTGGGGGATTGGACAGGGACGTTCCTGCCCCGTCTCACCATCCTCCGGGGGGCCAGCGCCCACTTTCTCACAAAAGGAGTTTCCTCTCGCTCTGCGTCATTACAGCCGCTCCCACTCTCGACACGACAGTGGACGGCAACTCGACGTTGAGCCATGGCGAAGCGCAATGTTGAGTATAAACACCAGCCCTCAGCACTCTGTCAGACAGTGCGTTGAGCTGCACAAACGCCAGGCAGGAAAAACAGCACAGACGATCTCCTCCCGGGGTGTCCTCCCCCGGCAAGGGATCCGTATTGCTGGCCATCGAACCACCCCCTGCAGGGGCAATGAGGCAGATCGAACCCCTAGTCCCCCTTTCTGGGTTCCTGAGAGCCTGGCTTCGGCTTCCAAGGAGGACGATCCGTCTCGGCTATGCGATCCAGTTCGCCAGACGGCCGCCCAAGTTTTGGGGCATCCTCTCTACCTCAGTCAGAGGCAAGGATGCTCCCGTGCTTCGGGCCGAGGTCGCCACCCTTCTGGCGAAGGGAGCGATCGAGCCCGTCCTACCAGCCGAGATGTCCAACGGGTTCTACAGCCCGTACTTCATTGTCCCCAAGAAAGGCGGGGGGCTGCGCTCCATCCTAGATCTGCGTGTCCTGAACAAGCACCTACACAAGCTGCCGTTCAGGATGATCATGCAGAGGCGCATCCTGACGTCTGTCAGATGTCAGGATTGGTTCATGGCAATCGACCTGAAGGACACGTACTTTCATGTCTCAATCCTCCCTTGGCATTGGCCGTTCCTACGGTTCGCTTTCGAGGGGCAGGCATATCAGTACAGGGTCCTCCCCTTCGGTCTGTCCCTGTCTCCACGTGTCTTCAATAAGATCGTGGAAGCCGCCCTCCTTCGCCTCAAGGAAAGAGGTGTGCGGGTACTGAACTATCTTGACGACTGGCTAATCTTGGCACACTCGTGAGATCTGTTGTGTACACACAGGGAGCTGGTGCTCCGGCACCTAGATCGATTGGGGCTACAGGTCAACTGGGAAAAGAGCAAGCTCTCCCCTGTGCAGAGCATCCTCTTTCTCGGTATGGAACTCGACTCTGTCTGCATGACAGTACGACTGACATCAGAGCGCGCCCAGTCAGTGTTGAATTGCCTGAAGCTTTTCAGACAATCAGCGGTCCCCCTGAAACAATTTCAGAGGCTCCTGGGTTACATGGCATCCTCGGCGGGGGTGGTTCCCCTCGGGTTGATGCACATGCAACCGCTCCAGCACTGGCTACAGAGTCGAGTTCCTTGGAGAGCGTGGCACACCGGCAGCAGGCGTATGGTCATCACGCCTTTCTGCCGGCGCACCCTAACCCCCTGGTCTTCCATGACTTTTTTGCAGACAGGGGTCCCCCTAGGGCAGGTGTCAAGGCACGTCGTAGTGACGGCGGATGCCTCCCTGCAGGGTTGGGGTGCCGTGTGCAACGGGCACACAGTGTCGGGGCGATGAACGGACCCCCGCCTGCGTTGGCATATCAACTGCCTAGAGTTGTTGGCTGTGCTACTTGCACTGAGGAGGCTACAACCTCTCGTGTAGGGCAGGCACGTGCTGGTCCGGTCGGACAACACAGCTGCCGTGGAATATATCAATCGTCAGGGTGGCATTCGCTCACGGCAGCTAAAACGACTCTCCCGGCACCTCCTCCTCTGGAGTCAGCAGGTGATCAGCTCCCTGCGAGCCACACACATCCCAGGCGTCCTGAACCAGACAGCAGATGCGCTCTCTTGTCAGTCGACGCCTCGCGGAGAGTGGCGACTCCATCCCCGCGCAGTCCGGATCATTTGGGAGCAGTTCGGCCAGGCTTAGGTGGACCTGTTTGCCTCCCCGGACTCCACCCATTGTCCGCTTTGGTACTCCCTGACCGAGGCACCCCTCGGCACGGATGCCCTTGCGCACAGCTGGGCGCGGGACAAGCGGAAGTACGCCTTCCCCCCAGTGAGCCTCATTGCACAGACATTGTGCAAGGTCAGGGAAGAGGAGCACCAAGTGGTACTAGTTGCGCCTTACTGGCCTAACCGGACTTGGTTCTCAGAGCTGATGCTTCTGACAACAACTCCCCCTGGCCGATTCCCCTGATCGAGGACCTTCTTTCACAGGGGAAGGGCACGTTGTGGAATCCCAGGCCAGACCTCTGGAACCTCCATGTCTGGCCCCTGGACGGGACGAGGAGATTCTGAGTGGGCTACCCACTGCTGTGGTGGAGACCATCACCCAGGCTAGGGCCCCTGTCACTAGGCGGCTGTACGCCTTTAAGTGGCGCCTCTTCTCGTCCTGGTGTGCCTCTCGCGGAGAGGACCCACAGAGATGCTCGATCAGGCACGTGCTGTCCTTCCTACAGGAGAGACTTGAGAGTAACCTCTCCTCCTCCACACTGAAAGTGTATGTTGCCGCAGTAGCCGCACATCACGAACCAGTTGGTGGGGAGCAGCGGCTATTTCGCCTCCCTTCTATCCCCACTGGGTAAAGAACAGGCATTCCATCCATCACTAAGCACCTCCTGGGGGCAGGCTGGGCAGAGCAGCCCTGCCCCCTTAGGCCTGGTAACACTTGAGTTATCTACCACATAGCTCTAACCGGACCTAGTGCTCCAGACGTGGTAACCCCCCCCCCCTGGGCTGTTCCGTCTGATGTATCCTCATGAATGGTTCCCACCTCGGCAACCCATGACCTCCCTAGGTGGACTCCCACCTTGCGGTTAACTCCTGCAGTCTGCACATTTTCCCATGAGTTCTCCCCTGTTGGCGAGACCAGGTGGTGTCTGCACTAATTCCTCCCTATGGTAGGATAGTGCTCTCTGTAGCGTTTTTCCCCAGGGGGATTAATGCTTACCCAGTGGCCCTTACGGTGCCGGGCGCTTCTCGCTGTTAGAGAATTAGGCCTCCGCCGTGACCCCATCTGTCGGCTCGACACAACGTCTCGTTCCCTCCATCAGGGAACTGAGGTTCCCTTTCTGTCGGTCTCTCGACGTTGTGTCGAACCGACAGAATGGGGTTTGTCTTGAGAACCTATCATCTTCTGAGTATTTAGAAAAGGCCAATGAAAATTGGCGAATGAAATTTGCATGCCGGGCTCCTCCCCGGATGCTCATTCATTCACCTTTGTTCTTCAGAGCCTACTGCATCTGATGAGCTTCTCTACGATCTTGGTGATCATTCTTTCTGCTGGAATCTACGACGTGGACAGCGGACGGTCCTTCCTGCAGTGACTCTCCCCTGGGCGTCTCGCAGTTCCGGAGGTGTTCGAGCAAATTTCCTTTTCTAAAAGAGCAAATTTCTCCAGCGTGGCTTGTCCCGCTGTTCTCATGGGTGCAACACACTCATCGAGGAGGGGGACGGACACAATGCCTGCTTCCAGTACGCTGGGGCAGACGTTGTGGATACGTCCTGCCCGCACTGCGGGCGGTGACGATTCAGACGTTGCGTCACAGGTGGCTGTGTTCCCACGGGACTCAGCCACCACCTCGTTTGCTCCCCGTTCCGTGGCGGCAGGACTACGGCCCTGCCGTCCGCTAGGCAAGCAGCGAGGGTGAATGAGGATTACTGTGAGCGATAATCCGCCAGCCACGGCTCACGGACCGTTCACACCTCGTTTCGCTGTCTGACCGTTCCCCAAAGGAGACGGTCCGCCGTCTTATTCCTCAATCACGTATTCGGACACGATGCGTGAGGATGAGATTTCTCTTGCAGCATCGGGGGGTGACGTACTGCCATCCGACTCCGACGATTCCTCGGGCTCCCTCCCTCGGGGGGTCGAGCCCAGGAAAAGCGATGTCGAGATGTCGGCCATGCTTTCCCGGGCCGCCGTGAGTGTTGGATTGCAGTGCACGCACTGCCTCTCCCAGCGCTCGCGGCTGGCTACATGGCGCCTCAGGTTTGAGCGCGGCTCCAAGCCGCACCCGACCCCAGTGCCGTGTTTACCGGAAGTGCATGAGGAACTTTGTAAGACCTGGAACGGCCCTTCCCGGCACGTTTCACGTCAAACAAAGTTCTGTCACCCTCTCTTCCCTCGAGGTTGAGACGGCTGGAGGATACGTCGGGTCCCGTGCACGTCCTGCCCGCAGGCGGCGGCCACTGGGGGGGCTCGACCTAGACTCCCGTCCAAAGCATGTGGGGTCTCGGCATCTCTGGTGTCGAGAGCTTACATTGCGGCGGACCAAGCTGCCTCCTCTCTCCACGCTATGGCTCCTGCCAGGCCAAGGCGTTGAGAGAGCTCCACGAGGGTAAGACGACCCAGCCTTATGCAGGAACTCCGCGCCGCCACTGGCCTCGCTCTACGGGGACCAAGGTGACCACGCGGGCCCTGGGTCGGACGATGTCCACACTTGTGGTCCATGAGAAACTCCTCTGGCCGATCCTTGCGCAGATGAGTAACGCCGAGAAGGTCCGCTTTCTCGACACACCCGTCTCGCAAGGGGGGGCTGGTTGGTGTTACTGTCGAGTCGCAGCGGCCCCGCTCACCCCCCGCCCGTCGGGGGGGGCGCGAGACCCGCACGCGGCCTCCCCCGGAGGGTTCTCGACAGTAAGAAGCAGTCCTCCGTGCCGCAACTCGGTCGCCTCGGCCGTCGAGTCCCGTGCACTGTCTGCTTCCCAGCAGCCCTGGTCCTCTTCAACGCCCTCCAGCTCTGGCGCCCCCCACTCAGGCGGCCCCCCCTGGAGGAGACAGCGAAGAGGAGACCATCACCCCATCAGCAGCCGTGGCGCAGCGGCCGTCATGGGAACACCTCAGGGGGATCGAAGCTACCATTGGGCCCGACCCCAGCCACATCGCTGGGAAGTCGGATAGGGACGGATCCTGCCCCGTCTCTCCATCTGCTGGCCCCCTCCGTGGGGGCTGGCGCCCACTTACTCTCAAAAAAGGAGAGTTTACTCTCTCTCTGGGTTACCACAGCCGCTCTCACCCTCTGCACGATGGTGAACGGCAAACTCGACGTTGCGTCATGGCAAAGCGTAATGTCGAGTATAAACACCAGCCCTCAGCACTCTCAGTCAGACAGTGCGTTGAGCTGCGCAGTCGCCAGGCAGGGAAAAAGGCAGAGCCGATCTCCTCCCTGGGGGACCTCCCCCGGCAAGGAATCCATACTGCTAGCCATCGAACCACCCCCCGGGGGGACGATGAAAAAGATCGTACCTTAGTTCCGTCTCATTCTGGGAGCCTATCCGGCTTCCCAGGCTGTCAGACTGGCTAGGGAAGACGATCCGTCTCGGCTACGCGATCCAGTCACCTCACGCTCGCCAAGTTCAGCATCCAATGTACCTCAGTCAGAGGCTAGGATGGTCCGTACTTCGGGCCGAGGTCGCCAACCTTCTGGTGAAGGGAGTGATCGAGCCCATCTCACCAGCCGAGATGTTCAACGGGTTTTACAGCCTGTTCTTCATTGTCCCCAAGAAAGGCGGGGGGTTGCGCCCTATCTTGGGTCTGTGTGTTCTGAACAGGCACCTACACTTACCTGCCTTTCAGGTTGATCACTCAGAAGTGCATCCTGACGTCCGTCAGGTGTCAGGACCGGTTCATGGCAGTCGACCTGAAGGACATGTACTTCATGTCTCGATCCTCCCTCGACATCGGCCGTTCCGACGGTTCGTGTTCGAGGGACGGGCATATCAGTACAGGGTCCTCCCCTTTGGTCTGTCCCTGTCTCCACAAGTCTTTACGAAGGTTGTAGAAGGTTTTTACTTCCCCGTGGGAAGGAGGTGTGCGGGTACTAACTATCTCGACGACTGGCTCGTTTTGGCACACTCTCGAGATCTGTTGTGTACACAGAGGGACCTGGTTCTCCGGCACCTAGATCGGTGGGGCTACAGGTCAACTGAGAAAAGAACAAGCTCTCCCCGGTGGAGAGCATCCTCTTTCTCGGTATGGAACTCGACTCTGTCCTCACGAGCGGCCCCGCTCACCTCGTGGCCTCCCTAAGGCGCGCGACTGATTAGCGCGCCCCGATCAGTGTTGAACTGCCTGAAGCTCAGACAGTCAGCGGTCCCCCTGTAACAAGAGGCTCCTGGGATACATGGCATCCTCGGCGGGGGGGGGGGTCCCCCTCGGGTCGATGCACATACGACCGCTCCAACACTGGCTGCAGAGTCAAGTTCCTTGGAGAGCGTGGCACACCGGCAGCAGGCGTATGGTCACACGCTTTTCTGCCGACACACCCTAACCCCCTGGTCTCCATGACCTTCTTGCGGACAGGGGTCCCCTTTGGGATGCCTCCCTGCAAGGTTGAGGTGCCGTGTGCAACGGGCAAGCAGTGTCGGGGCGGTGGACGGGCCCCCGCCTGCGTTGGCATTTCAACTGCCTAGAGTTGTTGGTTGTGCTACTTGCATTGAGGAGGCTACTACCTCTCGTGCAGGGAAGCACGTGCTGGTCCGGTCGGACAGCAGAAGACCCGCGGAGTTGCTCGGTCGGGTACGAGCTGTCCCATCCTCAAGAGAGACGGGGGAGTAACCTCTCCCCCTCCACACTGGGAATGTATGTAGCCGCTACGGCCGCTCATCATGACCCAAGTGCTGGGTAGCCTCTGGGACAGCACGACCTGGTCATTAGGTTCCTAAGGGGCGCGAGAGGGTGACCACCTTACCCGCGCTCCGTACCCTCTTGCGACCTAGGTGGCGGGCCTCAAGAGGCCCCGCCCCCTTCGAGCCTCTCGGGGTTGCCGCTCTTTCTCAGTCTTGATAAAGACGGCTTTCCGCATGGCGCTCACCTCCAAGAGGGTAGGGGATCTACAAGCACCCTCCGTGTCCACAGATTGCCTAGAACTCGGGGCCGGGATTCTCACGTTATCTTGAGACCCCGCCCCGGCTACGTGCCCAAGGTTCCCACCACTCTCCCGAGAGACCAGGTGGTGAACCTGCAGGCGCTCCCCACCGGGGAGGAAGACCCAACCTATCCGTGTTGTGTCCAGTACGCGCACGGCGCCTCTACTTGGACCGCACGCAGAGCCCAGAAGCTCTGAGCAGCTCTTTGTCTGTTTCGGAGGTCAGCAGGAGGGCTGTCTCCAAACAGAGGCTGGCGCACTGGATCGTGGATGCCCTCGTTAGGGCATACCGATCTCTTTTCCTGCCCGTTGGGGGTGAGGCACACCCCTCGTGGCTGGCTCAGGGCGCCTCTCTGGCAGACATCTGCGGAGCTGCGGGTTGGGCTATGCCTAACAACTCCGTGAGGTTCTAATACCTACGCGCGGAACCGGTGTCAGCCCGCATCCTGGCAAGGTGTGGGACCGGCAGCCGGTAGGGCGTACGCCTGCGGAAGCCCTTCCCCCTCCGGGGGGAGCAGTGGCGATCCCGCCTCACTTCTTTCCCCTCGGGTAAAGAACAGGCATTCCATCCATCACTAAGCACCCTTCCAGGGGACAGGCTGGGCAGAGCAGCCCTGCCCCCTTAGGCCGGGGAACAGTTGAGTTATCTCCCACATAGCTCTAACCGGACCTAGTGCTCCAGACGTGGTAACCCCCCCTCCGTGGGCTGTTCCGTCTGATGTATCCTCATGAATGGTTCCCACCTTGGCAACCCATGACCTCCCCAGGTGGACTCCCACCTTGCGGTTAACTCCTGCAGTCCGCACATTCCTCCCATGAGTTCTCCCCTGATGGTGAGACCATGTGGTGTCTCCACTAATTCCTCCCTACGGTAGGTAGTGGCCTCTGCAGCGTTTTTCCCCCAGGGGGAATAATGCTTACCCAGTGGCCCGTACGGTGCCGGGCGGCTTCTCGCCATTTAGAGAATTAGGCCTCCGCCCGTGACGGCCGGCGTTAGGGGGCTTCCCAACTTTTTGTGGAAAGCTCTGGGTCCCCCTTCCTCTCCACTGGAAGGTCATAATTTCGCGTTAGCGTGTTCGTCTGACTCGCCCAGGCCAGTCAACGTCGCTCCGCAGAGATTGTGACGCGGCTCAGTGCTGTGGCGTTTTCCATAGGAACCCCATTCTGTCGGTTCGACACAACGTCGAGAGACCGACAGAAAGGGAACGTCTTGGTTACGGATGTAACCTCGGTTCCCTGATGGAGGGAACGAGACGTTGTGTCCCTCATGCCACAACACTGGCCGCCCACCCCAGCGGTCGGGGGAGGATGCTTTAGGCTCCTCAGACCAAAGGTGAATGAATGAGCACGCCGGCTTCCCTCTTATACCCGGACATCCGGGGAGGAGCCCGGCATGCAAATTTCATTCGCCAATTTTCATTGGCCTTTTCTAAATACTCAGAAGATGATAGGTTCTCAAGACAAACCCCATTCTGTCGGTTCGACACAACGTCTCGTTCCCTCCATCAGGGAACCGAGGTTACATCCGTAACCAAGACGTTACATCCGTAACCAAGACGTTTTTTCTTAAAGGAGACATCAGATGAAAACCCCACTTTTTCTGTGTTTAAATGCTGTAATCGGGTCCCCGGCAACCCCAAAAACGTGAAAAATAAGAACCCAGTAAGTTTTTTTGGTGTGCCTTTTCCTGCAAGCATGTGAGAAATCGAGCCGTTCAGATTTCGCTCCGATTGTGACGTCCAAAGCAGATTTTATCATAATGTTACCGCCCCTTAATCTACACAGTTCCACCCACCGCGCTCCGCCATTGTTGTTTTCACCAGCAACAGCGGTGTACGTGACGCCATGGCTAAAGTTCGTGGCAATGTAGTCGCTGCACAGGCCAAACCTAGGAAGAGACAGGAGTGGATTTATTTTATTTTCAGTGGAAATCCATAAGAAACCATAAGTAAAAACCTGCTTGTTTGCGCGAATCACTTCAAACCGGAGTGCTTTTTCAATCTGGCACATTACAAGCAGGATTAGCTTCAAAGTTGTTCCTCAAGATGGATCGAGACCAACTGAACGAGACAAAGCTGCCAATGTAAGTAATATTTATCAACAGTCTGAATTTACGTAAATATACCGTATAGGAGGATAACGTTAGCATATGATAGCGAAGGGAGCTAAATCAGTCACGGGATAAATAGAACATTCAAAGCCAGTGTTAAACTTACTGTATATAAGTGCAGATGGACACTTGGAGTTTAGCTGTATGTATGGTCATACATTATGTGCATTAATATTTAGCTGCGGGAAGCTGTTTGTTTTGCTAATGAACAGGGGCGAATACTGGGTAAGTTTCATTTTAAACGTCTCAAATCATTCGTGCTTAGGCTGAAAAATCTGTCACAGCAAACTAGCTCTCACGTTGTGTGTGTAACGTTATAACTTGTCAATGACAAGCGCTAAAATCTATATAATTCCGCTGAGATCTGCAGTGGGAATTAGGATGCGCTGTTTGCTGTGACTGATTTTTTTCTCTCCGGACGAATGATTTGAGACGTTTAAGACAAAACTGACCGCAGAGGAATTCAGGAAATATCATTTAGCTAAACCATTGCCATGGCAGTACTAACACGTGTGTTGTGTTGACACGCTGTAACTCATTATCAGTTAAAGAGACATGCACCAAAACGGGTTGCTGTGAGCATAGTTGTTTCTGACGAGGCAAGAAGGGTTTTGTTTACACAGCCATTGAGTGTTTTTAAGCAAAATATGTTCCAGACATTTCATGAAGACCCTAATAAATCATACCAACTTGTTAAAAGTGCTCGTCTGAGGAGACCTTTAAGTTTTTCAAATTATATTTAGGCCTATATTTATTTGATTTTAATTAACACAAATGTTTAAATAGTTTTAGTATTTGTTAATTATAATAATCCTGATTTATTTACATAAACAGTAAAAATCATGATTGTGTGTGCAGTGAGTGATACTAACAGCAGCTCAGTAAAGAGGTCATAGCTGTGCTTCACTGTGAATAAACCGTGGCCATTGACCAATCCTCACCAGGGATCTGTTTTATAATGGCTATGACACATCTCATGACATATGGTCAAAGCCTTTCAGATTACTCAGACTGGACTTCATTCTGGACTTCAAACAGAAACCTTTTTTTACTCCAAGCAGTAAAAAAAGAAAAGACTTTCACCTTTCCAGTGCTTGTCTCCATCTGTCTTTCGTTGCCATCCCTTGTTCTGCCCATTCGCCATTCTCTCCTGCTTTTTCACCAGTCCTTAACTGAGCACTTTTCCTCCCCTATTGAGATATTAGACATTGATCATCTGTATAGCCAGTTAACTGGGCATTTAAGGGGCACTCAAAGGTCTATTGCAGCTAATGAGGTCAGGCAGTAAAGTTAGAGCAGAATTAATCGCTTGCATATTTCTGTCTTTTTCTGCCCATCCTCCTTTTTAATAAAATACGCTTCAGTGGAGGCTCAGCCTCGGGGACGGACTTGCTTCTTGACAACTGATGCACAAAAAACTTAAAGCTCCTTAATATCTCCGTGATATAAGCCATAAGGATGGAAACACATTTGCTGAATAATTGAGCTCAGTTAGCTGATGTAAAATGATACTTTGGAATAGCACGCACAGGCGTTTCAGCGAGAGATGGAGCTACATTAAAATTTAGACTTTTAATGCTACTTCCTGCACACATTTATGTCATTTTAATGGACTCAGGTTATGGCTAAAAAGGCTATTGTGCTTAGTAGAAAACCATACTACCATAGGAAAAAATACAATGGTAGTCAAAAGTGCCCCAGAACTGTTTGCTTTCCTACAATCTTAAAAATATGTTATTTTGTGTTCAACAGAACAAAGATATTTATAAAATAATTTTTCCTTCTATGGTAGTCAATAGTGGCCAAGAACGTTTTGGTTACCAGCATTCTTCCAAATATCTAACTCTGTGTTCATCAGAAAAAAATACAGATTTGGAACAACTTGAGGGTGAGTAAATGAAGACAGAATTTTTTTTTTTTTGCGGTGAACTGTGCTTTTAAGTCACAACCTGAACATACAGTAATACATGCCTAGACCAGGGCCCAGTTGCTTAAAGTTAGCCGCTAAGTTAAGACTGCGTCTTCACAAGTCTCACTGACTAGCAATTAGTTAGGACTAATCAGTCTTAAGCCGAGCTGACACTACGGGACTGTGAGACAACTTGAATTGCTATGGCGCTTACACTACACAACAAAGTTCTTTCTCATCTGTCGTCGTCTTGTCATAGCTGCGCGCATACTACACAACACACCGCTGACGAGTTGCACACACCACAAAACATTCGGTGAAGAGGCGGTCCCGACCATCAGCGAAAATACGTTTAATTTCATCTTCTTTCTTCCGTTTATATCATCTGCACTGTGATTGGCTGGATTAGTTCCACGTGGTCGTTCAATCGCGCACATAACGAGTCAGTCAAGAAGAAAAAAATGAGATGACTAACATCTAAGACTAGTTTAAGCAGTTTATGCAACTGGCCCAGTTCTATAACTTCAATTAGATGGCATTAGTTATGTTATAAAACATTTTCTTCTTCAATAAACACATCACAGATGTAATTACACAATTTCCCCATGATTTTTGCAAAAAATGGCACGGAACATACCGTCTACCAAAAATAATTTGTCATGTAGACTGATATAGTATCACAATAAGCACTCTGTCTGTTTATTAGAAATGAATGAGCCAGCACATCGGCAATGGCTTGACTCCACACGTAACACCTTTTTACATAAGCACAGCTAGGAACATGCCGGTTACTTGGGGTGCGGTCATGCAGGAGTAACATGTTCCTGTTACAGTTATTTCTGACAGCAGATATACATTGTATGCATGAGGGGCAGGTAAGTACGGCCACCGTGGTGGTGTAATCAATGTAAGGATAAGGGTGACAACCCAGAGGTCAGCTTCCATTATTTTAGGTTATTGCAGTGCAAGTTTTGGGTGAGTGGCTCATTTGTCAGTATGTGTGTACACACACACACACACGCACACACACGCGCACGCGCACGCACACGCACACGCACACGCACACGCACACACTCACACTCACACACACACACACACACACACACACACACACACACACACACACACACACACACACACACACGCACACACACACACTCCAACCGTCCTTACACGCATCGAGCAAAACGTATCTGTGCTTGTTTTTAGTATTCTAGTCTCCTTCATGCTGCTCTTTTATTTATCATTCATTCATTAATTCAGTTTTCATAGGGTTTAATAAATACTGCTGTCAAACGTATTTTGTTATCACGTGTTTATCACGTGTTTGTTATTTTAATAAATGTCCAAAAACCTTTTGGTGCGATCAGTCTGAACAATTTACTAAATAGATCAGTAACCACATATTTGTTAATTAAACATTATGACTTTAGTGTCTTGAACGCTTTCTCAATTCTTAAAATCACAAATAATTCATTATAGAATGGACGTATTTAAGTTTTTGACTGTGCGTTCTCTCTTATGTATGTATTACACAACAATCATAAAATGGAATTAAAAACCATATCATCTATTTTTTGAAACCCCTTTGTACTGCACAGTCTTCCATTTGGGTGTCTGAAACAAGCACTCATCCTAATTTTCTCTGGCATATTTCTCCATTCCGAAACAATAAAGTTGATATAAAAGGAAACAGGCTTGTCAAAATCAGGTGAGAAGGGGTCAATATGATGCTTCTGCCACAGCCACTTTTCTGCTGGAGACATAGTCACTTAAGTCTAGACTTGAGTGCTAAAGTGGATAATACTGTGCTCTCCAATAGACATTCAGGTACAGAACAGTGGGGCAATGGGTCATTTTCTGTAAAGAGTGCCTCAGTGTTTTATGCAGTTATGACCCTCCCTCTGAGAGCATATATCAAACAGAAAAAGAAAATGGGAAATGGATCTTTTTTTCAAGATATACAAGCAAACGGTAAAACTGTTATTACTTATGGCAGCCTTGGGTTAGAATAATATTTCAGGGGAGAGTAGAAGCAAACTCTCTTAAATGTGGTGAACCCCAATTGATAGAAACAGTGATAGATTAGTTTGCCCAAAAATGAAACATTGCCATCTTTTAACATCAAAATGAATACAGGAAGTAAATAAATGAAGAACATACAGTAGTAACATTAAGTTAATGCATAAAAAATGTAAAAACATACAGCAACGGAAAAAATTAACATACCATTTCAAAATTATTTTCAGTTGTTCTGAATTTACTATTTATGTGTTTAGGTAAAATGATCGTTTTTGTTTCATTCTGTGAAACTACTAACAATATTTCTCCCAAATCTCAAATAAAAATATTATTTCTATCTGCATTTATTTGCAGAACATATAAACTGGAGAAACAGGTTAAAATAACTGAAAAGATGCTCTGTATTTTCAGGCCTCAAAAAAAAAGAAAAGAAGTAACACAACTGTAATATTTGTACAATTTTTATGTGACTTTTAATCACAGTTCCCTTTCTGTCGGTCTCTCGACGTTGTGTCGAACCGACAGAATGGGGTTTGTCTTGAGAACCTATCATCTTCTGAGTATTTAGAAAAGGCCAATGAAAATTGGCGAATGAAATTTACATGCCGGGCTCCTCCCCGGATGTCCGGGTATAAGAGGGAAGCCGGCGTGCTCATTCATTCACCTTTTGTTCTTCAGAGCCTAAGCATCTGATGAGCGTTCTCCAGATCTTCGCTGATCTTATCCTGCTGGAAATCTACGACGTGGTGCAGCGGACAGTCCCTTCCTACAGCGACTTTCCCCTGGGCGTCTCGGCAGTTCCGGAAGTGTCTGAACAATTCTTTTTTTCTAAAGGAGCAAATTTCTCCAGCGTGGCATGTCCCGCTGTTCTCTTGCGTGCGGACACGATGTCTGTCTCAGGTGTTTGGGTCTCCGGCACGCTGAGGCAGCCTTCGTGGATACATCCTGCCCGCACTGCGGGCGGATGCCTATCCAGACGTTGCGGGTCACGGGTGGCGGTATTCTTCATGGATAAAGCCACCACCTCGTCTGTTACCAGATCCGTGATGGCAGTGACTACGGCCCTGCCGCCCGCTTCGGTTAACACCGGGGGTGATATGGGGATCACTGTGAACGTTAACCCGCCAGCCGCAGGCTCACGGACCGTTCACGCCCCGTCTCGCTCGTCTGACCATCCCTTAAAAGACGGTCCTACCCCGTCTTGTTCCTCCGCCACGTACTCGGAAGTGCGTGACGAAGATGAGATGTCGATCACAGCATTGGAGGGCGATCTTTTGGCATCCGACCCCGACGATTCCTCGGAGCTTCCTCCCCCGGGGGGTCGAGCCCAGGAAGAAGCAGACGTTGAGATGTCAACCATGCTTTTCCGGGCCGCCGCGAGCATTGGGCTGCAGTGCACAGCACCGCCTTTACCCCAGCGCTCGCGGTTGGATACGTGGTACCTGGGGTTTGAGCGCGGCTCCAAGCCACGCCCAGCTCCGGTCCCGTTCTTCCCGGAAGTGCATGAGGAGCTGAGTAAGACTTGGAACGCGCCCCTCACAGCCCGTTCCAATCAGAAAGGCTCAGTGGCCCTTACTTCCCTCGATGGTGGGGCGGCCAGGGGCTATGTCGAGATCCCCCAGGTGGAGCGTGCTGTCACGGTGCACCTGTGCCCGCAGACAGCGGCCACCTGGAGGGCTCGGCCTAGACTCCCATCCAGGGCGTGTACGTTTTCGGCATCTCTAGTGACGAAGGCTTACACGGCTGCGGGTCAGGCCGCCTCCTCCCTCCACGCCATGGCCATCCTGCAGGTCCATCAGGCCAAAGCGTTGAAGGAGCTCCACGAGGGCAAGACCGACCCAACGGTAATGCAGGAACTCCGTACCGCCACCGATCTCGCTCTACGGGCGACTAAGGTGACGGCACGGGCCTTGGGTCGGGCGATGTCCACCATGGTGGTCCAAGAGAGGCACCTCTGGCTTAACCTTGCGCAGATGCGGGACGCCGAGAAGGTTCGCTTTCTCGACGCCCCCATCTCGCAGGGAGGGCTGTTTGGTGACACCGTTGAGGATTTCTCTCAGCAGTTCTCGACGGTGAAGAAGCAGACGGAGGCAATCAGACACATCATGCACTGCCGTGACTCGGCCGCTGTCAGGCCTTCGAGATCCCGAGCGGCGTCTGCTTCCCAGCAGCCTCGGCCCTCTTCGACTCCGAAGAGGAAACCGCCTCCCCGTCAGCAGCCGTCGCGGAAGCAGAAGCGGCCCTGACGGAGAGACCCCAGGGAGATTGAGACTACCACCAGGCCCGATTCCAGCCACTCCATCGCTGGGTCGGATAGGGACGGTTCCTGCCCTGTCCTACCATCAGCTGGTCCCCCCTGGGGGGCCAGCGCCCACTTCCTCACAAAAAGAGCTTCCTCTCTCTCTGGGTTTTCACAGCCGTTCCCACCCTCTGGTCGACGGTGGACGGCAACTCGACGTTGCGTCACGGCGAAGCGCAATGTCGAGTATAAACACCAGCCTTCAGCACTCTCAGACAGACAGTGCGTTGAGCTGGACAATCGCCAGGCAGGAAAAACAGCAGAGCCGATCTCCTCCCCGGGGGTCCTCCCACGGCAAGGAATCCGTACTGCTAGCCATCGAACCACCCTCCACGGGGGCGATGAAGCAGATCAAACCTCTAGTCCCCCTGTCTGGGTTTCTGGGAGCTTGGTCTCAGCTTTCCAGACTGTCAGGCTGGCTGAGGAAGACGATCCATCTCGGCTACGCGATTCAGTTCGCTACACGTCCGCCCAAGTTCCGGGGCATCCTTTTAACCTCAGTCAGAGGCAGGGATGCCCCCGTACTTCGGGCGGAGGTCGCCTCCCTTCTGGTGAAGGGAGCGATCGAGCCCGTCCCACCGGCCGAGATGTTCAGCGGGTTCTACAGCCAGTACTTCATTGTCCCCAAGAAAGGCGGGGGGTTGCGCCCTATCTTGGATCTGCGAGTTCTAAACAGACACCTACACAAGCTGCCTTTCAGGATGGTCACGCAGAAGCGCATCCTGACGTCCGTCAGGTGTCAGGACTGGTTCATGGCAATCGACCTGAAGGACGAGTACTTTCATGTCTCGATCCTCCCTCGACACCGGCCGTTCCTGCGGTTCGCGTTCGAGGGACGGGCATATCAGTAAAGGGTCCTCCCCTTCGGTCTGTCCCTGTCTCCACGAGTCTTTACGAAGGTCGTGGAGGCCACCCTCCTTCCCCTCAGGGAAGAAGGTGTGCGGGTACTCAACTATCTCGACGACTGGCTCATCTCGGCTCACTCGCGAGATCTGTTGTGTACACACAACAGCAAGCTCTCCCCCGCGCAGAGCATCTCCCTTCTCGGTATGGAACTCGACTCCGTCTCCATGACAGCGCGACTGACTACAGAGTCAGAGTGTTACACTGCCTGAAGCACTTCAGCCAGCCAGCGGTCTCCCTGAAACAATTTCAGAGGCTCCTGGGGCACATGGCATCCTCGGCGGGGGGGGGGGTCCCCCTCAGGTTGATGCACATGCGACCGCTCCAACACTGGCTACAGAGTCGAGTTCCTTGGAGAGCGTGGCACACCAGCAGCAGGCGTATGGTCATCACGCCTTTCTGCCGGCGCACCCTGACCCCTTGGTCGTCTATGGCCTTCCTACGGGAGGGGGTCCCCCTAGGGCAGGTATCAAGACACGTCGTGGTAACGACGGATGCCTCCCCTTCAAGGCTGGGGTGCTGTGTGCAACGGGCACGCAGTGTCGGGGCGGTGGACGGGCCCCCGCCTGCGTTGGCATATCAACTGCCTAGAGTTGTGGGCTGTGCTACTTGCACTGAAGAGGTTACAACCCTTCGTGCAGGGCAGGCACGTGCTGGTCCGGTCGGACAGCACAGCTGCCATGGCGTATATCAACCACCAGGGTGGCGTTCGTTCACGGTAGCTAACACGACTCGCCTGACGCCTCCTCCTGTGGAGTCAGCAGGTGATCAGCTCCCTGCGAGCCATACACATCCCGGGCGACCTGAACCAGACAGCAGACCGGCTCTCTCGTCAGTGGTCACCTCGCGGAGAGTGGCGACTCCACCCTCACGCGGTTCAGCTCATATGGGAGCAGTTCGGCCAGGTGGACCTGGTGGACCTGTTTGCCTCCCCGGACTCCCCGGACCCATTGTCCGCTTTGGTACTCCCTATCCGACGGTCCCCTCGGTACGGATGCCCTTGCGCACAGCTGGCCGTGGGACAAGAGGAAGTACGCCTTCCCCCCAGTGATCCTCATTGCACAGACCCTGTGCAAGGTCAGGGAAGAGGAGCATCAAGTGCTATTAGTTGCGCCCTATTGGCCCAACGGGACTTGGTTATAAATACAGGCAGCATATCACATGCCCCACCAGAGACAGCAACATTCTGGATCACTGTTACACCACAATACGGGATGCATACCACTCTGTTCCCAGAGCAGCTCTGGGTCTCTCTGATCATTGCCTGGTTCATCTTCTTCCGACCTACAGACAGAAGCTTAAATCTGCCAAGCCTGTAGCAAGAACAGCAAAGAGATGGAGCAGCGAAACAGAGCGGGCCTTACAAGCCTGTTTCGACTGCACGGATTGGAGTGTCTTTGAAGCTGCAGCCACTGATCTGGATGAGTTAACTGACACAGTGACATCCTACATCAGCTTCTGTGAGGACATGTGTATTCCCACCAGGACTCGCTTAACATACAACAATGACAAACCATGGTTTACAATGAAACTGAGACAGCTTCGTCAGGCCAAAGAAGATGCTTACAGAAGTGGGGACAAAGTCTTGTATAATCAGGCCAAAAACACACTGACAAAGGAGATAAGAGCAGCTAAGAGAAGCTACTCTGAAAAGCTGAAGAACCAGTTTTCAGCCAACGACCCTGCATCGGTGTGGAAAGGCCTGAAAGACATTACCAACTACAAGCCATCATCCCCTCAGTCTATGGGTAATCAACGACTGGCTGACGACCTGAACGACTTCTATTGTCGTTTTGAAATGCAGAGTCTCACCCTTCACACCCGCCCTGACCCTATCTCTGCTATACCATTAACACCTCCTCTTGACATCAACCTGCACTTAAGATCTGCGAAGAGGATGTTTGCCAGCTTTTCCGAAACAAAAGATCAGAAAAGCACCAGGCCCAGACAATGTCTCACCCTCCTGCCTGAAAGTCTGTGCGAGCAGCTGTCGCCCATCTTCACAAATATTTTTAACAGATCTTTGGAGCAGTGTGAAGTCCCTTCATGCTTCAAACGCTCCACCATCATCCCTGTACAGAAGAAACCCAAAATATCTGGACTTAATGACTACAGGCCTGTTGCTTTAACATCTGTGGTCATGAAGTCATTTGAGAGACTTGTACTGGCCCACCTGAAGGACATCACCAGACCACTTCTTGATCCCCTCCAGTTTGCTTACCGAGCAAACAGGTCTGTGGACGATGCAGTAAACATGGGACTGCATTACATCCTACAACACCTAGACAGACCAGGGACTTACGTCAGGATCCTGTTTGTAGACTTCAGCTCGGCCTTCAACACCATAATCCCAGACCTCCTCCTGCCCAAGCTTACCCAGCTCTCTGTGCCAACCTCTACCTGTCAGTGGATTATTAACTTCCTGTCGAACAGGCAGCAGCTAGTGAGGTTGGGAAAATTTAAATCCAGCACATGTACCATCAGCACCGGAGCTCCTCAAGGATGTGTTCTTTCTCCACTGCTATTTTCACTCTACACAAACGAATGCACCTCTACAGACCCTTCTGTCAAACTCCTGAAGTTTGCAGATGACACCACAGTCATTGGCCTTATTCAAGACGGTGATGAATCTGCCTACAGAAAGGAGGTTGCTCAGCTGGCGCCTGGTGTAGTCAAAACAACCTAGAGCTGAATGCATCAAGACATGGAGATGATAGTGGATTTCAGAAGGAACCCTCCATCACTTCCTCCCCTCACCATCCTGGACAGCACTGTGGATACTGTGGAGTCATTCAGGTTCCTGGGCTCCACCATCTCTCAGGACCTGAAGTGGGAGTCCCACATAGACTCCATTGTAAAGAAGGCCCAGCAGAGGTTATACTTCCTCCGTCAATTGAGGAAGTTCAACCTACCACAGGAGCTACTGACCCAGTTCTACTCAGTGGTCATCGAATCTGTTCTGTGCACTTCAATTACTGTTTGGTATGGCTCGGCCACCAAATCAGACCTACGAAGACTACAACGGACAGTTCGTAGTGCTGAGAAAATTATTGGTGCTCCTCTGCCCACACTTCAGGACCTGTACGATTCCAGAGTGAAAAACAGGGCAAGAAAAATCATCATTGACTCCACACACCCAGCACACAAACTCTTTGATCTGCTGCCCTCTGGCCGGCGCTTTAGAGCACCAAACACCAGGACTTCCAGACACAGAAGCAGCTTCTTCCCCCAGGCAATCTCCCTCCTAAACAGATAACTGCTCCTTAAGAGCAATATTCCACTTCCACTACTCCTATAGTGTGCACTACTGTGCCTTATTATATCTACATCTTATGTATACATGTATATAACACTACCTCTACTTACTAAATTATCCATTTGCACAAGTGTACATACAATCTGTTAATATGTTTATTCTACTATATACTACCCGTACAATGTCTCTTATATGTTATTATCCCCCATTTTCTGTAAAATAGTCTTTATTTTATATATGCACAATTTAGAATCTTTTAGACTGTAAATCGTATTATATTGTATTGTCATTGTGTTAAATGTCTGTACTAGAAGCTTCCAACACCAAAGAAAATTCCTTGTGTGTGCAAGCACACTTGGCAATAAAGCTCTTCTGATTCTGATTCTGATTCTGATTCTGGTTCTCAGAGCTGGTGGCCTGACAACAACTCCCCCTGGCCGATTCCCTGAGGAAGGACCTCCTTTCTCAGGGGAAGGGCACGTTTTGGCATCCCAGGCCAGACCTCTGGAACCTCCATGTCTGGCCCCTGGACGGACGAGGAGATCCTGAGCGACCTACCCCCGGCGGTGGTAGAGACCCTCACTACAGGCTAGGGCCCGGCCACTAGGAGATGTATGCCTTCAAGTGGCGCATCTTCTTGTCCTGGTGCTCTTCTCACGGAAAGACCCACAGAGATGCTCGATCAGGTACGTACTGTCCTTTCTCAGGAGAGACTTGAGAAGAACCTCTCCCCTTCCACACTGAAGGTGTATGTTGCCGCTATAGCCGCACATCACGATCCAGTTGCTGGTAAGTCTCTAGGACAGCACGACCTGGTCACCAGGTTCCTGAGGGGCGCGAGACGGTTGAATCCGCCTCGCCCGCGCCCCGTACCCTCTTGGGACCTCGAAGTGGTCCTGGAGGGCCTCCAGAGGCCCCCCTTCGAGCCCCTAGGAGAGGCCGATCTTTCTCTGCCTGTCGATAAAGACGGCCCTCCTGGTAGCGCTCGCCTCCTTCAAGAGGGTAGGGGACCTACAAGCATTCTCTGTGTCCTCGGGTTGCCTAGAATTCGGGCCTGGAGACTCTCACGTTATCCTGAGACCACGGCCCGGCTACGTGCCCAAAGTTCCCACCACTCCCTTCCGGGACCAGGTGGTGAACTTGCAGGCGCTCCCCACCGGGGAGGAAGACCCAACCCCATCCGTGTTGTGTCCAGTACGCGCACTGCGCCTCTACTTGGACGCACCAGAGCTTCAGAAGCTCTGAGCAGCTCTTTGTCTGTTTTGGAGGTCAGCAGAAGGGGAGAGCTGTCTCCAAACAGAGGTTGGCGCACTGGATCGTGGATGCCATATCCTTGGCATACCGGTCGCAAGATCGCCCCTGCCCCTTAGGAGTTAAGGCACATTCCACTCGGGGTGTCGCCTCCTCGTGGGCACTGGCTCAGGGCGCCTCTCTGGCAGACATCTGCAGAGCTGCGGGTTGGGCTACGCCCAATACCTTCGCGAGGTTCTACAACCTCCGCGTTGAACCGGTGTCAGCCCGCGTCCTGCAGGGCAACAGGTAGGACCGGCAGCCGTTGGGCGTACGCCTGCGGAAGCCCTTCCCCCTTCGGGGGGAGCAGGGCGATCCAGCCTCACTTCTTTCCCCTCGGGTAAAGAACAGGCATTCCATCCATCACTAAGCACCCTTCCAGGGGGCAGGCTGGGCAGAGCAGCCCTGCCCCCTTAGGCCGGGGAACAGTTGAGTTATCCCACAAGCTCTAACCGGACCTAGTGCTCCAGACGTGGTAACCCCCCCTCCGTGGGCTGTTCCGTCTGATGTATCCTCATGAATGGTTCCCACCTTGGCAACCCATGACCTCCCAGGTGGACTCCCACCTTGCGGTTAACTCCTGCAGTCCGCACATTCTTCCCATGAGTTCTCCCCTGATGGTGAGACCATGTGGTGTCTCCACTAATTCCTCCCTACGGTAGGTAGTGGCCTCTGCAGCGTTTTTCCCCCAGGGGGGAATAATGCTTACCCAGTGGCCCGTACGGTGCCGGGCGGCTTCTCGCCATTTAGAGAATAGGCCTCCGCCCGTGACGGCCGGTGACAGGGGCTTCCCAACTTTGTGGAAAGCTCTGGGTCCCCCTTCCTCTCCACTGGAGGGTCATAATTTCGCGTTAGCGTGTTCGTCTGACTCCCAGGCCAGTCAACGTCGCTCCGCAGAGATTGTGACGCGGCTCAGTGCTGTGGCGTTTTCCATAGGAACCCCATTCTGTCGGTTCGACACAACGTCAGAGACCGACAGAAAGGGAACGTCGTTGGATGTAAGTCCTGATGGAGGGAACGAGACGTTGTGTCCCTCATGCCACAACACTGGCCGCCCACCCCAGCGTCGGGGGAGATGCTTTAGGCTCTGAAGAACAAAAGGTGAATGAATGAGCACGCCGGCTTCCCTCTTATACCCGGACATCCGGGGAGGAGCCCGGCATGCAAATTTCATTCGCCAATTTTCATTGGCCTTTTCTAAATACTCAGAAGATGATAGGTTCTCAAGACAAACCCCATTCTGTCGGTTCGACACAACGTCTCGTTCCCTCCATCAGGGAACCGAGGTTACATCCGTAACCAAGACGTTTTCATGTGTCTTGTCATGCTGTCAGTCTTTCACATTGCTGTTGGATGACTTTACGTCACTCCTGAGATTTGGTTTTGTTGCAATTTAACTGACACTGGACTGGAATGGCCACAATACATCTAGAAATGTTGATAAAATAAAATGAGTCTCAAAAACATTGCCATTAAACATTGAAAGTTAAATAATTCTCTTGTGAGACCTACAAGCTAACAAAAACGTATTTTTGCTCTTCTTCTCATGATCATCTTACAATTTGTCTTCACACATGAATGCCACTGATTGTTTGTGAAACCAAAGCCGAAATGGGGACAAACTAAAAGCCTAACCAAAATAACCGTCATCACCTTTCTTTCCATCTCATTTTACACTCATAATGGGTCTCCATCTATTCCTTTAAATGAAACTTTGAGAAGACAGGAAATCAGTTAACACCCGCCAACCAGGTAAAAATCAAGTGTGGCGGATAACACTGTCAAATCACAACCAATTTGGCAGATTACTCCCTTTGCTGGGTATGTTTGTGTAAGCCAAACCTACACATATTTAGTACACATATACAACTGCACATATTTGGCTTACTTGAACATACCTGCATTTGCACTGAAGACCTAAAATGGATTTTTGGTGAAAAGAATGAAGGATGAGGATAAAAGAGAAAAGGAAAAGATACAGGATTACTGTTGTTTTTGAATAAAATGAAATAGAGATTTCATAATAAAAATATTTTTTCTGAATACTCAGTATTGTGAAAATGTAGCAGCCAATTTGACTGGTGAGTGAAAACGTTCGTTCCAAACTGGAGGAAATGCTTCTAGACTAAAATCCACTGACAGAAACACTAATAGATAAATTGCTGCATAAATCAGATACTCTTAAATATTAACACCAACCCTAAGATGCATGTGGGAACAATAATATAAGAAGCGGTTAGCATCTCTGGGGATAGAAATTTGGGTTTAGGCCTTAAGATGTTTATGATTTGTCAATAGAAAACATCTTCAGAGGCTTATGATGGCTCTTTTCTTTTGAAATATTTTCCTCAGACAGGCACATGGAGTTAGCAGTCTGTAGGTAGGGGAGAGAATGTTTATGTTTCCCCACCGTTCACTCACCTGGTCTCTTCGTGGTGATCTGGTCCACTGGCCTTCAAGTCCATTTTCTCTGATTTGGTGTTTTTAATCATTTTGCAGTGTATAACTGTGGAGTTTCGTCTGGATAACCTTAACACAAATGAAGATAGATGCTGTGGCACAATGAAGGGAAGGACATGATATATAGCACAATCATATAGTAGGTAACAGTGTGCTGGTTTAAAAGGATGATGATAAAAGAGAAAAAATACAGAATTACTGTCGTTTTTGAATAAAATGAAATAGAGATTTCATAATTGTAGCGAGGAAGGCGGGGCGAGAGCCGTGGGGCGGGTAAGTGGGGGACCGGCGGTCGCACAGCTGACACTCGTTGCCACTTACGCCGCTGGCCCCGCCTTACCCACCCCACGGCTCTCGCCCCGCCTTCCCCGCTACAATAATAAAAACATTTTTTCTGAATACCCAGTATTGTAAAAATGTAGCAGCCGATTTGACTGGTGAGTGAAAACAGTCGCTTTGGATAAAAGCGTCTGCTAAATGACTAAATGTAAATGTAAATGTAGTAGGTAATAGCTCTTGTGAGGTGCTGTAAACCGTCTATGGGATTAAATAGAATTTGTTACGTCAAATTAAATCGCTTTTGAAAATTCTTCTGCTGTTACCCACTTGTACTGATAAGATATTTAATTACCATGAAATGTTACAGTAAAAATATTATAAAAAATAAACAATATTACCTTTGAAAAAACTAAATAACATTTCCACCGCAATTATAGAGATTACATACACTGTTTAGAGATATCAGATTCACACTGCATAAGTATAATACAACAGTTTTCATAAAAATGAGTCGATAGCTCAATCTAATATTACAGATCTTTCCAGATCTGTCATTGGCAGTCACTGCAGGCTCCTGGCAATTTCATACTGTTTATCCAGCACAAATATTTTAATAAATGATTCACTGTCATTTTTGGTTGGTGAATAATTTAGCACACACTCAACTGGTGACATTAGGAACAAATTTTCAGGCACGTACCGCTGCAGATTTTCTGACTAGCCGTCCCTACAGTGGGAATATTCAGCTAATTTCTTCAGAGAGTGGATTCCAAAAGATGGATATTTACTTTCAGCACAGCCTAATTACTTGACTGTCTCTTTTGAAAAAAAAAAAATATATATATACATTTTATTTTACAAGACAACAGCAGGTTTTGAGGTGCAGACGTGGGATACACACAGTGCTGGCCAGAGGCTGTTAATCTGGTGCACTTCTGAACATTCTCATCTGTTCCAAACTCAAGCAGTCAGACTTGAGTCCACTGTGTTCACTGTCTTGTGCGACATTCATTATCTAATTCATCACCAGAATTGCTTCTATGCTGAATAGATTCATTAATCAATCATCTGCATAAAGACACATTGGTCCTAATTCGCTTACTAATACTCTTTGTACCTTATATGGCCAGTATTTTTATGTAAGTACAAAATGTACAAAAGTATGTGATGATACAAAGCCCATTAACACCATGAATGATAACTGTAACCATAACTATAAACTTTTACAAGGCGTTCTAAATTTATGAGAATAGGAGTCCACATCCAAAGTACAATTAAGACACAATATTAACAACCGTATATGAAAGGCCAACTACTGTGTCCGGATCTATTTAGATGCAATAGACAAACAACAAAAAATGCTGATATACACTGATGGTTAGCTGTGAAACCACTGCTTAATTTGTAAATTCCGAGCTGATGGAACAAGGGGGCGTTGCAAATCCGGCAAATTAGTGGGGCTGGGGAGAAGTAACGGAATATGCAATCTCTTAGCGGTTTTCTATCTAACTATTTCGATGTTTTGAAAATGCACATAAAAAAGCCTAATTGGAAATGGACATTTGAAGATAATCTCAGATTTATCAAAGAAATTTAACGGGATTTTATCTTGAGCTTGCCTTAGTTCAAATGTGCGTTAAGGTGATGGAAACAGTTTATTGTCATAATGATGATGTTGTGAATATTTGTGCATGTAGACAAATAAAACACAGCCCTCAACATTTAAGTAGAATTCTGAAGTTTAACATAAAACTTGTGGGTGCAGGTGGAGGCTGTCGTGTATAACGTTAGACATATTAAGCATTTAATCATCCGTACTTCATCAGTTCTTTTGCGTCTCTTCGCAGCATTTGTCCAACAACACATATACAGTATATCTCTCTGAAGTGTCCATCACGACAAGTTCTCTTCAATATATAGCCTAAAGCAAAACATGCGACGCGAATAAATATACGCAGAATATTGGACAATTAACAGATTAACAAAACGAAAGGGAAAAAGTGGTGACAATATGCTGCTGAGTTTGGTTCAGTTTGTGAGGCACAGCGCTCCACAAATAAGTTAAAGGAAAGTACAGTAGATGACAGAGCCCATCCTGTAAGTTTTCTTTATTTTCAAAAAGCACAAATTTATGTGTTTTAGTGCAAGTCAGCAGGGTTTTTCCTGGATCAAAATAAGGCGGAGGTGGTGCCATCCTGATCTTGTACACACACACGTAGGTCTACCGTACCTTTAAGTGGCTTAACCAAAGTGACTTTGAGTTTGACATTTTAAAACAATACTGAATTAACAAGTCTTTCTAAATGAGCAAAGCTCATTCACATATTGCTTTCTCTGTGGTTCACTTTAAATGATTCAAGGATCTCTTATATTCGCTAGTGACTGAAAAGTTCAATGGTTTAAATTAATCGGTTCAAATGAGTCATTCGTGTGCGAGTCGTTCTAAACGCAATGTGCGTTCATACTGGCGAACTCGCTACAGTATACGCTGATTTTCAACGATCCAACTGCACAGCTAAAGACATTACAATGATGTACATCATGTTAATTTAAGAAATTTCAAGAAATTAAACGTACTTGGATGCAAAACAAACAGCCGTGAAACACAGGCTGGCTCTTGTTCTGAAACTCTTTTTAGCACCTCAGTGTGCTGATAACGAAACAGCGCCTCCACTGTGGTGTAATGTCGCAACTGCAGTTACAAATGACAGTCTGTTAAATGCATGCAGCATTTCTTGTGAAGACTCGCAACATAATTTTGGCGAGATCCTGAGGCGGCACGACATTTGATCGAGGCGGCCGCCTCCAATTTCTCTATGCAGGAAAAACCCTGGTCAGTATCTAATGACGTACTCATAGTCATATCTGTTTGACCATAAATCATCACAGTTTTTTTAAGTTGTTTCTGCAATTGTAAGTAACAGAAAGTTAAAGTAACTCTTATAGTGATTTCTTTCCAGATGATGAACTGTAAAAAAACGTCTTGGTAGCGGACGTAACCTCAGTTTTCTGATGGAGGGAACGAGATGTTGTGTCGAGCCGACAGATGGGGTTCGCTCTTGAGAACCTTTCAACTTCTGACTAGTTTAGAAAAGGCCAATGAAATTGGTGAATGAAATTAGCATGCAGAGCTCCGCCCCCGTATATCCGGGTATAAAAGGGAGACGGCGTGCTGCATTCATTCACCTTTTGGTCTGAGGAGCCTGAGAGCATCCCTCGACTGCTGCGGAGGGCGGCCAGCGTAGTGGCAAGAAGGACACAATGTCTCGTTCCCTCCATCAGGGAACTGAGGTTACACCCGTAACCAAGAAGTTCCCTTTCTGTCGGTCTCTCAACGTTGTGTCAAGCTGACAGATGGGGTTCCTATGGAAAACGCCACAGCGCTGTGCCATGTCACAATCTCTAGCGGAGCGACGCTGGCGTGAGCTCTAGCATGAAATTGTAACCGTCCAGTGGAGAGGTAGGGGGTCCCAGAGCTTTTGAAGAAAAGGTGGGAAGCCCCTGCCACCGGTTGTCACAGGCAGAGGCCTTGATTCTCTAACAGCGAGAAGCCGCCCGGCACCGTAAGGGCCACTGAGTAAGCATTATTCCCCCTGGGGGAAAAATGCTACAGAGACCACTACCTACCGTAGGGAGGGATTAGTGGAGACACCAACATGGTCTCACCATCAGGGGAGAACTCATGGGAAAATGTGTGGACAGAAGGAGTTAACCGCAAGGTGGAAGTCCAGCTACGGAGGTCTTGGGTTGCCGAGGTGGGAACCATTCATGAGGATACATCAGACGGAACCGCCCGATGGGGGGGGTTACCATGCCTGGAGCACTAGGTCCGGTTAGAGCTATGTGGTAGATAACTCAGCTGTTACCCGGCCTAAGGTGGCAGGGCTGCTCTGCCCAGCCTGCCCCAGGAAGGTGCTTAGTGATGGATGGAATGCCTGTTCTTTACCCAGTGGGGAAAGAAGGGAGGCAGAAATAGCCAACTGACCCACCTAGAGGGAAGGGGGGAAGGGCTTTCGCAGGCGTACGCCCTACCGGCTGCCTGGTCCTACATGTTGCCATGCAGGACGCGGGCTGATACCGGTTCTACGTGGAGGTTGTAGAACCTCGCAAAGGTGTTGGGCGTAGCCCAACTTGCAGCTCTGCAAATGTCTGCCAGAGAGGCGCCTTGAGCCAGTGTCCACGAGGAGGCTACACTCCGGTGGAGTGTGCCCTCACTCCTAACGGGTAGGGGCGATTTTGAGATCGGTACGCCGTGGAGACGGCGTCCACGATCCAGTGCGCCAATCTCTGTTTGGAGACAGCCTTCCCCTTCTGCTGACCTCCAAAACAGACAAAAAGCTGCTCAGAGCTTCTGAAGCTCTGCATGCGGTCCAAGTAGAGGCGCAACGCGGATGGGGTTGGGTCTTCCTCCCCGGGGGGGAGCGCCTGCAGGTTCACCACCTGGTCTCTAGGGGTTCGTGGCGGGAACTTTGGGCACGTAGCCGAGCCGAGGTCTCAGGATAACGTGAGAACCATCGGGCCCGAGTTCTAGGCAATCTGTGGACACGGAGTATGCTTGTAGGTCCCCTACCCTCTTGGAGGTGAGCGCAATCAGGAGAGCCGTTTTCATCGTGAGGTGAGGAAAAGCGGCATCGCCGAGGGGCTCAAAGGGGGGCCACTTGAGGCCCACCAGGACCACCCCAGGTCGCAAGAGGGTACGGAGCGCAGACGAGGCGGTAGCCTTCTCGCGCCCCTTAGGAACCTAATGACCAGGTCGTGATGAGCAGCAATGGCGGCTACATACACCGATCGAGCAACTCGTGGGCAACAACGTGGGTCTTCTCTTCCACTTATAGGCATATAGCCGCCTAGTGGCCGGGGCACTAGCCTGAATGATGGCCTCAACCACCGCAGGGGGTAGGCCACTCAGGATCTCCTCGTCCCGTCCAGACATGGAAGTTCCAGAGGTCTGTGCTGCCATAACGTGCCCTTCCCCTGGGAAAGCAGGTCCTTCGTCAGGGGGATCGGCCAGGGGGGAGTTGTTGTCAAGAGCATTAGTTCCGAGAACCAAGTCCGCTTGGGCCAGCACGTCACAACTAGTAACACTTGATGCTCCTCTTCCCTGACCTTGCACAGGGTCTGTGCAATGAGGCTCACTGGGGGGAAGGCGTACTTCCGCTTGTCCCGCGGCCAGCTGTGCACTACAGCATCCGTGCCGAGGGGGGCCTCGGAATGGGAGCATCATAGCGGATAATGGGTGGTGTCCAGGGGGGCGAACAGGTTACCTGAGCCTGCCCGAACTGCACCCAAATGAAGTGGACTGCGCGGGGGTGGAGTCGCCACTCTCCGCGAGGTGTCAACTGACGAGAGAGCGCATCGGCTGTCTGGTTCAGGTGTGTGGCTCGCAGGGAGCTGATCACCTGCTGACTCCAGAGGAGGAGGCGTCGGGCGAGTCGTGTTAACTGCCGTGTGCGAATGCCACCCTGTGGTTGATATTCGCTATGGCAGTTTTGCTGTCCGACTGGCCCAGCACATGCTTGTCCTGCACGAGAGGTTGTAGCCTCTTCAGTGCAAGTAGCACAGCCAACGACTCTAGGCAGTTGATATGCCAGCGCAGGCGGGGGCCCGTCCATCGCCCCGACACTGTGTGCCCATGCACACCGCACCCCAACCCTGCAGGGAGGCGTCTGCGGCCACAGACTCATCGAGGGGAGGCAGCCTCTCATAGCCTTTTTCCTCTGTGCCGTCAATCGTGGTGAGAGTGGAGGAACAATAGGGTCGTAGACGAGCCGAATAGGGGGCGCGCCATGACCTGGTAAGTTCCTCGTGAACTTCTGGAAAGAATGGTGAGGTCCGCTGTCGAGGGGCTTGATGGCGCCCCGGCAGGAACCACTCATCCAGACGGCCACGAGCAGGTTCTTCCAGGGGGAGACTACTCTAAGCACAGATCCTCCACAGCCTTTGTGAGAACCCGGAAAAGCTCTGGGTCTAAACCTGGCTTGGTCTCGCTGGGCTCCGCAGACAGGCAAGGGGGCAGGGTCACAAGATGAGCCCGACAGCTCCTCCGCGTCTGAAACCACTAACGACATGCAGTCGTCTTCCTCGAATTCGCTTCTGCCAAACGAGACCATATCACTGGCTGATGACAAGGGACGCTGGTCAGGCTGAGAGAAACGAACCGGCGAGTCATCTCTCCGTGGAGAAGGCGAGGCATGCAGAGACGGCGTGAGCCCGCACTTATCCGAGCGCTTAGATCCTCTACCCCCACTGGTTTCGTCTCAACTTGTTTCGAGGAAGGAGCGGATTCGCTCTCTGAAAAGAAAGCAATCTGTGAGCACAGAGTGGAGAGACTCATGCTCTCGCAATGAGAGCATTTCATCTCTTTGAGTGTGTCTTCGGCAAGAGACACACTCGCCGTGACTATCAGCAGCGTGCAGGAAAACCAGGCAGGAGTGACAAGTACGGCGCGGCATTTTACAATGCCACAGGAAATTTGCTCAGAAAAATACTCTTTTAGATTCGCCAGATGGCGGCAGGGAAAAGACCAGCACTGCTGGATAGCGAAGCCGCTGAGCAGGAGGTCGAATCTGCTGCAGGTGCATTTCGACGGCGAAGCAATCAGTCCCGAGTAGCGAAGGTAGAGTCATCGCTGAAGGATAAGAGATGAGGACACTGCAGCGATATGTCTGCTTATATAGCTATAAGCCCCGGCCCCTTTTGCGGGCTCCATCGCCATGCATAGGTCCGTGCAGCTTCGCTGCCATTGGTTTAAAGTTTTACTTTTCACAAACCAATGGCCGTGCAGTTTCACTGCATTATTGGACAAATCTTCAGTCATCGGAGAAAAATGAGTTTTCCCCATAGCGTCCTGCTACGCAGTACGAGTGAAGTATCGATAGGGAACCATTTGAGTTTAAACAGCTCGCACATTTGTGGAAATGTGAAACTGCAGCATGTGATCTAAAAATAAACATGACGTTATCATTGTTAATGTGGACACTAATGTAATTACATTGTAAAAGTTATCTTTATAGTTACTGTTCTTAGTGTGAACGGGCCTTTACTGAT
The DNA here is from genome assembly GCF_024868665.1 of Triplophysa rosa. Lineage (NCBI taxonomy): Eukaryota > Metazoa > Chordata > Actinopteri > Cypriniformes > Nemacheilidae > Triplophysa > Triplophysa rosa. The sequence goes on from NC_079890.1 coordinate 26,215,416, forward strand.
GCATTCCACCGAATATTGAGTCTTTAAAATGCTCAAAACAGTGTGTCTTTTCTTTCTGCACGTTCCCCTTAATGAATATGTAATAAGGGTGAGGTCTTCATATACATGGGTAGGATGCAGTCAATGAAAATAAATCAGGAGCACCTACAAATTCCTTCAAGCATATATAAAGAATTGATAAATGCACGCGCACTTAATATCAGTGAAGCATGTTATATAACTGGTTTTCGAAACGTTCTGCAAACAGTTCAAGAGTGTCGCACCTGTACCGATCTGCTGTACCAACTGCTAATCAAAGATAATGAGCACTCACTAAATACAAGTGGAAAAAAAATATCATGTTTGAAATCCCTGGTATTAAGTTAAAGGCACAAGTGTGTGACGATTGCCAAGAGTGAACATTAAGTGCAATTATCATGTATAAAAGCCTTCTTTAAATATTGGTGTTCCAAAGACATATTGGTCCTAATTTGCTTATATAAAAATACTGTACAAATACAACGGAACAGAAGCTAGATTATTTTCAACCCAGCCTTGGGACAAACCCAGCGAGCAGGTAAAAATTAACCCAGAAAATGTTCATATTTGACCTGACAATGAGTTACAACGACCCAGCATAGGTTAATTTACAACCCTTCCCTTTTTGACCCAACATAGGTTAAAAATAACCCAAAAGATTTTTTAGAGTGCTTTGATATCTAAACTGACACTTACTTTGATTTGCAAACAGATATCTAAGACAAAAATATATTGTATTAGTAACATTTCAGTGTGTAAATTAAAGAGATTAATACTGACATTGGTTTATTCTGTATTCTATATATAAAATGTATGTCATAATGTACCAAGCAGTCATTAAGAAGGACATTTCTTTGGCGGTAACATTAATCAGCTTTTTTTTTTTTCACGCGACATGAACGGCCCTAATATTTAGCCTAACAGTTGTACCACTGTAGATAAAAGCTTTGCAATGCAAAGGCTTATAAATGTTATGGACACCAAGTAAATCCAGGTACTCTGCTGTTTTATGTAAATGTCTGACAAAGACAACTACACAGAGCCTCTGACCTTTACTGGGTGGTTGTGAATATTAACAATTTTCGTAAGCGAAATGACTGACTATAAAGCCTCAGTCGTATTGTATCGGTTCTCTCTCTCTCTGGTTTGGGGAAAGTCAGATTTTAGAGCTGCAGAGGCAATATTTAATCATCTTTAATGAGTGGGTGTGATATTAATCATGAAGCAAAAGGCTAATAATGAAAAAAGCATCCTGATTAATGAAGAATTACTGTATCTCACTAAGCCCTGCCACCTCGGCGCCCGGCTCTTTCGTTTGAGCTATCTGATGCTCAAACAGAAAAGGGAGTAGAGGATTTAAAATATTTGCCTATGCTCAGATAAGGCTCCTTTGTGCCTCAGTCAACATTGTCATTGTGACAAAGAGGACACACTGAGCCGGAACTACACACCTCCAGCTAAATGCCACAGTCAAGTCTTATAGTCGATCTGCCGCCTCTGCTGAGGAGAGTTTAGGCAACCCTTACATTTTCCATTTAGCCCACACAATAGACTTCAAACAGATGTGGCTATATAAGACATTGTAATGTTCAAAGGAATTTTCGAGCAGTGGGACTAAAGTAGATCGGAGAATACAAGCACTCATGGGGGGAAGCAGAGCGACGTCACCGCTGTGCAGTGCTCACGTGATCTCAGGTTAGGTTGACATAACCCAGAGGGCACTCTTATCAATCCGGATGGCAGCCCCATTCCTGGGTACAGAATCGCTTTACGACGGTCATTACTGCTCTGCTGATGGAGCTCCAGATCTGCCTGTTGAACAGGAAGTAACTGTGAGCCCCAATAGCACAGCCTGAAATGTCAGACTCCATTCTCTGTTCACCTCCGACTCATACAAATGCTCAAATTATTCAGATTTATTAGATTTGACCACATTTGCCTTCATCCATCATAGCCATCAATTCCCCGACCACACACGCCAGTCTCTTGCTATCTCTCCATTTTCTCACTCAGTCATCATGTCTTGCTGCCACACGGATATTGTTGTGCAATTATCTGGATTTGCGGGGTCCTGTGCGGTATTGTTTTGTTTGGTCTCTGGTTGAGGAGAGAGATTAAGATTCAGTTTGATCGCTGTAGTAATCTCCACAGTATGGTTGGCTGCCCGCGGGGGGGGGGGGGTTATGGGGGGTTGGTCTTAAAATTCACTGCTTTACATATAGGATTAAGAAAATCACTCTGTGTTTTTCTATCACAAGTCTGCTTATGTAACTCGAGTTGGCATTATTTGTTTTCGGGGATGCGATGCATGTTACTACATATAGTTTAAGGGTAAAACAGTGAGGATTAAGGATTATGAAAAGCAGTGAATGGACCGTGGAGAATTAAAACAGTACACTGATGGCGGTAGCAACCAATAGCACTGCATCTGACATATGACCAGCCCACTGACGTAAAGAGCTGCAGAGCAAGCTGTCTGGAGTGCTCCAGAATCTCTGTGTATGTTAGATCTACACTGTCAAGTCATTTCCTGCTCTCACAGGGCACTGTTAAAGTTTTGACAGATCTGCAGAAGAACAGCAATTTAGAAATACTCACTTTTCACCTGTTCGTTTTATTCCCATCTTCACCAATAGCAGGTGTTTCCTCCATCTCTCCCTCCTTTGTTCCTTTCTCTCCGTCCGTTCAGAAAGACGTGCCCAGCTCTAATTCGTTCAATCTATCAATCCTTTCCTTTCTGTCACCAGAATAGGGCAATTTACGGAGGGAGGGCAGGCTGCGGGGGTAACGAGGCATGCCTTCTGTTCTAAATCAGGCCCTGGTATATGCTTATTGGGCAGAAAAAGACAGTAAGTGAGAAGGGAGAGAGCGAGTCAGGGAGGGCAGGAACAAGATGAAAAAGATAGAGAGAGGCAGAATGAGAAGGGAAAAAATGAGAGTGAATGGGTTCAATCGGTCACCTTTAATTCACCATCTAATTTGCATGCGTTTGCCATTTGAGGCCGTGGCTAGCCACAGCAGACTGAAGGATCCGGCTCAGAGGAGATGCCCCGGGAGGTAGATACTGTATGAAGTGAAATAACAGCCTTGATCCAAACAATGGCATGTGCAACGAGACAGCACACTAATCTATCCCGGCTGATGGAAACAATTTATTAACCCATCTTGAACCATTCATGTGCTGTGAATGGCTGGATGAATAAAATCACCAACATGTTGGAAACCCGACTCAATGGTAAGAGCATCAGATAAATGCATGGGTAAAAATATAAAAATAACAACCTAAAAACTGTTTACCAAATATCCAAATTATATTTTCTTAAAACTTGCCTCGCATCGCAAAAACAAACATCTGGGCTCATATGTTCTGCCTGATGTTACCAATGTTGCCTGCAGAATTCTGCAATATGTTTTTTATGTATTTACACTCAACTCATCTTTTTCCTCTCTCTCCATCTCTCTAAATTAACTGCTAAGATTTTCAGACTCCTGTCTTCTTAAACTGCAGAGGTAATTTATAATAATTAAAAGTGACCCGTACATATCATATGGTATTATTAATGTCAGTTTTTGTTCCCTGAGCATGTACAGTATGGCAGAACTCATGACAGGAAAACAAATGAAGGCAGCCACCATTGATGAAATTTGTTAATTAATAGCCCTGTCAGTAAGTGAGCAAAATGAAGGAGTAGGAAGAGAGAGATCGAGGGGATGAGGTAGGAGGAGAACAGCCATACCGTCTCGCGAAATGAGAAAGATGTCTTTATTGACACAGCTATGTTTATAGTTCAGAGCGAGGCTTGTAAATCAATTTGAACGCTCTCACTAACAACGTTTGATTAATTTAATTTGATTCCATTGTACTGATCATAACTCAGGATGCAACCAGATGGCGAATGAGAGGTAAGCAGGGAAGCTGTTCTAAAAAGGGTTGGGAAATCGACAATAACTTTTATTGGCTGTCAACACTGTTCATTGATCTTTGTCTTTTCCCAGTAAACCTGAAATGATCAGGAAGAGCTGTTAAAATGGAAATGTTAACGTCAAAAGCCTTGATTTGCTAAGATCCCAAATGAAGGTGGACTACAAATTTGCTTGAACAAGAAACAAATTCTGGGTCCCTGAAGTGGGTTATGTGTACTGAGAAAAAGCTGTTTAGTACATACTGTAACTAGGGATTTTTAAGGTCCTACTTTGGTTTATGGAGTCTCCAACAACAAGTTTATGTACATAGAAAATGTAAAAACACTATTATTTCATAATAGTAGGTAATTATTGTCACCTTACTTCTTGACTGACACTCAAATGATTTGTTCCGTGATTAATCTTTCTAATCCCCTCCTTTCCGCTAGCCTAGTCTAATGTAATTGGTCAAATGGTCTAATCTGCTGTGATTGGTCTACTGCGAATGAAGCTCACGAGCTACAGTGTTTGGGGGAGAACAAAGAGTGAAGTTTTTGCAGGCAGTCCTAGCAAAACGTAGGCGGGGACTATATGTACTGAAGTAAATCCGTGGTGGTTCACGAATCGGACTAGGGACGACTCATTTGAGTGATTCAGAGTCGACTCCCTTTTTTCCAAGCCAATAACTTTGTTATTCATTCACCTTTGGATTTACAACTTGGCAGACTGCTTACTTTCAAACACGGCAACATTACACACTGCATGAAATGTAATTTTCATGATCTCATGTTATGTACTCTTTAAAAATTTCGCAAAGATTGGCAGATTGTCTGCAACCACCTATTTGTATGGTGAAAAATGAGTCACAGCTCACTTGCTGCTCTAACTACAGGTAAATACAACTTTAAGCACGTCAGTGACATAATTTCTATAATTTTCTATTAATTTACCAACATATAGAAATACAGTATTTTAACCACATGTATATGCTGTAGACGGGGCTGTAGTGCGTATTCTATACATGTATGAATACATGTAATTTCTACAAGTAAATCATATTCAAAATCACTGGTATTTGTTTAATAAGGGACAACTATCTATACAGACTTGTTGTCCAGAACACCCAAGAAAACATTTAAATGCTTCCCTAGAATTTACAAATATAACACTTGCAAATGTTGAAATGTAGGAAATGTTGTGCTTAAGCCAATGCACCATGTTTTTCAACTGAAGAGAAATCTGAATGTCAAATTTCAATCTTTACCGCAGGGATCGAGATAGATGCACAACCAAGTCTGTCAAATCACCCAAAAGAGAAACCACCGACTTAAAAAGGAAAAACTTAATGATTAAAAAAGGAAGACATAAATCAGTAGTTTTAGTGTGCTGTATATTTTAAAATATGAACTGAACTAAATATGAATTCAGGTCAAGTAATATTTAATGCAAAAAAAGATTTTAAATTAAACAACTGCTTACTAAAAGAGAAACACGAAAAATCTTAAACTCACATCAAAAAATTGCATTACATCAATGCATATCAGTAATCCAGTGGTACTGGGTAGGTAAATGCATTTTTGGCCTTTAAGAAAATAAGAAAAATAAATGGGTTGTACGCATGTGTGTACATGTTTATTTATATTCATACTTGGACCCCTTCTGCCCGAATGTGACGTTTAAGCTGTGCTAGTGGGCTTTTTTTTAGTTTGCATTGCAAACTCTTCTCTGGCTGGATCACTTGTGCAGCCCAGGGATTTACATAATGTTAAAATTAATTCAGTGCAGGCAGACCATCACTGATAAATCACACTAAAAGAATCAAAGAGAAACAATAAGGCCAAAATAAGCATGATGGGACAAAAATAAACCATGATCAATTAATATCATGCTATATGGCAGGCATAAGCCCCATAAGGTGATCTTAAAAATGTAAATCATGGGTAAGCGGAAAAATGCTATATACAGTATATATTTCTTATAGTCATATGTTAGAACTATGATGCAAGCTCACAAGAATTTAACCTAATTGGCTTGTATGGGGCTAAAAACTGGGAACCCCGCTGGAGACAATGCATGCACATAGGCTTTATCATCTGCGTTTTATCATATAAAACCAGAATTTCTCATCCCTCCCCTAGACTCTCCTGCTAAAGAAAGAAATGTTCTCATTGTGCATTATGGTGACAATGACTTTGGAAGGGAAAAATGAGATGGACTGGATCAGGCTTTATTGGCAAGGGGCAAGCTTGGCAGATCAGTATAGTACAGCAAATGTGTATCAAATGCAGAGTCAAATAACAGGTAACAAGATGCTAGAACATTGCACATTAGCGCACAAACGCTAGCTCTGGATGAGAGAACTAGGGTTGGGAATCGAAAATCAATTCCAATTTGGAATCGGAATTGAAAGGCTAAGAATCGGATCGGAATCGAAAGGAATAGGAATCGGATACTTGAGATTAAAATTTGAATTCTTCTTATCAATTCCTGTGTGCATATTTTCAGAAAAGTACATGCGTTGCATGATCTGCTGATATCTCAATAAAAGCCCTTATGAAAATTATCGATATTTTTTACTATAGTAAGCATAGTTTAGCTATAGAATTTGCAGTAAAGCACAGGAATCACAAATTAACCATAGTTGCATTATAGTAACTGCAGGTTAACCAGTTCAACTATGATAATACAAATTGTAATAAATCAGAAAAGGTGTGTTTCAATGTGTAAATATACACAAAACGGTGCTCATAAATATATATATATATATATATATATATTGCAAACAAGTCAATAAGCAGGCTAAATGACCATACAGGTTGATATCTAAATGTTTTACTTCAACTGTGGAATCAAAACAGGGAATCGATAAGAATCGAAATCGATAAGCAGAATCAAAATCAGAATCGATAAAATTGAAACAATTCCCAACCCTAGAGAGAACTGGATGTGACCGAAAGTGTCAAGATGGTGCGGCGGGAAGAACCCAAATGCAGGCAGGCAGTAAGGGGTTAACAAGAAATATTTATTTTACACAAAACACGCAAAACAAAAACCCACAGTGGGGAACAAAACACAATAATAAATGGAGGAACAAAACAGGCACATAAACTCACTAACCTAAAATACAAAGACTAAGGACCACACTGGAAAAACTACAATAAACTAACAGACACTAAACTCACGGAACAGGAACACACAGCACTAGGCATGGAATCAAGACGAATAGGCATGAATACAATACACGGTACAATCCACAAGCACAGGACAAAGAAACAAGAGGGTATATATAGGCAAGACAAAGGAGGGATAACGACACAGGGCAGGTGTGGGTAATGAAACACTCAGGGAAGGATAACAAGGAAACGACATGGCGGGAACAGAGATGAGACACTGGAGAGAACGTATATTATTGTCAAAAGGACAATAATATATTTCTCTCCACACATAACCAAAGGCTTTGTCATGACTCTGCTACAGGACCAAGAAAAACATGACTAAATGAAGCAGAGCCATGACAGAAAGAAAACAAAAAAATACATAGTTACTGACTGTGTTGGTAAAACTTTGCTCCATGTGAAACTTGGTGGACAGCTGTTCATGTTCAGAAAACTTATAACACAACTAATATTCATCCATAACAGATGACCAAAAGTTGGGAACCATAGCTTTGGAGATGTTTATGCCTGGGAGGAAACAAAATCCATCCATAAAATGTAATTTAATTGGTTGCAGCTAGGAAGCTAATTCTATAAAAGAAATACAATTAAAACACACCTGAAACAATAATAAATCAACCCACCTCTCTTCTATATTACAGTAAGCAGAGAGAATATTTACAGTTGGCAGAGCATTGCGCTAGCAGTGCAAATGTCATGGATTCGATCCCCAGGGAACACACCTACTTGAATGCAATTTACATTTCGCTTTGGATTAAACCATCTGCCAAATGCATTTTTGCCAGGGCTGAAGCAGAGTTTGAATTTTAGCGCGGGGTTGTGCATAATTTAAATCATTCCAGCAAATCTAGCTTTAATAATGCGGGAAATTCCCACATCGTTTGTATTTGCATTATCTCTGATCCAATAATGAAATAAACCCACTGACGCGAACAAAATGAAATCAAAACGCGAAACATTTTATTCTAAAATGTAATTCCTCAGTCAGCGCTGCACGGTCCTCTCTGACCATGCAAATACGTTTTCATTTGAATCTTTCGCTGAGCCCTGTTGAGCATCTCCAGTGTTTCCCCTACCATTACTTTAGGGGAGCGCCCGCCCCTCCAACGGCACCCCCCGCCGCCCTTGAAGGTCAAGTTAATTTTATTTTCTATTCAGGTAAGCACACTCCCAGCGAGGGCGTGTCGGAATATGTGTCTCGTCAACCACCTGAAAAGCAAGCAGATACAAATATTTGCATTTTTAAACGCTCCAAGTGTGGTGAAAATGGCAACATTCACTCTCCTGCTCCGAGTCTAAGTACAGAAAAGACGCACGCCCTGCCGCTGATGAGCAGCAACAGTCCAGTAACTACCGGAAGACAGGTGTTCACCCAGCTTGGCTTCGTTCCATTTGCACCGCAAAACATAATGAACCATTCAAAACATCAGACTATTTCTGTAGTTTAAATTGAGCAGCGAGTCTACATACATACCTGAGCTGTAGACATCACGCGCAATCAGGGACATTTATGTTGATTATATTTTGCCGCTACTTCTTCTAATATCATATTTAGTGCCAAACGCGCTTCATTTGATCCCTTTCCGCTCCGCGAGCGCTGCTTCTCCAGCCAAAGACACGTCACATATAAAGACCTGCAGACACCAAGAGAGCGTAAATAAATGGACACTTTTACTGTAACGCTTAAGTAAAGGATAACTCAGCAGCAGCCTAATAAAGTATTTTTAGCTGTCAGTCAGTTTACGGTTTGCATTATAGGTTTGTGACAGATTATAAACCATAATGTCTTGCATCTACATTTTGCATTAATGATATTGATAATATTAATAGCATCAATAATCAGCATGCTAAGAGCATTCACATACTCAGATACAAATGTATAATAGAATGCAATGTAAGTCGCATAGGATAAAAGCGTCTGCATAAATGTAAATAATGAATCATGTTTAATCTGAGATTATTTAGAATCAATTCTAGTATGAATGGCATGGAAAGGCTTCTGCTCATGATAAATTTATTTCAGTTGTTAAATTTTGTTGTCAGACGTTTTTTAAACATTAAAATAGGACACTAGGACTTCGCTTTAGCATGCCTTTATGAATAGTTCTGCCATGAAACTCTAGACGGCGCAGTTTTAAAGTCTAAACCTATCCGACATAATAACTACTACACAGTGAAGTGATTGGTTCCCTCCGTATCAACAGCCAATGAGCATGCTGCTCTATGTTTAAATCTCGGCTAGTGATTGTTGCAGCAGAGCAGCGCGTTTCAGAACCTCCTCCTTCCCCAGCTCCAAGGCATAAATCTGCTACAAGGACCACGTAAACTGTGGTTTATTCATATGTTATATGTGCAGCGGCAGCAGCATTCCTTATATGCACACAGCAGCATGTTGTGGATATATTGGCAGTAGCAAGTCTCCTTACTTGCTGCTCCGTGCCGCAGCAGCAGCGTAGCAGATCTATTCCGCCAAGACCAAATAAATTATATGTCATGCACACTACCATGCCAAACACTCCGAGAGTTGTCATGTCAGAACTATGTTTCATACCGTACACACTGTGGGTATCAGAATATAAAATAATGGCCTGATAAAACATTAGATGTTAACTTTTTATATACATACTCGACTGGGCTCAATTGATTAAATATTATTTATTTTAAAAAGTATTGTCCAGACCTGAGCCGCAAAGAAGATATAGACACCGCACTCATCCGCTTAGCTAGTCACTCACCAGAATTTACCATGTGAGCCAAAGAGCTTACTGTATTTACTGATTAAAATTCAAAGGCCACATGTTTTTCAAGCAAAACAGAATTAAAATAGTTAAAAATGGCCCATCCTGCATCAGGAGTAGACGTCAGCTCCCGACGCGCATGCAGAATTTACGCGTCCGGTGCGCAATACCTGTGACTAGGCATGTGCCGGTGTTCGGTAATACACTGTAGTGAAAATGCACGGTAGTGTTATTGGGCACGTCAAATCACAGTGAAGAAAAATGAGTCTTATCTTTTCCTTTAACTGGATAAAATAATACTCCATCCATACGCATGCTCTGATGTAAACAGCCTCACGTGGAGAAGAATGGGGAAAGGTGGAGCACTGCAGACCTAAGGTGAAATATGAGTTATGTAACGCCAATTCTCGCATTTATGCCATGAATACCACAACAAATAGCCGAACTAAAGCGCCAAAATTGCATGAATTGTATTGCCATTTGCATTCCTGACAGTTGAAGAGCTATAAAGTTTGCATCTCTTAATTTAACAAATAAAATACAGTAATCCACTAATCGTAGTTATGTAGTTAATATTGGCAGTGTGGCAGAATAGTTGTTTTGATTTGAAGTTGAAGATGAAACGCAACACAATCGTATCTTGCCAGAGAGTGCTGCTTTTAAATGTCTATTAAGCTACAGTATATTTATCCTACTGCTTGCTGTCCGGAAAATAACATGAATTAGCACTATTGTTGTACTGACACTGACAGGTAATCATTTATAATGAACTGATGTGTCAGTAAAAATTACCATTTAAAAACCAAGCCATGAATATTATGTTACATAATACATACAGTATGTATGTTAACTACACTATTGTTGTCACGGTTTGAGTAGGGGAAGAACCCAAATGCAGGCAGCAGCGGTGAAGGGGTTAATAAATAATTTATTTAACAAATAAAACAAAACAAAAACCCACAATGGGGTAACGAAGACTGGACTAATTATAAAAACAGAAACCAAAACACTTCCCACGAGGGGGCAAAAACAGAAGGACAAAAATAACTGAAACTAAACTATAAAACATCGACACAAAGTATTACCAAAAACATGGAAGGGTAACACAGGCAGGGCAAGAAAAATAACAGACACGTAGTCCGTAGGGCAAGGAATCAGGAACACGAAGACTTCTACACAGGTAAGTAGGCTACACGGTACAAGAACAGGTACTACGATCGAGCACAAGACAATGAATACGAGGATATTTTATGGGGAGACAAACAAAGGATAATTAAGGAGGGGCAGGTGAGGAACATGAGACATGGCAGGGAAGCAATACGGGAAACGAGAGTGGCAGGGCCAATGACGAGACACGAGAAAGCACATGGAATGTCAATGATAAACACACCATGACTTCCTCACACAAAACATAAGGGATCTGTCACGATCCTGCCACAAGACTAGAAAATCCTGAACAAGAAGGCAGGACCATGACAATTGTACAACAAGTAAAGTGGGCATCTTTAGCTTAATCATCACCATTACATGTGTTCACTTACTAAAATCTAGTATGGAAAATATGTTTTATCATATTTAATTAAACACCTGACAAATTATTAATAAGCTGTACTTTCGATTTATTTCTTATTATTCATTGATATTTGAAAAAGTTATTAAACTTGTTTCTGACACTATAACACTGATATTGGCTTATGTTTTTGACAACAAGACTGCTCGTGAGTGACACTCGACCTTCACTAACGAATGGCACGTCGTCATGTGGCTTACCTTTTACAGTGAAGTCATTCATGTTTTTATTGAATTTTAGTGAATAGACAAATGAATTAAATGTATTTTATTTCTTTTTTGAAAAACATTTTTTATTTAGTTTTGACACTGTTTAAGTTTTTCTTCTGCTTGACGCCAGGGGGTACTGTAGCCCCCCCCAGCACCCCTACATCCCCCCGCTATGTAAATGTAAATGCAGTTATGAGTGGCAAGCCTTGTAGTCTGCCAAGGAAAAAAAAAACTTTAGAGGGGGCCACGTAAGGCAGGATATCTAAGGACAAAGAGAGGGTTGAATCCATATAGCCATTGACTACATCTCATTTGGAGATCTTTATGGATTACGTAATTGCGGCGAATAGATTGAGTTGCCACACTAACAGGTTATTTAAAAAGCAAATGTTCCATTCATCACACTTTGATTTGCTTGTCCTGTGGTCTCAATTACCTGAGCTGTCACTATATCCAGGCCTGTGTAAACTACCAATCCACTCAGAACTATATAAATTGACCCAATTGAACAATAATTACTTAAAAAAAGTTCCTCAAATGGTACGAACAGCAAATTATTTAATCTCTCTGCAGTGGAGGAAGGCTAATTTACAGTCTGGCTCTAATTGTACTGCGTGACAGCTCACAACTCACACACACATTTTACCTATTTTCTTTTTTACAAGAATGCCCATTCAATTAACCTTAGCATGGCTTTCTGAGGCTGTAAGGGAGGTTGCACAATGGGTGAGTGGAAGGTTTTTAGGGTCAGTGGTTAGTGAGGATCTAAAGTGTGGTGACATGGCTGCTGGCCATTAAAAATGAACACAACGTTTTGACGGTGTTAACATCTTATGTGGCACTTTTGCTGAATTGTGTGATTAATCATCAGGATTTGTGTGGGGGAAGAAAAAACCTTTAGAGAGAAAAGTGCTATGGTTTTGCTGTGAGAGAGAGGGCAAGGGGACTATGAATGAGATTTCTTGGGGGAAATTACAACCAAATCTAAAATTTGTTCAGTTTTATGTTTATTCCTACATATCGTTGGTTTTGACAAATTCAGTAATCAATGAAGCATCTGGGATCTCAGTAAATTCCATCGTTCTTGTAATTCTCTTACCTTAATAAGTCACTTTACAAAACACCATTCATAATCCTTTCTATTAGTCCGAAGACACAAACACACAGTTCATTATCTGTGAATTCCCCTAACGTTTCTATTAGTCCAGAGTCTCGGTGTGAAATCCACTAAGAATGAATTGTGCCACTCATTTCTTTGAACACTCTGCCCGCATTGTTTATGACTATGCACCCGGTACACTAAAATAAATATGCAAATCAGTTGCAAACATAAAATCTGCACAATGTCTGATCTACTGGATTGGCTCTGAGTGCTGGATAGTGTAGGATGCAGCAGATTACCACAATCCGACATATCATGAAGAGACTACACAGTATTTCTCCAAGCACTGTAAAAATTTGAAGGTTAAGAGGCATCTAGAAACCCTCCAAGTTCTCTGAGAAACTTGCTCTTAGTTTCTGCGATGACTGCTGACTATCAGTGCGTTCTCTTGTAACCCAAACAGTTCTAAAATATTTAGATCTGCAATATTGTTGAAGATGTTAGCATAAGGAAGCACCTCATACTGCCTGTCACATTCTTAACACAAAAAACTATAAGGCTTATAGAAAACGTGAAAAACGCAATTTGGTGTATTCATTACTCTAGTAAAGTGTGTAATGAGGTGTTGCGTTGTTTTAACAGCCTCTGAACAACTGCAAGTCTTGTCAGAGGTTACCTGTAAATTCACAAGAACTGAGAGAGACGCAGAGGAAGGCCAGTAAAATGCCTCATGGAGCTCCTTGTCAACAAAAATAGAGACAAAAACATCCAGCCAATGGATAGAAAAGTGTGTACTGTAGATAAACATGTCATCAGGGGTTTTGACTCAATATGTTATACTTGAAATTAGGGTCCTATCTTGAGCTCTGCATTTTTTTAAAGCTTCTTTGAATTTCAGCCCAGGCTCATTGTAAATACGTACCTCTGCCTACATTTCTGCACAACGTGAAATATGTAGCTCCAGGTACAAATCTCTGCATCTTTCGAGTGGAATGTCCACTAGAGGCAAGTTTTTTCTCCGTTCTAATGTGTTTATTAAAAGTTACGAAGCAGACACATGCACAAAGTAAAAAGGTTAGAGCACCTAACCCCACTCCCACCCTAATCCTAAACCTACCCACTTCCCAACCATATAAGACACGGAACAAGCAAATACAAATCAGCCACGGGTATTTATTGCAAACACTGACCAAAAACAGTATAAAAACATTAAAAACAAGTCACGTTACATTCGGAATCTTCTAGAACCATCATTGTGTGATGAGCACATAAGGTTTTAATTACCGATGATCTCACTCCAGAGGTTAGCGTTTGATGCAGTCAGAGCGGGACTGCCAGTGCCAATGCCATTTCATAACGTAGGCGAACGTAATGACGCAACCAGTCACAAGACACCAGAAACAAATGCCATTTCAAAATCGAAGCTGACGTAACTTCACCATTCCGGCGATAATTTTTTAAATCTGTCACTGTGTGCAGCCAGTCTGGATCGGAGTTTTAAGGCGGACGGAGAAGGGGATCGCTTTGGATTTAATTCTTCAGCCTCGGAACGCTTGGAATAATTGTATTTCGGGTTATGCAGAAATGTAGGCAGAGGTACATATTTGCAATGAGCCTGCATTGTTGAATTTACAAGTAACAGTTGTCAAGATAGCCTCCAACTTCCGGTTGTTAGTGACAGTTAAAACAACACAACATCTCATTACACACACTTTACTAGGGTAATGATTACACTGAAGTGCTTTTTTCTTTTTTAAACTACTTCCATAACACCAATTCGACACAGGATGCAACATGACACAACCTGACATGACAAAGGAACCCATTAGAACCCATTATAATTAAAAATTTTGTTCACAATGGATGCGGCACGACATGACAAACCCATTTAGAACAAGGCATTTGTCGTGTTGTGTCGCGTCGCTCACGTCTGGTGTAGACAGGGTGTAAGCCCTTTAACGATATTTTTAATAATATTTAAGAATGTGACAGGCAATATGGTGCTCCTTTATGCTAACTTAATTTACTATGTTTCATTGGCTCCAACATTAGCCTGTGAGTTGTTGACAAGAGATCCGGTTGATAATTATTAGTTTCACACTCCTAATCACTTAGCTTCATTGTTACTGTCCAATAAAAACACAGTGATGCCCAAGGGCTCAATGTAGCTGGTCTGTGGGCTGTTGTGAGAGAAACGAGTGAGAAGAGATAAATATGAAGACCACGTCTGAGGCAGAGCCTTTTAGCCCCCAAGCACAAAAAGGAAATAAAAATAAGTACACACCTGGATGAAACTGGTTTGGAGATAAGGAATATGACCCAGCATGTTTATTGACTCTACTGCAATTGAGTTCTGAAGAGTGGCACCTGGTGCAAATCTCACTCGCAGGCTGGTATATGGGGCTGGAGAGAGCGAGAGAGAGAGAATGTGTACTGCAGTCAGGAGGAGAGAAATCAAACCACCATCCTTAGACAAAACAAACAGAAAAAAGAACAAAAATAGACATTTCTACTGTCACATAGGTACAGTGGCTCGAAAATGCAGGCACTGTACAAAAATCACAAAAACATCTAAATCACTCCAATGTTTTTATATGCACATAACTGTAACAACTACATTATTAAAGTCTTTAGCTAGGGATGGGTACCGAAACCCAGTATTAAAAGAGCCCCGGGGCTAAATTATGAGAGACCGGAGCATCGATAAGCTCACCACTTATTGGTTCTGCTTTCGGTAGGCCTACTGGAGAAGCACACTGCACACGCATCTTGTGTCTGAATGCTTTTGAAACTCGTGTCCGTCTCAGTTTCGCGTTAACAGCGCGTCCCCTAATCTGAACGGATGACCTGTTTTAACATCACGAACGGCCTCTCTCAAACTCGTTCATACTCGCGTCTTCCAAAACAGGTGAGGTATGCGCGCAACCTGTGTCTATTCGTGTGAGTCTAATTTCAATTGGATTAAATGATTTTTGTATACGTTTATATAAAAAACTAAATCAGCCCAACTATATGTAATATTTCATTACATTGAGAGCTTAACTCATTGCTTTACTTAAATAAGACAAACATGCATATAAATATGTCCATTAGTGTCCTTTTTTAGTTTAAGATTAGATTAGATTCAATTTATTGTCATTGCACATGTACGAAGGTACAAGGCAACGAAATGTGACCTCTGCATTTAACCCATCCAGAGAGTAGTGAACACACGTACCCCCGGAGCAGTGGGCAGCTATCACTGCAGCGCCCGGGGAGCAAGTAGGGGTAAGGTACCTTGCTCAAGGGCACCTCAGTTGTTACCCGCCGGCCCTGAGGATCGAACCGGCAACCTTCTGGTCACGAGTCCGACTCTCTAACCATTAGGCCACAACTGCCCAACATTGCAGAAAACGTTTACATTTTTTAAACATGGCCGTTGTACCATATACAGTAATTCAATAATTGTTTTTGTTGTATGAAGTGGCAAAAACATGCATTTCCTACATTCCCACAAGGGATTATAGGTTGCCATTAGCCAGCGAGATTCCATTCGTTGATACAATCAGACCCAATCCATCATCTTGGACTCTAACCAACATATCCACAAGCTGCTTTTGTATGGCGGCCTCCTTTTGGAAAACAGTTCCACACTGTAAAGACACAGCGCACTAGCACTAGATTCAAGAACCGTTTCATCACACTGAAATGAAAACAGCTCAACAGCTGAAATGTGCATCTGTTTATAGTACCGTTCATACTTATACATATTTACACAAATTATACATACATTGACTTCTTCTGCTGTCTTGATTGTGTTGTAATCTAATGGCATTACACAGTTTGTTTCTAATTAACTTTGTTTAAAAAAGGAAGGTAAAGTTCTTTGTGTCAAAGTTGTTTTTTATGTCCTGACATTCTCCATTCTCTCTCATTTTCTGACATACAATTCTCTGCTGTGGAACACATGTATTCTAAATCACTTACGTTTATCACACTGCTATTAATATTATTATTGAGGGCAATCAAAGCCACCAGTTTACTTTCAAATGTTTGAGATGTGTTCCTGTGACATTTTTTGTTTATAAACCAACAAACCTGACGGTATCCTTATTCGTTTTCAAGAGCAACAAAAATACACAAATACAAAAACTAGGTGAGCAAATTTATCAGCCTCAAATCGCCACATGTCAGAGGTATAGGCCAGCAGCCGATGTTGCCTGAGGTGCTTCTCGCATGTGATGAAAATAAAAAAGATGGGAGGACTCCATGCTGAGATTACTGGGCCATTTTCAGCCTGTGCCAGAGCCTTCTGAAGTAAAACTTTAAACTGTCTGAATGTTTTTTGTGTGTCTTTGTAACTCTCTTACTTCTCCACTCCACTGTTTCCTCGCCTGATTTAAACTGCTTGTAAATCTTAAGATGTCCTCAGTAGAATATTAATTCTTTGACAAGTATTGACATGGACACTAATGTCAAAAGTCCACAGAAAGTTTTTTTTCCATTAGACTCGGTCAAAGGCCATATTAACTTGCATCCAGGGAGTGAGCGCTGCCCCATGAATCATGCAGTATTGATTTAATTACCAAAAAATGAAATCAGATAGCATTTTGTTGTGCAGAAAATCAAATTAGGAGCCCAGTTACATTCTGTATATTGTTACATCAATAACACAGTGTTTGTTGGTTTATCCGTTTTTGAGATAATAGTGTAAACACAATCGTGAGCGTAAAAACACGAACAAATAAAAGCTATGCTTTCAAGTAGGATGTTGAAAGCAATGTAAATGTATGATTGCGTTCGTTGCGGATAGCTGCACATGCATTATTCAGCAAGCATTCTTCCTCAAGCACTTAACTTCGCCGTCCAATGAAAACAATGTCCTACTTTTCACCCTAGGCTAAGGACATGAGGGACTGATTGTTGCCTGGGTCTGCCTCCCTGATGCTGCGTTTGAAGAAATGCCAGAAATCAAGTCTCATTGGGTGGCCGTGGCCCAGACAGATATCGGTGGAGTTACAACAGCATCTCCTGCTGACTGGATAGTCTGGGATTTACACAATATGACCAGGATTCCACCAAATAAAAGTTTATGAGTGCTTTGCTTAAAAGATGCTGCATGGCAGTGAGAAGAAGAGTTATTTTGAGCTCATGAAGAGAAGTTAAATAAAAATGAAAAATCTGTCATTATTTACTCACTGTCATGTTGTTTCAAACACATAATGTGTGCTGTTTTTCAGTGGAACACATTCATTATGCAACAGCACACAGTGACCATGGCTGTCAAATTCCTAAAAGAAAACATAAAATTAGTTCATATTCCAAGTCATGTTAAGCTTTACAAAAATTGTGTAAGACAAAAAAATTTGTCACTATTTAATTCAAGCCACATTTTTTTTAAGAATAAAAATGAATGAAGAAGCTTCATTATAGGGTAACCTGTTCCATTAATTCAGCATAGACAGCATGCTTTCGATGTTCTTGAGCCCCCCCCCCCCCTACACACTACATTTCCATAGGGCTCTTACAATACTTTGAACCATCCATTTTTGTCCTAGTTTGGATTTAACTGGCAGTACACGTTTTCCTTTCTTAGTGGTGAGTGTTACTGTGTCAAACACAGTGCACATTTAAAAAGAAACCAGTCCTTTTTGAGTGTGTTCATGCTACATGAAGCCAAACACTACAACTCAAAATACTTTAAAATGGTGAAACAGAATATCCTAAATAACAGAATATGATACATCAAAGATCAGTTGTCCAACACAGCGTTCCATACCAAACAGACAGACACAGGACTCCTATAATGATCATAACTGCACTCTTATCCTCAATCATTCAGCATAGGCTTCTTGACTGCATGCCTGAAAGCAACAGCTAAAACCGTAGATGAACAGAACCTGATTTGGTTATTCTTGCATGCACTGAGCCGCATAACATTACTGAAGCTGATTTACTGCCATGCTCCTGTTAAATTACTGCTTACTTCTGTATGTAAACTGATGTCTCATTGATGGTTCCAGAGGTAGTCATGTGTCAATTTAGTGAATCCTAAATTAACTTTTCATTTCCTTTTTCCAACCACATTTATTATTCATGATGCATAACATAATGCATGATGCGTTCCATAACTTACTGTCATCATTTATGACTTTTGTTGAGCATTTGGGGATGACTGCAGGCTGTTTCTCTCAAAGCAATAGCACTGCTGCCAGTTTCTAGGAATTTTGAACCACCTACTTTACTTGGTAGAGCCTTAGTAGATACTGATAAGAACGAACATCTTAAATGCAATGTGAGTTGCTTTGGAAAAAGCATATTTTTTTAGATGTGTAAATGCAAAAATGTTCCATTGCTTTGTTTACGGCTAGTCACAGTACGGCACATTGTAGAGCTCACTCTTTTGGATAATGGCAGTAGAACCATGTCTGCGTTAGTGTGATTGAATCTGTTACATATCCAGCTTTTAAAAGCTTGCTCACATTTGAGCCCATTAAAGTCTGCTAAAATCTGAACAGAGTCTTAATTGAGGACTATGTTAAACAGCAATTCTGACAAAATGATTAAATGCACTGTGCTCCGCTGTGTTGCCTATATCTGGTCAGTAATCCAGATTTCCTTCACAGTACATTACATCCACTGGTTGTCATTAAATAATCTGATGATTTTGAGCTAATCCACTGGTGCAGTTCCCCTCAAACAAAGAAAATAAATCAAATAATTTATAAATATGCAACAGGGTCGAAAAGTGTATGACCACGGGCCAAACATTTCTTTAGCATTTGACTAATTTAATAACATTTTGTTTTTTCAATGACAAATTATTTTACGACCATAATAATTTGAGCAAAATGTTTAATAAAAAAATACACAAATTACAGACTTCTTTTAACTCAACTCAATTTATATAGTGCTTTTTACAATTTTCATTGTTACAAAGCAGCTGTACAGAAGACATATTGACTATAAGCAAAACAATTAAAGTTGTGTCACGACTGGCGTGGTGAAGAACCCAAATGCAGGCAGGCAGTGAAGGGGTTAATGAAACAAGACTTTATTTAAATACTTAACAAAACAAATACCCTCGATGGGGAAAAAACGAAACTAAGAATATATATATATAAAACAAAGACTTCCCACGTGGGGGCAAAACATAAGACAGGAACAAAATAAACTAACTATAAAGCAATGACACAATGTCTTAACAAACAGCACGACATGGTAGACCACAGAAACTCGAGGAACATAGCACAGTACATACAACGTAATCCACGAACACAAGACAAAGAAACCAAGAGGGTATATATAGGAAAGACAAACGAGGGATAATTAACGAAGGCAGGTGGAGAACATTAGACACGGGAGGAGAGCAATACATGAAACGAGAGAGGCGGGGCCAATGACACACTGGAGAGAACGCATATTATTGTCAACAAGACAACAATATGTTTCTCTCCACACATAACCAAAGACCTTGTCATGGCTCTGCCTCAGGACCAGGAAATCCAAGACTAAAAGAAGCAGAACCATGACAAGTTGTACCTGCAAAAACAAGAAAAAGGTGAAAACACAGAAGACAGACATACCCACGTACAAAACACTCCACACACATAAAACTAGGGCTGTGTATTGGCAAGTGCCTCCCGATACGATACATATCACGATAGATGGGTCACGATACAATATATTGCTATGTATTTCGATACGATACACATTTGCGATATATTGCAATACTTTAAATAGAAAATGTAAAAAGTAGAGCTAGAAATACAACATGCTGTGCACCACCAGGGGTTTTCTGTAAGGATAAGTGTAAAAACATCCCTTACCTCTGATGAGCGATGCATGGACCTTTAGATCAGAGGTTTGGGTTCTCAAACTGTGGATTGCGCCCCTCAAGTGGGTAGCACAGGGGAATAAGGTGGCTCACGCAAGTCACTTGGCTGTTGTGGTGCATTACAGTTAAAACATTGAACATGGGCAGAATAAAACCTCTGGTTCATCTGTGCTGTAAATGCGCTGCTGTCACATCTGTGAAAGCACAATAAATGTCATTGTTACTTTTCTTAATAAACTTTTTGTCTAATGCACTGCAGTAGCCAAGTGACTTGTGTCATGACTTGCGAAGCCTACAAACAGCATTATTTTATATAACTCATTACTCCATGACTTATTTTGAAAACCAAAGCACATCAGCTCTGAGAGCTCCAAGCGTTCTATTTTTCGCCATGCTCGCTTCCACTTACTTTTGGCCGTATGTATATGACATGATTTAAAAATATATATATCATTAGTAGAGGTATCACTATCGATACACTATTGAAATTTTTTTTATTGCGATAGTTACATGTATCGATATTTTTGCACAGCCCTACATAATATGCACACGTACTAACACACATACACAGACACACACACACGGACGCGCACGCACACACACAGACACGTACACAGACAAGTACGCACACAGACACAGACACGCACACAGACACAGACACGCACACACACGCACGCACGCACGCACGCACAGTGAGAGCACACATTTAAGATAAAGGAGAGAGAAGCACAGGTCAAATATAACAGACTATAAATTCCTATATGCAATATTAACTAAGTAAAACTTTAAAATTCTAAAGCAGCTCCCCCGGCCAGACAAATAGTGCAAAAAAAAGTATGCAAACGGTGGCGAGGAACCCAAAACTCTAATCGAGAAAAAAGGACTATTTTATAAGGTATAAATTAGTTTTTGAAACACTGACATTTTCTCAGACTTTAGGACCCTACATTTTTTTATTTATATAATCTTGAAAATATGTCTATAAATCCACCCTATACTGTGACACCTTTGCACCCACATATAAACACCTTTATTTCCTGTTTCATCTTAACAAGTATCAAATGATGACCTATTTTCTTTTGCAAACTGTCAATGTGACAAACGTTGTGTTGATGTGCATTAAATACTCATTGCTATAATTGTATAGTAGCCATACAGCGACAACCATGTGCACTCTCACTTTCTGTCCCTCCAGCCTTATGTTCTCCAAATGGATTGTACAGGATGTAACTCAAGTCTTGAATGCATGAAAACAGCCTTCTCCAAACAAACAAAAACTTAGGATGGTAATGTACTTATTGTACTATACGACAAAGACTTTGTATAGATGTAAAACAAATCCAACCTCTTTATAGTATGGTGGGATTTTGTGCTGTGTGTAATTTTTTGGAGGATCTATTGACATAAATGCAATGTAACATACATTACTTCAGAGGTGTATATTCATTATGACCTTACATAATAAAGAGTTATGTTTTAATTGTCTTAGAATGAGCTATTTCTATCTACATACACCGCGGGTCCACTTGAATGGAATTCGCCATGTTGTTTCTACAGTAGCCCCGAACGGACAAACTCCTTTACAGAAAGCGTTTTGAAAATATGTTATTCCTTCAGCATAGAAGAGAAAACGTGATGACATCTAACTAAGTGTCAAGTAGATTTATGTGCAAATGTCCAGCTTATACACAAAAGCACATACATTTCCAATATTTGAATGAATTTGTTGTTTAATTTAACCCCCCATTGTGTCACAGTGCACGGTGTGTCAAAAACACATCAGAGTTCATTCAAATTAGATGTTTCAAAGGTTAGAAATCATTGTGTTGTTAATTACCTGTTGTAATGTTTCATAGGGCTTCATGCAGAGTGTAGGATGCATGCATCAGGAAGGAATCAAGGGTGAGGACTGTCTTATGCCCAACCACTACATTGTATTATGTTTCTAATTAACCTATCCTCTAGGAAAAAACAGATGAGCAATTAATACTGCTTTTAAAACTTACAATCGAGGAAAAAAACATATTTTCTGCTTGGGTGCTCGGTGGTGTGCCTATAATTACAATTAAAGAGCTCATTCAATAATACAAACAACTCAGCTTTACATACACATGCACACAGACACACTGTGAAGTGAATTGTTTGGATGTTTTGGTTGGCTGCAGTTGACATGCTGAAAAGCTCTTAACGTTTGACACAATAACATAACATTTTTAATTAAGGCCATAGCATTATTTTCCACACAAAAGCTAAATTCAGGTGTATAAAGTCTTTTTAACTTGAAGGGATATTTCACTACTGAATCAAAATTTTCCCTTGTTTTACTCACCCGCAAGGCATCCTAAATGAATATGATTTTCTTCTGGAACACGGAACTTTGTCACAAAACTTATGAAAGCAAGCATCAGTACATGCGCAGCCCCGAAGGATAATGGAAGCTAGACATTAACGCTGATAGCGCTGTCAATATGGATATTTCTCTTAAACAAACGCATCGATTTGCGTCAGAAGACCCTTGTTAAGACCACAGAGCCGTGTATAGCCATTCTTTGATTGATGGATGTACTTTTTTACTACCATCCACTCTCATTCTACCGCTTGGAAGTAAAATGATACTTGGGATTATAGCAATGACTACATTGTTCTTCCAGAAGAAAATCATATTTGTTTAGGTTGCCTTGAGGGTGAGTAAAACATGGGGAAATGTTTAATTTTGCCTGAAATATCAATTTAAGGCCTCAGTTACATGTGTTAGAAGCTGACTTGGTCAATGATTGTCTGATTGTCCTGAGTAGCTCCTCAATAGCACATCAACACATCCCCAGAGAAATGGAATTAAGCACACCCAGTGGTACTCATGTTATTCAATACTGTACATATTACAGTTAACTCTCATCTACTCATTTGATTGGCCAAATGGTATTTAGTATATAAGATTTCTTTGCCAAAGGAGATAAAGTATTTACGAAAAGCACTCCATTTAGCAGTTTGTCCATTTAGGGCTACTGTAGAAAAAACATGGCAAATTCTATGCAAGGGGACCCGCGGTGTATGTAGATAAAAATAGATCATTCTAAGGTAATAAAAACATAACGCTTCATTATGTAAGGTCTTCATAAACCTCTGAAGACATAGTTATGTATATTATATTCCATTTCTGTCAAAAAATTACACACTGAACATTTAAATGACTTCAATCGAAAATCAATCATTCTGCTGATGAATATCAGTACATAAGTGATGCAGTATGAGGCTGATATGAGCCATGCTGATACCAGCACACTTGCATATGAAATTGCTTAATATGAATTTAAGTTGGTAAATTGGCTAACCAAATCCCTTGTGCGCTCACTGACGTAATATCATTCTTATTCTTTATGCCTGTCAAGGACACACCATGTCCATTCTCATCTGTTCTACAACGTCATTTTCTTGAGTAAAGAACCTTGCCGAGTGAGCAATGCAGAATGAAGGACGGCTTGGTGTTGGTGAGGTCTTATCGTTGCCAAACAGTCAGCGCTACAGGATCTACAGTCCTCATTTTGCCCAAAGAAATTAGGTTTTGGCAACCCATAATGCTCCGCTGCTATCTGGTGAATTTCAGGAAGGGCCCAAACAGACCAACATCAGGCTTTTGTAAGTCACTTTGGATAAGAGTCTGCTAAACGCCTAAATGTAAATTTATTCAGATCGTGACTCTTAAACAACAGCCAAGGTCAAGATCAATCTTAACACAAAGACAAGCGATGTTCTTATATATAGCTACCCACCATAAAACAATGATCCATCTTTGCCGAAATTAAGATCTCCACAGAAGTGATGACACCCCACGGTTCACCTATAATGTATGCCTTTAGCTTTTAATAGTCTCCACCTCTATACACGTTCTCAGTCACGATAACACTATCTGATGTTCTGCACAAAGCTCATCACTCATAGATCGCTTCATTGGAATCTCTGACAGGTGTAACTGGGTTCGCTACGAATAAGGAACTGGAGGAGTTCATGCACCACAGGCTTTTGGGTCAGCAGACTAATCATATACACGCATGTTGGGGTGGTTGATGGAGAATAAATAGAGCGTGTGCGGGAGACGAGCATGTATCTAGGTTCTCAGGCAATATATCGGGGGCACGTCTGCTAACGGGAAGCTCTCTGTCAGCTGACATAAATTGAACATGTCTTATTATCTCTCCCATAAGCTGTGAATGAAAAATAACTGGCTCTGGAGAGACAAGATAAACAGCCTTCATGTGTGCCTCTGCCACATTGTGCTGAAAGCTGTGAAGTTCACACACACATGCATTCAATACCACACACACACACCTCGAACATGATGTTTTAAGCATATGCATCACTGAAACTGATCAACACAAACGCTCAACAGTAAATAAAGTCTTCTTTCAGAGGTGAAGTTTGTGATTTCTGTTGAATTAGCGGCGTCTGATGACTGTTGTCAAGCAAGTTTACAACGCTCCCTCGCTGCAATTGAGCCAACGTTGTTTTGTCTGACCCTGTCTTTCACTCAAACAAACCGAGTGCTCAGAAAAAAGAAAAAGATTACAAAATGTATTCATTGTAAGTCACGTTGAATAAAAGCGTCTGCCAAATGCATAAATGCAAATGTTCAGATAGATTCCGATTGCAATTCCATTTGGTGTCTCTAGTGGCATATAAACTATACACTCATTATTCTCATCAATGAAATTTTAATGAACTCAAATCTCTTTGCTAAATACTATCTAAACCTCACAACCTTTGCTTTCGCAGGGGACATTCTAAAACGCTTAACGTGAAAAACGCTGACATAAATGCGTGAAAAACGCTGAACAAGAGCTCGTTCTTTTGACAGCAGCAAGTGTTTAGTACAAGGAAGGTTTGACAGAAATTTGGTTTTCCTTGATCGCTGTTTAGGTACGTTAAGCTACGTTAAGCGTTTTTCACGTTAAGCATTTTAGAATGTCCCTTTCTCAGAGATTCTCTACTAGGGCTGAAACGATTCCTCAAGTAACTCGAGTAATTCGAATACAAAAAATCATTGAGGCAAATTTTGTTGCCTCGAAGCTTTGTTTAATACATTTAACTACAGTACACACTGCGTTTCCCCACGGACCATTATTACTAACGCACAGCCCGCTAAACTCTATTCATGTTACAGGGCTCTCAAGTCTCACGCATTCACCGTGAGACACACGCATTTTAGTCTGTTCACACACTATTGTTGCCAACCGTCCTGTCCGTATATTGAGCCTGCCTGATTTGTCCCGTACATGACTTCCCATGTCCCGTTTATTGACTGCTCCGTGGATTGAAGCAACAGCAGCGAGTAGTATCTGACTGTAATATCGGAGGCTGCACTCTCAGGACCGCATTTCTGGGGACGCATTTCTAGGACCCTGTGACAACGTAAGTAAGCGACGAGTCGAGTGCATTTCCAGAATGGATGACAATCAGAGTGTGACTGTCAAATTTGAATAAATTTGTATTAGTTCAACATTAAAAACATTTAACATTTTATTGGAAAGTTAATGTAGCCGAAGTGAGTTGCTAAATAACCTTGAATGCAATATATAGCCACAACATAAGCTTCTAATGCTGTAAAACGAATTGTAAGTAACGTTATATTCGTTAAGCAAACCGTAGCACGACTGGCAAGAATTATGTTGATTTTGTGACTATGGGATGATTATTAATTCTAGACCAAGCCACCACAATAAACTGTAACGTTAGCACTCTTCATTGTGAAACCTTGTTGATTACTCGTTGTTTTTCCATTTTAAGTAATTTAAATTAATCTTAATGTTTTAATTGTCTCGTGCTCACAGTCAATTTGTTAATCCCACGATGCATGTCTCTTCATTTTGACACTGTTTCTATAATATTGATTGTTACATTTGACATTATAATAATTGACTGTTAAAATACCATGTGCTAGATTTTGTGTGTGTGTGTGTGTGTGTGCGCGCGCGCGCGCGCGTTTGTCTGTGTGTGTGTGTTCAACTGTTCATTTGTGATTTAAAATAAACACAATCTTAAATCTGCGCCCAGAGTCATCATTGTGTCTTCACTCTGTATGAAATGTAGTTGATCTAGTGACTGAAAAGGCTACATGATTTCTTGATTTTTTTTACCTATAATATTATGCTAGTTAGTCACAATAATTACTAAACATTCAGCTGTTAGCAATACGGTTTAATTGCATGAAATATAGTATTTGGGTGTAATAAACCTTTTAAAAACTAAGTAATTAGAATTGGGTGGCTATACTTTTTGAAATGTTGCCCTCTGGCCGGCTCTTTAGAGCACCAGACACCAAGACTTCCAGACACAGAAGCAGCTTCTTCCCCCAGGCAATCTCCCTCCTAAACAGATAACTGCTCCTTAAGAGCAATATTCCACTTCCACTACTCCTATAGTGTGCTTATTATATCTACATTTTATTTATACATGTATATAACACTACCTCTACTTACTACATTATCCATTTGCACAAGTGCACATACAATCTGTTAATATGTATATTCTACTATATACTACCCTGTACAATGTCTCTTATATGTTATTATCCACCATTTTCTGTAAAATAGTGTTGTCACGATACTGGAATTTCTAACTTCGATTCAATACCTAAAAAAATATTGATATTCGATACCATTTTCGATACCACGGGGAATAAACTGCCATAGCAATAAGGCCCTAATAAGCAATAGCAATATAGGCCTTTTTAATTTTTATTTGAAGTTAAATTGAACAAGACTAGACAATGAGGTATATATTTTTACATTATTTATTAATTGTTAATCTAATGTTAATTTTACGAATACATTTACTAGTTAAAGTCAAAGTTGTATTTGTCAGTATTAATGGACCCGACCCTGTTGAAAAAACCAGCCTATGCTGGTTTGATATGTTTTGATGCTGGTTTGTGCTGGTTTAAACTGTTCATATGCTGATTTAAGATGGTTCTTAGCTGGTTTAAGATCAAACCAGCATCGATCAAAACATACCTTACCCAGCATATACTGGATTTTTCAACAGGGGAGCTTACATAAATAGTTGTATTTTTTAACTAACATTTAAAAGAGATTAATAAATACTTGAACAAATGTATTGCTCATTCATTGTTCATTAATGTTAGTTAATAACCTACATTTTTATTTGGCTAAATTGGCTTTTATTCACATAGGCCCATACTGTAATCATTGATCAGCGCACATATAGACAGAAACGCAAACTTAAACGCAAGAACTGTTGCAGAGACTCCGCACTAGACATCTTTCTAACATTAACAACTTTTAACCGGAGCGAATGAGACGAGTGGTTGAAATCATTGAACAGCGCACATACAGAGCGCTATGGTAAACACTGAAGTGCAAACGTGTATCACACGCGAGAAATGTTGCGGAGACTTTACCCGCACCAGCATTACTTCAAACATCAATTTAACCGGAGCGAACTAGACGAGTGGATGAAATCATTGATGAGCGCACATAAAGTCAGAAACGCGTGCATTAAACATGAGAACTGTTGCGGAGACTCTGTACTAACATAAACAACATATAACCAGGGCGAATGAAACGAGTGGATAAAATTATTGATCAGCGCACATACATGGATCGCTATGGTAAACACGGGAAGCGTAACGAGCGTGCACCACGCCAGATGTGTTACTGAGACTGGCCATCTTTTCTAACATTAACACTATTTAACTGCCACAAACGAGTCAAGTATGTGAGAGGAGGCGGGGCTCTGTTGTTATGCGTTCACGTGCAGTGTGTGTTAACTCACTGTCGGAAAAAATAAAGAGAGCGGGAACGCGCAGCTGATATCGATACGTGGGACATGGGTATTGGAACCGTTTCAGATTCTTCAGTATCGATACTTATCGAAATATCGATATTTTTGACAACACTACTGTAAAATAGTCTTTATTTTATATATGCATATTTTAGAATCTTTTAGACTGTAAATCTTATTATATTGTAATGTCATTGTGTTGAATGTCTGTACTAGAAGCTTCCAACACCAAAGAAAATTCCTTGTGTGTGCAAGCACACTTGGCAATAAAGCTCTTCTGATTCTGATTCTGATACTGTCTTAGTTGCACTTTTTCGGTCCTCAAAAACTAGGGTCTTTGGTATTACGGTTCTCTCCTAACTCAGATTCGGTAGGTGGCGCTGTAAAAACCAATTAGGGTCCTAGAAGTGCGGCCCCAGAAGTGCAGTCCTGAGAGTGCAGCCTCCGATATTGCAGTCGGATAATATTGACAGCAGCAGCAGCAGTGGTGATCAAGACACTTGCGAATGATATAGAGGAGGGTATGCATTGATGTCACTTTCCCACGTGAACACGCCGGCACACGCTCCATTGAGTGGTAAAACTAAGGCAAAATGGCTGCATTCAATAGGAGGAACTAAAACCGGGACTAAAACACGCAATTATTTGCTGACACTACAAGCAGCTGGACTCGACGGTGATCCTTACGACTACCTTATGACTTACAAAGGAATCAGGTGTTCTTAGACACTCAAATTTTGCGCGGAATTGCGATTCCTCCTGATATTGTAACCATTAATTTTGCCCAGTGTTTTACCACTCAAGCAGGCGCGTTCTGGCATGTTCACATGGGAAAGTGACGACACGTAGGCTACATACCCTCTATTGACACCTGTCATTTAATCACAGCCCCTCTGACGTGCATCAGTTTACATAAAGTAGACCAAAATGCGGCATTTTTTCTGAATCTGCAAAGCATCCATCAGTCATTCACACGCTCCCTCAGACCTCTGAGGCACACACACTCGCACGCAAACGTGCTCGCGAACAGAGAGAGGTGACAGAGAGGCGAACAGACAGAGAGGTGCGCGCACACACACACACACAGACAGAGAGGCGCGCACAAACCAGTGTTTACAAACTTTTGACAGAAAAACGCATAGCAACATGAATGTAGTTCCATTTCTGTCGGTCTCTCGACGTTGTGTCGAGCTGACAGATGGGGTTTGACTTGAGAACCTATCATCTTATTATTTAGAAAAGGCCAATGAAAATTGGCGAATGAAATTTGCATGCCGGACTCCACCCCGGACATCCGGGTATAAAAGGAAGATGGCGTTCATTCACCTTTTGGTCTTCAGAGCCTGTGCATCTGATGATCTTTCTACGGTCTTCGCTGATCTACTTCCGATCTTACGAAGCAATCTTCCTGCTGGAATCTACGACGTGGTGCAGCGGACAGTTCCTTCCTGCAGCGACTCTCCCCTGGGCGTCTCGGCAGTTCCGGAGGTGTTCGAGCAAGTTTCCTTTTCTAAAAGAGCAAATTTCTCCAGCGTTCTCGTGGGTGCAATGCGATCATCGAGAAAGGGGACGGACACGATGTCTGCCTCAGGTGTTTGGGTCTCCGGCACGCTGAGGCAGCCTTTGTGGATACGTCCTGCCTGCACTGCGGGCAGATGGCGATCCAGACGTTGTGGTCACGGGTAGCTGTGTTCTTCATGGACACAGCCACCACCTCGTCTGCTACCCGTTCCGTGACCGCAGTGGCTACGGCCCTGCCATCCGTTACGGCTAGCGCAGGGGGTGATATGGGGATTCTCGTGAACGTTAACCCGTCAGTTTCAGGCTCACGGACCGTTCGCGCCCTGTCTCGCTCGTCTGACTGTTCCCCAGGAGACGGTCCTACCCCGTCTTGTTCCTCGGCCACGTACTCGGGAGTGCGTGACGAAGATGAGATGTCTATTGCAGCATTGGAGGGCGACCTATTGGCATCCAACCCCGACGATTCCTCGGAGCTCCGTCCCTCGGGGGGTCGAGCCCAGGAAGAGGCAGAAGTTGAGATGTCAACCATGCTTTTCCGGGCCGCCGCGAGCATTGGGCTGCAGTGCACTGCGCTGCCTCTCCCCCAGCGCTCGCAGCTGGATACGTGGTACCTCGGGTCCTAGCGCGTCTCCAAGCCGTGCCCGGTCCCATACTTCCCGGAGGTGCATGAGGAGTTCAGTAAGACATGGAACGCTCCTCTCACGGCCCATTCCCGTCAGACCGGCTCTGTCGCCCTTACTTCCCTCGATGGTGGGGCAGCCCGGGGCTACGTCGAACTTGCCCAGGTGGAGCATGCTGTTGCGGTACACCTGTGCCCGCAGATGGCGGCCACCTGGAGAGCTCGGCCTAGACTCCTATTTTTGGCATCCCTGGTGTCGAAGGCTTACACTGCTGCGGGCCAGGCTGCCTCCTCCCTCCACGCCATGGCCATCCTTCAGGTCCACCATGCCAAGGCGTTGAAGGAGCTCCACGAGGGTAAGACCGACTCAGTGGTAATGCAGGAACTCCGCACCGCCACCGATCTCGCCCTACGGGTGACTAAGGTGACGGCGCGGGCCCTGGGTCGGGCGATGTCCACCATGGTGGTCCAGGAGAGACACCTCTGGCTAAACCTTGCACAGATGCGGGATGCCGAGAAAGTTCGCTTTCTTGATGCACCCATCTCGCAGGGTGGGCTGTTTGGTGATACCGTCGAGGACTTTTCCCAGCAGTTCTCGGCGGTGAAGAAGCAGACAGAGGCGATCAAGCACATCCTGCCCCGCCGCGACTCGGCCGCCTTCAGGCCTTCGAGATCCCGAGCGGCGTCTACTTCCCAGCAGCCCCGCTCCTCTTCGACACCGGCTCCGGCGCCCCCTACCCAGGCTGCCTCCCAGAAAAGGAAGTCGAAGAGGAAACTGCCACCCCGTCAGCAGCCGTCGCGGAAGCAGAAGCGGTCCTGACGGGTGGACCCCAGGGAGATTGAGGTTAACATCGGGCCCGACCCCAGCCATCACAACGCTGGGGGATCGGACAGGGACGGTTCCTGCCCCGTCTCACCATCTGCTGGCTCCCCCCGGGGGGGCACTCTCAGTCAGACATTGCATTGAGCTGCGTAATCGCCAGGCAGGAAAACCAGCACCACCGATCTCCGCCCCGGGGGCCCTCCCCTGGCAAGGGATCCGTATTGCTGGCCATTGAACCACCCCCTGCGGGGACGGTGAAGCAGATCAAACCCCTAGTCCCCCTGTCTCGGTTCCTGGGAGCTTGGCTTCAGCTTCCCAGGCTGTCAGGCTAGCTAGGGAGGACGATCCATCTCGGCTACGCGATCCAGTTCGCCAGACGCCCGCCCAAGTTTCGGGGCATCCTTTCTACCTCAGTCAGAGGCAGGGATGCGCCCGTGCTTCAGGCCAAGGTCGCCACCCTTCTGGCGAAGGGAGTGATTGAGCCCGTCCTACCAGCCGAGATGTCCAACGTGTTTTACAGCCCGTACTTCATTGTCCCAAAGAAAAGCGGGGGGTTGCGCCCCATTCTAGATCTGCGTGTTCTGAACAAGCACCTACACAAGCTGCCGTTCAGGATGATCATGCAGAGGCGCATCCTGACGTCTGTCAGATGTCAGGATTGGGTCATGGCAATCGACCTGAAGGACGCGTACTTTCATGTCTCGATCCTCCCTCGACACCGGCCATTCCTACGATTCGCTTTCGAGGGGCAGGCATATCAGTACAGGGTCCTCCCCTTCGGTCTGTCCCTGTCTCCAAGTGTCTTCACGAAGATCGTGGAAGCCGCCCTCCTTCCCCTCAGGGAAAGAGGTGTGCGGGTACTAACTATCTCGATGACTGGCTAATCTTGGCACACTCGTGACATCTGTTGTGTACACACAGGGACCTAGTGCTCCAGCACCTAGATCGTTTGGGGCTACAGGTCAACTGGGAACAGAGCAAGCTCTCCCCCGTGGAGAGCATCCTCTTTCTCGGTATCTTTCTCTGTATCCATGACAGCGCGACTGACTACAGAGCGTGCCCAGTTAGTGTTGAACTGCCTGAAGCTTTTCGGGCAGTCAGCAGTCCCCCTGAAACAATTTCAGAGGCTCCTGGGACACATGGCATCCTCGGCGGGGGTGGTCCCCCTCGGGTTGATGCACATGCGACCGCTCCAACACTGGCTTCAGAGTCAGGTTCCCTGGAGAGCGTGGCACACCGGCAGCAGGCGTATGGTCATCACGCCTTTCTGCTGACGCACCCTAACCCCCTGGACTTCCATGACCTTCTTGCAGACAGGGTCCCCCTAGGGCAGGTGTCAAGGCACGTCATGGTAATGACGGATGCCTCCCTGCAGGGTTGGGGTGCCATGTGCAACGGGCACGCAGTGTCGGGGCGGTGGACGGGCCCCCGCCTGTGTTGGCATATCAACTGCCTAGAGTTGTTGGCTGTGCTACTTGCACTGAGGAGGCTACTACCTCTCGTGCAGGGCAAGCACGTGCTGGTCTGGTCGGACTGCATAGCTGCCGTGGCGTATATCAATCGTCAGGGTGGCGTTCGCTCACGGCAGCTAACACGACTCGCCCGACGCCTCCTCCTCTGGAGTCAGCAGGTGATCAGCTCCCTGCGGGCCACACACATCCCAGGCGTCCTGAACCAGACAGCCGATGCGCTCTCTCGTCAGTCGACACCTCGCGGAGAGTGGCGACCCCATCCCCGCGCAGTCCAGCTCATTTGGGAGCAGTTCGGCCAGGCACAGGTGGACCTGTTTGCCTCACCGGACTCCACCCATTGTCCGCTTTGGTACTCCCTGACCAACGGTCCCCTCGGCACGGATGCCCTTGTGCACAGCTGGCTGTGGAACAAGCGGAAGTACGCCTTCCCCCCAGTGAGCCTCATTGCACAGACCCTGTGCAAGGTCAGGGAAGAGGAGCATCAAGTGGTACTAGTTGCGCCTTACTGGCCCAACCGGACTTGGTTCTCAGAGCTGGTGCATCTGACAACAACTCCCCCTGGCCGATTCCCCTGACGGAGGACCTTCTTTCGCAGGGGAAGGGCACGTTGTGGCATCCCAGGCCAGACCTCTGGAATCTCCACGTCTGGCACCTGGACGGGACGAGGAGACCCTGAGTGGGCTACCCCCTGCTGTGGTGGAGACCATCACCCAGGCTAGGGCCCCTGCCACTAGGCGGCTGTACGCCTTTAAGTGGTGCCTCTTCTCGTCCTGGTGTTCTTCTCCAGAGAAGACCCACAGAGATGCTCGATCAGGAACGTGCTGTCCTTCCTACAGGAGAGACTTGAGAGACACCTCTCCCCTTCCACACTGAAAGTGTATGTTGCCGCGATAGCCGCACATCACGACCCAGTTGCTGGCAAGTCTCTAGGACAACACGACCTGATCACTAGGTTCCTTAGGGGCACGAGAAGGTTGAATCCACCTCGCCCGCGTTCCGTACCCTCTTGGGAAGTGGCCCCCCTTCGAGCCCCTGGGAGAGGCCGCTCTTTCTCATCTTACGATAAAGACAGCCCTCCTGGTGGCGCTCGCCTCCATAAAGAGGGTGGGGGACCTACAGGCGTTCTCTGTGTCCACGGACTGCCTAGAATTCGGGCCTGGAGACTCTCACGTGATCCTGAGACCACGGCCCGACTACGTGCCCAAGGTTTCCACCACTCCCTTCCGGGACCAGGTGGTGAACTCCCCACTGGGGAGGAAGACCCAACCCCATCCGTGTTGTGTCCAGTACGTGCACTGCGCCTCTACTTGGACCGCACGCAGAGCTTCAGAAGCTCTGAGCAGCTCTTTGTCTGTTTTGGAGGTCAGCAGAAGGGGAGGGCTGTCTCCAAACAGAGACTGGCGCACTGGATTGTGGATGCCGTCATTATGGCATACCAATCCCAAGACCGCCCCTGCCCGTTGGGAGTGAGGGCACACTCCACCCGGGGTGTGGCCTCCTCGTGGGCACTGGCTCAGGGCGCCACTCTGGCAGACATCTGCAGATATGTCTGGGCTACGCCCAACACCTTCGCAAAGTTCTACAACCTACGCGTGGAACCGGTGTCAGCCCGTGTCCTACAGGGCATGTAAGACCGGCAGCCGGTAGGGCGTACGCCTGCGAAAGCCCTTCCCCCCTTCCTTAGGGGGGTCAGCGGCTATTTCCGCCTCCCTTCTTTCCCCACTGGGTAAAGAGCAGGCATTCCATCCATCACTAAGCACCTTCCTGGGGGCAGGCTGGGCAGAGCAGCCCTGCCCCCTTAGGCCGGGGAACAGTTGAGTTATCTACACATAGCTCTAACCGGACCTAGTGCTCCAGACATGGTAAACCACCCCCCCCCCTGTGTCTGATGTATCCTCATGCATGGTTCCCGACTCGGCAACCCATGACCTCCCTAGGTGGACCTCCACCCTGCGGTTAACTCCTCCAGTCCGCACATTTTCCCATGAGCTCTCTCCTGACTGGTGAGACCATGTGGTGTCTCCACTAATTCCTCCCGATGGCAGGATAGTGGTCTCTGTAGCGTTTATCCCCCGGGGGGATTAATGCTTACCCAGTGGCCTTACGGTGCCTGGCGGCTTCTCGCTGTTAGAGAATCAAGGCGTCCGCCCGTGACGGCCGGTGGCAGGGGCTTCCCACCTTTTCCTAAAAAGCTCTGGGACTCCCTACCTCTCCACTGCATGGTTACAATTTCGCGCTAGCACCCACGTCTGACTCGCCCAGGCCAGTCAGTGTCGCTCCGCTAGAGATTGTGACGCAGCACAGTGCTGTGGCGTTTTCCATAGGAAACCCATCTGTCGGCTCGACACAACGTCTCGTTCCCTCCATCAGGGAACGTCTTGGTTACGGATGTAACCTCAGTTCCCTGATGGAGGGAACGAGACGTTGTGTCCTTCTTGCCACAATGCTGGCCGCCCACCAGAGATGGCAAAAGTACACACATCCTTTACTTAAGTAGAAGTACAGATACTCATGTTTAAAAGTACTCAAGTAAAAGTTGAAGTACTGACTAAACTTGTTTACTCAAGTAAAAGTATAAAGTATGGGCTCTAAAATGTACTTAAGTAAAAAGTAGCCAATACTACTACCTGTTTTAGAGTCACGCTCGTACCTCACAACTGAACTACCATTATGTAGAACACAAGCATAAAAAAGACTGATGGAAAAAATCTATTTGCCACTTCCTAGGTAGTGGAAAAAAACACAAATTTATAATACAATTATGATGTAAGATAAGAGTGTAAAGGAGAAGCGTATTGATAATAATTGTGACAGAATTCCCTTTGTCTCAAGTTCTCAACCATAATTTTAGCTATTCTTTGTGTTGCCTTCCGCCTTGGTCCGTGGCAGCTTCTTAGACTACTAGCCTATGTCTGCGATGCGTAATAGCCAGGAAATGACTGTTTGGTACTGTGATTGTCAGAACATTTTATAACAGAATTTCACTGCTTTCAATTTTAGATTAACTGTCCCTTTAAATTTTAAGCACAGACCATTCATGGACATATCATTATACAAAGGTTGTAGACACTTGGGAGATCTTGTCAAAAATAGAAAACTGAGAAATAAAGAGATAATTAATTAGGCAAGTCAATTTACTTGGTAACCATTACTGTTTTTCTCGATTGGTTAAACACATTTCTTGAAATTATGCCTCGCTTTAAAATAATAAATGTTTAGCCTCTTACATTGTACGTTACACTCGTTCAACATTAAAACTGATGTCAGTGTTGCTAGATTAAGTGGATGATTTCCAGCACAAAGGCTCACTAAAACCTACTCACTCCAACAAAAACCAGCCCAAAATTTTAACTTCCAAAATAATGTGATAGTATTTTATTGCAATGTCAATCAACGTTGATAAGGATCGTTTTTTATTTCCTTATAATTTTAATCATGACAAGATGAAAAAATATAATAAAAATCAGGAAAATAGATCAAACTGTCATGGCTCTGCTTCTTTAGTCATGTTTTTCTTGGTCCTGTAGCAGAGCCATGGCAAAGTCTTTGGTTATGTGTGGAGAGAAACATATTATTGTCCTTTTGACAATAATATGCATTCTCTCCAGTGTCTCTTCTCTGTTCCCGCCATCTCGTTTCCTCGTAATCTTTCCCTGAGTGTTTGATTAACCACACCTGCCCCTTGTCGTTATCCCTCGTTTGTGTTCCCTTTATATACCCTCATGTTTCATTGTCCTGTGCTCGTGTATTACGTATGTATCCCTGTACCATGTCGCTTGGATGTACTATGTTACGTTTTGTATGTTCTGTTTACCTCGTCGAGTGTTCCTTGTTCCTAGCCGTGCCCGTGTTCCGTGAGTGTTGTGCTTTACCCTTGTGTGTTTGATTTAAGATGTTTGGTCGTGTCCTTTAGTTTAGTTTTTACTTTTCTTGTTTTCGTTTTGTCCCCCTCGTGGGTATTTTGTTTGTTCTTTATTTATTAAAGTCTTGTCTGTTAACCCCTTCACTGCCTGCCTGCATTTGGGTTCTTCTGCCACGATCACGACACAAACAGATCAAACAAGGCAAATGCATTAAGAAAATTAGAAAATAAGACTAATAGGATATGTCCAGAAACCACTTCAAATGGCAATCAGGAAATTAGCGCCTTTTTGTGCAAAAGTGCCCACTACAATTAGTTCATCGAAAGCAACGCAATGAGCAGGTATTTTTCACTCGTTCATGAACTTAACGCACACACCACGATAGCAAAAAACATGCAATTCATACATACTAATGAACAACAGCAACAATAATGCGCTTAACTTAACGAGCTGCTTTATCTTCTGACAGAGCTACAGTACATCTTTCGTGAAGTATATGTTTGTAGAACATGCGAATAGCTAAATAGCTAAATTACATATTTAAAATCTGGTCCTTTCGCGCTAAAAAACCCTACCATTCACGAGTCACCACATGATGCAGAATATCACGCTCGAGATCTGAGAACAGTTACTCCGTCTTCTTTGATTTGATTGGTCACCGCTTTGCTCTGTAAACAGTAACTCCCGCCTTCTTACATTTGATTGGCTAGTGGCCACCTCACACAGCGCTTCGGCTTTTAGGCAGACCTATCATTAGGTTGAAAAAGTTACGCAATGACAAGAAATAATATTGATTGTGCATCAAATACAGATTAAAACTAAAGTAACGAGCCTGGTTTGAAAATGTAAGAAGTAGAAAGTACAGGTATTTGCATAAAAATGTAAGAAGTGAAAGTAAAAAGTCGTCAGAAAAATAAATAGTGGAGTAAAGTACTGATACCAGAAAAATCTACTTAAGTACAGTAACGAAGTATTTGTACTTCGTTAGTTCCCATCTCTGCCGCCCACCACAGTGGTCGAGGGGATGCTCTCAGGCTCCTCAAACCAAGAAGTGAATGAATGCAGCACGCCGTCTTCCTTTTATACCCGGATGTCCGGGGCGGAGTCCGGCATGCAAATTCCATTCGCCAATTTTCATTGGCCTTTTCTAAATAATCAGAAGATGATAGGTTCTCAAGTCAAACCCCATCTGTCGGCTCAACACAACATCTCATTCCCTCCATCAGGGAACTGAGGTTACATCCGTAATCAAAACGTTTGTCTGTAGGACATATACACATAGTTTGTTACCCAGACGGACACGTAGTCTACTATTTTATTAATTTATGTCTGAAAATAGAAAATATATAAATGAGAATGGCTTAATTGTGCATTTAGTTACGATAAAATGTTAAAATACTGTACAGCACTGTATGTAACCATTTAGAGAGTAAACACAAATACGAAGCAATGACGACTTGCCTATGCTAATTAGCACTGCTGCATAGATCAAATTTTGTCCCGTATTTTATAGTATTAAAGTTGGCAACCCTAGTTCACACGCTCACACATACTTCTCATGCTGATAACTAAGTTATAGCTTATTGAGATGGTGAACTGCTATTTTACTTAGTTTTAGTCTATTTTGCGAGTGAAACTTGTTTTCCGGCTGCATTGAGTCCATCAAACTAGATGCGGACTAGTGGATGCCGAATCCTGTTATTTACACGTCATCTGTCTGTTCTGTCTGTCTGCGTGAATGAACTGCACAGTTTAACGTGCTACACGCGTGATGCTCATAAATTTGTCTGCGTCTGCGCTGAATGAGGACATGAGCTTTACCTTCAGAGTTGCTCTGAGAATTTATTTCACGAACATGTTATTGTTTGAGTGAAGAAACAGACATACTAAAAAATAAGCGTCTTCCGACAACCAGGCAAAATAAAAGTCATAGACTATATATTACTATTTAATAGTAAAAAAGAAACTAAAACTAATTTATATAAACTAAATGCATCATGCATAAGCTGAAGTTAGTTGTTTACCTTCGAAATTATTCCTTCTATTTTTATTAATGTTTCTTATTTATATATTTGTATTATATTGCATTTTGAATTTAATATGACAATGGAATGTACTAAATGGGTTTAGTTGTCACGGATAATATTGTATGCAATTTTAGCAATAAAAACTATAAAACAAATCAGTTGTTTTACTCATTTTAAGAAACCTGTCTTATTTTCTCTTGTATATTTAGCATTGCTTTTTAATAAAGAAAAAGTACTTATTATCCGAATACCCGATTAATCGATGGAAAATCAGTAGAATACTTGATTAGTAAAAATGTTAAAATGTTATACAGTATATACAATATACAAAATCATATTCAGCATTGCTGTGCCAAAAAGAAGAAGCGCCATTTCTGACTCTAAATACATCATAACGGCCTGGCAAAAAGATGTGACATCAGGCATTTCACAAACCATCATAGGCTCTTCTCTTTCTTACCACCCACTCAACTCCCTCAGCCCTTCTTTTGCCTTCCTCTATTATGGAGCTGAGCCGTTCCCTTCTGCCAGAAGTGATGGACCCTTATTTCAACAGCTTTGCCTGTGCCTCAAAGAAGAGGGGGCTCAAAAACATTTATACTCCTCTCTCCCATTTTTTTCTTTTTACAGAGGTGTGTGTACTGTATGTACATGTTCATCTGTGCTTGTACAGTGAGAACGAAGCCTAAGAAACTCAGTTTACCGAAGAGCTTTATAAAAAGAAAAATACCCAGACAGCAATACAAGCATGTTTTTAGTAAGCCAACAGCCTGGGGGTTGATGTTTGAGAGATTATATCAAACCCGCATGGACCACTGCAACAGTTCTTACTCACTGTGTTTAACAGAGGTTGGAGCAGGAGAGAAGAGAGAGAGAGTCTCCCAGCTCTAAGAAGTATGTGCCAAGAGATCAAACAAGATATTAGTTTAAATCCTACAGCTTTTGTTTTAAAGTAAGTTATCTCAAGAACAAGGGCTTACATAGTTTATCTATGTTTGTGTCTCTTTCACTAAAAAATACATAAAACACTACTACTCGCTGTGCTTTGAAAGGCACAGACAGATCTACAGTAAATGCAAAGAAAGAGACCAGCCATTAATGAAAGTGTTGTTTATCATATCTGCATGATAAACCTGTTGTTCAGCACAGAACTGCAGAAAAAGCTTCTGGTGGAAAAATACCATTCACTTTTTTCACAACTTTTTTTAAGAAATACATTTACACAGGGATAATGCCACTAAATCCCAGCAAAGCATTTTCTCCCTTTCGCAGGGCTCTCAAGTCTCATGCATTCACCGTGAGACACACGCAATTCAGTCTGTTCACACGGTCACACGCCACACCTTGTATTTCTCATGTTGAGAATAAGGGATAACTCTTCACGCTTTATACAATGTTAGGATGAAATGTTAGGATGAACAAAACGTGTCCGTTACAGCATTAAATTTACATCTGATAACATGGATCGTAGAACACATGAACGTTATGACCGGTCAGAAGTTTAGATAAGTCACCGGCCTAAGAGTTTTGTTGCGGCTAGCTCGCAGAGAGCAGCAGATACGATCAGTCAGACCCATTAAACGTCACTGTATTATAACTGGAGTTCCATGCAGTCCATTTCATCCTTTATAACGTGAGATTAACTGAAGTTAATGACTGAGGACCCACAAGCACTCCTCTGGACCATTACCTTCCCAGTCGAACAGATATTCCAGATGGCCACCATGGCGATGGGAGTCCAAAATGTCTGACGGAGTAGACGGTGCCATCTTCCAGCTCTAAGGATGGAGGAGGGGGTTTGTCCGATGGGCCAGGATCTGTGGAGAGATTAGACATGGGTGAGTGATAGGGCTGTAGGAGTGAAACATGGAAGGCTGGGTGAATACGATAGGCAGGTGGGAGTTTAAGGGGGTAAGTTACAGGGTTGATTTGGTGGACAATGGGGAAGGGACTAACGAATCTGGGACTTAGCTTTTTCAATGGTTGTCTCATCCTGATGTCCCTCGTGGAGAACCACACTTGCTGACCCGGCTGGAACTGTGGAGTTTCTTACGCCGGGTGCCTGCCTGGATCTTGTGACGGCATATGGCTCTCTGGAGGTGGTGAGAAATTGAGTCCCAGATCCTCTCGATCTCCTGGAACCAGTGGTCGATGGTAGGTACCTCTGATGGTTCCCCGTCCAAGAAAACAGGGGTGGTTGGTATCCGAGTATGCATTGGAATGGTGTGAGTCCAGTGGCGGTTTGACAAAGAGAGTTCTGGGCATACTCGGCCTAACTGAGGTACTGGCTCCAGGTCTCCTGGTGGTCAATCTTCCTATCTCCTAGATTGTACGTTCTGTATGCCCGTAGGATTGTGGAAGATACCCTGAGGACATGCTGACGGTCACACAGAGGAGAGTCCAGAATGCCTTCCACACCCTGGAGATGAACTGCGCCCCCTGGTCCGAAACGACGTCTTCGGGGATGCCGAAGTAGCGGAACATGTGTTGGAATAGCAGTTCTGCGGTCTCCAGGGAGGTGGGTAAGCCTTTAAGGGGGATCAGACGAAATGACTTAGAGAAATGATCGACTACAACAAATATGCATGTATTACCAAATGATGGAGGCAGGTCTGTTACGAAGTCCACCCAAAGGTGTGACCAGGGACGGTTGGGTACCGGGAGTCGTAGGAGTTTCCCTTCTGGAAGCTTGAGAGCACTCTTGCACTCCCTGCAGCCCTAGACGAACCAGAGGGCTTCAGGGAGAATAGGTTCCGATGAGGGTTTCCTCTTCAGGAGGACTGAATATCCGTGACAGGGCATCGGCACAGGAATTCTTGGAGCCAGGACGGTACGAGATGGTGAAATTGAACCTGGTGAAGAACATAGCCCAGCGAGCTTGACAGAGGTTTAAGTGCTTTGCTTCTCGAAGATATTGGAGGCTCTTATGGTCGGTGTAAATGAGAAGGGGGTGATTGGCGCCTTCTAGACAGTGTCTCCACACCTCCAGAGCAAGATTGACTGCCAACAACTCTCTATCACCGATGTTATAGTTCCTTTCTTCCGGCGTGAGTTTGTGAGAGAAGGAGGCACATGGATGGAGCACAGGGGTGTTTTCTGCTGCTGGGACAGCACCGCTCCTACCCCGGAAGAAACATCCACCTCTACGACGAATGGTTGAGACGAATCAGGGTGACGTAGGAGCGGTGGTGAAGAGAACTTTTTTAGCAGATGGAATGCTTCGTTGGCTAAGGGGGACCAGGATAGGGATTTCGGCTTGCCTTTCAGTAGATCTGTGAGTGGTGTAACAGTGTTACTGAAGTCTTTTGTGAATCTTGGGTAGAAATTGGCAAAGCCGAAGAAGGGTTGGAGCTCCTTTATGGTGTTGGGAACGGGCCAGATTCGAGCCTTGAGAAATATCTGGTGTTTCCGAAGTCTTTAAAGGACCTCCGCAATGTGCTGATGATGTTCTTGGGGTTCCGTGGAACAGATGAGTATATCATCAATGTACAGTAGACACGTACAAATTTGTGGAGAACATCTTGAAAAACGTTGTGCATAAAGTCTTGGAACACGGATGGTGCATTTACTAGTCCATAGGGCAACACTCGGTACTTGTAGAGGCCAGTAGGAGTAACAAACGCTGTCTTCCACTCGTCTCCTTTTCGAATCCGCACAAAGTTGTGCGTGCTGTGGAGGTCCAACTTGGTGAACATGGTGGCACCACTTAGCTGCTCCAAGGCGGATGGGACGAGAGGAAGTGGATAGCGGAACTTGACGGTTAACAAGTTGAGCGCTCGGTAATCTATGCAAGGTCATAAACCCACCTCCTTCTTGGCAACGAAGAAGAAGCTTGAGGCAGCAGGGGAAGAGATGGTGGGATGTAGCCTTGCCTCAGAGATGTACTCCTCCATGGCCTTCTGTTCAGGGAGTGAAAGATAGTAAATCTTGCCAAGGGGCAATGGCTCACCCTCCTTGAGGTCAATTGTGCAGTCCCATGGTGGGTAAGGTGGTAATTGGGTAAGCCCGGATCGTTGATCAGGCAGTGATGGGAAGCATGTAGGAAAGCACTGATTTCCCCATATTAGGATTTCTCCGGTTCCCTTTCTGTTGGTCTCTCGATGTTGTGTTGAGCTGACAGATGGGGTTTGTCCCTGAGAACCAATCACTTCCGACTTCTTATAAAAGGCCAATGAAATTGGCAAATGAAATTTGCATGCCGGACTCCGCCCCCGGATATCCGGGTATAAAAGGGAGACGGCGTGCTTCATTCATTCACCTTTTGTTCTTCGGAGCCTTCGCTCATGATCAACAGATTTCGCTACAAGATAGCAACTAAAGATTGCCGGTTCTACGACGTGGTGCAGCGGACTGTCCCTTCCTGCGGCGACTTCCCCTGGGCGTCTCGGCGGTTCTCTAAAAGAGCAAATTTCTCCAGCGTGGCATGTCCCGCTGTTCTCGTGGGTGCAACAAACTCATCGAGGTTGCTGGTAAGTCTCAGTCTCAGAAACCCAGTTGCTGGTAAGTCTCTAGGACAGCACAACCTGATCATTTGGTTCCTAAGGGGCGCGGGAAGGCTACCGCCTCACCCGCGCTCCGTACCCTCTTGCGACCTTGATGCGGTCCTGGAGCCCCTCGGAGATACCACTCTTTCTCACCTCACGATGACGACGGCTCTCCGGATGGCGCTCAAGAGGGTAGCGGACCTACAAGCATTCTCCGTGTCCAAAGATTGCCTAGAACTCGGGTCCGGTGATTCTCACGGTATCCTGAGACCCCGGTCCGGCTACGTGCCCAAAGTTCCCACCACTCCCCCAAGATACCAGGTGGTGAACTTACAGGCGCTCCCCACTGGGGAGGAAGACCCAACCCCATCCGTGTTGTGTCCAGTACGCGCATTGCGCCTCTGCTTGGACCGCACGCAGAGCCGCAGGAGCTCTGAGCAGCTCTTTGTCTGTTTTGGAGATCAGCAGGGAGGGCTGTCTCAAACAGAGATTGGTGCACTGGATCATGGACGCCGTCACTACGGCGTACCTGTCCTAAGATCGCCCGCGCCCACTGGGTGAGAGCTCTCTCCACACGGAGTATAGCCTCCTCGTGGGCACTAGATCGAGGCGCCTCTCTGGCAGACATCTGCAGAGCTGCGGGTTGGGCTACACCCATCACCTTCGCGAGGTCCTACAGCCTCTGCGTGAACCGGTATCAGCTCGAGTCTTGCAGGCATCAGTCAAGACCGGCGGCCGGTAGGGTGTACGCCTATGACAGTACCTTCCCCTCCTTTCTTCTAGGGGGGGTCGACGTACTAAACTAGCCTCCCTTCTTCCCCCACTGGGTGAAGAACAGGCACTCCATCCATCACTAAGCAAGCACCTCCTGCGGGCGGGCTGGGCAGAGCAGCCCTGCCCCTTAGGCCGGGTACCAACTGAGTTATCCACAACATAGCTCTAACCGG
This sequence comes from Triplophysa rosa, assembly GCF_024868665.1. Classification (NCBI taxonomy): domain Eukaryota; kingdom Metazoa; phylum Chordata; class Actinopteri; order Cypriniformes; family Nemacheilidae; genus Triplophysa; species Triplophysa rosa. The sequence goes on from NC_079890.1 coordinate 26,259,501, forward strand.
ACCTAGTGCTACCGGACGTTGTAACCCCCCAGCAGGGCGGTTCCGTCTGATGTATCCTCATGATTGGTTCCCACCTTGGTAACCCATGACCTTCCCTAGGTGGACCTCCACCTTGCGGTTAACTCCTTCAGTCCGCACATTCCTCCCATGAGTACTCCCCTAACGGTGAGACCATGTTGGTATCTCCACTAAACTCCTCCCTGCGGTAGGAAGTAGTCTCTGTAGCGCATCCCCCATTTGAGGAAAGAGCGCTTACCCAGTGGCCTTACGGTACCGGGGGGCTTCTCGCTGTTAGAGAAACAAGGCCGCTGCCTGTGAGGCCGAAGGCAGGGGCCTTCCCACCTTTCAAGAAAAGCTCTGGGACCCCCTACCTATCCACTGGTAGGTTACAATTTCGCGGTAGCGCTCACGGCTGACACGCCCAGGCCAGTCACCATCGCTTCGCAAGAGATTGTGACAGGGCACAGTGTTGTGGCATTTTCCATAGGAACCCCATCTGTCGGCTCGACACAATGTCGAGAAACCGACAGAAAGGGAACATCTTGGTTACGGATGTAACCTCAGTTCCCTGATGGAGGGAACGAGACGTTGTGTCCTTCTTGCCACAACACGTGCTGCCCACTGCAGCAGTCGTGAAAGGTCTCAGGCTCAGGTGAATGAATGAGGCACGCCGTCTCCCTTTTATACCCGGATATCCGGGGGCGGAGTCCGGCATGCAAATTTCATTCGCCAATTTCATTGGCCTTCTTTAGTCGGAAGCGATTGGTTCTCAGGGACGAACCCCATCTGTCGGCTCGACACAATGTCTCGTTCCCTCCATCAGGGAACAAATTTACTCAAGTAAGAGTAAAATTACACACTTTTAATTTTACTTAAAAAGTAGGCCCTACATATTTTCCTAAATGTTACTCAAGTAAATGTAACGAAGTAAATGTAGCGCGTTACTACCCACCTCTGGTCAAATGCCAAAAGAGACCATATAACAGGAAGAAAGTATACTAAGCATCTAGTTCAGATAAGCTTAGTGCATTTTTAGTTTTACCAAATCGCTGCTTTCCATTCAGGCTTTATTACATTTGTTACTAATAAGGACTGTTGGACTATACAGTTTTAGTGTCAGCACATGAGACACTAAGAAAACTGATGCATATGATAATCATATGGCTTACAAGAACCACACCATACACATTCCCACTCTATGAATACGTAATTCCAAAAATAGATTACATATATCTTTGAACAATTTGAAGGATACTGAATTAATTGTAATCAGAGGTGGGTAGTAACGCGCTACATTTACTTCGTTACATTTACTTGAGTAACATTTTGGAAAATATGTACTTTTTAAGTAAAATTAAAAGTGTGAACTTTTACTCTTACTTGAGTAAATTTCTAATAGAAAATCTGTACTTTTACTTCGTTACATAACTTACATTGCGTGACGTTCCTTCGTTCCTTCATTTTAAAATATGCTTTTTAAAATGCGTTGTTTATTTCAAGGTCGTCATCTCTTCTTACGGGCATTCCCGAGTGATTGATTCTTTTGAGTCGATTCTTTTGAAAGCATTAATTGAACAATGGGCAAAACCACTTGAATAGGCTAATGAATCAGTTCAAATGATTTGTTCAGTTCGCAGCACGATCTGAATCATCTGAATCAGGATTACTCACTCCTCGTAGCGCGAAATTTAAGAACACGCATAACACAAAGAGCGTTGGATGAAGTGGATATGAATCTATATCTATACAATCAAAACTGCAAATGTGTCATATTGTTTGCCAGCAATGATAAATGCCCGCCATATGCGCGCACCCGCGCGACCTGTTCGTCAGACACAGCAACATGCGCGTTACCTGTCAGACACAGAGACGTGGGTTTGCAGAAATATACATTTGAAGAACAGAAGGAAGAAAACTTGTTGATGGGCGTGTGGTTCACTGTTTACTGTTTGTTTACAAGTAAGAGCGTTTCACAACACACACGTGACACAACACGAGAAAACATGAGCTTTGTTCAAAAATGTGTATTTCATTTAAGAGATCACTGCAGATGTTCTAGATCATCTTAGGAAATGCTCTGAGTTTAGTTCATGCTTTAGTTTGACATGGTCTATTATTCTAAATAAGTTGTGTAAACTACATTGACATCAGGACTAGATGAAATTTACAGAAATGCTTGTCTCTTCTGTGTTTGTCTATTCTTTAGTCTCTCTAGTATATTGCAAATATATCTGCTTATGATAATTAAAAATATTGATTAAAATGTAATATTAAAATATTGGCGTTAATATTAATTTTATGTAGTAGGCCTATATAATCAGATACTATAGCTACTTGAGTAGTTTTTTCATTGCATACTTTTTTACTTTTACTCAAGTAATTTTTAAACTAGTGACTTTTACTTTTACTTGAGTAACAATTTCTCTAGTTACTTGTACTTTTACTTGCGTAAAGATTTTGGCTACTCTACCCACCTCTGATTGTAATTAAACTCTGAAACATTTATCTGGAATGCAGTCTGTAGATATAATTGTCCTTTACTTGCACACATACGAGCATAGCCTCAAAGGGTTTCCCATCAAGCTCTCCGTGGATTCAACTAGATCAGCAGGAACAGGGGACCTCTGCAAATGAGCTCCTATATGAGAAAATTGAAGGAGGTCATGCTTCTATTATATCTTACACTTCCATCTACAATAAATTTATTAAGTCTTAACATCATCCTTTGTGTTTAGAGGATATGGGCAGAGTTTTCCTGAAGATGCCAATCCAGCATTAAACTTTTTTAACAAACTAGGATTACAAATAACTGCCTTAATTAAAGGATATGCCAGAAGCCATATCACCCTGTAGCCCAAGACATGTTTCGTAGCTAGGTTGCTGCTGGAAGATATGTTAGTGAAACCAGCAGGGGGTGCTCACCCTGTGGTCTCTATGGATCCTAATACCCCAGTATAGTGATGGGGACACTATACCGAAAAAAGCACCATCCTTCGGATGAGATGTTAAATCAAAGTCCTAACTCCCTGTGGTCGTTAAAGATCGCATGGCACTTCTCGTAAAGAGTAGGGGTGTAACCCTGGTGTCCTGGCTAGATTCCTTTCACTGGCCCTTGTCAAACATGGCCTCCTAATAATTCCCACCCTCTGAATTGGCTCTATCTAGCTCTCTCTCCTCTCCACCTACATATGTGGTGAGCGCACTGGTGCCGTTGTACTGTGGCTGCCGTCGCATCCTCCAGGTGGATGCTGCACACTGGTGGTGGTTGAGGAGAGACTACCCTCATATGTAAAGTGCTTTGGGTGTACAGCAATACACATTAATGCGCTATATGCAGGGGCGGATTAAGGTGTTCAGTGGCCCCTAGGCTGCTCTTTGGGTGAGGCCCCCATTAGAAATAGCTAATGTTAAAGCTGTCACGCGAACTCTGGTGTGCACCAGGGTACCGAACCCTGCGCATGCGCTATAGCCGATTACAATGTATTTACTTCAATAAAACACATGTAAGAGATGACAGCGTTGGTAATTTACCTTAGATTTCAGCAAGAGTGAGCCTGCATTGTTTTTTGCGTTGCGACTGGAATCAGAGAGGCAAATGAATGGTAATACGATGTTTCCAGATTTAAAACTAAATGATAAATAGCCTGTTTGCAAGCAGCAGAAAGCTCTGTACACTGTCCCTTTTTTCTAAAAATGTGAGCAGCTGGCAATTTTTTCTCTGTGCTTAACTCTGGCGCTGTGCGTTTTTCCCCTGCTCAGCGCCGGCGTTCGACCGGGCGCCCAGAGCTGAAAAATGCTCAACTTGGGGCAGAACGCTGCGTCTGCACCGGGCGTTTTCAGCCGAGCTTCTGGTGTTTTCAGTCATGTAAAAGTGCCTCGGTGGACACAGCCCCTAAGCAAACATACAGTAAGACCAAGTGTTGTTTACTATGCACTGCGCATAACAGCATCAAGTGAATCAAAAACACAATATATTGACTGGGGTTGGGCCGGCATCGTGATTCCCCTGCATGACGCAATTTTCATCATCAGGAGGGTCCGCGGTCGTCCGCACGACTTATCACACACACACAGCCAACACTGGTGGGCTCACGATCTACTCGTCTTTCCACATGAAATAACAACCAGAAGAAATTCCAAATTTGCAGGTCATACATGTGCGAGTACTTAAAAAAATACATAAACAAATCAGTACATAAAAAATCATGCTGTCTTGAAAACTGGTCACAAAATGTGCTTTGGTCGCAGTCTGGAGCACTGATATAATTGTTTTTAATGCTTTGGCAGATGGCCATCTAGCAAACTGATATACCCCAACCCCCGCCTTGCCCCGCCACCTGATGTCATCGTCCATTGCAATGTTTAACTGTAGGCATCGTCCGATGCCAATTTGGTAATATTGTAGAGAATTTAGCATAAGCCAAAATGGTCGGAGTCATTAAAAGAAGAGCCAGCAACCCCCTCCAACCCCCTGTCTCCTGGTTTCTTGATATCAACCTCAAAAGACCAGAGTCAAAACCTAGCTCCAGGGGTCTGGACTTGAGTTGGTGCTCTCACCGAAAGAGCCATCAACCCCCTTTTTGTTTGTTTGGATATTTTACGACCCCTAAGCTTCAAAGCAGAGGGGAGAGGTCTCTCTGTCTCATGTGAAACTTAACATATGAGGCTAACCAGAGAAACTTCTCTGACAAATAGGAACTTGTGATTCAATTGTCCTTTTCTATAAATATATCTAAATATCTAGGTTATATGTTGTCGCTCTTGCCATTTTTAAATAATCTGTAATTGTTAAATAGGCAAGTTAATTCAGGCTTTGTTTGTATTCGTACTGCCGAATGAATCATGTCTTGATGCACTTCAAACCTTAGCATATTTGATATATAAATGTTTGTCTTTACAATTCCTCCTTGTACTGTATATATACAATGTGTAACCATGGAACATTCTCTTTTCATTATGTGATAATTTGGAATGGTATTTTGTAAAGTTGCCAGGAGGTCATAAAGATGCAAATTAGCTGTTGAGTGGACAAAGAACCTCTTCCCTGCTCAACTCTGATTGGTCAATTCAAACTCAGGTGGGCATGCCCTCTCATGAGGTTAAATATCGAGCCTTCTCTGAAAACTAGCTCTCTTTTCTCTTCTTCCTCTCTTCTCTTCTGCGCTAAAACTTGTTTCGTGGCGTCTCTTTGGAGACTGCCCTCTCCCCCCACACTGGGGGAAAAGAAGGAACAATGGACTCTGCTGCCATGCGGCCGACCACGAGGCCCGCAACTTTTGCAGGACTGCCTTCTGAAACCTATTGAACAATTCCATCTCTACACGCGCATACGGATATCGGTCCAGCACAGAGCTTGCAAGTATCCGTTTCTATTTATAGAATAGCTGCGTTAAGTCTGTACCTCTTTGTTAAAGATGATTTTTATTGGTGTTCAGAAATCGCTGCCATGCCCTCTCTCTCTCTCTCTCTCTCTCTCTCTCTCTTTCTCACTCACTTTATCTCTCTTTCTCTCTCCGCGCTTCCTAGTGCATTTGTGTTTCATGTATTTGTTTGTTTTATGCGATCGTCATTGTTTTGTTTACCATGTAGAGTAGAGTTTAATAAACAACCATATATATTCATTTGTGATGGGTTTTCTGTATTCACGCTCACAAGCTTGGTCCCTTCTACTGTGTTTCGATTCGCTACCTTTGCTCTAAATCCTGTTTGGTAAAGTCACGTTACTTATGGCCATGAGATAATGTAAAGTATATAATATCATTGAGGCATTCGCTGGACGAATGCATACAAGTATTGTTATGCTTTATATTACTAATCAGTAGGGATGGGCGATATGGCCCTAAAACTTTATCACGATAATTCCTGGTATTTCTTGCGATAACGATAAAAATGACGATATATCCATAATGTCATCCACCGCTGTTTTTTGCGTCAAGTGATAGTAGCTGCATGTAGTCTAGACCCTCAGAAAAACAAATATTATCAAAAAGTAAAACTTACCCCAAATCAAACAGCTCCTATAATATACCTACAGTGTTTTTGTAAATATAAAATGTAATAGTGAGATTCGACTTCAAAAGGTTGTAGTAAAGAAAAGTTAAATGAACTAAAGCTCAATAAACACATCATGTCATACCTAAAACTGTATATATTCTATTGTTGGGTGGAAACGATCGATCGCATCACGCTGTCAATCACTCTCTCTTGAACTGTGTGAACCTTCTCTTCTCACAGCAACATACACTGAATCTGTCTATGACTCGCGCTACAGAAAGAGAACAGAAAAATGCGGATAAAAGAAATCTAATTAAATAATCCATGCTTTTATACGCTCATAAACGTATTTAAAATAACGTAATACAAACTCGCATGTGTACTGTATGTAAACAGGCAGCAGTGCTGTGCGCGCTGTGTCGCTATGAAAGCACATGTGGGCGCGAGCTGCGCACGGGACGCTCCGTTCATCCTGTATATAACAGGCAAGAAATCATACTAAACTATTTGCGCACGCGCGCATAACATCTAACGAATGTTTAAATAAATACTTTTAGCCAAACTAAATGTTGTGGTGTAACGCATTATGACTATCAACGAATACTTAACAAACGAATTAAATAAAACGAAAGTGAAACTAAACATTAACTCGGACGCATCTACAGTGCCAACCTAAACGAGATTTAGAGCTTTAGTGCAAACTCTTTCTCAGCTTCACGTCCGCCCTCCGCTATACCCGTTTTCACTTCACATGTGAGCTGTGAATGGGTCTCACAAAGATATCTACAAAGAGAGGGGATGACGTCATCAACTAGAATTTATCGTTTATATCGCGGGAAGACTAATTCCTATCGTGTGGGGAATTTCTACCGGTATATCGCAAACGATATAATATCGCCCATCCCTACTAATCAGACACCGTAAAATATGTATATTTGATCACGATTATTATATGTATTTTCCTTTGAGCTAAACTAATTCCTTGACTGAAATTGATGTTTTAAATAACTCATTTCATGGATGTGATCTTGAAAGATCTGGTGGAGAACCATATTTGGTGAGCTTTGCTCATCAATATAATAACGTTAGCTAAAACCGCTACAATATTGACCCGTGTTCTATTTACTATCATGTGTCATGCACGTTCGTGATGACGTAAGATGAATGCAAATGCACCAGGGTTCGATAGAATCAAGCTGAGACACAAACCAATGCTACGAGGGGCGTCAGAACAATCACACTCGGATACACACACATCAAATACTACAGTGTTTCTTCTACATTCCTGGTTACTTTGCAACGGCAAACACCACGAGAGTGCAAGCTCCAGTTTTATACAAGTATACGCGAAATATGAACGGCCACTAAAAACGCCTCGGTGGATCTTTACTGAGACACAAACCACTGTGTAGGGCTGCAGCTATCGATTCTTTTACTAATCGAGTATTCTACTGATTTTCCATCGATAAATCAGGTATTCGGATAATAAGTACTTTTTCTTTATTAAAAAGCAATACTAAATATACAAGGGAAAATAAGACAGGTCTCTTAAAATGAGTAAAACAACTAATTTGTTTTCTTTTTAGAACAATTAAAGTTTTTATTGCTGAAATTGCAACACATTAATATCTGTGAAAACTAAACCCATTTAGTACGTCACATTGCCATATTAAATTCAAAATGCAATATAATACAAATATATAAATAAGAAACATGAATACAATTTTTTAGTATGTCTGTTTCTTCACTCAAACAAGACACATTTATGAGCATCACGCATGTAGCATGTTAAACTGTGCAGTTCATTCATTCAGACACGCGACAGCCAGATGACATGTGTAAATAACAGGATTCGACGTCCACAAGTCCGCATCTAGTTTGATGGACTCAATGCAGCATATCGCAAAATAGACTAAAACTAAATAAAATAGCAGTTCACCATTTCAATAAGCTACCACTTATTTATCAGCATGAGAAATACGTGTGAGTGTGTGAACAGACTAAAATGCGTGAAACTTGAGAGCCCTGTAACATGAATAGAGTTTAGCGGGATGTGCGTTAGTAATAATGGTCCGTGGGGAAACGCAGAGCTCCCTGTGTACTGTAGCTAAATGGATTAAACAAAGCTTCGAAGCAACAAAAATTGCCTCGATGATTTTTTGTATTCAAATTACTCGAGTTACTCGAGGAATCGTTTCAGCCCTACCATTGTGCATTACATAAACGGTGTATAAAACAAAGCCATAATAAAAAACCAACCTGTATAATATGTGTTTCATTGTGGAATAACTCCCTGAAATATTATAGATGACATGATGAACTAACTGAATGATTGACATGATTTCACCTGCAGCTGATTGGACAGATGTGACCCAAATGCCACATCTATCCAATCACCGGCTTATTTTTTGTTATATTTCTTATGGGCCAATGAGGGTCTATTTTTTGTTCCCGCTGAAGTAAATTTAAAATAAAAAATCATGCCAATCAGAGGCCCCTAAACAGGTGGGGCCCCTAGGTTGCAGCCTAGACACACGCCTGTGCGTTAATCTGCGCCTGGCTATATGCCAAATGTCTACATAATGGCACGCACATGCCTTGTTCACTCCAAAGTCTAAACTCCAAGGGCTCTGCCCTTCGGAGGGAGTAGGGCATAGGAATGATGACTTCATTTGGACATAAAGAAAATAACAAATAGACAGATTTTCTGTAAATTATTAGGGGAGCACAACTGCATGACCTTCAAAAGCCAACAACATGTGAAGTGCTGAAGGTCCAGTGTCTAATTATTTGGGGGATCCATTGACAGAAATGCAATATTATATACATAACTATGTCTTCAGAGGTGTATAAAGACCTTACATAATGAAGCGTTATATTTTTATTACCCTAGAATGAGCTGATTCTATCTGAAAGTGATCTATTTGTCAGGTATGGTGACCCATACCCGAAATGTGACCTCTGCATTTAACCCATCCAGAGAGAGTAGTGAACACACGCACAGCAAGTCGTGAACACACGTACACCCGGAGCAGTGGGCAGCTATCACTGCAGCGCCCGGGGAGCAAGTAGGAGTAAGGTACCTTGCTCAAGGGCACCTCAGTCGTTACCCGCCGGCCCTGAGAATCGAACTGGCAACCTTCTGGTCACGAGTCAGACTCTCTAAAACAGGTCATAATCCAACAAATATTTCATTCAACCTCAACTGAAGATATTGATAAATGTATCTAGTCAGAATATAGTCAGAAGCAAATGTATAATACAATGCAATGTAAGTCTCTTTGGATAAAAGCGTCTGCCAAATGCATAAATGTAAATGTATCTGATGCCATGTGAAGCAGCCTATTACAGAGGTTTGTGTCTTTGAGCATACTGGGATTTGAGCCAACAAATCTCATATCTGCCAAAATATCAGCACCTACAGACTAGTTTACTTTTTAGGACGCAACCTTAGGCCAGTGAATACAATGAAAAAGCAGTTTTTGAGTAGGTTTTTCAAGATTAAATGACCTCAGGAAACAAAACAAAAAAAGATTATCCTGAATTTATGTCAGTTGGCTAAAAGAGTACCTTCCTTTTCTAACAACAAATATATCGTATTTGAAAAAAAAGTATTTTTCTCCAAAAAAGCTGATCTGCTGTCTGATTTTCACATCAATCACAAAATAAATATACTGTAGATGTCACAGCTAATCACATTCAGGACAGAAGCACGCCCTGATTTAATCCAATACCAAAGTCCCCTCAAGGAAGTATTTCCACTATGCCATATATGCCATATACTGTATGTAAAATCTCCAAGTGAAGAGAAGTGAGAAGACCTCCATGGGAAAAGACCAATGTCTCCTAAATTGCAGGCTAAGGTCACAATAAAAACATATTTCTGACCAAGTATTAATACCTTAAATTTTTTTATTAATAAATAAAATGATTTGCTTCTTGAGCTCAAATTATACTTAAAAATAAGAATAAATAAACAAATTTATCCTGGTTGCTTAAGCATGCGCAATGGTTCCCAACCCTCAGATCCCTTTCACCAGAGAATCATTATATGTTAATGCATTTAAATTTAGCCATTTTGCAACCGAACTAAATCAGAACTCATCACTTGTGTTTCTGGATGTATTATTTACGAGTGTGCGTTTACATGTACCTGGTTTATCGACATTATCAAATAAACAGTGTAATAACAATTCTATTTTGCAATTTTTCATTAAAAAGATTCATTCAAACAAGCTCACATTTGGTTGAAAATAATGTAGCCTTGAAAGCCGACACACTCATGAATTTAATAATGAGCTGACTTCTATTCTAATTTGTGGGAATAATTCATGGGTAATGAATTATTGATAAATTATCATTCAAAAGGTAAATGACATGACAATATTTTGATGTATGAGGAGATACACAGAGAGCCTGTGAGGATTACAACAATGGCTTGTGAAAAACATTGTGGATTTCACATCTCTATATCAGATATGAAGCACCCTGTGATACTGTTACTGCTCCAGTCAGAAAAAGTCCTACTCTGTATCCATTTCTTTGTACCGTCTCCATGAATTAATACACTACCAAACAATCTTTTTTTAGGGGATGGAATAAATTATTTTCTCAAGTCTATTTATATTCTTATTTTTTAATTGAATTAAAAGACACAAAGATGCAAGTCTATGTTGAGGGGTTATGATGTAAATTTAGCTTTGTACGGCATGCAGAATCAGTCACATCCATTTTCGTAAAACAGTAAGGCAGGAACGAGCCCTCTGATCCAACATTGAGGCACAAAAGAGCTCAGAGAATAACTGTGCACAAAGACACACACACCACTCAAGGTGATTTCATGATTAGTCAGCAGCCCCCCAAAAAGAACCAAATTAGTCATACATGTACAACTAGATTTTATCACTTACCCTTTGTTTTCAGGAAGGATTCAAAGAGCTTGACATTGCGCTCTCAGGACTCAAAGAAAATCCAGAGAGCAAAAAAAGTGCTGCTGAAACTTTATAATCATGTGCTTAATCGACTTGGCTGCTGAAAAAGCATCACAAATATGTTAATGAATCTTTTTGATTCCTCTGATTACCAAACCTATCATTTAGTTTCAGCAAATGAAATGGAAAAAATGTAGAGTCATGTTTTCAAGAGCCTTTCTTCAGTTACATAAATCCTTTATATGCGCAGATAAACTCCCAAAATTGTACAATTTAGACCTTATATTTTATTTTACCTTTAGTTCAGCACATCCTGAAGGATGAATAAAATGAAAAAAGAATTGATTAAACCCTAATGTACTTTGGAAATGGCTGTTCAAAAGGTTCAAAACACAACTAGCTTTTGTGCGCATTACATCATTTTCATTCTCCCACATCTCCACCACACTTCTTAAGCACACAAGCATTGCTTTTATGTTCTTCACCTCCCTCCAAATTACTGCACAAGAAATCCAAATACGCTTGTGGGACAAGTTCCCCACAGACTGCCTCACAAAAGGTTGGCACTTTAAACACAATTTCTTGTTTGTTTAACTACAGGCTATGCAGCAAACCGAAGCCTCCTTCCATCCCTTGCCTTGATCATTCTGATTCATTATAAATGCTCTAAAGCTGAACACAAACTCTTCCCCCAGGTGACAGATAGCATGTTTTCAGGTTGTTTGTGCGAAGTGTGGATTTCTTTAAATTAAGCTGTGACAATGAACAGAACTCTGGGCTCTGCTAGTGCCACACAGACTGATCAATTTTAAAAAGTCAATACATTTATAAACGTGTGGTTTTCCTTAATATTTTCCAGATTGACAAAACATCTCATTATCAGGGTGTTTGACTATATAGGAAATTGTCGAAATCTGTCTGTTTGGCCTTAAATTATAATTAGGGATATCATCAGTAAATCAAGGAGATTATAGTAAAGAACTATTGAATGAAATTAGCAGAGATGAAAGTTGTATCTTATTAAAAGGACACTATATAAAAATGCCTAGCGATGCACCAAAATTTCGGCTGCCGAAAAGTTTAGTTTGAAAATGGCATTATCTGTTTCTGCCGGAAAAAAAATAGGCCGAAATAAAAGCTGAAATATCTGGCTCCCCCACCTCACCCCTAAGTGTTCGCGCTCACAGACTCACTGCCCCTTATTAAAGTCCCTGTAAACGGGAAGTTGTGATCGTTTTTACTTCCCTATATTGACATTTCTGAGTCAAATGGAATTTCTAATGAGAAAAGTAGTGGGTGTTGCTTACGTCTTTATATGTGATTTGACTGGATGTATAAAACAGCCGTTGCATTTTGAAATGGCAGCAGATTTATGCTCAGGCCCGGATTAAGAATTCAGGGGCCCCTGGGCACAAGACCTCCGTACTCCCTCCCCCCCCCCTTACGCATGAGTGCACAATAAAGTTTTGAAATAGCCTATAGGGCACTACGTGTACCTCTATTTTATACAGGATTAAATTGCAAAGTTACAAACTATGATCACAACCACAACCTGAGGGACAATATCAACACCTGTACACATCCTCCATCATACAAGATTTACACAACATGATTGCAATGCTTTTCTGGACCAGCAGCAACAATATCAAGACATGTCCCTACATACTGTAACTCACTGGCATTTGCAAGCACATACTGCCTCACCTCTACCTATTAATTGAGTTCTATCAGATTCTTCCATAATTCACACACAAACACGCCGGATTCACAAAACTGTTCTTAAGAGAAAATATAAGAACTTTATTAAGATAAATTATAGGACGACTCTTAAGAATATTCTTAAGTGTAATTCTCAAATATTTTCTTACAAACATTTTAATTTTTCTAAGAATAAAAGGGCAGACTTTGTCATTGATTATACTATAAGAGTAATTTGTCCTTTGGTTAAACTTTATTTGTGTACCAAGCACCTGGCGACTCACGTTCTTATATAAGCGTGTAATGTGTTAAACGGCATTAACGAATATTATAGTATACTTACACGAGTCTGTGTAAACATTTTGCAATGTATGTAAAAGCACTCTGGATTTTCTAATAACGAAGGCTAAAAATCGGTAAAGTATAAGGCAGTTAGACCTGATCAACATTATATCAAAATTCATTATTGGACAAGAAACACCACCAAATACATGTAAAAAACTCTTACCTTTTGAGATTTTAAAGACAACCAATATTCTAACCTATAGATTATATTTACAACAATAAAGCCGTTTTCATTTACATATTTTCAGTTTCTTGACTTATAGTGACTTAGCGCGACATCTAACAAATCACCATAAAAAGCGGCGATTCAGTCTATATTCTTTCACACAGCCTCTGTCTATAACCATGTGCGTATTTAGGCTACAGACGAAATGTGTTCATGTTTATAAATTCAAACAGTGGATAACAGTGACATGTTGTTGGAAACGCTGTTTTATACTCATTTCATTCGGGAGTCACCTGTGGAATGTGCTGCTTCTTCCTGCCGCTCACTGAGACGATCCCTGCGCGGGGAAAAAGAGACCTTGCGCTCGCGGGACAGCACTGGTGACATTTTCCAACTGAATTAAAACTTTATCGGAAGGTCGCTGGATATTTCGCTTTGTGCTTCTCCTGAACAAAAGCTGCTGAAGGGCTTGTAAAAGTTACTAAATCAAGAGACAGACTTGGGTACGTTAGAAACACTGTTTTGTGTGCGCACTTGCGTGTGTGCGGCCAGAGAGACGCACGGCAGAATGAATATAGCGAAAACATGGTTATGTTAAATTTTCTCCCCCTTTCTTGGGCCCCAAGCGCGCATGGGCCCCTGGGCCGGTGCCCATAATGCCCATTGGATAATCCGGCCCTGTTTATGCTGCATTCCCACCAAACGCGAATGAAGTGTAAAGCGCAAGTGATTTACATGTTAAATCAATGCAAAGACTCGATAGGACATCCGGCGGCGCGAATTGAGCGTTTCGGGCGTTCGACGCGCTATTCATTTTCTGTAATAACTAGTTATTTATCATATATTTTGGGCGGTCCGTCCATTGGCTGCTCTGCTTTTTGACTCCAGCTCTCACAGTATGTGATTCCCAAACTGTCATTTGGGGAGAGTCACTTGGCTGTTGTGGTGCATTACACTTAAAAACAGTTTATTCCTGACTAAAAATGTCACTTGTTCATTGGTTTATGCAATTTGTGCTTGCACACTGGATGCACAAGCAAGTGCCATGAGTGTGGATGATGCACGCATTTATACTGGCCGCGTTTCTTCTCTCTGTCTTCTGCAAACATAACTTAAAAGTGTGAGCAACGGGAGATGGTAGAGCGGCGCATTTTACGGTTTCCACGCGTTTGAGATGTTAATGTCCCCTAAACAATACACACCTTCCGCAAGCATTTCTTAATTTCTTCCAAAAAGTGGTGGGGACATGTCCCATCTGTCCTACCCGCAAATTACGCCTATGATTCTTGTATAAGCAAGAGCTGCTGAGTTTGACTATAACTTGATTATTAAGCATATTACAGTATAATAATTCTAGAACTAGAATGTTTAGATAATTGATAAAAAATTATATCTGATTGTGTTGCAATGACCAAGGAAGAATAATATATTTAGTATTGTTTTATGTATCCGATTTAGTATTGATTTAGTATCATTTTTGTGGTTTTAATTTGTGTTATAATACAATTATATAAAAACTATTTTAAAAAGTTTTTCGGCCAAGTGAATCCTGAATTTTTGGTATCGGTTTCGGCCCAGAATTTTTATTTCGGTGCACCACTAAAAAATTGTGATCTACAAATATCTTTCAATAAATAAAATATGCCACGTAAATTTGTTTATTTATACGCATGGTGCAATTTTCATACACGTAAGTGCATTACCATGTCCATTAAAATTAAACTATTATAATAGCAGGATCGTTTCATAGAAATTGTGATTTGTAGTTTCTAGTAAGGCTAAAGGAGATCTTCCCAATAAGATGAAAAAGAGGAGTGGGTTCACACCTGTAATGAGCACACAGTGAAGTTCAGGGCAGAGGCCTTAGCATTTGAACTCCACAACACTGCCAAAGCTTTCTACCGTGAGGAGATTATAGAAATGTTTGGCTTGCAAAACCAGGCATTGCCTTATTACCATTCATCAGGGGTTCGGTGTCTTGCTTACTAATTAATATTTTACGGTGTGGTGATTTCTAATTTTATTGATTGAACATTACTACACAACATTACTTCTGTTTATTGTGTGGCTCCACAATGTTCAGGGCCAATGCACTGCATGTACGAGCAGTTTGCTAAAACTAGAATGTTTAAACAAAACTAGAAGGTAGAAACAAAAGACGAACTGAATTTCTGCTCTTCTGCATGCACTGCAGGAAGGACCCTGGTCAGTTATCCTTCATAACTCTTCAACGGGATGATAACAAATTGCTAAAATATTTACATGAAAATAAATATTTATTTAATGTAAAAATAAATACATGAGAAGTGTTTGTAAAAAGACATTTTGTTAGAAAAACTTATTTGTGTCTTGCAAGTCAAAATAATATCATTGATATAATTGAAAACACTACCTAATATAAGTTAGTGTAATACTAACCTAACTAGGGATGCACGATAAATTATCAGCCATATCGGTATTGGCCGATAAATGGTCATTTTTAATGTTATCGGTATCGGCGGATAATAGAATTTAGACAGATAAATCATATATCATTTCATCTGGTTAAACTTCTTCAGCTGCACACTGCTCACAGTTAAAATACAGTACAGTACTGTCTTTCTGTAGAGATCATTCACTTACTGCTATAAGCAAAACATTGTTGATGTAGGTACAGTATGTACATAGAGTATTTATGAATGTGTAAATTATAGGAACAAAAGCATATTGTTTAAATCAGACTGCTGTCTGAATGCTTTCTGTCTTGAGATATGTGGCGACGTGGCTATTAAGAAAAAAATTCTGGGTTGCTCTGGAAGAACATCTATAATTTGTTTATTAAATAAAAAATATACCAGAAAAGTTTGAAGGTTATGGAATCGTTAATTAATGTAAAGTAGGCTTGGTACATGATTTTCAGGGGAAAAAAGAGAACTAATGGTTACCTTGTTTTCTTGTTTTTCAAATAAAAGCATTTGTCCACTTTTTGCCTTTTGTTTCAGACTTAGGGAATTTTATATGAATATTTGGATACTGTATATCAGCCAATTGTATCGGTTATCTGCTTCCAATGTTAAAGAATTATCGGTTATCGGCCAAAATGTATATATCGGCGCATCCCTAAACCTAACTAATTTAACCTACTATATTAAATCTATACTATATTAATTATATACTACTATTTAATATAAAAACGGAGATGGTGAAATTCTTGGACTATTTCCTCCTGCAAACCCTCACAATCTACCCTGGCAATGGGCCTGCTGGTTTAGATTTTTAATACTGAAAATCTTTCTGCACATAACAGAATTCAGTGTAATACAGAAAACATTAATTTCTATACATTTATTTTGACAATGAACATTAACTATAAAAGGAGAACTGGAACTTGGCCATTAATAATACAAATATAATTATTGTTAAATCTTACAATATGTAAGGAGAATAATCACCTTTACATCCACATTGTAATAAACCCAAATCCTAAAGTACTGACAAAAAACGTCATTGGGTGCGTTTACATGCACAGTCTTACTCCGATTATGCTTAATAAGCTGATAACGTGTAAGTCATGTAAACCCTGTTGGACTTTAAAGGCAGTCCTGCATGTTCAAAAATTTGCAAGAGACGTTTCTCCAAAATTAAGCAGAAGTTTTATTATCAGATGTAAAAAGG